>NC_050072.1:50308652-50951529 GCF_009764565.3 Dermochelys coriacea | reverse complement strand
GGTTGATAGGGCTAAGATTTTGTTTATGGGCGGGGTGGGGTAGGGGTCACAAAACTGATTTATTCAGTGGAAGAGTGAGTGAAGATGTGGCAATGTCAATGAAGTAGCACTGGCTTTGAGGAACATGGCTTCTAAGGGATGTGGCACCACAGGCTAGGTAGCTTAGTCTTTGGATAACCAGGGCAGTGGGACACATTTCAATATCTGTTGCAAACAGTGAAATGCTCTCAGTTTTGTTAGGATAGTATATGTATTTTAGGAAGGCTGAGCAATTACATAGCATGCAGTGGGGTTCTTCAGAGGGGCAGTTATGTTTTTTCAAGTGTGTATTATTCAAAGAGCAAACACTTATATATGATTTAGGTAAATACAGTGGAAAACAGCTGTCCTAAGACATTTCCATATCCTCATCCCAACAAAATAGGTGCTGTGCAAGCTGCTCCTATTGCAGAAATACATGTAGTTGGTAGTGGTGTTTATTGTTTGGACACTTACAAATTTCTGCACGAGTATCTGCTATAAAAACTCCTATTGCATTTCAGATACCAGTGATAACTGACTCCTCCGAGTATATAATGAAAACCTGTTATTCTGTTGCCTGTGATATGAATGGCAATTACTTTAATAATTTAATGAAGGCCACAGAAACCATGTTGTCTTTAGTTGACCACATCCAACAAATGCAAGTTTACACATACCAGTAGATCAGACCCCCAGCATTATGCCTCATTTTAAGTTTTATTTTATCAATTGCTACATACAGCAGGGGCAGGCAAACTTTTTGGCCTGAGGGCCACATCCTCCCCAAATAGCCAGGCGTGGCCTGGCCCCCACCCCCTATCCAACACTCCCGTTTCCTGTCCCCTGATGGCCCCCCTGGGACCCCTGCCCCATCCACCCCCTGTCCCCTAACTGCCCCCGGATCCTCTGCCCATGACTGCCCCCCGCTGCCCCATCCAACCCCCCTTTCCTGACTGCCCCCCTGAGAACCCCTGCCACCATTCAACCTCCCTGTTCCCTGCCCCCTGACGGCCCCAACCCCATCCACACCACCATCCCCTGACCACCACCCCAAACTCCCCTGCCCCCTTACCGCGCTGCCTGGAGCACCGGTGGCTGGCAGTGCTAGAACAAGGACTAATGGTCTCAAGTTGCAGTGGGGGAGGTTTAGGTTGGATATTAGGAAAAACTTTTTCACTAGGAGGGTGATGAAGCACTGGAATGGGTTACCTAGGGAGGTGGTTGAATCTCCTTCCTTAGAGGTTTTTAAGGTCAGGCTTGACAAAGTCCTGGCTGGGATGATTTAGTTGGGGTTGGTCCTGCTTTGAGCAGGGTTTGGACTAGATGACCTCCTGAGGTCCATTCCAACCCTGATATTCTATGTTCTATGGCAGGCAGCTGTGCCGCCCGGCTGGAGCCAGCCATGCCACCGTGCAGCACAGAGCACTGGGTCAGGCTGCGGTTCTGCAGCTCTGCTGCCTGGCAAGAGCTCTCAGCCCTGCTGCCCAGAGCATTGCACCAGCGGTGCAGTGTGCTGAGGCTGCGGGGGAGGGGGAACAGTAGAGGAGGGGCTGGAAGTTAGCCTCCCGGGCCAGGAGCTCAGGGGCCGAGCAGAAGGGTACCGCGGGCCGTAGTTTGCCCATCTCTGGCATACAATCATAGCAGTTGTCCCTAATATTGTAAGTTCATAGACCTTATGGTGCAGGTAATAGGGGAAAAACTGTATTGCCAAAATGATAATGATTGAAAAGTTGCCGTTCAATATTTTGTTAATTTTCAAGCCATAACCCCAGGTCATCATGTAAAATTTATGCTCTTTGCTGACCAACACACAGTTGATTTGTGCATCAAGTGAGTTGTAGAGAGAAATGAATGAGATATTTACATAATGTATTCAACTTCAAGAAAAGTGGCATTTAGCCTTTGCGATATATTTTTCTTCATGCTGCTTTAGTTGGGCAGTCAATTGGTTATCATAGACAAACTGAATATGCTTATTATTAGCAATTCTTCTTAGCACTGTGGTTGGTCTCTTATACAGCCAGCATCCTGTGCTATTAATCTCCAGGATCCTCCATCTTTACATCTTTGTCTCCCTCCCTGATCTTTTGTGGGCAGTATGATGTATTTGTGCCTATATTTATTCATGGGGAATGTAAGTATGATGATGCACTGCATCACACTTCAGTCATGGGTATACATATGGAGAAACTAGCTATCTCTGAGTTTGGGGATTACTTCAGGAGCAGAAGGCACAGAGGTCATCCCACACTGCCTTTGAGTGGTGAACTGTCCCCGCTTGAAAGTGTGAGTCCTGTGAAAGAGTTTTAGAAAAATAATAAAATACATATTATTTCCAGTATTTATTGGCAGTTTTCTAAGAGTAATAATTCATTGTGACCTCAGCCCTATGAAATACAGAATTATGAAAAGTTATGTTGGTGCCACACACTTCCACCATTACACATTAATGCACACCGGAAGGAAATCACTGTGTCTCACACAACCGAGGAAAACAGGATTTGCTATTCTGGATCAGATCAGTGCCCTATTTTCCAGTATCCTGTCTCTGACAGTGACCAATACCAAAAGCTTCAGAGAAAGCTGCAAGAAAACCAGAAGTGGGCAATTATAGAATAACCCATCCAGATAGAGAGTTTCTTCCTAACCCTTTATTTAGAGGTTGGCTTTTGTGCTCTGATGAATGAAGGTTTTCTAACCCTTCCAAACTTAACGCTATGGTAACATTAGATTTTTTGTGTGTGGTCACTTTCCACATAGATGGCTAACCTATTTTGAATTCTGCTAAGCTCTTGACCTCAATCACATCTTGTGACAATGAGATACACATACTACTTATGCAGTGTCTAAAATACATTTTTCTAAAAAGTATTTCCTTGGATCAGTTCTAACATGCAATATCTAAATCAAGATTAGATGTCTTTCTAAAAGTTATGTCTAGCTCAGCCAGAAGCCATGAACTTGATACAGGAATTACTTAGTGAAATTTTATGGCCTGCATTGATCGTAGACTTCTCTAGACTACATTAGACTACATGATCGTAATTCTCTTTTAAGATCTTCTGGCCACAGGTGCCAACTTCCAGCTTTCCCTGTAGGTTCTCCACCTCCACTCTGCCCTGAGGGCCTGCCTCCATTCCGCCCCTTCCCCCAAGACCCCAACCCCACTCTGCTCTGAGGCACCGCTTCTTCCCCAAGACCCCACCTCTGCTCTTCCCTCCCCTGATGCCCTGCCCCGCCCTTGCTCCACCTCTTCCTGCCCCTGCTCCTCCCCCATCCCCCTAGTGCCTCCTCCCTGCCGCCAGACAGCCGATCGGGCAGGCGGGAGGCTCTGGAGGGGAGGAGCTGATTGGTGAGGCTCATCGAACAGCTGTTGGCAGGTGGGTGGTGAGTGCTCAGCAAAACTGTTTTTTTTTTTCCATGGGTGCTCCAGCCCTGGAGCATTCACGGAGTTGGCACCTATGCTTCTGGCCTTAAAATCTATTATGCCAGGACATTATATTTTTTCAGATCCAGATAAGAGAGGAATGTGCTATTTCCTCTATCACAGGTTTCAGAGTAGCAGCCGTGTTAGTCTGTATTCGCAAAAAGAAAAGGAGTACTTGTGGCACCTTAGAGACTAACAAATTTATTAGAGCATAAGCTTTCGTGAGCTACAGCTGACTTCATCGGATGCATTTGGTGGAAAAAACAGAGGAGAGATTTATATACACACACACAGAGAACATGAAACAATGGGTTTATCATACACACTGTAAGGAGAGTGATCACTTAAGATAAGCCATCACCAACAGCAGGGTGGGGAAGGAGGAAAACCTTTCATGGTGACAAGCAGGTAGGCTAATTCCAGCAGTTAACAAGAATATCAGAGGAACAGTGGGGGGTGGGGTGGGAGGGAGAAATACCATGGGGAAATAGTTTTACTTTGTGTAATGACTCATCCATTCCCAGTCTCTATTCAAGCCTAAGTTAATTGTATCCAGTTTGCAAATTAATTCCAATTCAGCAGTCTCTCGTTGGAGTCTGTTTTTGAAGCTTTTTTGTTGAAGTATAGCCACTCTTAGGTCTGTGATCGAGTGACCAGAGAGATTGAAGTGTTCTCCAACTGGTTTTTGAATGTTATAATTCTTGACGTCTGATTTGTGTCCATTCATTCTTTTACGTAGAGACTGTCCAGTTTGGCCAATGTACATGGCAGAGGGGCATTGCTGGCACATGATGGCATATATCACATTGGTAGATGCGCAGGTGAACGAGCCTCTGATAGTGTGGCTGATGTGATTAGGCCCTATGATGGTATCCCCTGAATAGATATGTGGACAGAGTTGGCAACGGGCTTTGTTCCAACCTTCCACACAAACTTCCTCGTGGCTGGACTTTACAAAAACTAGACAAGCCACTTACAAAACACACTTTGATTCTCTACAAAAGAAAAAGGACACTAAGCTATCTAAACTACTATATGCCCCAAGGGGCCACAACAATGGTTCCCGTAACCCACCCAGCAATATTGTTAATCTATCCAACTATACTCTTAGCCCAGCGGAAGAATCTGTCCTATCTCGGGGCCTCTCCTTTTGCCCCTCCACCCCCACGAACATGATACAGTTCTGTGGTGACCTAGAATCCTATTTTCGACGTCTCAGACTCAAGGAATATTTCCAACACACCTCTGACCAACATATTAACCCACAGAGACCTTCCTGCCAACGCTACAAAAAGAAGGATTCTGGGTGGACTCCTCCTGAAGGTCGAAACAGCAGCCTGGATTTCTACATAGACTGCTTCCGCCGACGTGCACGAGCTGAAATTGTGGAAAAGCAGCATCGCTTACCCCATAACCTCAGCCATGCAGAACACAGTGCCATCCACAGCCTCAGAAACAACTCTGACATCATAATCAAAAAGGCTGACAAAGGAGGTGCTGTCGTCATCATGAATAGGTCGGAGTATGAACAAGAGGCTACTAGGCAGCTCTCCAACACCACTTTCTACAAGCCATTACCCTCTGATCCCACTGAGAGTTACCAAAAGAAACTACAGCATTTGCTCAAGAAACTCCCTGAAAAAGCACAAGAACAAATCCGCACAGACACACCCCTGGAGCCCCGACCTGGGGTATTCTATCTGCTACCCAAGATCCATAAACCTGGAAATCCTGGACGCCCCATCATCTCAGGCATTGGCACCCTGACAGCAGGATTGTCTGGCTATGTAGACTCCCTCCTCAGGCCCTTCGTTACCAGCACTCCCAGCTATCTTCGAGACACCACCGATTTCCTGAGGAAACTACAGTCCATTGGTGATCTTCCTAAAAACACCATCCTAGCCACTATGGATGTAGAAGCCCTCTACACCAACATTCCACACAAAGATGGACTACAAGCCGTCAGGAACAGTATCCCCGATACTGTCACGGCTAACCTGGTGGCTGAACTTTGTGACTTTGTCCTGACCCATAACTATTTCACATTTGGTGACAATGTATACCTTCAAATCAGCGGCACTGCGATGGGTACCCGCATGGCCCCACAGTATGCCAACATTTTTATGGCTGACTTAGAACAACACTTCCTCAGCTCTCGTCCCCTAATGCCCCTACTCTATTTGCGCTACATTGATGACATCTTCATCATCTGGACCCATGGAAAAGAAGCTCTTGAGGAATTCCACCATGATTTCAACAATTTCCATCCCACCATCAACCTCAGCCTGGACCAGTCCACACAAGAGATCCACTTCCTGGACACTAGGGTGCTAATAAGCGATGGTCACATAAACACCACCCTATATCGGAAACCTACTGACCGCTATTCCTACCTACATGCCTCTAGCTTTCATCCAGATCATACCACTCGATCAATTGTCTACAGCCAAGCGCTACGATATAACCGCATTTGCTCCAACCCCTCAGACAGAGACAAACACCTACAAGATCTCTATCATGCATTCCTACAACTACAATACCCACCTGCTGAAGTGAAGAAACAGATTGACGGAGCCAGAAGAGTACCCAGAAGTCACCTACTACAGGACAGGCCCAACAAAGAAAACAACAGAACGCCACTAGCCATCACCTTCAGCCCCCAACTAAAACCTCTCCAACGCATCATCAAGGATCTACAACCTATCCTGAAGGACGAGCCATCACTCTCTCAGATCTTGGGAGACAGACCAGTCCTTGCTTACAGACAGCCCCCCAATCTGAAGCAAATACTCACCAGCAACCACACACCACACAACAGAACCACTAACCCAGGAACCTATCCTTGCAACAAAGCCCGTTGCCAACTCTGTCCACATATCTATTCAGGGGATACCATCATAGGGCCTAATCACATCAGCCACACTATCAGAGGCTCGTTCACCTGCGCATCTACCAATGTGATATATGCCATCATGTGCCAGCAATGCCCCTCTGCCATGTACATTGGCCAAACTGGACAGTCTCTACGTAAAAGAATGAATGGACACAAATCAGACGTCAAGAATTATAACATTCAAAAACCAGTTGGAGAACACTTCAATCTCTCTGGTCACTCGATCACAGACCTAAGAGTGGCTATACTTCAACAAAAAAGCTTCAAAAACAGACTCCAACGAGAGACTGCTGAATTGGAATTAATTTGCAAACTGGATACAATTAACTTAGGCTTGAATAGAGACTGGGAATGGATGAGTCATTACACAAAGTAAAACTATTTCCCCATGGTATTTCTCCCTCCCACCCCACCCCCCACTGTTCCTCTGATATTCTTGTTAACTGCTGGAATTAGCCTACCTGCTTGTCACCATGAAAGGTTTTCCTCCTTCCCCCCCCTGCTGTTGGTGATGGCTTATCTTAAGTGATCACTCTCCTTACAGTGTGTATGATAAACCCATTGTTTCATGTTCTCTGTGTGTGTGTATATAAATCTCTCCTCTGTTTTTTCCAAATGCATCCGATGAAGTGAGCTGTAGCTCACGAAAGCTTATGCTCTAATAAATTTGTTAGTCTCTAAGGTGCCACAAGTACTCCTTTTCTTTTTGCTATTTCCTCTAGTTACACATTTTTTTGTGCCAGCCTTCCTCACTTGTTCTAAGAAGTGCTTCTGTTTCACCCACACGCAGAGCAGTGCACGTATTCATGAAAACTCTGCTAGAAGAATATCCTTACATACCTAAACATGTGGTTTAGGGAAATCCCAGTGCGGTGACATACTACAGTAGATTAGAATGCAGTAAGAGGAGGAAATCTCTCTGAATCTTGTGCATATCTAGAAATACACATTAATATTGTTTAAAATATAACTGTCTTGCTTTTCTTATGAGAAATACTGAAGTCAAGATTGAGAAAATACTCAAATTTATTAATGGACACATTCATCTTAAGTATATTTGGAACATGATGGGTAATGAGGACACAGTGTTACTGAAAGTTATACTGATGAAAGACTGGACAGATGGGCCAGTCGGGTGCTCTGTCTAACACAGCCCATTTCCATGCCAATGACTTTGTTATTACTGTAGTGATATATTGGTGTATGTGCTGGAGCATAGTGGAATATCTGTGAAGACACAGTGATGGGATAGTTGATGGTGCTTGCTGGAAATATGCACCTGATTGGGTAAAGACTGCAGTTTTTTATGTGATGCCTCATAGAAATTTGCATTTTACTAAGGAAACAAGTGGTAGTGATGTCTGTGAGATTATGGGAACATTTACCCTCCCTGCTAACTGGATTATGTCAAGCATGATTCATTTAGATCTATGAAGAAGAGCTCAAAAGCTTCTCTAATCAAGAGAAGTTGGTGCAATAAAAGAAATTACCTTACCCACCTTGTCTGTCATGTAGATCTTTCGTCTTGTATAACTGGTCCTTACTGTGATAGTTATGGGGCAAATGCTGGCAATGAGTGTACATGTCTGCGGTCACTTCACTGTCAGGAAGCAACATTTGGGAAACATTTGTTTTCTCCAAACTAATGGGTAAGAGTAAACCACTATACAGGGACCTAGAAAAGACATGTATCTGCTCTGTTACATTGGCTACTTACATCTGTTTTGCCTTAATCACAGAGCAGAGTATCAGCACAACAGGGAGAAGTGTTAACCATACTCCTGTTTTACATCACCACAATCCTGCAGCCCCTAAGCCAAAGACTGCAAGACATTTGTCAGTGCAGGATTCCATATACGATCCCTCAATTCCTGAGCTCTGTAGGCACCTTTTCTGGCAGAATTACACAAGCGCAGCCTCACAGAGCTCCCAGCATGTACCAGAAGAACCTGGCCATAAAATTTCCTGGTAGTTTTGACCATGTAGGCACAGCAGGATCAAAACCTCTGGCTGGGAAGAATGGCAAACCCCCCCAAACAGTACAGTTCTTTAGAAGGTCATTATGCACTTCCACAAAATATCAAATTCTTTTTTGCTCTAAAGTTATTAACAAATCAGATATATTTTCCTCTTATCAAATGGTGATTTACCTAAATAACTGTAAATCAGCCCCTGTCAGGGTTCCCTCCCAACTCTGAACTATGGGGTACGGTGTGGGGATCCACATGAAAGACCCCCCAAAGCTTATTTCTACCAGCTTAGGTTAAAACTTCACCACGGCACAAATCCCTTCTTATCCTTGGACGGTATATGCTGCCACCACCAAGTGAGTTAGACAAAGATTCAAGGAAAAGAACCACTTGGAGTTCCTGTTCCCCAAAATATTCCCCCCAAGCATCTTCACCCCCTTTCCTGGGGAGGCTTGGGAATAATATCCTCACCAATTGGTACAGGTGAGCACAGACCAAATCCCTAGGTTTTTAGGACACTAAAACCAATCAGATTCTTAAAAAACCCCAGAACTTTATTATAAAGAAAAAAAAGTAAAAAAATCACCTCTGTAAAATCAGGATGGAAGGTAATTTTACAGAGTAATCAGATTCAAAACACAGATGATTCCCCTCTATGAAAACTTTAAAGTTACAAAAAACAGGGATAAACCTCCCTCTAAGCATAGGGAAAATTCACACGCTAAAACAAAAGATACCGTAACACATTTCCTTGCTATTACTTACTATTCCTGTAATTTTAGATGTATCATTCAGTAGGAGCTGGAGTACTTGCTTGGTCTCTCTGTCTCCCTAGAGAACAAACACAGCCCCCCAAAAAACCTTCCCCCACCAGATTTGAAAGTATCTTCTCCCCTTATTGGTCCTTTTGGTCAGGTGCCAACCATGTTATCTGAGCTTCTTAACCCTTTACAGATAAAGGAGGGATTTTATGCTACCCTTAGCTGTGTGTTTGTGTGTTTGAATGCAGAACTTGCATAGTAACAACGGGTCCTCTTCTTCCTAAGCCTATCCTATTTAATAGATTGCTTTCCGTATTTTAACAAGGAGTTGCATTTTCCCTCATTTTTCCTTGGTTAGAACGCTGGGTATAAATATGGACAGGCCAAACTCAGCGAAGAGCTACAAAAGGATCTCTCAAAACTAGGTGACTGATCAACAAAATGGCAGATGAAATTCAATGTTGATAAATGCAAAATAATGCACATTGGAAAACAAAATCCCAGCTATACATATAAAACGCTGGGGTCTAAATTAGCTGTTACCACTCAAGAAAGAGATCTTGGAGTCATTGCGGATAATTCTCTGAAAACATCCACTCAGTGTGCAGTGACAGTCAAAAAAGCGAACAAAATGTAGGGCATCATTAAGAAAGGGATAGATAATAAGACAGAAAATATATTGCCTCTATATAAATCCATGGTATGCCCATATCTTGAATACTGCATGCAGATGTGGTTGCTCCATCTCAAAAAAGATATATTGGAATTGGAAAAGCTTCAGAAAAGGGCAACAAAAATTATTAGGGGTATGGAACAGCTTCCATATGAGGAGAGCTTAATAAGACTGTGACTTTTCAGCTTGGAAAAGAGATGACTAAGGGGGGATATGATAGAGGTCTATAAAATCATGACTGATGTGGAGAAAGTAAATAAGGAAGTGTTATTTACTCCTTCTCATAACGCAAGAACTAGGGGTCACCAAATTAAATTAATAGGCAGCAAGTTTAAAACAAACAAAAGGAGTCTTTCTTCACACAACGCACAGTCAACCTGTGGAACTTTTTGCCAGAGGATGTTGTGAAGGCCAAGACTACAACAGAGTTCAAAAAAGAATTAGATAAATTCATAGGTCCATCAATGGCTATTAGCCAGGATAGGCAAGGATGGTGTCCCTAGCCTCTGTTTGCCAGAAGCTGAGAATGAGTGACAGGGAATTGTTACTATATCAGAGGATTTCTGTATGATTTTTAATTTTATGTAATTTAAAGATCCCAAAGTAATGTTAATTAGAAGACCAAACTGCTCAGCACATCCTGGGACAGAGAAGAGTCTGTTCTCAGAAGAGATAAGATTTTGCAAAAACAACTGTTCCTCTGAACAGCACACAGCGACTCCCACCCTTCTCATGTTCTTTATCTTGCTTGTTATGTATGTTATATGGTAAGGGGGTTACGCAGTTTCATTAGACCCTAAGAGTTGTTAAAGTCAGAAGAGATGTATGTTGAAATAAAGATTGAGAATGCATATGAATGGATGGTGTGTGTAAATAGAAGATGAATGGTTAGGAGTGCCAGCCTAAGAGTTACCACTTCAGTATCGACTGGCTGAAGAATGCGCTAAGTGAAAATAACTGGATGACTCCCAGGGAGCAGACTGGAATCCACCCAACAGCCTCAAGGATGGGAGAACCAAAGAACAAGATAACATCTGGCAGCACGGAGCTGTCAGGGATGTGCCATCTGCTGATTGATTCAGCAACAGCTTGATAAAGCCACCTCCATAGACTGGCATAGGAATAAAACTCCTATAAAAACAGACCAAAAGACTAAGAACTTTGAGTCTGGTTCTGCGACCACCCTCCAGGAGCATTGGATGCGCATCTGACAAAGACTTGGCTCTACCCTTAAGCTCAAGTTACCTGGCCAGTAACTTGGCATGAGCAACCTCTAGGCTGGTAACTATAACAACTTTGCAGAACTTGTATGTGTATGTGTGTGGGAGTAAATGAGATGTAGTAAATATGACTGTTTACTTGCTTTACCTCTTTTGGTATTTTGTGTGAGTACATGGGATAGAATGTTTATGATTACTTGTTTACTGTGCCTCTTTTTGTACTCATAATAAACGCGGCATTTTGTCTTATCCCATTTTAAAAGATCCTGTTGGGTTTTATTTTATTGGTGTAACAGAATGGATCACTTGATGATTATCTGTTCTGTTCATTCCTTCTGGGGCATCTGATATTGGCCACTGTCAGAAGACGAGATACTGGGCTAGATGGACCTTTCGTCTGACCCAGTAGGCTGTTCTTATGTTCTTAAGATGGAGAGATCTCTGATTACTGACAAAAATTCAGATGAGTATTTTAAAAAGTGATGCACAGGAAGTTTTCTGCACAACTTCTGCAAGTGCCAGTGAGAAATATGCAGCAAAATCCCTGCATGTTGTTTTAAAAATGTACTTGTAGGTATCAAAGAATGAAGTCCTGTTTCTTGCTAATACCACAGTCAGATTAAAATCCATTGGCCTGATTCTCTTCTCACTTACACCAGAGTAACTGCACTGACTTCAAATGAGTTACGCCCAATTTATACTGGTGTAAGTGACTGAACAATCAAATCCCATTCCTGTGTTTGATATCCTTTATATGAAATACCTATAAACTAGTAATACTGTAAACCTTTGACACATCTTACTGTGAAGAAGAGTAATTAGGTCTTCAATACTTAAATAAGTACTCTCATACTCCATTGTTCTGATGCTGTGTGGTTTATGAGCTGAATTAGATGGATACCTGGCCTCAGTGTAGCATCTGCTGTGTTTGTGAAATGCAGGTTCTCATAACTGGTATTTACCCCAATGGTTTTTCAGATTACTACGAAAAGGGGAAACATTTAGATCAAATAGAAGGAAATGACAGTGAACTAGAATCTCAGTCTTGTGTGACGTGGCTGGGGTGGTAGGATGCTTCAAATTATGAAATGGAGGATAAAAAGCAATTGTATTTTAGTTGTCAGTGGCTTATAGTTGTTACATTATTAATCATTTTTATAACACAGTAGGTGCACATGGTTCTGTACAGTGAAAGATAAATGGGTGTCTACTGAGAGCTCTGTGCAAGTGCAGCATTCTTCCTATGCAGTCACAATGCAGGATCAAGGCCTAAGTCTTAGTTTTATAGGGAATTCAGCCTGTTCTTTAATAAACATACACATCAGTATAGGAGATTTCAGGTCACGTGATTTAACCACAAGAGCCACAATATACCTCTGTGACTGGTGGCTGCTACAGGAGGGAAAAGGAGACTTCTGTAATAAAAGCAATGTTTTCTAATATTAGAGTTAAACCGCTGTTCCAGAGGTATCTGCAAAAACGATGTTTAACTTACTTCATTTGGAGAGCTCTACACCACTGCCCCTACTCAGCATTTTGCCTCCACTGTCCTGGCCTGTACAAAGTGCAACAAGAAATACATTCTCTCCCAGAACAATAACTCCTCTGGTTTGATCCTGCAGTAAGGTCCTAATTCTTGCTCTAGAAAAAGAAAATGGGATAGTAGGGAGGATGCACTTACCTAAGTTATTTGTGTTTAAATAAGTGGCAAAGAGGTTAAGATCCTCACCAATATCCTCTTCAGGCAATTGTACTGCCTCTGATTGCCCCCCAGTATGAAAGCCCATTTCTAATGGCTGCAAAGTGCCACTGACATATAATTGCAAAAAGAATTAATTTAATATTGCCACTGTGTCACTTATGTTATCTTATATAGAGACTAAGGCCTCAGTCCTGCAAACACTGAGGTCAAGTCTATACTATTAACTTTTGCTGGCATGGCTTTGTCTGTCAGGGGGAATTATGATTTACGACATACATAGCTACACCAGAAAAAGCCCCTAGGGTAAACAGAGCTATAGTAGTAAAACTGCACTTATGCCATTATAGCTTATTTAGCTCAGGGATGCTGGTATAAGCTGTGTCCACATTAGGAGCGTTCTGCAGATGTAGTATTTACAGGTTTCAGAGTAGCAGCCGTGTTAGTGTGTATCCACAAAAAGAAAAGGAGTACTTGTGGCACCTTAGAGACTAACAAATTTATTTGAGCATAAGCTTTCGTGAGCTACAGCTCACTTCATCAGAGACTAACAAATTTATTTGAGCATAAGCTTTCGTGAGCTACAGCTCACTTCATCAGATGCATGCCATCCGATGAAGTGAGCTGTAGCTCACGAAAGCTTATGCTCAAATAAATTTGTTAGTCTCTAAGGTGCCACAAGTGCTCCTTTTCTTTTTATGTAGTATTTAGTATACCAGTGTAGCTATGCCAGCAAAGTCTTCCAAGTATATACCTAGCCTTATACACCTAACTTTTCACATGAATAGTCCCACTGAATTAATTGAGACTATTGGTATACATATAGTTTATTCACATCCAAGTGTTTGTAGGATCAGAGTCATAGGTTTCGTTTTCCTACATACAATACTACAAGGCTTTGAAGGATTAGATGTTTGTTGATAAATGTTGATAAACATCAATATAACTGTACACACACAATCCCATGAAAAATATTTCCATCAATAATCATTGAAATTTAGAGATAGGCAAAGTAAGAAAAATGCTGCTTGAGAATTCATTAGGGTTTGTATTTACTTTTTATATTTTGGTATGTGCTATTGACATTTTGTGTTTTAATAGTTATAAAGCTTTAACTTTTTGATTCTTAACGTCTATTGTCACTAAATAATGGTTGTCTGAGCCTCAGCCTATAATTTCCCACAACTGTGAATTTTAAATGGATAAAATGAGAAAGAAATGCTTTTAAATGAATACTGATATTATTTTTCGACATTATTTTAAAAAATTCAATTCTATCAAGCCTAAATACTACTAATAAAATAGAACAGTACTTTATAAAGTACACATGAAAACTAAATATATGCCACTTTAAGTGACTGAGACCCATATTAAACCTTGTCAGATAACTGGAGTTCATGCTGTACAAAAGTGCACTCTACCAACCCAAGAATCTAATTATTCACCTATTTGCCATTAGAGACTGACATCAGAGCAATTTCACTTCTTTCATTTGTTGCAAATGACTGATTACTGTAAAGCTGGATCAGTGCTGGTGACAAGTTACAGTATGTGACAGATAAGTTTGTGAGTATGTGTTTGTGGCCTGGGCAAAGTAAATAATGCTGTCCTGTGTAGAAGAGTTGCAGGCAGAGTGAAATTTATAGCTGTGCTTTGTACTATCTCTTGTAGTGGCACCTGGGGCCAAAGATTGGCAAGATTTTCCAGAGAACAGTTTGTCTTAGATAGTATGGTACATGGAACAGCTCCTCTGTTACAGCTATAATAAATTAATTATTTAGCACTGCCGCCCACAGCTCCCATTAGCCGGGAACGGGGAACCGGGGCCACTGGGAGCTGCGGGCGACTGTGCCTGCAGACGGTCAACATAGACACTGTCTCGTGGCCCACCAGCGTATTACCCTGATGAGCAACAGGTTGCCCACCAATTTAGACTAAATTCATTTGTGTTTCAGGATCTTTTCACATAGTAAATACAGTATTGTTATGCTGCAGTATATTAGTACCAGCCATCAAGAGTGGCTTTGATCAATGGGCAATCACAGACCCTGTAAACCTGTTGGGCATGCTAATTTCCTTTCATTCAGCCTAAATGAGGAAGCAATTAAATAATCCTTTGTTTAGTAATAGCTGGAAGAATAGAAACCACCACCCAAATCACAGACCAGCATGGCAAGGCTGGAGTAGAAGTTAGGCCAAGCAGGCTGAGAGGTTTCCCTAGGAACAGATTGCAAATGTAGGGACTGGTCTTTATTACGGCTGTGTGTCTGTCTATGTATGTGAGAAGCAGGAAGCTAGCAGGAAAGCAGCTAGGAAGGGCAGAAGACAGCAAGAGAAACACTGATAGTGGGGCCCTGGGAGGAAGCTGAGAAAGAGAGCTTCTTTTGGGCAGAATGCTGGCTGAAAGCAGTCTTGGCTATTTGAACAAGGAAACTGCCTCCTGTTTGTTCCTACTGGGAAACAGGACTTTTGTACATTCTTTATAAGTAGGATTGCACCCAAGAAATACCTGACTCTGTCATCAACCCACAAGCCTCTGAACATTTGCTAATCAGTTGGGCCAAAAGGAGCAAGTGTCATGTGTTGTTAAATGGAATTAAATATATTCCAGATGTAGCTTGTTGTAGATCAAACTTTTAGAACAAATACTGAATTAAATTTCTGGAGTACCTGATTATTTATTACATAGTTACTACTTGCTAAATCTGCACCCTCAGTGGGCTCTCATCTCCTGATGTGCAGAGAAGTGTGATTATTGATCAGAAGGTGCAAAACAAGTGGATGGAAGTGTCTAAAACCACTTTTCTCACTGCATAGTGTACATTGATTTAAATATAGACTAAGTCTTGTTTTCATCACGCTTATAGTGAACTTGCTCTCCTACCAATTGTTCCATGAAACAATTGTGTCATCAGCAGAAAGGATTCACCTCTATTTAGACAGAGGTGATTTTACTATTATTACAGTGATCAAAAAATGTTATCAGTATCATGAGAGTCTAACTTTATTATCACCAAGCATCAGTTTTGTGGCATCAGTTTTTAGTAGATAGGTCTAGATCCTTGGATAGTAGAAGTCAACATAGTTCCATTGATATATACCAACTTAGCATCTGGTCCTTGATATGAATGCTCTCTGTTTAGGATTACATCTGTCTACCATCAGACAAAATCAACACTAATTCTCAGTGATTTCTTAAATACTACCACCATAATAATGAGGGACTCAGAGAGAATTAGTCTGCCTATGAAGGAGCTCATTCCTTCTATGAATACCACTAAATTACATCTGCCACATATTACTTGTCCCTCAAACCATAAAAATACTCCTGTATATCCATTTTTTTCCAATTGGAATGCAACCAAGTCCCAGTTTTTTAAATTTCCCCAGACACCTTTTCCTGGACTTATTACCTCCTTTGATATCTAATTACAGAAATTGAACATGCTATATCATTGATGTAGCCATTTGTCAGGAATACAATGTAACTGAGTGCACTTATAATAGGTTTGTTTGCCAGATGGTTACACTGATTCTAGTGATGAGAAATATTATTTTTTCAATAGAAAAACAAATATATAGGATCTTCACTTCCTCTACTCTGAGTCTCTCCCTCCCCTAAGAATAGAGGGTTTATTAATAGGCCCAGGAAAAAATATTTTTGAGAGCCCCTTATTAAAATTTTGGAAGCATGTGACTGCAGATGCTGATGTCTTGACTTGTTTAGAAGGCTTGGATAACTGTGCAGATTCACCTCTTTTCAGGTAGTGTTTTATGCACTAACTAGAATGTCCAAATTAAGTGAAAATTAAGGCTGCTGTGGCCCTTCTTCTATAGGGATTTTTAAGGACACACACAAGGGTTCTTAACTGCAAGGAAAAAAGAGGATCTAACCATCTAAATGGTTAATTCCTTTCTAATGTGACTAGTATTCTAGATATGATTAATACAAATAAATCATACAGTAGCACCCAGAGTCCCATTCTAGACTAGACAAATCCTCGCTGAGGAGCACATGATGCAGGTAAGGGGGGCATACAGGTCCTCTTGCACTCTCCTGATCCTGAGGCTGCTCTGTCCTATTGGGTTCTGGGAAGTGGGGTCCAGGAACTCAAATAATTACAGGGGACAACCAAAAATGTAACAGGGGCAGGTGTGAGGTCAAAGGATCAAACAAAGGGAACCTGAAGGGGAAACTGAGCAGAAAACCCCAGACAGCGCCCACTGCTCCTTGAAGGTGTCAAGGGAACCAGCGGACGCTGCCCAGAGAAACTCTGCGAAGGCAGGATCGGAAATAGGGCCCAGAGTCGCAGGAAACCGCCTCAGCCAACCTCCTCTCCCTGGTCTTATAGATGGCTACTTTGGCCAGAGCTAGGAGGATGTTCACAAGGAGGTCCTGGGACTTTGTGGAGCCAAGGATAGTTTATGTGTATATGAAAAGGTGTTGGGAAAAGTGCAGCCAGAAACGTACTGAGGCTGCTCTGTGCTGGGCCGGTTACAGCAACCTTCAGTCTGCTCTAACCAGTGATAGCTGCCTGCAACTCCAAAGAGCTATTACAGTAGCCAGTGATCTCCAGGTCATAAGGAAGCTCTGGCTACAGCCTGTTCACTTGCAGCTGGTGCAGCCAGGATCAGCAGTGCAGCCAGGATCAGATTGAACTGTTCTTTTTCTCATTCAGAATCTTTGACCATGTGAATTGTTGCTCAGAGAGAAGGAAGTTTGCATGTCAGGAAAATTGTTTCCTATTGCAGTGTGAACAACCCAACTGGTAGCAAACTGGCTGTTTGCCATTTAAAATTGAACGCCAATGTTAAACTGTGTCAGAGTTATTTTGTACTACTTTAATGCTTCCTAGCCACACATTGGAGCAACAATGTTTTCAGATCATAATCTGTTCAGCTCAGATAGAATAGAAATAGGAAAAGAAAGTCAAGGAAGTTTGCCTGTCAGAAAATTTGTTTTATCTTCTATTGTAAATAGCCAACTGGCAGCTAGTCAGTCATTCAGAGTTTAAAGGTCTAGGGACACCTGTGTCAGGTGCATCCCTTCCTGAGTCTAACAGGACTGAATTAATGTGGGCTAGGTGACAGCTTTGATTGCAGTTAACAGTTCATCTGCCATTTTCTATTTAAATTGTCCAATGGACAATCAGTTAACTGATGCTGATGGCCAGTCAGCTTCATCGATCGGTACATCCTGAGCATAAGTCTTACTTCTGGACAAATAGCTCATGGGGACATTTTAATTTTCAATATATAAGACAAACTGGTGCTTGCTTTACGACCCAGTCTAATGTGCACTGAAGACAATGGAAAGACTCATTTTATCTTTAATGAGTGATGGATCAGTACCCTAGTGTGCTTCTCCCCACCCCACCCCCCAAATGTATTATAAATGCATTTAATAGCATTAGGGAAAAGAAAAGAGATTTTTGTCCTGGTTTTCCATGTGTTGTCATTCCAATATGGTGACAAATCATCTCTTGAGTCATGGTGGATTTTTATGCAGTGGTTGATTTAGCATTTTAAAAAGGATTCCCTGGCATAGTGAAAGGTGAGGGAGTCAAAATTGTCATGTGAAGATGGAAGGTGCAATCAGCTGTGGAATCCATAGGAAATTTCAAGCTATCGTCACTCTCCTAAATAGTGAATCAGACCATATTCTTGGATTCCAGGGACAGGACAGAATGGAGATTGTTGGGTATCTTTTCTAACAGTGCTCTGCCGAGGTGCTAGAACAATTTGTATAGTGGGAGTGCTGAGAGCCATTGAACCAAACTACGAACCTTGTATATAGTGGAAACCACTTCAAGCCAGGGGGTATGGCAGCATCCCCTGCACCCCTAGTTCCAGCACCTATGCTCTCTGCACTGGCTTCACAATCTGATTTGGAAGATCACTTTCCATTTTCTGCCTGGAGAGAGGATGTTGCAGTAGCATCTGTCTACAAGAAAGAAGAATAAACAAGTTGAGGGAGAAACGAACAGAGAAGAAATGGACACACAAAGCAGAAATGGAGCATGATGTGGTGAGAGGTATTTAATCATTCACCAAATCCATTGCAATGGATTGTCCAACAACAGCAACAAAGGCTGGAAACCATGGCCTTATGTAGAATTACTCATTAAAAAACTGTGAATAGGACATTATGAAAGCTGTAAAGTCAAGCATTCAAAAGTTAGGAAATGCTAGTGTAACGTCAACAGACCCTGGTCGTTGGCGGGCGGGATCGAATCTGGGACCTCTGGAGCTTGGTGCATGATCCTCTACTGCATGCACTAAAAGCCAACTTGCTGTTAGCAGACTCATTTTATCTCTCTCTTAAGTGGTCTCGGTGCCACTAGATGGGACACAACACCACACCTAGAAGGTGTGTGGGTTATTCTAGAATTAAGGTTGCCTGTGCAACCTTAATTTGGTCCTCTTGTACATATGCATTATGATACAGTCTTTAATTACATTATCACATTGTGTTTTCATATTATCATTGCTCATAGCAGCTAAGACCTGCAATTGTAGCAAAAGTCCTGCTCAGCTCCAGGCTAAAGCATGCTAAAGCAGTGTGGACAAAATCTTAGGGGAAATTTAGCTGCTAAAATCTAAGAAATCTCTACTGAGCTTGTGCAAACTTGGCTAAATTTGGGTGGGTTTTCACAGGGATGGCGCAAGGCCGCATCCCAGACACAAAGGCCGCCCTCCTGCTTAATCCCAAATTCTGCTCCAAAACATTGGGTTGGGGGGTGCTAGGTGGAGCTGTGTGCTACAGCTTTTCAAATAAAAGGATGCCAGAATTTTTAATGTGGAAAAAATGTTTTTTCATAACCTCATTCTTAGAAATAGCTGAACCATTTTGTCTGAAATTAAAAAAAAAAAAAGTCATCCTAAACCAGACATCCAACTGAGAAAATTTCATCCCAAATGATTAAAATTTGACAAAGTTATAAGCAACTGACAACAAGATCTTTTAATGGAAAAGATCAAGCAACCTTACTAATAGGTGGTGACATCAGTCCTGCCTATAATACCTGAAGGATTATCACTTTCCTATATGATGCCTATAAGCAATTATTTTAGCATTGGATGAAAATATTACTTAACATTAGCTGGGAGAAGCTAGAAAGGGTGCAGGAATCAACTAAGTTTAACTATGCTGAGCTTTTTCTCTCTGATCACTGATCCAGGACCAGTACTTAGAAAAGTTTACTGGTCCTGAAAGTATTCATGCTACACTGTGAAAGATTTCTACCCTGGGAGGTTATGAAATGTATGACATGCTTTTTTTTTTTTAAATTATAATTACCTATCATTAAATAGCTGAGATAATAAAGAAAGGAACACATAAAGGAATATCAAAATAGAGAAAGAGCAGTGTAATGGGGTCTACGAACTCCATCCTGAGCTTAGGCAGGAAGGGGTGAAGAGCTTCTCCTGTTTGAAGGCAAGCAGCTCAGCCACACCCACACTCAGGGGCCGGAGCTCCCCGTCATGGAGGCACAGCCGCACCAATGGAGGAAACAAGGCTTACTATAAAGGAGGGACTACAGAGAAGGTGGGGGAGCTAGAAAGATCTAGGACAGCAAAAGGGCAACACCCTTTTAACCTTAGTTAAAAATATTTGACTAAGTCAGATGTATTCAAGTTGGTAGGGCCTGTTGAAATTAATTCTGAGGGACTTAAGAAACTAACTGATGCAATTTCAGAACCAAAAAGAAAAGGAGTACTTAGTGATTATCTTTGAGAACTCATGTGTGACATGAGGTCCCAAATAGTTGGATGAGGATGAACATAGTACCAATCTTTAAATATGGGAACAAAGAGGACGTGGGGAATTGTAAATCATTGAAACTTTGACACCAGGAAAGATCCTGGAACAAATTATTGAACAATTATTTTGTAAGGATAAGGAGATAGAAGGAATAGTCAGCATGGATTTGTCAAGAATAAATCATGCTAAAGCAACCTAATTTCCTGCTTTGTCATGGATACTAGCCTTCTAGATGGGGGAAATCAGTAGATATGATATATCTTGGCAGTTTTTTGTTTTGTTTTGTTTTTTGTTTTCTAGTAAGGCTTTTGGCACAGTCCCCCATAACATTTTCATGAGCAAACTGGAGAAATGTGGTCTAGATGGAATTACTGTAAAGTGGGTGCATAACTGGTAGAAATACCATACTCAAAGAGTAGTTATTAATGGTTTGCTGTCCAACTAGGAGGGCATATCTAGTAGTGTCCTGCAGGAGTCAGTCCTGGGTCTGATACTTTTCTACGTTTTCATTAATGGCTTAGGTAATGGAGTGAAAATTATGATTATAAAATTTGCAGATGACACCAAGCTGGGAGGGGTTGCAAACACTTTGAGGACAGGATTAGAATTCAAAATGATCTTTACAAATTGAAAAATTGGTCTGAATTCAACATGATGAAATTCAATAAAGACAAGTGCAAAGTACTACACATAGGAAGGAAAAGGCAAATGCGCAACTACAAAATAGGAATAAATGGCTAGGCAATAGTGCTGCTGAAGAGGATCTGGGGGTTATAGTGGATTACAAACTGAACAAGTCAACAATGTGATGTACTTGCAAAAAAGGCTAATGTGATTCTGGGGTGTATTAACAGGAGTGTTGTATATAAGACACAGGAGATAAGTGTCCCATGCTACTCAGCATTGATGAGTACTCAGTTGGAGTACTGTGTCCAGTTCTGGGCACCATACTTTAGGAAAAATGTGGACAGATTAGAGAGAGTTCAGAGGAGAGCAACAAATGATAAAAGGTTTAGAAAACCTGACCTGTGAGGAAAGGTTTAAAAAAAATAAAAAATTTTTAAAAAAAACCTTGGGCATGTTTAGTCTTGAGAAGAGAAAACGGAGGGGCAACCTGATAAGTCTTCAAATATGTTAAGGGCTGTTATAAAGAGGATGGAGATAAATTGTTTTCGATGTTCACTGAGGTTAGGACAAGAATGGGCTCAATCTGCAGCAAAGGAGATTTAGGTTAGATATTAGGAAAACTTTCTGACTCTAAGGACAATTAAACTCTGGAATAGGATTCCAAGGGAGGTTTTGGAATCCCCAGTACTGGAGGTTTTTAAGAACAAATTGGACAAATACCTGTCAAGTCTCTGCTGAAGAGATGCCATGGTAACGAGCACTATAGAATTTCCTATAATTAATATATACATCAATAAAACAACTAGGTCAGCTAGGATGGAAACCTAGAAAGATTTTGTAGTTAGAATGACTTCTACAAGTCACTGCCATAGGGTGACTGAGATCTGATTGTGATTGCTTCTACTAGAAGACAGTCTGAGAAGAAAGCATTGACTTGTGCCACTGGAGAGCAGTCTTAATGATGTTTGAGACTCTGGGAATCAGGAATAGGACTTTAAAAGCAGAAGAGCATCTCTGAAACTTCAAAACATACACAATGGAATTTATTTGGAGTGTTTCTCTTTGTGCCTGAAGAGGACACCAAGATTTTTTTTTTAAGTGAAACAGCACTGGTGTGCTCTTGGGATATAGTTCTCTGTGGTATGCCTGCTCTAATTAGGGAGTTATTGAAGGATTCCCCTTCTTCTTTTCAATCAGCCAGACCCAATCTTCTTATATACTAGAAATGATGTAGAGAAAAGCCAGAGAGTGACTGAAAAGGTAGGCTAATCCAAATTTTATGTGTTTGATTTATATTAGTTTCACCCAAAATTACAATGAATAGGATATTATAGCTGATCTTGCATGACCATAAAATCAGTAGATTTGCAGCTGTGGAACTCAGTCTGTGTACTACTTCTCAGTGTATGTGCAACATGCCTCAGGTGGCACGGGACCAGAATTCATAAATGAATTTGGTCCACAGGTTGGATCACTAGCATCCCTGGGATGAGACAGGTACTGAGGGGGGGTGCGATGTGAATGCTGATCCATGACCCCTGGAGTCTTTGTAGCTGGCTGAGAATGAGAAAATGGGGGCCTCACATAGTCCTACTTCTGTTCAGATTTCCTCACTGATCTTGGGAACATAGTAAGGACAAGCATGTGGGGAAGTAGGATTTATTTATTATTAGGCCTGCTACCAACACAGAAAAACGTATGATAGATATGAAAGCCAGGGAGTGGCAGTTCAAATTAGTAGCCTGCCTCCACAAAAATAGATTATAAATTTGTCCAGGCATGTCACTTAGCCTCCTTTTGTCTGAAAAGCACCCTAGCGTATTGTAGTGTCTGACAGCACCAAGTTGTTACCACTACTAATAAAAAGAAAAGGAGTACTTGTGGCACCTTAGAGACTAACAAATTTATTAGAGCATAAGCTTTCGTGAGCTACAGCTCACTTCATCGGATGCATCCGATGAAGTGAGCTGTAGCTCACGAAAGCTTATGCTCTAATAAATTTGTTAGTCTCTAAGGTGCCACAAGTACTCCTTTTCTTTTTGCGAATACAGACTAACACGGCTGCTACTCTGAAACCTGTCACTACTAATAAAGATGCAGAAATTTTGTTATCCACAGAAATTTGCTTATGAGTAGGTGACAACACTGTAATTTCAAAACTAGTTAGAATAAAATTAATAAGTGATCTTGATCATTTGAATTTTGGTCAAACAGTGATGTCAGTTCACTTTGTCAAAATAATTAGAACTAGGCTTGGTCCGGAATCTCACTTGAAGTGAATGAAACTTCGTTAGTTCAGCCAAATTAGTGACCTGGGTCCTAGTCCTAGCTGTGACCTTGTACAGCTATCTGTTGTTCCTTATGTAAAATGACAGGTTTCAGAGTAGCAGCCGTGTTAGTCTGTATTCGCAAAAAGAAAAGGAGTACTTGTGGCACCTTAGAGACTAACAAATTTATTAGAGCATAAGCTTTCGTGAGCTACAGCTCACTTCATCGGAAGCATTTGGTGGAAAAAACAGAGGAGAGATTTATATACACACACACAGAGAACATGAAACAATGGGTTTATCATACACACTGTAAGGAGAGTGATCACTTAAGATAAGCCATCACCAGCAGCAGGGAGGGGAAAGGAGGAAAACCTTTCATGGTGACAAGCAAGGTAGGCTAATTCCAGCAGTTAACAAGAATATCAGAGGAACAGTGGGGGGTGGGGTGGGAGGGAGAAATACCATGGGGAAATAGTTTTACTTTGTGTAATGACTCATCCATTCCCAGTCTCTATTCAAGCCTAAGTTAATTGTATCCAGTTTGCAAATTAATTCCAATTCAGCAGTCTCTCCTTGGAGTCTGTTTTTTTGTTTTGTTTTGTTTTGGAAGCTTTTTTGTTGAAGGATAGCCACTCTTAGGTCTGTGATCGAGTGACCAGAGAGATTGAAGTGTTCTCCAACTGGTTTTTGAATGTTATAATTCTCGATGTCTGATTTGTGTCCATTCATTCTTTTACGTAGAGACTGTCCAGTTTGGCCAATGTACATGGCAGAGGGGCATTGCTGGCACATGATGGCATATATCACATTGGTAGATGCGCAGGTGAACGAGCCTCTGATAGTGTGGCTGATGTGATTAGGCCCTATGATGGTATCCCCTGAATAGATATGTGGACAGAGTTGGCAACGGGCTTTGTTGTAGTTGTAGGAATGCATGATAGAGATCTTGTAGGTGTTTGTCTCTGTCTGAGGGGTTGGAGCAAATGCGGTTATATCATAGCGCTTGGCTTTAGACAATGGATCGAGTGGTATGATGTGGATGAAAGCTAGAGGCATGTAGGTAGGAATAGCGGTCACTAGGTTTCCGATATAGGGTGGTGTTTATGTGACCATTGCTTATTAGCACCGTAGTGTCCAGGAAGTGCATCTCTTGTGTGGACTGGTCCAGGCTGAGGTTGATGGTGGGATGGAAATTGTTGAAATCATGGTGGAATTCCTCAAGAGCTTCTTTTCCATGGGTCCAGATGATGAAGATGTCATCAATGTAGCGCAAGTAGAGTAGGGGCATTAGGGGACAAGAGCTGAGGAAGCGTTGTTCTAAGTCAGCCATAAAAATGTTGGCATACTGTGGGGCCATGCGGGTACCCATCGCAGTGCCGCTGATTTGAAGGTATACATTGTCACCAAATGTGAATCTCTATCATGCATTCCTACAACTACAATACCCACCTGCTGAAGTGAAGAAACAGATTGACGGAGCCAGAAGAGTACCCAGAAGTCACCTACTACAGGACAGGCCCAACAAAGAAAACAACAGAACGCCACTAGCCATCACCTTCAGCCCCCAACTAAAACCTCTCCAACGCATCATCAAGGATCTACAACCTATCCTGAAGGACGACCCATCACTCTCACAGATCTTGGGAGATAGATCAGTCCTTGCTTACAGACAGCCCCCCAATCTGAAGCAAATACTCACCAGCAACCACACACCACACAGCAGAACCACTAACCCAGGAACCTATCCTTGCAACAAAGCCCGTTGCCAACTCTGTCCACATATCTATTCAGGGGATACCATCATAGGGCCTAATCACATCAGCCACACTATCAGAGGCTCGTTCACCTGCGCATCTACCAATGTGATATATGCCATCATGTGCCAGCAATGCCCCTCTGCCATGTACATTGGCCAAACTGGACAGTCTCTACGTAAAAGAATGAATGGACACAAATCAGACGTCAAGAATTATAACATTCAAAAACCAGTTGGAGAACACTTCAATCTCTCTGGTCACTCGATCACAGACCTAAGAGTGGCTATACTTCAACAAAAAAGCTTCAAAAACAGACTCCAACGAGAGACTGCTGAATTGGAATTAATTTGCAAACTGGATACAATTAACTTAGGCTTGAATAGAGACTGGGAATGGATGAGTCATTACACAAAGTAAAACTATTTCCCCATGAAGAAAAGGAGTACCCGTGGCACCTTAGAGACTAACAAATTTATTAGAGCATAAGCTTTCGTGAGCTACAGCTCACTTCATCGGATGCATTGTGAGCTGTAGCTCACGAAAGCTTATGCTCTAATAAATTTGTTAGTCTCTAAGGTGCCACGGGTACTCCTTTTCTTTTTGCGAATACAGACTAACAGGGCTGCTACTCTGAAACCTGTTATTTCCCCATGGTATTTCTCCCTCCCACCCCACCCCCCATTGTTCCTCTGATATTCTTGTTAACTGCTGGAATTAGCCTACCTTGCTTGTCACCATGAAAGGTTTTCCTCCTTTCCCCCCCCCTGCTGCTGGTGATGGCTTATCTTAAGTGATCACTCTCCTTACAGTGTGTATGATAAACCCATTGTTTCATGTTCTCTGTGTGTGTGTATATAAATCTCTCCTCTGTTTTTTCCACCAAATGCATCCGATGAAGTGAGCTGTAGCTCACGAAAGCTTATGCTCTAATAAATTTGTTAGTCTCTAAGGTGCCACAAGTACTCCTTTTCTTTATGTAAAATGAATGGCTGATATTTGCCTTCCTCCTAAGGCAGGCATATAGGGTGATCAGATATCCCAATTTTATAGGGACAGTCCCGATATTTGGGGCTTTGTCTTATATAGGTGCCTATTACCCTCCACCCCATCCCGATTTTTCACATTTGCTGTCTGGTCCCCTACAGGCATATGAGGCTTTTGCTCAATAAAACGTGGGAAATGCAGAGAATATTTGACACCAGTCAGAAGAGGTGAATTTAGAATTCATGAGTGGGGAGAGCAGTAGTAGGATCCATTTTGTCTGCAGGTCCAGTTGTATGTGACTGCTTCTGACTGATGCAGGAGGCTGACGAGAGCCCAGGAGAATACACACTGCCACTGGAAAAGGAAGGGACCAGCCTCCAGCTCATTTTGTTAAGCATGTGTAAATGGTAATTTTCCCAGGGTGTTCAGTTGGTCAAACCTGGGCAGCGAAAGGCTGCTTTCTGACCCCAGGATGAGCAGGGCCGTACATGGCTGCGAAGGGCACCTGAAAATTTGGGGCACCACTGCATCTTAGTGTCCACCCTTTCCGCCTCTTCCTATCCCTGTTCTGACCCTTCCTGCTGGCTCCCACCACAGCTGGCTACTGTAGCCTGGTGAGCCTTCCTCCGGAAGGGATCTAGTAACTTAAAAGTGAAAAAGCCTTCCAGTCTGCCAAACCTATTAGCACAACACAGAAGCTGTTAAAGAGCCATTCAAGTGGTAATGAAGCCATTTAACAGGCATTTGCCAACCCCCAGGTATATACTGTCAGTTTCTGAATTTACTGACAAAAACAGTTGTGCATTACTGTAATATTTACTCAGAACATGTTAGTCTACGGGACCTTAGATTAAAATTTGCTTTAAAAATATTTCATTAGTGTGTTGGTGAAGATTATAAAATCACATCTCTTTTAGCCCTAAGCACAATCATCTTTAGCCTTAAATACTTGGATGTTCAGACATATAGTTTTTAAAATAAATCCTTCAAAAGACCACCGTTATCTAAAATACACATTTTAATTTTAATGACTATAGTAAAAAAAAACAAAACTTGCTTCCAGAGTCTTTCTGTCCATCCCTTTCTCCCTTCACACGCCCTTAAAGGGACAAGTTTCAGAGTAGCAGCCGTGTTAGTCTGTATTCCCAAAAAGAAAAGGAGTACTTGTGGCACCTTAGAGACTAACAAATTTATTTGAGCATAAGCTTTCATGAGCTACAGCTCACTTCATCGGATGCATCAAATAAATTTGTTAGTCTCTAAGGTGCTACAAGTACTCCTTTTCTTTTTGCTTAAAGGGAAAACAGCCCTTTCGTTCCAGATAGTTGGACAAAGAGTTTTCCTTTCTTTACTACTGACTAACTGATGAACTAGTTTTAAAAGAACTCTCCAGCAAAATCAGTACCTTAATAAGTTATAAAATCCTTTGTTATGCCTAAAATCTTTGGAAACATATTTTTTTAAGTTGGTGAAATTTCATAAACATGTCTATTGTTATGGAGATCACACAAAGTAAATTAGTGTTCTCTTTTTCTAAAAGCAATGAACATTGTAATGAACACACTAAACCTCAGTGACTGATTAATTTAAAATAATGTCTTTGTTTCAGTGAGTTAAATATAGTAATCGGAATGATTAATTTATGAAGGCTTAAGAGTACATTTAAAATATAAAATCAGCTTAGAAATATTGATTAAGAAAATGTAAAACAGAGAAGAGCTGCATCATGTATTCCATAATATTTAATGTTGTATTTAGCAAGACAGCTGACTCGCCCTTACTACAAAGTTTTTGCAAATAAATCTCTGACAAACTTCAGGGCATATCAAAAAACCTGTGACTGACATTTTTTATTCCAATGTTTAGTGCTTTTAATTAGCTACCTTCTGCATGTCCAGTCTTCACCATCTGGCATGCAGTGGAAAACATGCTTCATTTTCTTTAGAAAGAAATTGAAGAAGAGTGTTTTTTCCAAATGAAGAGTGTTCAGGGATTTGGCTGGAAAGGGGTGAGCAGGGTGGGGAGGGGGAAGAGGGCATGGCCTGGGTGGAGTGTGGCAGGACCTGGGACAGAGCAGGGGTGGAATATGGGCGGGGCCACAGGCAGAAGAGGTGGGCTGGGGAGCTTCACCCACCGCCCATGACAGCAGGTAAGAGCAGGTCGACTCCTGCACACCCAGAGCGCACTGCAGTCTCCTGAGGCAGGGGCCGTATTCACAGAGCCGAATGCGCGGGCGCTGCACATTCTGCATGTGGGAGACGGTAGGGGGGTCTCTGCGGGGAACTGTGACTCTCTACTGCTGTGAGGTGGGCCGGGCATCTAGTCTGCATTTTTTGCACATTCATTATTGAAATCCATTTTATGTGGGAATACTATCGGTGTATTGTAAATGTATAGATCCTTTAGCAAACTATCCCATAAACTCAGGTATAGATATGTTAAAAACAAAAGAAGAAATCTTTATGATGAGCAAATACTACAAATCAAAATCTTGCACTGTGTATTTGTGCTCACACATTTTTGTTCTTTTAACCTACATAGTAAAAAAACCACCCATTCTAAGATTCCTAAAAAAATTAAATTTGTGTCTCATTTAAAGTCAGAACTAGTTTGCTATAATCTTGGTGCTGGTACATGAGAATATTAGAGTGCACCTGTATCTGTAATTCTGTCTGATTGTCCATCACTGTTGTGGTGTGTTCTCTTCCCTTGAGTACTTGTGGCACCTTAGAGACTAACAAATTTATTAGAGCATAAGCTTTTGTGAGCTACAGCTCACTGCTCACGAAAGCTTATGCTCTAATAAATTTGTTAGTCTCTAAGGTGCCACAAGTACTCCTTTTCTTTTTGCGAATACAGACTAACATGGCTGCTACTCTGAAACTTCCCTTGAGTGGTACTTTATGGAATTCACATGCAAAGAATACAAATGACAGTGCAGACGAGGGTAAGGAATAGGTCACCTTGGAGTGGCTGTGTTCTGCAGAAAGCTGAGTGTTAGTCTCTAAGATGCCACAAGTACTCCTTTTCTTTTTGCAGCAGACTGTTAAACAGTTATTATGAGAAAGTGAAATGGAAAAAGGAAATATTTCTTAAAAAAGGAACCAGAACCAGGAGAAATTATATTTTACTATTTTAGCAGCAGCTGCAGCTGCCAAAAAAGGCATGGAACTAATTGCTTTCTAATTTTCATCAAAATGCAGGAGGTAGGCCAGTGTGAAAATTAGTTACTATATTAGATCTTTTAAGAGCACCAAAAATACAGATTTAAAATGTTGGACAATTCTATTTTCTAGAAATGTGTGATTATGAGGAACTGAGAAAAGGAGATGACTGAATCCTACTGCCTGTCATGTAGGTATATTTCTATCCTAAACTACATGTGTTATTTTTCATATTTGTCTCTATTACAGCGCGTCTTCTGTAGCCACAAAAACCTAGGCATTCTTATTAACCCAGCAGAGTACAGGTATTAGGATGGGTTAATGCTGTGTGGAGATCAAAAATGTAGAAATACAGTTCCAAAGTTAGAAGGACATGCTGGACATATTGGACCTGATTTCCACAAGAAGCATAAGTATGTGTCTAACTTTCAGCATGTGAATAGTACCAGTGGCTTAAATGGGACTATATGCATGCGTGAAGTTAGACATGTGCTTAAGTTCTTTGCTTAATCAGAATCCTGGATAACTGATCTAACACACGCTGTCATAAGGGGGTAACTGAAATTTTTTGCATCTAGTAGGATTTAGTTTATTTTCCAGCTCTCAGCTAATACGTACATGTCCATCTTCAAAAATAATACCCTCTTGGACAACAGTTCCTTCAGTCACATTGTAATAGAATTCCAAAGAGCATGCATAATCCTTTTTCAATTATACTGTGACTTTTTTTACAGAAGGCTTTTGTCATTGCTGATTTTCTTCGTATTTATTTGGATGGTTGGGGAATTAATTCTCTCACACAAATATGTGTTTTACACTGAGTTTAAAAATAATCTTGCTCAGGAAAATAAATCAACAGTTATATGCTTATGAAAAAGTCCTGAAGAATTTAATAGAGAATAACTTTTCTGTTGAGTTTTTAAACCAACTTGTAGAATTCCACAGAATTATATAATTTGTATTAAAATCTGTAGGTTTTTCTGTCCTATTTTTATGGATACTCACTGTCCCCTTCCTCCAAACACCAATGTATCTCCACGCCTTTTATACTAATTTCTGTAGTACCCTAACTTGAATAGAATAACTGGTTTCATCATTATTAAATTATATAGTACTTTCCCATAAAGGTATAAATAGCCTGCTTATTATCATCCATCTTAATCCTTTTAGTTTACCAAATCCTATGTCTAGATATGTTAATTATTATCTTAATTATTTGTTAGTTTTGCTACTGAGTGCCAGCACTGTGCGCAACATTTTACATAAAAGGTAAGACATGATCCCTGCCCCAAAGAATTTAGGGCCAAAATGTCTGCTGGTGTGAATTGTCACAGTGCCCGTGTACGCAGTGGAACTGTGCTAATTTACACTAGAAGAGTTTGCCCCTTAAAATCTTGATCCAACAAGTGACACTGTGGGCAGACCCCCACTGAAGTCCATGGAGCTTCATGCAGGTGCAGGGATCCCCTTCTGGAGTCTGTTGCAGGATTGGGACATACCCTGAACAGACAATACATTTCAGACACCCATTGGTAGAATGACAGGGACCAAAAGGCTTATTTTCAAAGTTTATTCTTTTTTTTTCATTTATACCTTCTTTGGAGGATTATCATCTGAAAGGTTTGTGGATTGTGATGAGATATTATTTCATAGGAATCTTTTAGCTATTTTCTCTACCAGTTGTTGCACTACATGCAAGTGCCAACCTTGCCATCACTCACGTACCCTTTGGACCGAATTCTGAAAAATAACTGCAGCCACTGTCACTTTGTAAAAATGGGCAGTCACATTTTAACATGCAGCTGTGCAAGAGAGTGGGGCAATAGCAAATGAATATGAATGAGTGCAACTCTATGTGCATGTTTTGCACGTGGCCTAAGATTTAAACCTACCGAAGATTTGACCCTTTATAACTTGAAATGACACTGGCTGTAATTATTGTTCTGCTCAGTAATGACTATCCTGCATTTTTTGCAATAGCTATAGCTAAGATAGTGAACAAATACAACTATTTTTGTTTTAAATAGTTTTCACCTTTCTCTTATTTTTGGTATAAAGACGGTTTTCTCTGACAGTTTTTGTTGGTTTTTTTGTTTTGGTTTGGTTTGGTTTTTCTGGTGCTACATGACAATACTATAGCTATCCCAGGACTTTTCCCACATTTCACAGCAAACATAGCAACCCCCTTGGGGAATCTAAGAGGAACTTGTTCTTTTTCCTTTTCTTCTTTATTTGTTTGAAGACACAAGTGAACCCAGTTCATTTTCACTGAGAATTACAAGGAAAATTGTGAAAAGGGCCAACCATCATTTTTTCTAAAATATATTGTTGCATCAAGCAAAGAGGAAGTGTTGAGAGCCACTGATACTGAGCCACAAGGGAATGAACTAGGTCACTCCCCAGCTGTCAAAGAGGCATATCTTCCTCCACATGCAGAACTAGTTTATAATGCCTGTAATGGTTATCTACAATTATAAAAAAAGGCTTTGCTTCTGATCTATGAGCTCTCTAGATTTTTATTGTTGAGAGTCATATGCATAAGTCCCACATTTTAAGGGATATTAGACTTCTAAATCACCATAGAATAAACTTGTCAGAACACAAACATATCTGTTCTTGTTTTCCTTCATTGTTTGAACTCTCTCTGTGCATAGCATGACAGGCGTCAACTCTCCATTCAAATCACTCCTTAAACAGGCTCTGCAAAGTCTGCAAGCACTAACCCTGGTCTCTAAAAATGCTCTGAGCATCCCACCAGAAAAAAAGAAAAACTAACAGCCTAATTAAAGTGATGGTTTACAGTATAACCATCCTCTGGGTTTCTCAGGGCATTTGAACTATCCATGCTTAGTTTACTTATTTAGCCCTTCAACCTGGAGAGACTTTCACACATGCTTTAACCTTATCTTTAGCATGTGTGGAAGTCTTTGCAGGATTGAACCTTTGATTGTAAATTGTCTGGGGTGAGGACTATCTTTCTTTTGTGACTTGTACAGGGCTGAGCATATTGTCAGTAATTAAATAATAAATAAGAACAGCGTTGTATAATTTTCTCTCTGCAGTCTGTGATGGTGAGGTGTTCCACATAACTGAAGGAATTATGAAGGTCCTATTCCCTCTGCTCCCCATTTACCTCTCCTCTATTCCTGTAGGTATCTCATCACAACCATGGTGCTTCTGGCCCTCAGAACAGTCAGAGTCTGTAATACTTTCAGTGGCCAGGAGGAGTCACTGTGGAGTAAAGTGAAGCCGTTCCCTGGCAGATCAGGGTCCGAATACACTGTGTGCATTATTGTACAACACGTTTATGTTTAGTTGTTTACTTCCTGATGGGTTTCAATGGTTTAACAAGAACTACAGCAGCATCTTCCGTATATCTTTATTTGCTTAAATTAACAAAATACAATTTACATGTTATTTTCAGGTGAACTGCTTTTGCCATCGAGATATAGTGCTGCAAGCTGAACATTCACAACTTTAATTGGTTCATTCTTTTGAGTTTTTGTCTTTAAATAGCAAACCAGCATTCTGTATGAAATAAACATCTACTGCAATGTTTTTTCCAAATCTGCTGAGTACAAAATGTTAGCTCTGTTACATCTTGTTCAGCTAAGCAAACACAACTTATTACTAAAAAACATGTTAATACTTTATTAAATACTTTTTTGGCACAATAAATACAGTACTTACATTACACTTCTTAATTATACACCAGCTGCACCTGAGTCTAGCAGCAACAGATGAATAATGAGATTAGAAAATTGGCTATTCAACCGGCACAGAGCTCTAAAAAGAGGAATGTGGTGGCAGCATCAGAAGACCACTTGGCCTGTTTGATAAACAAGCTATAGCTAACATGTTATAAAAGCCAGGAAGCGAATGGTAAAGCCCTTCTAGGAGATGCTCAGCAGCCTGCAAAATTGAGTCCATAAAAGATGTTACCAAATTCTTCAAGGCAAAGTTCAGTGCTTGCTCAGGCAGCCCCATATTATCAATAATGCAAATTTCTCAGTGGATGTGCCATAGCTCTTCATCCTGAGTTTAGTTTGACGCCTGAATTTGTTGCTTGCTTACTCTGCTCTGTACAGTACCTTGCAGAACTCAAACATCCCAGTGCTGCCCCGATAGTAAAACTACCTACTAATAACCTGTATTTGTCCTGACCCCTCTCCTGCCCACACTCCTGATGAAGTTGCCAATCTACCATTCTTCAGTAGGCTTCTATGGAGCTCCTTGAGCAAGTGCTCTCCAAAGAATTTCAGTGAAGTAAATTTATAGACACTTTGAACTCACTATTAATCAGTTCTGAAGGGTGGAATTGGATTCCAGTAATAACCAAGGAAACCAGGATGACCTAATTGGATCTATAGCTTTCATGGTGGCTGAGCTTTAATTTGACCTGTTGTGCCGAAGTAGCCACTAAGGCAGTGTGGGAAAATCAAGTAGAGGCCACATTGAGGCATCCTCTAAAATGTTTTTAAAATATCATACAATTATAAAGGTCCAGATTATAGAAAATGAATAAAGTGAAGCTTTCTGTGCCACCTTGCACTGTAGGCCTCCTTTATAATCTATACCTGGAGCAGTTCCATACCTGTAGGCAGAGCAGATGATCAAAGCTGAGCACATAGAAATTAGATCTGGAAAATACCTTCCTTGTCAGTGCAATTTTTATTTCTACAAGAAATTTTAAAACTATTAAAGACTCTTAATATCCATCCTTCAAAAATGGCAAAGTAAAGACTGTGAAGATCAAGTAAAAGAAAAGCAAGGCATTTCACAATGGAGACTCTCCTTAATTTGTTCCTTTGGACCCACGTATGGCAGATTTCACAGTTCCAGCTACACTATATCCTGCAATGTGGAGGCATCTACAGATGGACAATTCTTTCTCCTTCTCTTTGCTTGTGTCACTTTGTGCCATGCCCTTATTATTATCTCAGTAATGGTTTTATTTGCAATTCTTCTGTCATTCTCTGATTCATGGATGCTTTGGTTGAGTTCTTTATAGATCTAAGATGAATTAGTATTGGATGGTTGATGGCTGAGGGAATGAGTAGACTGGGACTGCCTGAGAACCTCACGGAAAGAAATTTGTGGTGGTCTTTGCTTTCTGGGACAGCTGTGAGAAGAGGGGTTTACCTCAGGTTTCAAACCATACTGCTGGTTCCCAAATGGTAATACCATTTTGGGGAAGATTATCCTTTCCTTTCAGCTACAGGACTGCATCTCTCTGTTGTTCTGAGGGGAAATGGGATTATATGAGCAGGAAAGGGGAAAGGTGGTGACAATGAAGGTGTTGTTGGAAGCTTTGGGCTACCCAGCCAGGTGAGCTAATGTAGTTGCAGTGACTTACTTTCAAAGGGCCCACTTGGCATTTGCATTTGGTGGGGTCTAAGACTATGTAATTTTGTTGCAACCTCTTCCAGAGCCAATATTTCAGTGGTTATGTCACTAATTCAGCACCCGCACCTTTGTAGCCAAATTTTCAGAAGAGCTCAGGGCCAGATTTCAGTATTCTCCAGTCAGGGCTAGATATTTAAAAACACTCACCTGCACTCTTGGCACTTTTGAAAATCTGGTCACTTACTTTGGTGCCTACCTGGGAACTGAGTTCGCTTAAAAATCTGGCTGACTGTGGGTAGTGAGCTATAAAAAATCTGGACCATATTGCATGAGATTGTGTTTCAGTGAGTAGCTGCTGTCTTGTATCTTTTGACCGGTTCACTTCATGTGACCTTTTGTCTCTTATGACATAATAATAATACCTAGCTTTTAAGTGCATTCTTCATCTGTAGTTCTTGCTCAGTGTGACCCAGTAGTCTGGTGGTAAAGCCAGGAACAGAACTGCAGTCTGATGATGCAAGCCCATTATTTTATGCACTAGGCCATGCTACCTCTGCAACCATGCTGCTTTCAAGATATACACCTAAACCTAATGTAGTGACTAGAATGGACTGTCTCACAATGAAAAAATGTACAACTTATGCATATGAATAAAGGGCATGGACCCATCACTGAATGTCTGCAGGTCATACCTGCACAGTCAACCTGTGGAACTCTTTGCTAGAGGATGTTGTCAAGTACAAGACTATAACAGGGTTCCAAATTGAACTAGATAAATTTCATGGAGGATAGGTCCATCGATGACTATTAGTCAGGATGGGCTAGGAAAGTGTCCTTAGCCTCTGTTTGCCAGAAGCTGGGACTGGGAGACAGGGGATGGATTACTTGATGATTACCCATTCTTATCATTCCCTCTGGGACATCTGGCATTGGCCACTGTCAGAAGACAGGATACTGGGCTAGATGGACCTTTGGTCTGACCCAGTATGGCAGTTCTTATGTTCCTTCAAATGTACCTCATTTGGGGAAGGGGGAGGGGGTCATTCATTTTAGTCCCAAAGTTACCTGCATTCCACACACATTTGGTGTACCCTGGCTTTTATTGTTAAAATTATTCACAGCAGAAAGAGTTAATTACACTATAGATATGGATCTGCCATCCTTAAGTTTCCTGGAGGAATAATATTTTTGTGCTCCCATTCAGAATCTTTGTTATATATTGTGTCCCATACATGGGCCTTGGAAGGTGGACAGAAATGACATCATATCTTTTCCTATGGATTCAAACTGCACAAACCCAGCATGCTACACCATAAATGAGTGGTATTTCCCTGTAGCGGGTGGCAAACAGAAAGGATGTGAGAACTACTTCGGTGAGCCAAGAGGGTTTCCTTTAGTGGTAGAAGACTGAGATTTTGAAGCAGACACAATCAGCAAGTGTTCCTAATAACCCATGAACATATGTTTTCTATAATAGTTGTGTCTATTGTAACAAATTTATGTGCTGTAGACATCAAATATTGCAGGGGTAAAACAGAATCCTAAATTGAGGGCTTGAAAGGTAAATAAAGGGGAAAATCATTTTCATATATTTTTCAAAATATATGTATCCATATGTAAATCTAAACATATTAAGTTATTGATTTTGAATCTCAAAAGTACATAGTTAATTAACAAGGTAATAGAAGGTTGTCATTTCCCTTTCAAGTGACAGCATGGCTTTGGCCTCTTTGCCATATCTCTCAAAGTTACAGGAACCAGGGCACTGGTCAAAAAAAAAAAAAAAAATTCTATGTTTAAAGGAATGTGCTTTGAGTAATGCTTTTACTAGTAGCCAGAAAAAAGGACATAGGGTACTCTGTCAAAGTACTCCACGTATACTACATAGATACCTACTAATACAGCTTAAAAATAAAGTGCTTCCTGTCTGGGACCTGATACAATATAATAAGACATGAGTCTGAGGATGAAAATTTCGGACTGAGTTATTAAGAATAGCCTGAGTAGAACTCTATTTTCTATTAATCACTTGAAAGGGCTGGATCCTATTGGTCAGTTATATTAATGGGAGAAAGTTTGTGGGTCAAATCAAGGGAGATTTGAAGTACCAGACACCAGGGCTTTTGTGGGATGTATTTGGGCAGGACGATGGGTATTTTGTTTTGATGTTTCTTTTAAAACAAAAACAGTTCAGATATTGGATTTCAAATTAGCACAGCTCTCCAAAATGAAGGTGAGAGATTAATGGGAAAAATTTACCATTGCGCTCAACTAAATTAATTCTCTTTCATTCTTATTGCTTATGTGCAATTACAGCAAAATTTGCAAATACAATGTGCTGTTGCTCCTCAAATGTATTGGCCTGAACAAACAATAAAATAAAATGTCAGCTCAGTCAGCTATTTAATTTCAAGAATTGTTAAATGCTCCCATGCTGATAAGGATGCAGCAAAGCATTACTACACCCTATGTCACAGAAAAAAGGCCTCTGAACCAATTCTAGTCCTTTCACAAGAGTGTGAATTATAAAGCTGTTACCCATCTGACAAGACATTAGAGTTTCATCTTATTTTGTTTCCCATTTCCCACTGTAAACAGATGCATTAAAGCAGTCATTTTCAATAACTCAGAACCTCTTGGTTGTGTTAGTTCTGAGATCAATGACAGACAGTATTTTCATGCATGCATATTTAACAATACTTTTGCATATGCTGTAAAATACTTAGCATATTTTGAGCTCTTGAAACCTGCATAAATAAGTGTTCTTATATATTCTTTAGTCAGCTAATACCTCAAACACTACAGTACACTGCTTTTTAATAACTAGAAAATTGTGTATAAGTTGGTATTGTCCTAGATAAAGGAAATAAAACCTCTGTACCCACCCTATTGCCTGCTTATATATCAAATTAATACATATGAAAATGTGGATGTATATCAGAAGAACAAAGCAGTCAAATTACACCAGAAAATACAATATTCTATATATTTTTTACCTTAAAATGATCTGTATTGACTTGGCTTGTTTATCCTAAAAGATTTTTACAAGTTGCCAATCTCTGGCAATCACAATTCATGTTAAGAGCCATGATTGTGCTGCCTAGTTCTCAGTTTCCAAGTGTAACTTAAAAGTTGTCAATTTAGATGCCTAAAAGCATTGCTTGTTTTTCCATTTTCCTTTCCAGTAATTCTTTTAAACTGTTCTTCCTGTGTTTGAAGTATAGGTAATCAGAGAGAGAATGGCTGAGTCTGGCCTTTTCAAAGGGTCTAAAGCTCAGGCATTCCTTATTATTCGCAAAGCTTCTCTCCTCTTGGTTCTCTTCTTTGTCTTGATTTCCTTTCCCCTTCTCCAGTCCTCCATCTTGCAACATTTCCTCCTTCTCATCACAGTAGGATTCTTTGAAATCTTTCACCACGTAGTCTGGTTTGCTAGACAGATCTCGGGGCATATACAGCTTGTTGTTTTCATGATGGTACATGACAGGACTGTATTGCTGTGCTTCATAGCAGTTGTCTTCCTCTTCCTCCTGACATGAGCTTCCCTTGGCACTCTCACCATCAGAATGAAATGAAATTCCTTTCCCTTGGCTTTTCTGGGAAAGGTCAAAAGGCTCTTCCTGTTCCAAGTTTCTCAAGACACCTGTCTGGGATAGTGTAATTCTTCCTCTTCCAAAACCTTACGGTGGTTTTAAAAAAAAAGTTACAATTTATACATAACAAGTTTATTTAATACTGCCTTTCTAGTCAAAGCATGGTTTGGTCTTAGATTTTTAAAAAAAAATGCAATTTGTGTGAGATGGCAGGATATTTAAACATTGAGGGCCCTTACAGAGTATCCTTAACCCAATTAGCTCCAAAAACTTTATAAACATTTGTCTCTTGGCACCCCAAGAGTTACCATAGAAAAGCACTATCGTACCCTTTTACAGATGAGTAAACTGAAGCACACAATAGATTATTGAACTTGTCAGTCTGTCACTGACACAGCTAGGAACAAAAAGCAGTAATTCTGACCTCCAGTTGACTACTTTTGCTACTAGATTTACCCACTTCTTTCCCCTTTCATATTTTTACCTATACCTTGATCTTGATAGTCTACATCACAACCAAAGTTCTAGTATCTGCCCATTTGTGGGGAGGAAAAAAGATATAAAAACCTGTTAACACATTTTATGGCTACTCTGTTTCCAAGGCAATGCTATTAAAATGGTAGACCTTATCATTTCTAAATAATACATCTCTTCCTCATTTAGTGGTGCTGAAAGCCGCTATGCATTATTCAGTACTTCTGCTAAATTACTTGGGAAATCATAATCAGATGATATTTTTGAACTGTGTCTTAGTTTCTTTCTTTCCATAACAATACTCACATTTGTCTTGTCTCAATATTTGCCTGAGTGTCTGCTCTGTGTGTTTCTCTTCTGCTTGTTTGAAAACAGAAGTGAGTCCAGACTATAACCTCAGATCCAAAAACCCTCCAACTGTGAGGAAGCTCAAATCAGGATTCCGACTTTGCAGTTTGGGCCCATCTTTTTTTTTAAAATCAGTGAGTGAAATCCTAGTCCGACTGAAGTCAATAGCAAAACTCCCATGGACTTCAATGGGGCCAGTATTTCACCCATTCGTTTTATTTTCTCCGTAACTGGCAACAGCTTCCACAGAATGCATACAGTCTCATTGCTGCAGCAGTTACTGTCTGACAGGTTGTGTTTGTTGAAAGGGTTTATTGCCTGGCAGCAACTCTTATAAACTCATCTGTTTCATGGCTGATAAGGCTGAGGGGGTGAAGAATCTGTATGCACTGAAATGCACATAGCCATCTTATAGTTATGGGTAATTATACTCCATTGTACTGTAAGAGACAAACACGGGAGGGGGGACCCTGTATTTTAAATATCAGGTCAGCTAAACTGTTACATGTTAGGATCCACTTCTGTTTCATTTTAAGATATTATTAAAATCATGTATTCCAGGCTATAGGCATCCTAGCAACTATTAAAACACACCAACAAATCCCACCTAGCTCAAAAAGCCAGTTATCAAGAAAATCTAACTTAATAAAATCTCTCTGCCACCCAGATTCCCAAATGAAACCCATGCCCCAACCACCTCAATTCTGCCCAAATGTCTGTTTGAAGAAATGGGCTTTGCAGCATATTTTTCAAGGGTTAACAAATGTGGATTGTTCAGACCAAGATGAGGAGTAGATTTCAAAGGTGTGGGCCCTAATGCAGAAAACTCTCATGAATGCTCATTTCCTTGTAAACTGAGGGAGCTGTAGCTTGAGCTCCTCCTCTGCTCTCTGCCTCTCTTGTCATGCCTTATTGACCCAGCTATCTCTCAGGTGGGAAGATTCCAGACCATTTGGAGCTTTACAGGTCAAACCTGACACTTTGGAAGCCAATAAGCAGTCAGTGAGGATCCTGGGGAGCTGGTGCCCAGTGCTTCCCTGTGAGATACTGCAACAAGAAATCTGCCCTATCTTGCACCAGCTTTGAACTTCCGAAGGACGTAAGGTGTGGCCCCTTATAGATCACCACTATAGTAACCAAATCTTATGGTGACCAAAGTATGGCTCATGACAGCATGGTAAAAATCTGGGAGGAAAAAGTTGCAATCTCCTGACCAGATGAAGTTGGAACAAAGTCCTCCTGGCCACTGCTCCGATTGCATGGAGTAAAAACAGATGTGAATTCCACCAAATGAAGTTGCAAATTTTACTAAAAAAAAATAATAAAAAAATGGAACTACACTCTCAGTCAGGAGGGTCAATATAATAATCTCAGCTATGATTTTGGTAAGTAATTGCTCTTTAAATATTCAGGGTAAATAGGACTAATCTCCTGAGACGGGATATTAGATGGATGGAATCTGAGTTACCCAGGAAAGAATTTTCTGTAGTATCTGGCTGGTGAATCTTGCCCATATGCTCAGGGCTTAGCTGATCGCCATATTTGGGGTCGGGAAGGAATTTTCCTCCAGGGCAGATTGGAGAGGCCCTGGAGGTTTTTCGCCTTCCTCTGTAGCATGGGCCATGGGTCACTTGAGGGAAGCTTCTCTGCTCCTTGAAGTCTTTAAACCACGATTTGAGGACTTCAATAGCTATGACATAGGTGAGGTTTTTCATAGGAGTGGGTGGGTGAGATTCTGTGGCCTGCGCTGTGCAGGAGATGATCAGAATGGTCACTAGATGATGAGAATGGTCCCTTCTGACCTTAGTATCTATGAATCTATATCTTCCAATTGTTTCTTTAACCCACCATGATCGCCTTGGTTTTATCAGGACTGACTCCCAACCAACTCTCTCCCATCCATGGCCCAAACTTATCAGTGAGAGAGAAAATCTACTGAACTACCTGGGCTGGACAAGTTGGAGATACAAAGATGATGGATATTGGGGAACAGTGACAGGTCAGGCGGGGGGTAATGTTTAGAAAATATTGATGTGGTTCAATAAATCTCTCTCACTCATATAATCTCCCAGCAGTATGAGGTTCAGTAACTTCTAGTATCAAAAGCAGAGAAACAACTGTATCTTCTGAGATCTATGTTATTGTGCCCTTTACAGTGTTGTTGATATGTTCATTCAAACCATTGCAAGAACAACCTTCTTGCTAGTTATTACCTGGAGAATGAAATCCTCTTTCCATGACCCCGTGTTTGACTTTCATGTGTCTGGTGAGGTTTCCCTTCAAGGTGAATTTGCTGGGACAGTAGAGACACTTGAATGGTTTGCTGTCTGAATGCAAGTGCATGTGTCCCATTAAATTGTGCATTCTGTTAAATTCCTTTCCGCACAGCTGTCAAGAATAATGGAAATTAAAATGATTTATTTTGTAGATGCACCTACATGGCAAGCAGGTAAATACAATCTCCCCTTGAGATGAGAATGTACTGTAGCCCAGACAGCTTCTGCCAGGAACTTCATTTTATCATTCCAAACTGTGTCCAAACAACAAAAACAAACTGTCACTGTAGGAATGTGTGCTTGGGCTTATTCTGACCAGACACATTCATACACAGCTAAGCAAAGACTTGGGGTTGTTTTTTTTTAAATGATGTAAGAATCAAAATCAAGGGCCCTTCAGAATCAGAAAGCCCAGAGAATGGGGATAAGAGGCTCAGTTCTATAGGCCTAGTGCTATGGCTTTTAACTTTGAACAAATCACAAGTGCAAAATTCTGTTGTCAGGCCATATACTTTCTGCTTTTTAAATCTAGACCTTAATCAGGAACAATACCATACCACGATGGAACATGGAGAACTTTTGATGAAAGATCAAATAGGTGAGACAGATAGTTTAGTGGTTTGAGCATTGGCCTGCTAAACCCAAGGTTAATGAGTTCAATCCTTGAGGGGGCCATTTAGGGATCTGGGGCAAAAATTGGGGATTGGTCCTGCTTTGAGCAGGGGGTTGGACTAGATGACTTGATATTCTATGAAAATGAATCTATGAAAAGTATCAGTGAACCAGTTTATAGCTTCCCTATCCACGGACTTCAAATGACAGAAGCTTTTAGCTGAAAGATAGTAAAAGCAATTCCTTCCCCCCTTCATTCTTCTCTGATCCTCTCCTCTACTATGTACTAGCTTCTGTGTTTTATGCCCATGATGAGTAAGCTGGCATTTAGGCAGTCTTGCGGCTGCAACAATGACTCAGGTTTTCCTGGAGTGTGTTAGTGCCAACACTAGCCATTGATCCGGCAGGTTTCCCTTTGATGAAACAATATGTTGGGTTTTTTTTTTATTTTGTTTCTAGATGTCTCCTTTCATTACCTCTTCCCCTATAAACAAAATGTGCTCTCAAACACACAGGCGTTTGTTAACCCTGTTAAAGACTTCTGGACTTCCAATTCCTGATAAGGATGTGTCTGCCCCAGTCAGGAAGGTTTCCAGCAGCTGTAGAACCCACTGAATGCTGTCCATTTGAACTTCTTTTTGGAAGAATTTTAACCAAAGACTTTTCCCAGTTGAACTGATTAATCAGCATCTTCTTATTCCATGAGTCCAGGGGCTCCTTAGCTAAATATAGTGCTTTCTATAGGGAGAAAATGCTAAAAGAGCATTTCACTAGATTTAAACTAGAAACCTTGGTCTTCTTTGAAGTTAGATCTTTAACATAGTTTTCGGAAATCTGCTATACCATTGTTTGAGGGATTATTCAAATTTGTCAAGCTGTCTACCAGAATATCTGCTGTTGTGGGCGAAGTTTAAAATTGTGGGCAGATCTTGGGAAGAATTCTCTTCTTCCCTTGCCCCCCACCACCCTTTTTTTGACACAATAACTGCTTCCCACTTTCCTCAGAGAAAAGTTAATTGGACTATTAAAAACTGCATGGTATCTGAGTATTATTTTAAAATCTATGATGATAGAGTTGGATACTGAAAATAAAATCTGAAAATGTCACTTGCATTTTTAAATGATTTGCTTATGCTGTGTTAGTCCTTGTTTTGCCCTCTGCAAATATGCTAATGAGTTTATTGGCAAAAGTGTTCACAGAAAAAAACAGTTTTAACTATATACTTCAGAATACTCACAGAAAATGAACGATTAGTTTGTAACTGTGAGTATTCACACAGGACACTTGATTCTAAGAGTTATTCATCCAATTAGGAAACAGGACTGAATGTACTATGCATCCAAGAAAGGTAACAAACATCATGGCTTATATTTTGAATTTTGATTATTGAATATTTGCAGTGAACAGGCTATGCGTCATTTATAGGTCAAGAATTATTTGTAGAAATTGTGACAAATCATTTCAAACCTATTTAAGAATTATAAACTGTTCATAGACAATTGACTCATTTTCTGCTTGTGAAATCTTGTTTCATCAGTTGAATAGCTGCCCACTACTTCACCACCTCTATTCACAGCAGACTGTGTACAGAAATAATAATATATGCAGATTTCACCATGATCTGGATCCCTTCCATCCTCAGATTGCTTTTTTAATTTAGTTTTTTGCTAATCTTTTGTAGTGGTAGTGACTGCAGAAATTGAACTACCATAATCTGTAAAAAGAAAAGGAGTACCCGTGGCACCTTAGAGACTAACAAATTTATTAGAGCATAAGCTTTCGTGAGCTACAGCTCACTTCATCGGATGCATTTGGTGCATTTGCTTTTTCCACCAAATGCATCCGATGAAGTGAGCTGTAGCTCACGAAAGCTTATGCTCTAATAAATTTGTTAGTCTCTAAGGTGCCACGGGTACTCCTTTTCTTTTTGCGAATACAGACTAACACGGCTGCTACTCTGAAACCTACCATAATCTGTGTAATCAAATATTACAGGATCAAACTCTGCTCTCATTCACATTCAGTGAGCAATGCCTATTGAAATCAATGACTCGAAAAGCAGCCTAAATATGTTGAGAGGGGAATGGAGAGGCAAAGGAGTGTTGATTAGCATAGTAAAGTCTATGAAGGGCAATAGCTGCTCTTGACAGCAGCTGGAACAGCCTATGGTATATCGGTGATTCTCTGAATTTAAAAACCCTTCATAGAGATGAACTATGTTTTGCCAAACAGATATTTTTTAGCATGAGGTCATCTATTGTTTGTGTTACAACTAATCTGTTTCTCAGCCTGGTAGATATTAGTACCTATACATCTAAAACACTAACCAAAGAAATGGAAGTAAAACACCAGTCTGAATAATTAAAGTAATTATTTTATCTAGGAGTCTTTATAAGGTATTGAGTGTAAAAATGAGTACTGTAAGAGCCTTTTTGGCCAGCAGTACATATTTCTGCTTCTTTTATTCTGGAGGAAACAAAAGGGCACACGATGTGGCACAACATGGGTTTTAGTTTATGGACAAAGAGGGTTTCCATTTCCCTGAATCATTCACAGTTTCAGGGATGGAATACAGCTAAATTTGCTCCTGACCCTAAAGCCACTTTTCACTAGAGCTGAGGAATGTAGTTGGAATCTGAATCTGTGATGGGGCAGGGGGAGAGGGGAAGTGATGCCAAGAGAAAACCCATGGGAGAGGTGTACAGGAAAATAAAACAAAGGAAATAAAATTATATCTTTTGGGGAGAGGGGGTGGCAGTGAGGGGCACTATTGCAGGGTGAGCTGGTCCTCTGTGGGGTTTCGGTCTCAGTTCCACTCTCTGCCAAGCTTAGCCTATCTTCCCAATTGAAGGGAATAAGTTCCAGGGTAGAAGATTGTGACTCAGAATCAGGTCTGTGGGGATATAAATGGCAGTCTGAGTTCAGGGAGCAGGCCAGAGAGAAAAAAGGAGCAGAGAGGCTCTCCTTAGGTCCTAGGCAAACAGCCTGGGAGTGGAACCCTGCTGGGAGCCAGCTAGGAAGGCTGGAAGCTAGTCTGTTGGAAGAAAACTTCAACAGAATGTAGTAAAGAGGCTCTTAATTCCCAAGCAGTGAGATCTACAGGGAGCAGACAGTCTACTGTGAGAGATCCCAGGTCAGGGGAAAGGACATGGTTTACATGTGGAATTTATTTTAAACTGGTTTATTTGTGAGAAATAAAACTCAGTCCCTGACAAAAAGGAACTGAACTTCTATAGCTGCTGAGAGAGCTGTTGCTTTGATGTACTGGCCAGTGAGTTTGGCCCACTAGTTTACAGGTACTTCATTACAAAACTTTGAGTAAGCTGAGGCATTTGCTCATGCTGCGCAGTAACCCATAGCACAAAGCACCACCCTCCAAAGTCTTGCTATTAGAATCTGTCAAGCATTTTATGAGTCTTTAAAAAGGTTTTATAGCATGATTTCATTGTCATTGGCTACTGGTTTGAAACAATGTTCTTGGATGTAATGGGGAAGCTTGGTACACACTAGCACCCCTGTGGGCACTCTTGTAAAAGAAGCCAAGGACTGAATGAGCATGAATTAATCTCTTACTCCAAGATGGAAGCTACCAAGTGTACTTGGCAGTATTGGAGAGAAAATCATATTGTTCTATATTAAAGGCCCAAATGCTATCGATTTCAGTGCCAACGGCAAACCTCCTATTAATTTCAGTAGAAGCAGTCCTAACATTTTACTGTAACAATAGTGTATCATTGGGAGCAATTGCTGTAGAATACTGTAGTATTTTTTTGTTAATAAGAAAGCCTAGACTTTGTTTTTTAAAAGCTGCAAGGATCTTCACTCTTCAGAGAGCAAGCCAAACGAGATTACAAGCTGCAGCTGGGTGAGGAAACACAAGGCACAACTATTTTCTACTCCCCAGCACCAGATAGTCTGTGCGTGGCTGTGATTAGACATATAGGAAAGCCTTGTGTTTTCTTTTGCTATGAGAAAAAAGCCACGAAAATTGTGGCCTGCAGTGAGATAGAAAGGCCACTGCTGTGCTGTCCTTCCCTTACATTCTTCTTCTTTTATTTTTTTTTCTTCATAAGAAGGGTGTTCCTTTCCTCACAGAGAGAGAGGGAGAGGGAGAAGGACTGTAAACTGTCCAAAAGGACCGTGAGAAAACAGGAAGCTTTGAAAAGTACAAGAGAAAGCAAGATGAAATCTATTTGCAGGCGGTTCCCTAGGGACATATGAGCCATTGTTAAGCAGGCAGTTCATGCAGCTATATCCTTCCTTCTGCTGAGGAGGAGCTTGGTGCCAAAAGGCTGCTATCTGGTCATTGCCTTAACCCTCTGAATACCATTGCCTTAACCCTCTGAATCCAAAAGGGCTTGACTAATCCAAGTTTCCTTTGGGGATTCTGCCAGACAGGCAAGGGATATCCCTAAAGCTAGGGGCCCTGATATACCCCTCACTTATAGCAGTACAACTCCATTTGACGTCAGAGGGATTACTTCTGATTCACACCATTGTTGTGGGAAGAATCTGATCCACAACACTTACTTGTTTCTGTTCTGAGAGGGGATATTGGGTGGAGATAGGAAAAAAAATGGTGTTCCACTGAAGCTTTTGCTACTAGCTGAAAAACGTGTTGCTTACTACTCCAGTTTTTTCTGAATCAGAACGAAAGGCTGAAATTTTTGAGGTTTCCCATAGATCAAAAATTTTAAAAATTATGTATTTGGTACCATCAAAACATTTTGTTTTGATAAAGTAAAAACATTTTGTTTTGGTAATATCAGAACAATAGAATATAACATTAAATACAGTATGCTATAATGTTAAATATCACTGTAATAAAATTAAATAATATTGTAAAATATGAAAATATGAACAAGCAAAATTGAAATGATAAAGTCGAAACAAAATGTTTCAACATTATTGAAACAAAACAAGAAAGTTGAAACAATTTGTTTTGACTTTTTCCCATTTAAAATTTTAATTGAAATAATTATATTCCTGTTAAACATTTTGATTTTGGCAAAACTGCATTTTCCAACAGAAAACTATTTAATTGAAAATTTTTTGATTAGTTCTATTCTTGGTTTCCCTTAAGAACCGATCTAGTTCCAGACTGTTGAATGAAGAATTTACAGAGATTGCATCCAGATCAATCTCCAGATGTTTATGCAGAAACTGGAAAATAATGCTTGCTAGGCATTTATATTGCACTCAGTTATTGTGTGCTTAATAGTTACCCAAGTGAGAATGAAACATGCAAGTTTGCGCATTTTAAGATAAAGCTATATTACTGAGCCATGTGGGCAGTTAAAAGAAGTAATACATAAAAGAATCAAAAAGGAGGATTGTACAGGCCAGCCTTAAGCAGGAAAAGAAACTTGAATAACGTCTTCCCTATGAATTAGAGATAGGTGTAAACCAGAACCACAAATCTAAATGCCTCCAAACTTACGGGAAGTTCAAATCTAGGTGTGCTTTACATCCGTTTAATTTCTCATGTGCCGTCTTGAGGGAGGTAGGTAGCAATCCTGCCTAAGATGATCCTATGTTATTTGGTTGACACCATGAAGAGGCAAACAAGTATTTTCAGAAGGCTGTTTTGTTCGGATACTAATGTCCTGGCCAAATTTCAGTTTGGGGCAATTACATTTGGCCTATTCAAAATCTCCCTGTAGTTCTGTTATGCTATGATGTACTTTGTGTCCTGCACCAGCTATGGTGTAGAATTATGGTGCAGTGTTAATGTTGGTACATTTCTGTGACTCCTGGGATAAATGTCTTCAGGCTGTTGAACACTTTAGAATGAAATATGCCAGAGAAATGTCAGGTATTTTTATTACATTATCAGTCTAGCAACTACATTCAGTACTCACTAAGGACAAAATACAATTTCAAGATTAAGAATACTGATAATATATAAGGGTGGGGGGGGAATGAAAAATAATCTGGAAATTCTCCTGCCCCTTTTTTGCCCTGAAACTAGTTGGATTAAGAAAAGAAACCAAACAATTATTTTGAAAAGTGAATTTGAAAAAAGATGTAATATTCTTTTAGGCATTGCTTTTCCAACTGCATCTGGCCACACGTAATGAAATCTCGGGAGCATTCACTGATGTTGTACCTCTGCAAACTCATGACAAATGCTTACCTTGCATTTAAAGGGCTTGACATCAGAGTGAACAATCATGTGTGCCTTCAGAGTCTGTTTCTGCACAAAGCTCTTGAAGCACAGGTGACACTGGTAGGCTCGGATATTGGTATGGATCAACACATGTCTCTTCATGTTGGCTAGCAGAGTAAACTCCCGGCCACAGATCCCACATTTGTGCTCTTTCACACCCTTATGGAAACAGAGAGTCAGAAAACTGAATAGGTGTGCCTTTTTCAGTCATTTATTTTCAAAGCTGTTATATGAATATATATTCAAGCTGTGCTAGTGAAGCAATGAATAAGTTCAATTCTTGTTAACATCACCCTGTGGAAGTGGTACATATTTGGATACTTTTTTCTTCTGATCTATTTCTGTAAGATTCTAAAAGGTGGAAAAAGAAACCATATTAATGTCTATACCACAAAACAGTATTAGTAGGACTGAGGAACACTAAGTGGCACTTCCCTCAATAAGTTTTACAGAGCAGTCATATCAGGTTATTCTGCCTCAGCTTTCAAACTCTGTTTAGATAACATTTTGAGCTTCTATAGTGCTTTCATCCAAGGATCACAGAGCACTTTATGAACATTAATGTAGAGGAGCATGTTCTCCATTTCACACATGGGGGAAAACCAAGGCATGGGGAATTGAAATCACTTTCCCATGGTCCCATAGAAAGTCTGTGGCAGAGCCATTAAACTTGAACCCAAGTCTCCTGATTTCTGTTCTGTGCCTTAGGCACAAGACCATCCTGTAGGCTACAAGAACGTCATTTGATTTTATTAGTGGTGAGAAATGATTATACAACACTGTGGGAAAAATTTTCAGAAGTATTTAACTCAGTGGTTCTCAAACTTTTCTGCTGGTGACCCCTTTCACATAGTGAGCCTTTGAGTGGGCCCCCCCTTATAAATTAAAAACACTTTTTTATATATTTAACACCATTATAAATGCTGGAGGCAAAGTGGAGTTTGGGGTGAAGGCTTGTGACCTCCATATAATATCCTTGCGACCCCTTGAGGAGTCCCAACCCCCAGTTTGAGAACCCCCGCTCTAACTCCTTTTAGAAAATGGGTTGTAGTAGCTTGTCACTTGTTTTTGAAAATTTTACTCTGTTTTACTATCACTAGGACACCTAAATGACAAACCAATGGCAAAATTCTGCTACCTTACTGTATAGTTTATCTACCAATTGCATGTATACCAATAGCATGTCAAACATGTATAAATTTATTAAGTGAGACATAAAATAACTTTCCAACATCTGATAACGATGAGCCTGGGATAATCCCTGTTGAAGTCAATGGCAAGACTTTGACTTCAGTGGGTATTGGATCAAGCCCTGTGTAACAAAGAAAGAACCTGCCTCTATTTTGAAGAAAAATATGGAAAAATAGTACCTGCTCAATTTTGGTAAGAAGCAAAGAGTCATGCAATTAAGCAATAATATTAGTGGCACTGGGCATTTCCTGAGGATTATTCACCATCCCTAGGCATAAGACATTAACTGTGGAACGAATGATAGCTTTGAGATACCCAACTACCTGATTTGAGGCTGCACTCAGGCAGTTAGACAGCTAAGTACTTAAATTGTGCTCATAACCTGACTAATTGTGGGTGAAAAGTAGAGGCACTTTCTTGGGCAAGAGAGTGTTGCATTTTTTAATTGCAAGTTTTTATTAGACTTTTAGGTAAGTTTAAAATTATAGAGTAAATCCAAAGAAGGGTTGGTCCTACAGAAGTGACAGTAGGGGAAATGGGAAGAAAACCAGAAGTGAAAATAGAGATTGTTTTTTAAAAAATGTGCTTATAATACTTAAATTTTGCAATTTTCTGTGTTCTTAATGTTTAAATTTAACCATTAACCCAAAGTAGACCACTGGGGGGAAAAACACAAATCTGAAAGCAATTCTTCATAAAACATAAGGATGTGTTCATTAGTTTATCAGCATTAGTCTATTAAAATGCCTTTTGATTGTTAGATTAAAATTAATCCTTACAATATGTTTGTGATGTTGGGATAATTCTGGTTTTAGTTGTTACACATCAAGTTGAAAACTCGTTTCTGTTTTAAAACAATTCTTCAGTTATTCATTCCAAATTATATACCTAATCTCAAACCTATTGACGCTAGTGCAAAGACTCCCATTGATGTCAATGGGCTTTGGATCAGGTCCTTTTTTGCCCAGCTCTTCTCACTTGTACTCTGGATTATTTCTACATAACATCGTCAAGGTTGGTTTGGTTTTTCTAAATGTAGTGCAGAAGCTGCTTATACAAAATCTGCCAAGCAGTAATATACTTGTCTATTCACAGGTATAAAAAAGTTCTGAAGAAGTTTCACTGCTAAAGATTATACAAAACTATGGTTTTCATGAAGATAAAAACCAAACTGGAGCAGAAAATGTGAATTTAAATTTGGGAAGTAATACAAGCAACTTGATTGAACTCCTGGTTATGGTCTTTTTCTTGAATTGCCTTTGTTACGACTAGAGCCAGTTTCTGTTATTGTCCATACTGTTCTTATTCTCTTTGCATAAAGTTCAGATCCATACAAAGGGCCTCTACAAGGGCCTGTATACCATGTCAGTTATTTTGGGGGACTTAAGTGGGATTTTAATGGTGAATAAGCCTTGTGCTGGCGTTCAGAGCCAGGGCAAATGTAACCATTAGTGACTTACCTTGTGGGTTAAAGAGTGTTGCTTGAGATGGTGGGGCTGCACAAACTCCATGCCACATTCAGTACAGATGTATGGACGGATGTCTTTGTGCTTCATCATGTGATTTTGCAGCTGGCTTGGGTACTGGAAAGTTTTATCACATTCTGTGCAATTGTACTGTATAGGACCTCGATGGGTTGTTAAGTGTCTCTTCAGCTGGGCCAGGGTTGGAAAGTCAAGACCACACTCAACACAAATGTTCTCTCGGCCACTCTCATGCTTGGACTCGTGGGCTTTCAGCTCACTTGGATAGGCAAAACCTCTGCCACAGATCCTACAGTTGTAGGGCTTGATGTCACTGTGTTGCATCATATGTCTCTTCAGATGACTGGTTTGGGTGAAAGCCTTGTGACACACCTGGCACTTATGTGGTCGAGTACCCTGGTGTGTCAACATATGAGTGTGCAAGTGGCTCAGCTGCTTGAAAAGCTTGCCACATCGAGTGCAAGCATGAGGTTTGATGCCGCTATGTCCTAAGATGTGGGTGACCAGGTTGTACTTGGAAGTGTAGGACTTTTCACACATTGGGCATTGCCATCGTTTTTGTTCTCCCCCTACATCAACATAATAGCTGTCATCAATCTGGAGGTTGACATCTACTCTTTCCACCTTCTGTTTATTGTCACCACTTTCCCTCAGTTCAGTCGTCCTGAATGCTGGCTCCGGGGATCTTTTCAGTTGGAAGGAATTCCTGAAATGGAAGTTTGGGGGCATAATAAAAGGAAACATCAGGCCAGGGTGGATTTTTGGGTAATAAGAGTAAGGAGTCTGCACAAATGCAGGAGTGTTGGGCCACATCATGTTGGGCTTTACTGGTTCTTGTTTAATGGGCTTGGCTCCAAAGCGCTCCAGACTTCTGTAGAACTGAAAGCCAATGTCACAGAGATCAATCATTTGGGAGTTATATTTGGGCTGTGTGGGCTGTTGGTACATTAAAGGAAGACTGGGGGAGCATACATTGTTGTTTTCCGATCCGTGTGATGGTGACGTAGGATCTCCGGTAGGGATAGTGTGAGGCATTTTTGTGGGCATGCTTTTGCGTTTCCGGGACCCTCCTTCTAAGGATCCGTGAAAGGTTTCTATATCCCCCAGGGAAGGACCATACTGGAACTGTGCAAGCTGTGCCCTGAATTCTTCACTGAATGGTGCAGTTCTGTGAGACTTCACATCAGGCTCCACTGGCTGCAGGCAGTGTGATGTGTGTATTTTGTCAACATTGAAACATACATCCTCATTTTTCATCGTATTTAATTCCTTCTGCATTGTCTGCTTTCCTTCAAAAATAATAATAAAGAAATTCTTTTATTTTTCCTCATGTTCTCCTAAGGCCTGTATTTTATTGTGTAGTTTATATTTTTTTTAAAAAATTAAGCATTTATAAAATAGTCTCATGACCAAATAAGATATCAATTTACTTCTGCTATACAAAATCTGTCTGTTAGTGGAAACTAAGAAGGTTTGAAATTAGTGCTTTAAATCAAGCTTGGATCAAACATTAGCTTTTATATGTACTTGGATACATTTTTCAGCATATATTGTAGTATTGCTGTGTAATTCAGCCAGCCCACTTGTGGGCCAAATCCTGTCCTTGAATGTGCATGCACAGGCACTAGAGTTTGACTCTGTAACTAAAGGATACAACAATACAAATAATAATGCATATATTGCAGTATGGTTGTGACATAAAAATTCAAAGCCAAAACGTTTGAAGTTTGAACTTCTTTATATCATTAACGCATGCTGCTGTGGAGAAAACAATGGCAAAGTGAGTTCAGAACACTGTGTACCATCAGCTTCCACACTGGATTTTCTGGTTCCTGAAAGGTGGAGATAAACATTGTATGTGTGGTTAGGGAGTGAGGGGTTCTTCTGTTTTTAAAAAAGAAAAAAAGCTAAAATGTTGAATGGAATTTATGTGGGCAATATATATATTGTTTTTTTACCTGAAGCTTGTCAGGTAAGTATGGCAGCGTTTAAATAAACAAAACATATTTAACTTAGAATAATATCAACTACCCCTTCAGCTTTCCAAAGCAGCTCTACTTTGGCAACATTTCATTGCCTTTTCATGCAATAAAGTCATTAGGCAAAATCCCGAAATCCACATGCAGATTTTATGCTATTGGCTCCAGTGGGAGTTTAGCCTGAATAAAGATATAGTAGAATATCAAGGATTTCAGAATTTGGTCTATTTAAATTAGATCACTGGGATTTCATATTGACCCTGCAATGGTACATGTTTTTTGGGTGTATTGCTGTCTGTCCAGGATGAGGTTAAAAGAAAGAACCAGGCACATTTTTGCTTTGCCACCCATGATGTGCTGAGGCAAGTTAATTTATTGATAGCTATTATTAACCCCATTCTTGGGAGATGGTCAAACAGTGCTAAAGAAGCTCCAGTTTCTTTATCAGGAAGCTCCAGTTTGGAGAAACTTGCTTCTAAAAATAGATGGAGAACCTCTACATGGCCTAGATAGGGTGTGGAGAGCAGAAGACATCTAAAAGACTTGGTCGCAAGCAGATCATTTAAATCTTTTTAGGATATACAGGAGTAAAATCAGAGGAGTTCTGGGGAGATCTCTGAGGCAAAAGGCTAGGTGATGCTACTTTTCAGACACCTGGCAGATAAAACAGACAAACTTTTAGGATAAGAATCCTTACTGATGGTAGTAGAATGAATGGGAATGCCTCAGTGCAAGTCCTGGGGCCTCTAGAATCATAGTTAGTAAAAACAGAATAGTAATAGCAGAATCTAATGTTCTAGCCTGAAAAAAACTCTTTAAGACAGGGATTATAGGGGCTATTATCACCTAGAACTGAATTCCCACCCAAATCCAATCCCTCTTTTGGGAACACGCAATGGTTTGGTTCATAAAAATGGGAAATCCTTTGAGACCCAAGAGGGACTTAGATGACTCCCTCTCCTCACATTCGCAGGGGGGAAAAAGTCAGGCAAATTTGAACTCATTTTATGTTATTCTAAATTATGTAATTTTAATTTGAAATCAACCTAGGTCTCACAATGTAAATCTTCCCTAAATATTGTGGTCCCAACTTTCCATTGTCCTGCTCCTTGTATAGTCATTTACATCTGTGCAAAGTAGGTAAAATGTTAAACAAGTGCCGGGCAGTGGCAAATCAGGCCCTGCTGTCATTATTGTAATGCTGTCAAGAATCTATAGAAGCTACAGTGAGTAAGTGCCTTGGTAGGTGCTCATTGCTCTGTTGTCTCTATGCTGCCTGCTTCTCTCAGCTTTCATTATTTTCATTGGTGTCTGGGTATTTCAAACCATCCTAAGACTGAAGTAGTGGCAGAGTGTTTGAGAGTCTTTTCCTTGAGGTAAAAGGAGCATTGCTGGAGAGGAATCATTGTATTGCTCAATAAAAGCATTAGTCACGTTCACAAAAAGCTTATGTCATATTATCCTATAATGAATTACCATATAAGTCATCGGATCTGGTATACCTTGGAAAGAGGGAGTTCAATTATTCAAGAACCCAGCATTAACACAGAGGTTGGGTGCAATCAGATTGAGGTGAATGAAGGACCTGAGATGGGTGAAAGAATAAAAAAAAAATCAAATAAATATGCCTGCAGTACCACTTCTCATAAATAATAAAATAGCATCTAAGGGCCCCAAATCAGAATCAGTGACTCTTAGACTCTGTACAAACATAGGGGGAGACACACCCTGACTGTATAAATTTGCAATTTAAGTTTTTCAAAAACACATATCAAAACACTTCATAGCTTAAAAAAGGTTCAATTTCAGTTGGAGTGGAGAAATAGGTAGAGAGTTTCAAGGGATTCTTATTTACCCAAATGGTCTGCCCATCACCAATGGAATACAAGCGTATGTCTCCTTAATTTCTGTTTTTAATTTCTATACATAAATATATTTGAATATGATATATTAGATACAAAATAGAACTATGTAAAGAATCTCTACAGTGAGTTGGAAAAACTGTTGAGGTATTTCCCGAACAAAGCTTCTGTACCGCTATTTATAAGTAATGTTGTTATTGTATTAACTTCCTTGAAAGAGGAAGAGAGTTTTTGACACAGAAAATGAATCACCTCTTATTTTCTCATTTCCAGGCATAATATTTCCCCAGAAGAAAAAAGCTCCAGTTTAGACTATAACTACCCCTTTGCTACACAATTGCTCTGCTGCGGCTGCTACTGAGCAGAGACAATAAAAATAGAAATGAGACCAGAATGAGTGAGAACTGAAAATGAAAAACCTTTTAAGATAGAAGACCCATACTAGTTTGATGTTCGAGCAGAGCATGGGTTGAAGACCTGGAAACAACCATGAAATGGTGGCTAGTGTGGAAAATATAAAGGTGGTAGATTTGGGCACAGCTCCTGTTAGCACTAATAGGAACTGTGTGTTTAAACAACCACATCTGATTCAAAAACATAGCTGAATGTTCCATGTCAGTTCATTCCTACGCTCCTCTTGGCGGTTGAAATACTGATGCTGGGATTTGGGGGGAAAGAATAAATAACTGCATTTCTTTACTATTTGATTATTTCATTTTGTGTACATTATGAAGAGGGTCAACTGACAAAATACTACTAGACTCCTTCACTCCAGCTGAGCAGGTGAAAGCTTCGCAGATCTCACTGTGCAAACATCTGCTTTTCAATAGTGGACATTTGCAAGCAGTCATTTTTATGACCCAGTTATTGCTGACTCAGTAGGTTTCATGAGCCTCTCCTTTACATAATTTGCCCCTAAGTTTTATTTTGTTTGGGCCAAACCCTGAAGTCCTTACTCAGTTTTTAATCATTCCTTGTTTGGGCGAATCTTATCAACCTCAGGATTCGACTGATTAGAAATTAGACCTGTAAAAAGCCCATTTGGTCATTCAGGCCAATGCAGAATTGTTCCCTACAGAATATTATTAAATATTTTGCTGAGTACAATTTGAATCAGTGAGAGTATTAAGAGTATTCGTACAAACGTAAATTTGTGTATTACCATCAGCTACAAGCTTTCATTTAATTAATGTGAATGAATTTGCAAAGCTCTGCCTGAGTCTAAGTATCTGATCTCTCCTCACATTTCCCACTCCTCCTTTGTTTCAGCAACAATGACCTCTTCATTTCCTTCTCCCACTCCTCCCTTCATGCTGCCTCCTATGCATGGAGTAACCTCCCGCTCCCTGTGTGCCTCTCTTCATTCAGATCTCTCCTAAAGCCCCACTTCTTCTGTAAAGTCCACATTTGGAAAAAAAAAATGGAAATAATAAAGGGCCAGTGATTAAATAAGGTAACTCTTTCCTCTGGTTCTCCCAGTGTGCCTTGGCTATCCTATTGGTTCTGTGGTCTGTGCCACTCAGGAGGTCATACTAGGAGAGGATCACAACTGTTCCTTCCAGCCTTAAAATATGAGTCTGTTTGTCATCTATACGGTAAGCTCTTTGGGGCAGGGACTGTCTTGATATATCTTATACCAGGTCCAACACATTTTCAATGCTTAACTAATGAGAATAATTTCAGGATTCAATGTTTAGTATTATTTCTCACTGCACGTGTTGCTCAATACTTGGCTGTTTTCATAATTCCTCACACTCTTTTAGGCGTACTATTTACTTAATATCTGCTTTATATTTGAGTGAGCTGTAGTAAGCAGAGATAGATATGAGGTGCAGAGTTCAAATTCAGATCCAGATCTGAACTTCCCTGAAGTCTGAGGATATTCTCATCCAGTGTGCCAGGTCAGACCCTTCTCTAGCTGTAACTTTATATATTTCATGTGTTTAGTATTTCTCCCCCCTCACTTTCTCCCCTTCCCCCCCAATCATCTCCCTTGATGTACGAACAGACACAGGTGCTATTTGCACCTAGGTAATGTGGAGGCAGTTCATCTCACTATTTGGTGCCCAAATGCCAGATCATCAAATCATTGCTCTTTCTTATCCACTTAGAGCACAAAGCTGTGGAAAAAATGATGGTGGGGGCTTCAGATATGCCACTCAGTGGAGAGGACAAGGAGCAACTGTAGCACCAGTTCCCCTGTCCTCTTTCTGATATCTCAGATTTTCTTGCTCCTGCCAGGCTAATTTCCTTTCCTTTTATGCCGACTATCTCTCTTTCACCCCGATGTCACATTATTTCATAGGCGAGGAAGGTAAAGCAGAGTGCACTTTCCATCTATGCTCTCCTTGCTGAAGTAACCACACACACAAGCACATGAATATGGAAAATGGGCTATGCCAGCCTTATCGCTGAGTGAGTCCCAATTCCTCCCTAAAACACTTGTGCTGTAAGCCTGAACCATGTGGACTGAATCTAGAGGAGAGATGTTTAACATAGAACAAAAGCATTTTTTCCTACACTTGGCAGCGGTGTGTGTGTGTCTGACAGAAATTGTGCTATCATCAGGCAGACATGAGGGCGGGGGTAGGAAACTCCTCAAAAACCATTGGACGTAGAGACGCATTAGGGAGTCATAAAATGGGAGATCTTGGGAAATGAAAGGGCAGAGTTAAGAAATGTAAACTTTCTGGAGCTTTAATAAATCTCTTCTTTTAGTACCAACCGCCCTTTCAGTCTCTCCCTCTCTCTCTCACACACACACACACACACACACACACCTTCCTTTGTCTACAGTGAGGTCTATAGGACTTAAGCAACAGCTTAAATGTAAGCATGTGCTTAAGTGCTTTGTTGAAGAGGGCTGCTTTCATGAATTGAACCTAAGTGTCTTGCTAAATTATGGATATCGTTAAGACACAAGACAGGTGGTCACCTTAGCTAGTTTATGTCTCTTCCCTTCTTCTGTTTGCTGTTGTTAATGGCATTGGAATTAGAAACATGTACACAGTTCAGTTGCTCATGAACATGATCCGGAATGATTTGAAATCAGGAAGTTGGACAGGATCAGGTTTTTCTCCCTGCATGAACATGATACTGTTGAGAGGTTTGCTGTCTTTTCACTTCTCCCTGGGAAATTACCTTCATGTGCTGATTAAGAGCTGCAGGATAAAACTTCTTCTTTCCAGCAAGAAAGATTTATCATTAGTATTATCCTGTGAAGTGGAACTGATAATTTGGCAGCTCTTTTAGAGCCTGATCCAAAGCCCATTGAAATAAATGGAAGGACTCCCAATGATTTCAGGTTTCAGAGTAGCAGCCATGTTAGTCTGTATTCGCAAAAAGAAAAGGAGTACTTGTGGCACCTTAGAGACTAACAAATTTATTTGAGCATAAGCTTTCGTGAGCTACAGCTCACTTCATCGGACGCATTAATGCATCACAAAAGCTTATGCTCAAATAAATTGGTTAGTCTTTAAGGTGCCACAAGTACTCCTTTTCTTTTTGCCAATGATTTCAATGGGCTTTGGGTCAGATCCTTAATGATTTTCCATGTAATTTGTCACAATGCTGGTTCCCCGTTGGTAACTTTTCTTTTTAAATTCACTTAATTCACTGTGATTTAGATTTAACAGGTGGCATTCTTGACATGTCACTTAACATTTTATGCAGAAGAAGAGTCTCCAATAATTTTTCATCAGTTACATGCATAAGCCACTCATCTGAAAAATTGTATTTTCTGAAGGATTTGAACAGTTTAACATGACACACTAAAATAGCTATAATAGAAACATGTGGTTTTCATTTATAGTTGTATGCAATTAAATAATATTTGGTTTCTTGGATTATATAACGCAGTACTTGTATTCCATGTTAGTTTCACTGGATCTGTTTTTAGCACATACTTGACTCACTTTCAGGCTTGATGCTTAAGTTTTTAAGTTATTTCTCAGGCTCTTGGAACCATCTCCACAGTCTGAGCTTCCCAAAGCAGCACATCTGCATTTGTCTCATCTGTGAGAGAAGTCATCTCTAGTCAAATGGAAAAGCAGACATGTTTTCATTACTTGAGCCACATCTCTGTTTCACTGCACCTTTAAAAACATTTGTTTTATGCTAATCACCCCTCTCCCTATGTTTGGGAAATAGTCTATTTGCACAATACTATCTGGCTATACAGATTGTAAGGTTTGTGTCATTTTGGGCATTCATATCCATTATTTGTTTTTCATACCCTGGTAGACAGATATTTGCTAAAAACACTTTGCAGGGTACATTTATTTTTGTCACTTTCTATAGCAGGGAATTTAAAAAAATGTTCTCTGAAATAAATCAATATCCCATTATTTTCATATATTTTAAAATAATTAAAGATGTAGAGCCAAATTCTGAGATCATTCCAAGAGGTCCATACCTGGAATAACTGTTGTCTTCACTGTCAGAATTCAGGTAGACGATGGGCTGAATCTGATGTCTTAACCTTGCCAGAAAACATGGTTATGGCATAATTTAATCTTGGATGGCGCTAGCGAGTATGTTAAAAGAAAATTGTTTAGATGGATGGGTAGGTGTGCAGGTCCTTATGTGTTATCACTGTTTTTTGCTCTTTTATTCCCCTGCTGTTTTTCTCCTGCTGCAGTTCCTTTCCTTCAGAGATGAGTAGCTTGCCCTTAATTTGGCAGATTGATTCATTATCATTCCTATTATACTTTTACTTTGTTTCCCAAGGCAACTGGGTATAGGACACTGACCTGTGTAGTTTGGTTCATTGGATACGGTGCTGTGGACTCCTTGTAAAGCTTAAATTTGAGTTTTGTAATCGTATCCCCCAGTGCCCCTCTTACCAGGCCTCTACCCCTTATTGGGAGATCCTTAACTGACCATCTCCAGCCACTTTAATGTGTCAGTGATGCGAAGTGGCCTTTGCATTCAGTTTATGCCCACTGCTGGTTTTGCCCTTTGTTTCTCTCCTTTTCCTCATCCTTCTTTCTCTGCTTTTTCTTCCTCTTTGTTTCCTCTGTTCTTCCCTCTGCATATCCTTCCCCAAGGGGTTCACTCCTAACCCCTTCCCCATTTTATCTGTTAAAATGATCAGCAATTAAATAGGTTTCAGAGTAGCAGCCGTGTTAGTCTGTATTCGCAAAAAGAAAAGGAGTACTTGTGGCACCTTAGAGACTAACAAATTTATTAGAGCATAAGCTTTCGTGAGCTACAGCTCACTTCATTGGAGTTGTAGCTCACGAAAGCTTAATGGTCTAATAAATTTGTTAGTCTCTAAGGTGCCACAAGTACAGCAATTAAATAGTTAATGTTGATAGTGAAGTATCATCACTGGGCTTTAGAGTGGACACTCCAATGATATTAATGGGGTCAGGCAGTTCAATCTCAGAACTATTGTTTCAGGCTGTCTGCAGACTCAGGAAGATACTTCTGCATTGTTTACACCTACGTAACATTTGGTAGGTTTTCTTCACAAATATGAGGGATAGACACTTTGTTTTATTAAATAAAAGCTTAAATTATGCACTATCTGAATGTGTCACGCAGGCCATAGTTGTACCTCAAGTAGGCTGAATACAGTGTTTGACAATTCTATGTTTTCTGGATATTTATTTACATTTTTGAGAAAGCTTCTGTGTGGAGTGGGATGTCTTTGGAGATGGTCATCAGGAGAAGAGGACTAGGCTACATGCTAGTAGTCCATAGGAGAGTGAGTGAGTGTGTGTGAGAGAGAGAGAGAGAGCGCGCATCTCTGATCTAGTACTATAATACTTATTCCTAATAGCTTAATCCACATTTATATCTATTAATCAAAATTATTAGTATAAATATGGATCCAGGTATCAGGCTGAAGTACTTTATTGAAGTTACACAAATGCATCATCCTATATTTAGTTCATTTGAAATAAATGGAAATACTCCAGGGAAAATTTGGCCCAATGTATATTATTTACTATGCTTTCCCCTATGTACCAATACTGCAGCCTTTCTGCTGTGTGGAATCTGTCCATCTTTCATTAACTTATTGTTAAAATTTGCTTGGATACATTGCAGTATTTTCCCCTATGAAAATGTGTCAAACAACTTTGTGTGTGTGTGATGCCATTACACATCAGAGATTGTACAGGACCAAATTTCGCCCTCAGTTACAACCATGTTTCCCCATTAGAATTAGTGGACTAGTATAGCTGTAACTGAGGGCATTATCTGGGCCTTGAGATCAAGTTATGATATGATGTCAAAAGGATACATTCCTTCAGACTCTTACATAGGTAATCCTAATAGTACTCATGTCAAAATCTGGAAGGAGTTTGTCATCACCTTTATAAAATGTACAAAATAGTTTTTTAAATCACTGCTTATGATTTCAAATCACTGCTCATCTCATTCCATCCTTATTTCCTGCTTACTTCCATATCTATCATTGGCAATTGATAACATCACACTTTTGGCACCAGAGCCATTGTACATACCAAACAGTTTTCCTTTGGAATATTACCAGATTAGGTTAACAACTTTTTAGGAAACTTTTCTCCAGGAACTAAAGTTAGTGAAGATAAATTGAGGGCAAATAAATGACTTAAACTTTTGGAGGAAGAGGAGTTCAGTGATAAAATTGCATCAGTTGAGTGCAGTCTGAGGTTTCCTCAAAGGAAGACTTCAGACAGAAGTGTCATTTACCAAACATAACAATTATGTACTATATATGAAATTCCATTTACAAAATCTTCTTGAACTGTTTAGCATTTTGAATTTTTGATAAATAATGGAGCCCTGCAGATTGTCCAGAATGAAAAATAACCTCAGCTAAACACTTCTGCTTTAGGGCTTTGTTGCAAAAGTGAACCTTTCAGTGCTATTTATGGACCTTTCAAAGGGACTTAGATTAGCTTAAGATCCTTTCTTCCCACCATAGTTTCACTCCTATCTCATAGAGGGTCAGGGAGTGGCCTGGTAGCCTCCTATCTCCACAGGTTTTAGGAGCTAGTAGATGGGGATGCCTGTCCTTGATCTGCAAGCTAGCCAGCCAGTTGGCTTGCTCCCACATCATGAGTCTTTGAGCCCAGACAATCCATCTTCTGAATGCTTCATTTGCACATAAACAGGTGCCTAAAAGAAGAGATCTTCAAGTAAAGTATGTGTGCGCATGGAGGGAAGTCATGTGAAGAGAAGGGGTGCTACTGTGAGGATACTCAGCTGAGTTTGATCAGTTACCATATGTTCTCTCCAAAACAAGATTTTAGATGAAAACCTGGACCTATTGAAGTCAGTGGGAGTTTTTTGCCATTTACTTCAACACAGTCAGGATTTCATCCTTTTTTAAAGTTTTGCTTTGAATTTTTGGGTTCACACAACTCAAAGTGAAATTCAGAGGTGCTGAAACGATGGGAACCAACTTACCACTAAGAATCTGTGGAACTTGTGTGAACTGAAACAGGAGGACTCAACTCCAGATACTGACAGCAGGAGATAACCTATCCACTGCTCACATCTGTCTCAGTCTCCAGTTCCTTAAAAATAGTTTTCAAATTATGCATCCCTCATCATTATGAAGCTTAGGTGGATTTAGTTGTGTACACTTTCAGTTATGAACACGTAGCTGAAGTTTGATTCAATCTCTTCTGGAAGGTCTGGACACCTATTTTTAATATATATTGCAATTCCTAAATAGCCCATTGACTGACCTTTTTATAAGAGAGGTTCTTAAATACAGTGTGCTGGCCAAATTCTTATCTAGATAGTTGCCTACATTTCCCTGGCTATTTCAATTGGATACATTATTACTCACTTTAGATCTGATTGTGAGTGGTTAACTGCCTTCAATTCCCACTGACTTCAGGGGAGTTACTCTTGTCTTACATTTAGTGTAAAGGAAATCAGGCCCTTTACCTTTAAAAAAAAACACTTTGCACGGTGTCAAAACAAGGACAGAACCCAGATATCCTGAGACCCAGTCTGGCACTTTAACTGCAAGACCATACTGCCTCCCAACAATTAAAACTCCCTAAAACAATTGTGGTCAACTATTTTGAAAAATATACTTGAACAGGTGCACTAAAGGCTGCCTTTAAGTTGGTCCTTAAAATTATTTATTGAAAATAACCAATTTGAAAAGCATGATTTTTAAAATGTCACTTTCATTTAAAATGATACAGGGGAGAGGCTGTCAGTATTTTGTGGATTCTTCTCATTTTGTACTAACTATTATTCTGAGAGCAAATAGTATCTTAGACAGGTGAGCACTTGTTAATTGCCTACATTTTGGTGAGAGCTACAGTATGCCAATGTGAGGAAATGTTATGTGCTATACCTGTCTGCAACGAAGAACTCTTGTTTCTAGGGCCATTCATCTACTATCTTTCACAAGCACTAAACAAATGCAAAATGTTCCCAATCAATATAATTTTAGAGTACTTATCTGAAGATGAGTAGAAGGGAATTGAGCTGAAGCAACCAAAAAGTATATATCTTGAATGGTTAATTATAAATTCCTGTATTATCTACTGGAAGGTATAAAAGAGAATTCAGCTCTACACTATTGAAGGGATGTGGTATGGAAGATGAGTCTTTGCAAGCATAGACTCATCTGGTACTGGCCACAGGATAGTGGACTAGCTGGACCCTCAGTCTAATCCAGTATGGCAAGTTCTATGTTCCTATTTAAAGTTCAGGGTAGAGCTGAGGAGGTTAAATAAAAAGTTAACATAGGACTTTGTGTTAGCTAGTTTTCCCAGACCCCACTGGTGACATTGACAATAGTACAGTAGTTTACCTGTTCCTCAGTCCAGAGGAAAGCCCTCCAGAATTGGGTGCATTGTATGCAAGCCTTACTCCAGAGCTTAACTAAACATCCCTTTCTCCTGTTTTTAAGGGAAAATACTTCCCTAAGCTAAGCAAGTATCATGGTAAGACCACACTGAAACCATGTTAAAAACTGTAAAATCTTCATAGAATATAAGGAAACTAAAATACAAAGTTAAGGGCTGTATTCTGCTAATTTCTGGTCCATGTGCTTCCAGACACGGGCATATCTGAGGGCAGACTCTGGCCCTGAGATTTGAACTTGGAGTTTTCTCTTCATCAGCAAAGTGTGCTGCCTAATTCTCATCAGATAACACAATGCAAGTAAACAAAAATGTGGCTGCAAGAGATGTGATATGTATGTAGCCATATTGCATTCAGCCCAAAGTGGCCTTGCTCCCATTCTATTGTTTGTATTTCTTCTTTAAGAGGTGTAAGAAATGGGGGCTACAAGTGTACGGAAACAATTCTTATTTGAAGCAGTTCTATCAGAAAAAGAACTTACACTACCAGATTCCTGCCTCATCTATGTGCAGGTGAAGGGCAACATCCTTGGTGCTTTAGCTCCAGCTCAGAACAATGTTTCTGACTGACCAGGTCAAGAGCTCGCAAGAAAGTAATTTAAGACAACTTCCTCTCTGGCTTTCTCCCCTTCCCCTGTGATCCCAAAGTTGAATCCTGTAATTAGTTGAGTAACAGGCTATTTCTTCCTTCTGATCCACCAATGTACATCCCACATAGAGCGTTTAATTATTATTTTACTAAATTTAGTGATTGCAAAAATTAAGGTTTTAAAAATAAGCAACAGTTAGTTGCAACAGGTCAGAAAGAACCTGAAATTGGCACCACAGTTCTTGTTTGGTTGGTTTGGGGTTTTTTATTATTATTTATTATTTTATATCATCATTTCAGAACTAAAATTCAGCTTCATCATTTTAATCCAGTCATTAGGGCAGAAATGTACTATGGCTGACAAGTTTCAATCAAATACAATTTTAATGGCATTGTTACAAAACTCTGAAAAAATGAAGCCCAGGACGGTAATGGCGACTCTTAGCTTAACATCACGAACGTTATACTATAATAATGATTAGAAGCTGTCAAAAAGAGGGAATGTGGTTTTTGAAAAAATATTCACAAAAATTGCATCCAGTTTTTAATCAAAGTTTGAAATTTCATCAAAATTTTCAAGCAGCTCCAATAATTACTTAGACTTTCTATTAATCACTTTTAATCAGTCATCCCAAAGGCCTCATTTAAAAAGTGCTTTCCATCACAAGAACAATGCTCAAAATACTGACACACCCTTATACTCAAAAACCTCCATCCAACCAAAAAACCAAACAACCGACTGCTAAAACAAATAAACCTTGAAAAAAGACAAAGCAAAGAACAAAAACAGTAACTTCTTAAAATTAAAAAACAAAAACCTTTCCCCATGCAGAGTTTGTTTGGTTTTTTCCTGAGAATGGAAAAGTGCCAGAGATTCCATGAAGTCCACTGGGGACTTCACTGTTGCTATTGACTTTACGTGGAAGGTGCACATCTGCTACAGTGATGGACATCTGTATAAACCCCAGGATAGATAGAATTCTCATACATTATTTTGACTTACTGGTTTGGACATGTTGCATCACTGCACAAAATATGTTACACTTGCTCATGTGTATCGTTGTTGCCAGTAGTGGATGACTAGTGGACTTGTTCATTAAGGTCATCAGATAGAATCCTGGATCCTGATTCTCTACCCACAGGATACAAATAACTCCCATTGAATTAAATTTCTTGATTTGTGACTTATATTTTAGTTGAGAGGTGTTTCTTATCTTCTAGGATAGGAGAATGGCATCCTGTATATTGGGAGTCAAAAGTTTTGAGATCTGTTCCCAGTGACACACAGGTGGTTGATGCTGCTATCTGTATGATTGCAGGTAAATTCTGCCTTCAGATCTGTACTGCTTCTCGTAACTGGATGAATTTAATGTTTTGGTTTCAGTGTTAATCAGAGATACTCAGTGATAATTTGCATGGTACTCTGAGTCCCTATCTTTTGAAAGGACAACATGTGTGACCAGAGTTCTTTTTCCTTCATTTCCATAAATACTTACTGTGAGATGAGCACCTCTTATTCCTGTTAAACGTGGGAACAATTAGATAATTCATCCTCTACTAGTGAGTTGTCTGTGGTTTACTTCAATTTCCACAGGAGAACTCTAATCCTGTGCTGGCTTCAGTAGACGCTGCACAGTTGCAGAAATCTGCATTAGTGAATTGCAATAGGGGGTGGGTTTCTAACAAGTTATTTCTTTCATTAGAAAGAGAGGAAATATTGCCCTCCAAAAAGAGGACAATAAATCTAAATTATTTTTCAATAGTGCATATTATTTTCATTAAAGCTACAGAGTGCATCAATAAATCCATTTACGAAATATGTGCACATGTAGAAAGAGGTATACCTACCTTCTGGGAGACCTGCCATGAGGAAGACATCATTTTCAACTTTATGAATCCTAATGATTTTATCTGGTGCCAAGATACCAAAGGAATGGGTGCTGCAGTAAATATGTGCTAGATTTATACTACTGAAATGTTCCTATTACAATTTTATATGTGGAGAAAATATTGTGAAATACATAAATACTGCAGATTTACCTAAGGGCCCAATCCTGCTCCCATAGACTTTAGGGCCAGGAGGGAAGTCAGTGGTTTTTTTTACCATTTACTTCAATGGGAGCATGAGCAAGCCCAGTGTGAGATAGTAAGAACATATTTTATGACCGAATAGGGCCCACAAACTCCATCAAATTACAACTCTGGTCATGGGGGGACAAGCAGAGACTGCTTAGCCAATATTCCCCCCATCCTGCAAGCAATCAGGGAGTGAGAAAAGGCATAGGAGTAGTCATGGCTTCCCCCAACCCCCTTTACTTGCCAGCCGGAATAGTTGTTCAGGTATCTGGGTAGGGATGCATAAATTGCCCTCTGAAAAGGGGTGAAGTAATTTACTCCCCTCACAGAATAAGGAGAAAGTAGGAAAGAAAACAGGACATTTGCTGGCTCATAATTCATTCTCTTTTCTGCTTCTGGCATAGTGCAGCTATGTGCTACCCCATTACTCAGAACAGACTGTAAAATTACAATCTAACCCAGAGAAATTATATAGTTTCCATCCTTGATCAATGAATAAGGAGAAATTATTGCTCCAAAGTAAAAGATCAGACAATGGATACATGATTGCTCATGTTAGCATACTTCTTTAATACAGCCTCACAAAATAATAATAAAAACCCATGGTATGATCTCACTGCTGCTTTGCTTCCAGTTTCAAATCAATGGCACTTCTTTCTAATCCAATAGAGAAAAGTGGAGGGGGAGTGTTTTTCACTGAAAAGTATCAACCTACATACTAACTAAAATCATCGGACTGCTTTTGTAAATTCAGCATTGTGAACCGTCATGCCCAATGAACATTTAAACTTTTCATTCCTTTTTCCATGCAATCCTGTGTATGTGAAGTGGTGCCCTACATTCCCAATCAGCATGGGCCATCAAAAACTAGGGCAGTTTTAATTTAAGTTGTTTACAAAAATTGCTGGAAAAAAACAAAAATTTGCTATCCAATTAATGAAAAACACAGAGTTCCTAAATCTTTTATAAAGTGGAATTTTCACAATTGGTATCAAACTATTGCTGGCTTTCATCTAGTGTCTTTTTTCTAAGAAGTGAAAGCGAAAGGTATTTGCATCTTTTGTTTTTCAGTTGGGAAACAGAATAATAGCTAAAAGAAGAGGAGTACTTGTGGCACCTTAGAGACTAACAAATTTATTAGAGCATAAGCTTTCGTGAGCTACAGCTCACTTCATCGGATGCATAGAATGGAACATATAGTAAGATAGATAGATATATACATACAGATAAGTTGGAAGTTACCATGCAAACTGTGAGAGGCTAATTAGTTAAGATGAGCTATTATCAGCAGGAGAAAAAAAACTTTTGTAGTGATAATCAAGATGGCCCATTTAGGCAGTTGACAAGAAGGTGTGAGGATACTTAACTTAAGGAAATAGATTCAATATGTGTAATGACCCAGCCACTCCCAGTCTCTATTCAAACCCAAGTTAATGGCATTTAGTTTGCATATTAATTCAAGCTCAGCAGTTTCTTGTTGGAGTCTTTTTTTGAAGCTTTTCTGTAGCAAAATTGCCTCCCTTCAATCTTTTATTGAGTGGCCAGAGAGGCTGAAATATTCTCCTACCAGTTTTTGAATGTCATGATTCCTGATGTCAGATTTGTGTCCATTTATTCTTTTGCGTAGAGACTGTCTGATTTGGCCAATATACATGGCAGAGGGGCATTGCTGGCACATGGCATATATCAGATTGGTAGATGTGCAGGTGAACGAGGCCCTGATGGCGTGGCTAATGTGATTAGGTCCTATGATGGTGTCACTTAAATAAATATGTGGACAGAGTTGCCTGATTCAAGTTACTGACTGCTACTGATAACATAAGCTTCTAAACAATGCAGCAAGAAACCAGGAGCAAATGGTACAAGAGGGAGAAATTAAATCACCAGATAGGGAATATCATTGCAGTTTAAAAACCTTTAGAATTATCCCAATTTCTTTTAGTATAAGACTTGTTTAATGTAATTGTAATGTCAAAGAAGGAAACCCGCTTGCAGTACCTTACAGTTGTCAATTGAGAGGAGAAATTGCTTTGTTGTGACTATACAAAAACCACGGTAGCACCTGTGTAGTTCCATTTGTGTTACTGCATAGGTATAAGTTCCCTGGGCATCAAATGAAAGCATTAAGTACTTCTTTCAAAAAGATAGGATTCTTTCCTAGAATCATTCATATTTTATATACTAGGCAAGAAGGATTGATCCCTGCCAAATGGATACGAAGGCAAGTCAGACATCCTATATGTAGTACAATAGGTATGTAATTTATAAAACATATTTCATAACTATTAGGTTTTCACCTAGTCAGAAGCTTTTTTGACTGGATAAACATTCTTAATCCTCATGCTGAATGTTATCCATTAAAAAAATGGTATTGTAACTTTTCCAGCAGCAGACAGCTGCAGGCTGAGTTTCATAACTGTCAACTTCTCAACATGAAAATGAGGGTAACATCAGGCTTTTCCACTGTGATTCCTCTTAAGCTAATTTTTCTGCCTTTTGCCTTCTTTTTAAAGACTTCCATTTATTTTTTCCTTCTAAAATCCTTCCTCTGAGACATTTGTCTTTTCTGAGCTCACTTCTCCATGTTCAGTTTGTTCTCTTGGGATGGGAAGTGGGAGTGGAGAAGCTACTAGGTTTTAAAAATATTTGGTTTAACAACACTTTTCAAAAAGGTCCTTAATGCAGATGTTCAGGACACAAAATTGGTAAAGGTCTGTCAGATAATGAATACATTTATCTCTGTCTATATTTATCTTCTTTTACATAGCACTATTGCTATTGTATCTAAGGGACCAACCCTGCAAAGGGATCTGCATGGGTGAAATGGTCTATTCATGCAGATTCCTTTACTGTATTGGAGCCCCAGCAATATAAGTTCAATACAATCTGCCTGGGATAATCAGTTTTGCAGCCTACTTAAGGTCTGTCCAGGACTACTTCTAGGAATGTGGTGGTCTCCACTCTATTTCGAGTTTATCTTGCATTACTGGTTTGAGGCTGCCAAGAAGTTTTCTTCCATTCTAATTCTAGACAATTAATAGGTGTGCCAACACATCTATCTTCTGGATACACATTGTGCAGTGCCAAAAAATATGCAATATTGTAGGTACAGCTTTATAACTTATCTGTATCCACATTATGCCCAAGTTGCCTTAACAATTAGGCCAAGACTCTTCAAGGTTTGTGTGTAAAATACCTGATAATTCAAGGTAAAAATTCTCCCATTTCCAAAAAAAGACCACCACAACAGCTGTAAGATGCCAGAATGTGAGAGGAAATACATTTAAAACATTTAGAACCTAAGAGCCAAATCTCAGCTGGTGCATATGAGCATGACTCCACTCACACAAATTTGTACCAGTAGAAGATCGTCTTTCTATCGAAAGAATCTCATTGACTTCAATGGCTTTGGATCAGGCCCTTTCTCCTGTGACTTCCATGGAGCTACTCACAGAAGTAAGGCTGCAGGACTGGGCCCTTATCATTATACTAACTTATACATTAGCTAGTTAGTACATAATAGTTCAAAACTACTGTGATAAAAAATTTTCCCGCTAAACATTTTTTGTTGAAATTTTCATTGAGCATTTCTCAAAATGATTCATTTAGATAAGGTTGAAATATTTCATTTCATCTCAACATTGTTTCAACTTGTTATGGTCTGTTATAACTTATAAGATAACAATGTAATATAATATAAAAGTTGAAATCTTTTGACATAAAAGTCAAGTTGGTTAAACTTGAAATGAAAGGTTATGACTTTTTTTTTTTTAAAAGGCTTGACCTTGTTGAAATGAAATATCATTTCAATTTTTCCAAATGAAATTTTGGAATTTTCATTTCATGGGAAAATTTCAAACTTTCATTCTAATTTTGGAACAATTTTAAAAAATATATTCAGAATATCCGGTGGAATGGGAATTGGGGTTCCAAACAGCTCTATTTGAGTAGGGGGTTGGACTAGATCTCCTGAGGTCCCTTCCAACCCTGATATTCTATGATTCTATTCTATTCAAAACTACACCACCAAATGCATCCGATGAAGTGAGCTGTAGCTCACGAACGCTTATGCTCAAATAAATTTGTTAGTCTCTAAGGTGCCACAAGTACTCCTTTTCTTTTTGCGAATACAGACTAACACGGCTGCTACTCTGAACACTGTAACTATGTTTTTGTTTTATAACAAAGGCACCAATAAGCTTTTAAATAAGATAAAAAAAAGTGTGTCTCTGGTAAATACCTATTTTATTGCCTTCCATGAAAACAATGTTTTAAATAATATAGGAATTAATCACTAAAATACATTTCACAAACATTAAGCTTATGCTATAAACTAACAAATACTATATATTTAAGAAGGCTGGCATTCATAAGCTATGATTCTCTGCCTATAACTTTTTTACAATGATGCGAGACAAGGACAAAACTCCATTTCCTAAACTCTCAAAGAGAAGTTAGTTTGTTACAATTGTATTATATAAAATGATGTTGTTGTATTGATTTTATAACAAAAAATGCACAATGTAAAAGACAAAAAAGCACTGTATCCAAGAGAAATGTAACTGAAAGGTGTAATCCAAGAATGAAGTACAAAGCTCAGGGTCTATATTTACAACTAAATTATAAACTATCATTCTGCAGTGCTATTTTACTTAAACATTAATAGAGAACTGAGTTTAGAACCAGCACTTTATTTTTTGATTAGCTACTTAAACAGCAAGTATACACACTTTTTTGCTTCAGGATCATAGAATGATCTCTTTTCAGAGTTCTCAGAGAAAGGATATATAGTAAACATGGGCCGAGACTGCAAGCATACATGAATTTGTAGAGATTATCAAAACTGAAATCTGGATCTAAATTTTGCAATTGGCTCCTGTCTTAATTGTAGATTGAACCTAAATGCTGGATCCAACCTTCCCAGAACTTTGGAATGTTTGCAATCCAGATCAAAATTTTGCAGCTTGAGCTCATCTTTGCTGTGGTAACAGCAGAGAAACAAAGAAATTCTGTGGCCTCAGAAGTTGTAGACTGAGCAAATTGCATACTTTACAAGGTAAATTAACAAGATGACTTCTCTGTTTATCATATTAGGCATATGAATGGGGGCCCAGTTTCAAATGTAGTCACCTAAATAGATGTCCAAAGCCCACATTTGGTTGTCTGAATCAGTACTTGGTCACATAAAATGGCCTTTTGTCTAGCTAAATGCCAAACTGGGTATCCAAATAAAAAAAGTACATATCTCACTTTCACGCGTGCATTTGAGAACTGGTCTCTATACCGGTAACCTTAAATACTTCTACTACCTACAAAATGTTATCATCCAAGGTTCATAAATAGCACCAAACTAGACAAACTTGATACATTTCACTTCAAACTACAATCAGCACTTCATAACTGTTAATAAATAGAAGGAGTAGAGAAACATATAATTTTATCAGAAAACTTGGTAATGTGGGATAGATCACTCCCTACCATGGGGGATGGGAGGGGGAGGGGAAAGCTATAGAAAGGAGCCACAAGGAGGAATAATGTGTTTGTTCAGTCACTGGGGAAAATTATATCCCCACTTCTGAGAAGGAGGCTCAACCTGCCAGAACTCATGGATTTCAGGGGATCCACCAGCAGCCATAGTTGTGCATACTAGCTCTGGGGTTCCCTGCCCTGCATTTGGACTTTGCCAGGGACTTGAATGTCCCACAGAACATTCTAAAGCTCAGAAGTCTCACTCGCAAGTTAAAGTGGGCTCAAGAGATGATCAGGCTTCTCTTTTGTAGAAATGTGACCTATTCTACTCCTCAGCCAAACTGCACCTTCCTGTATAAAAGTTGCTATTTCTGTTGAGTTGCCTTAGAAAAATAAAATGCATTCTTAGATCATACTCTTTGCTGATGGTGCAGTCAAACTTTGCTAGCTTAACATGTTGTACCTGATACTTGGAAACTGTAGCTGACCAGCCACTGGCTGATAAGGAATATAAATGACTAGCCAGCATTTTATCATAGTACTAACATTGGTGGTTAATCTTAGTATTTGTGACATAGCTTGTAACTTAGTCTTTTTAAATGAAACTGGATCTCACTTAACTAGTGAAATGTCACTGCTTTCAGACTGCATATACCACAGGCACTGAGATACAAACACGTGCACTCTCTCTCACACACTACACAGCTCCATTTAAAAAAAAAACCCTAGTAATTCTCTCCCTTTTATGGCACAGCTTGATGACAGCTCAGTTGCTCGGTGTAACACTTGAATGAATATGTCTGAAGTAATGGTCAGAGATGAACAAACTATACTAGCCTATCAATTACGAACATACTTATCCTATCTCTGCCTTTGTGAGGTCATAGTAAACCTTGCTGAAATTTCCAATATAAAGTCAGTGAAGTCTAAAACAAGCTACAGTGGCTGCTGGAAAGGTAAGGTCAACTACTCAGCTTCATATGGAAGAATTCACAACACTGAATACTGCAGACATTCTCAACCTCACTGAGAAACCGCTTCTTAACATTGGTTAAACCTCATACTACTAATGGCAGTATCTAAAAAACTGACTATAGATATTTTAAAATAAAATATATACCGCATACCAATGCATAGTCGTTATCTTTTGTCTGGTAGTTGATAAATGTCTTTCCTGTATTTAAAGGTGTATATATTAAACTAACAGAGATTTAAGTAAAAATGCTTTCTTGGTTAACTTACCAATTGTTGAAGTTGGAATGAGCTAAGCTCTCTACCTGCTTTCCTGTTGGCAATCTCTCTTGCTCCCTGTGTAGAGATTGCAGTAAACTTAGAAAACTAGCAAGGACAATGTTTCAAATGACTTAAGAAAGAGAACAGGAACAATCACTTCGTTCTCTTTTTTCAGATGAGTACAGTACCTTCAGAAAGAAGGAAGGAAGGGAGGGGAGAGGAAGTCAACAACCCTTTGCTTTCCTGAAAAAAAATAAGGAAACGGTAGATAGCCATCTCATTTTCGCTCAAACAAAATGTTTGGAAAAATAAATATAATTGAACCAAAAGGAATTCCTCAAGTATATATCTGAATTATTGGCTTCATGAGGACTAATTTATAGCTCTCTCTCTGTGCAACTACAACAAAACAAATGAAGTTCTAAAAGTAGTGTCTAGGATTAAAATGCCCATAACTCATGTAGAGAACTCCAGCAGCCAAAAAAGTACAGATAACAATCCTCCACTCCAAACAAGGAGAAATCTTACACATCACAATAAAAACAAAATATACATGCAAAAAAAAGGAATGAAAAAATCTCTTGGTGTGTTAAAAATAATTTAACAAATTTAACTTACAGAATGTTATAGAAGTGAGACACTTTGAGTGTAGAAAGAAAAGGAGTACTTGTGGCACCTTAGAGAAAAACAAATTTATTAGCTCACGAAAGCTTATGCTCTAATAAATTTGTTAGTCTCCAAGGTGCCACAAGTACTCCTTTTCTTTTTGCGAATACAGACTAACACGGCTGCTACTCTGAAACCTGTCATTTTTGAGTGTAGGGGTCATATTTATCTGAAGTCAGAATTACACCTGAGATTAATTTGGCTTTTCTAAAAATGGAAAAGCATAGGATTGATGTAGAGTGCACCTTAATATATCAAAATTAGAATTATTTATCGTGCTCTAGGTATATTTTCATGCTTTTTAACTGGAAAAAGAAGCAGAATTGAGTTTGATATCCCAGCCAGTGAATGACTATACATACGAGTCAACTCACTATCCCCCACTTTGCATTTTTTATGGCTGCTTACTTTTATCAAACTTCAATCTCAATAATAACTAGTCGAAAATTACCTTTCTTTCACAGAGTTGTGAATTTATCAACGTTTTTAGTCTATCTAGCACAAACATTGATGCCATTAAGGGTTTCAGGTTTTTACCTGGACTGTGTCTTCAGCAAGCATTGAGGAAAAAGTAATTTCTGTGCCCTGTTAGTTTACCCATGTGATAGCCAAATGTGGAAGGCTCTTTTATGAACAACTACATCATTCTCCATGAAAGATGAAAACAAAATGCTGCTTCAGATGGCCTCTCAGAGGAAAAATGTAAAGTTATATTCAGCTCTCAGTTATAATGATATAAATTTAAATGAACCTTGTTAAAGTTAATGGAGTTATCGTGGTGTAAATCCATTGTTAATAAGAGTAGAATCTGGTAAATTGTCTTCTATCAGTAATAAATTGCTATTTCCTTTACAATACAATAATGAGAAGTGATAGATGGACAGATTATCTGAGAATGTGCAGCTCTTGACATGCAACAGGTCTTCATGCATAGAAAGAGCACTAGTACTATTTCCAGGAGAAGTAGAGGAGGCCAATCAGGGACTTGATTGTAAAGACCTTCCATTTGTATTCTGAACCACTTAAAACTTTAGTTATGGAAGTCGGGCTTTGATACAACTGGGCAGGTGCTAGATGTGCTCTTTGGAAGTATGATGCAACCAGTTGTTTCCTGATGTATGTGGAAAAGATGAAAGAGTAATGAGGGGGCAAATAAAAAACAAAGGATGCAAAGGGTTAACTTTAAATATATGTGCCATTGCAGAATTATTTCATCATTCCTCAGGGAAAGAGTATTCAGTCAAATGGAGTTTCTGCCAAATACTGAGCATGAGGAATGTTAGAAGGGTGTGCTGAGAGATGGAGGTATATCTTGCACCAGTTCAGAAGTCAGAGTAAAATTTGTATTTATTTTGAACAGCATTTCCCAATAGTCCTATATAAGTCCCAAAATACGACAACAACTTTCAGCTTTTCAAGCTATTAGTGAGTTATTTCATGGAGATCCACCTTGTATACAGGATTGCTAGGCAGCCCAGACCACTGAAGACAGTGATCAAATATAATCATTTGGTTGTCCCCTATTTGGAACATACTGCAGAACTTAGTCAAGAGCTGATTTTGGCAAAATTAGAAGCATTCTCACAGAGATCAAGACAGGCATATCTGAGTCACATTGTAGTTCATGATGGACTTAAACTTCATTGTGATTAAAGTCTCTTACTTTTCAAAGAGAGGATTTATTTTTTCTTTTGAGGCTTTACAGAAGCCAAAAGTGCTGTGCTGTAACCCACAGTAGTGGAAGAGAATCCTGGTCCTTAAGTCAAAAAATTTCCTTAGGGATGGACAAAACATGTTTTTGATGTTTTTAGAAATGAAGCTGAAGAAAAATCAGATCTGTGCTATCACTGAACATAAGGATTCCAGATTCACCAAGCTACAGCATGGCTTTAGTACTTTGTCTTCAGACAGTGAATGAAAAATAAAGACTCATTATGTTAATATGTAAATTGACAATCTACTAGACTGCTTTATACTTCAGTTTCTGAATGAGGAAGAGGAGAGCGCCCTACTTCAGTGGTTGCCTCTTAAATTACACAATAATCCAATCAAATCCACAACAAATGGCAGTGTGCATGCATACTTAAAGCTTTTAACTACCATGTGCAGCTATCTTTTAGGATATATTACTGGTGGTGGAAATACTCATGTCATTGTCCTGTATTGCTGCAGTAGTGGAATACATGTTTCCACAATTAATTTATCAAAACAAACCCATTCACATATATGCAGCAAACTAGAAGCTCCTGGCCTATCAGCCTATTTTCTATAAACCTGATTGGGAATCAGAGACAAAATATATTCAGGGACAGAGTTGGAATGAGCACTCAACAGCAGACAGCATGAATGGAGGACTTGACTAATGCTGTTCTGTATGATCAGCTCTAGATTTGAACCAGATGGACACTAACTATGGTTAACTGGGTATTGGATTTGTTTTGCTTAAATTTGAAATACATTTTTGGAGATTGTTAATTCTGACCCAGCCTCAATCTGGTTGTAGCAGGGACATTTTAATTTACACTAAAGTGAGCACAAAATGTAATATATCAGACCAAGCATGAGTCAGACATGCTGAAAACAAAAACAAATTAAAATATGAAACCTTGTCACAACAGTCCACAATAAAACAAGCAGAATGTAGAACAATGCCTTTAGATAATCGCACCAGCAACAATATTTCATTTTAATTTGAGAGAATGAGATCACAGGTGCAAATTTGGAGAATCACATTATCTTATTGGACAATAAAATGAGATGTCTTAGTTGCCTGTGGTCAAGTGCATCAGAACACTTTCCTTCCGGCCTCATGTATGCTGATAGCACTATTTAAGTAATACATAATAAGAACATATGAATGGCCATACTGGGTCAGACCAAAGGTCCATCTATCCCAGTATCCTGTCTTCTGACAGTGGCCAATGCCAGGTTCCCCAAAGGGAATGAACAGAACAGGTAATCATCAAGTGATCCATCCGATTGCCCATTCCCAGCTTCTGGCAAAACAGAAGCTAGGGACACCATCCCTGCCCATCCTGGCTAATAGCCATTGATGGACCTATCCTCTGTGGCAGAGCTCTGACCTTGTCCCCGTGGGTCCAGTGCTTCCAGGAGGTTTATGCTAGCCCCAGAGGCTCACTGCAACCCTCCATGTAACCCTTCTCTCTCTCTAGGGCCAGGGTTACAGTCTATTGAGCCCGTTTCATCATAAGCCTGCAAGGAGGTTGGTGAGAGAACTCCCAGAGTCTGTTGTCCCTATGGGCTTATTCCCAAACAGTTTAGCCTCCTGTCCTGACAGAGGCCTAGGCATCTTTCCCCTGCAGGATGTGTTTCTGTAGTGGCAGTCTGGGGGGAACCCAGGCCTACCCTCTACTCCAGGTTCCAGCCCAGAGACCCTAATGGCAGCAACTGTTGCGAGCCGACCTTTCACTGCCAGAGGTGCTACATTTCCCTGGGCCACTTCCCCACAGCTCTCCCACTTCCCTCTCTAAACGCCTTCTTCACCCTTACCTTAGGGTTCCCTTTCCAGTGGCTTGAGAGTGTCTTCATTACCCAGCCCTTCAGCCACACTTCCTCTCCCCTGGCTCTCCTTTGCCTGACCGGAGTGAGCCCTTTTATAGTATCAGAGGGGCCTTAATTGAAGTCAGGTGTTTGCATTAGATTAGTGGCCTCACCTGACTCTTTGCAGGCTAATTGGAGTCATGTGTCCACCCTAGCCTGGAGCAGCCCCTGCTCTGGTCAGTCAGGGAACAGAAAACTGCTTTTCCACTGGCCAGTATATCTGCCTTCTACTACTCTGCTGTGAGGCCTGCCGGGGATATCAGTTGGCGGCTCCTTCATGGGGCCGTGAGCACGGGCGTGTACTTGGCACGGTTCACTTCAATCCCAGACACCTGCCCCTTTTGCGGCGTGAGGGATACCCTGGCACATGTCTACTTGGAGTGTGCCAGGCTGCAGCCCCTATTCCGGCTCCTCACCAATATCTTATTACGTTTTTGGTTGCACTTCTCCCCTCACCTTCTCATTTATGCACTCCCTATCCGTGGCCCCACAAAGTCACGGGATCTCCTGGTCAACCTCCTCCTGGCCCTAGCTAAAATGGCCATCTACAAAACCAGAGTGAGGAGGTTGGCCGATGGAGTCTCCTGTGACTGTGGGGCCTATTTCCGATCCTCGGTCCGTTCACGTATCCGGGCAGAGTTCCTCTGGGCGGCGTCCTCTGACTCCCTTGATGCCTTTGAGGAGCAGTGGGCTCTGTCCGGGGTTCTCTGCTCGGTGTCCCCGTCCGGTTGCCTTCTTTTGACCCTTTGACCGCACTCCTGTCCCTGTTATTTTATTAGTTGTCCCCCGGAATTTTTTGGGTATCTAGGTCCTGTGGATCCCCCTTTTAGGCTGGGGGGGATCCTTTAGCAGTGGACGGGCTTTGCCCGCCCACTTCCCGGATCCCAATAAGACTACTCTGCTGTGAGGCCTGCCGGGGATATCAGTTGGCGGCTCCTTCATGGGGCCGTGAGCACGGGCGTGTACTTGGCACGGTTCACTTCAATCCCAGACACCTGTCCCTTTTGCGGCGTGAGGGATACCCTGGCACATGTCTACTTGGAGTGTGCCAGGCTGCAGCCCCTATTCCGGCTCCTCACCAATATCTTATTACGTTTTTGGTTGCACTTCTCCCCTCACCTTCTCATTTATGCACTCCCTATCCATGGCCCCACAAAGTCACGGGATCTCCTGGTCAACCTCCTCCTGGCCCTAGCTAAAATGGCCATCTATAAAACCAGAGTGAGGAGGTTGGCCGATGTAGTCTCCTGTGACTGTGGGGCCTATTTCCTATCCTCGGTCCGTTCACGTATCCGGGCAGAGTTCCTCTGGGCGGCGTCCTCTGACTCCCTTGACGCCTTTGAGGAGCAGTGGGCGCTGTCTGGGGTTCTCTGCTCGGTATCCCCGTCCGGTTGCCTTCGTTTGACCCTTTGACCGCACTCCTGTCCCTGTTATTTCATTAGTTGTCCCCCGGAATTTTTTGGGTATCTAGGTCCTGTGGATCCCCCTTTTAGGCTGGGGGGGATCCTTTAGCAGTGGACGGGCTTCGCCTGCCCACTTCCCGGACCCCAATAAGACTACTCTGCTGTGAGGCCTGCCGGGGATATCATTTGGCGGCTCCTTCATGGGGCCGTGAGCACGGGTGTGTACTTGGCGCGCGGTTCACCCCAATCCCGGACACCTGCCCCTTTTGCGGCGTGAGGGAAACCCTGGTGCACGTGTACCTGGAGTGTGCCAGGCTGCAGCCCCTATTCCGGCTCCTCACGAATATTTTGTTAAGATTTTGGTTGCATTTTTCTCCTCACCTTCTTATCTATGCACTCCCTGTCCGTGGCCCCACCAAGTCATGGGACCTCCTGGTCAGCCTCCTCCTGGCCCTGGCTAAAGTGGCCATCTATAAAACCAGGGTGAGGATGTTGGTTGATGGAGTCTCCTGTGACTGTGGGGCCTATTTCCTATCCTCGGTCCGTTCACGTATCCGGGCAGAGTTCCTCTGGGCGGCGTCCTCTGACTCCCTTGACGCCTTTGAGGAGCAGTGGGCGCTGTCTGGGGTTCTCTGCTCGGTGTCCCCATCCGGTTCCCTTCTTTTGACCCTTTGACCGCACTCCTGTCCCTGTTGTTCATTAGTTGTCCCCCATAATTATTTGGCTTTCCAGGTCCTGTGGACCCCCCTCTTAGGCTGGGGGGGGATCCTTTAGCAGTGGGCGAGCAAAGCCCGCCCACTTCCTGGATCCCAATAGACTACTCTGCTGTGCCGAACTGGCCTGGATGTATCACACCTCCATGAATTTATCTAGTACTTTTTTGAACCCTGTTATAGTCTTGGCCTTCACTACATCCTCTGGCAAAGAGTTCCACAGGTTGACTGTGCGTTGTGTGAAGAAATACTTCCTTTTGTTTGTTTTAAACCTGCTGCCTATTAATTTCATTTGGTGACCCCTAGTTCTTGTGTTATGAGAAGGAGTAAATAACACTTCCTTATTTACCTTCTCCGCACCAGTCATGATTTTATAGACCTCTATCATATCTCCCCTTAGTCGTCTCTTTTCCAAGCTGAAAAGTCCCAGTCTTATTAATCTCTCCTCATATGGAAGCCGTTCCATACCCCTAATCATTTTTGTTGCCCTTTTCTGAACCTTTTCCAATTCCAATATGTCTTTTTTGAGATGGGGCGACCACATGGATTTATACATAATAATAAACCCTTCACCTAACTGCTATAAAAAAATCTAATTGTTTCTTGTAAATCAGTCTCAGATATGCCTCTCTCACTTTTTATTTGGTTTAAATGTTTGCTTTAGGCTGTTCAGGAGTGAACTGGCAGAATGTGAATATGAACACAGAAACTCAGACTTGAATTCAAAGAACTTCCCTTCTAAAATTCCGGTGCATGAAGAATGTCACGTTGAGGCTTATGCTAATATTAATATCAAGTCAGCTAAGTCTAATTACGACTTTTACATGTCTGCATACCATATGCATACATAATGTATTTTGGATAATAATATAATCTAGTATCAGAGCTATTCTGTAAATATTTTAGTTTATTTAACTGAATAGCTCTCATAGAAAAAATATTTGAAAAGTTTCATTCCAGCTACCTATCTCTCATAATCATAATATGATCAAAGTATTCTCATTACTATATGCATGTACTGACAGATATAATACCTTGGGATGTAAATCCTTTTTATATTTATTGAGAAAGGTAACATCTAATCAGCATTTAATAGGGTATTCACTTTTAACCTTCAAGGCACCCACAGTTTGTTAATTTACTGTTTTGGGGTGAGGTAAGTGGAAATAAGTACTCAAAACTATTAAAGAGATGCATTTCCTGGAATAAATGTCTTGTAATATTTTAAAGGTGCCCTCATTCAGGATCAAATTCATTTCTTATGAACTCTATTAACTACAATAATTTCAAAGACAGACTTCCTAGACCTTTTATATGGTCACTACAATTACCTTTATTATAACAATAGCACTAAAAGTTTACTTTACAAAGATGGTATGATAGATGTGTGTTTTCAAGTGTAACATGAATGAATTCATCACACACTGCATATGCACAGGATAATGAGCGTCACTGAGGTCCACAATGAAAGAAGACATGGTTTTGTTCAATATGTCTGAATTCACTGCAGTGTTTGCAGATCTATAGCACATGAAAATTTGCCAAAGTCTCTGGAAGTTTTATAAGTTGGTCTCCACTTAAAAAATCAACAATTACCAACCAAAATATCCAGTGTGCATACTGCAGTTTTGCTATCCAGTTAGACTCAGAAATTAATGTGTATCTGGAGTGGTCACTGTTGGTAAACATCGATATTTTACTGGTAACCACTCTCATGTTTCTTTACTGACATGTTCACAGTGTACTGTAACATATGAAATTCTCCCATCTACCTACCACATAGTATAGGAATGTAATGTTGTAAAAGGTGTTGTCCCTGAGAAACTTATGCAAATGATCATTACTAAGCATGTTTATCCTATGCAATGATATCTTTTACACTTTCCAGCATTACTGTAATTTTCTCTGGTTTATGCCATAAGTCATAAGATTGTATTTCTGAATTTTCTCCCAGAAGTTTAATTTAACAGTAAATTTTAAAATGAATATGAATTTAGGTAAATTCTTTTAATGTGCAATTCATTCATTTAGTCCCTCCATCAGATAATCTGACTAATGTGGAGTCCTATAACATGCTTGCCTACTAGTTATGATTTTGTGTTAAATGTTTCTGGACCTCAGTTGGTAAAAAGTTAGGATGTGATGTTCAAAACCACTCAGCATTGGCCTAATTCTACTCCCACTGAAGTCAGTCCAAGTTTTACCATTCAATGGGAGCAGAGCTGGGCTAATGGAGATTTCTTTTGAAAATCCCACCCTTAATGTTACTAAATATTGAATTAACAATATAATCTCTAGTTTATAATTATCATAGGTCACATACTTGGGACCATGTTCCACTCTTGAAAATCCAGTGGCGTTACTGTACAAATGTGTTAACGAGAACAGACCATGTTCCTTTGTCTTTTTCAAATTCCTACATAAGTAGCTTTAGAGAAAGGAGGATTCCCTTCGTTTTCTCCTCTTTGGCCGTGTGGAGCACCTACCATTTCACTGTCATGTAGTGCTCAAAGTGTTAAGTCTTTCAATGTCAATAATAAATGCTATAGGTGACCGAACCATGGGAGAATGTTGGACACAGCAGACATTGTAAACAAAGGATGGTCCATACTCAGCCAGTAGTATCATTGACTCCAGCAAAAGCTTTTCCTGAATAAAGACTGCAGCACTAGGCTCAACATATTTTAAAGGTTAGAAACAGTAGTTTTGTTGATCATTTAAATTTAACGTTTGCTTGTGGCAGAGTATATGATTTGTGGTTCAAAGCAGTTATCAGTGAATAAAGATTGAGCATCAAGAAAGCTAACTAGCCAAAAATAATTACTTAGGTGAAAAGAAAAGCAGAACTCTTAGGTCTGTTACATTTCCTCTGTTCTACAAGAAAGAAAGAAAGAAAGAAAGAAAGAAAGAAAGAAAGAAAGAAAGAAAGAAAGAAAGAAAGAAAGAAAAGAAAAAAAATAGGAGATTGTGGTTTATTTGGTTTTTTAAAAAGGAAAACTTTTGCTTAGACTAGTATTGTTTAGTAGAAGAGCAACTGATTACAACTTAAAGCACAGGAAAATCCCCCATTTATAGGAAAAACCTTGGACTGGCCTAGAAGTCTTGCCATTGGGATTTCTTCAGCTGTACATTTCCCCTTTATTTTCAGGACAAATGGTGTCCTAAATAGTATTAATCTGAGATTAGGCAACCTTATTGGTGACCATCCTCTTTATATCCAACTCCAAAATATCCTAGGGCATTATCAGAAACAGGAATTTATATAAACTGATTTATTTTAGTGTTGCCTGCTAATGTGACAAAATACTTGGACATTTCTGAAGAAACTGTGATGAGGGGGAAGGGTTACAGGGTTAGTTTGTTTGTAAAGGCTCTTGTCTGTGTTTTAAGAAAAAAGCACAGTTGTGATTGGCACCAAATACAAGTTTTTGTAGGATATGGCTCTACAAGCACTGTGTGTTATAGGATTGGGCAACTGCTAACAAGGAAGGTTTTCAATGGCCCTTTATTTTTAAGAGATAATCTACCACTATTAAAACTTCATTGGTCATGGTCCTGTAAGTCTGGTTCTCCATTGCTTTGGATCTTGAGCAGTCATTTACACCAGTCCAAATCAGAATGGCAGCCTTTTACACACATTTTGTGCTCGTTTTGCACAGGTGTAAATGACTGCACAAGGTGCAGGGCAACAGAGAATTGGACCATTAGTCTTTAAGTATGTCATTTCCATAATTCAACTGCTTTCTACTAGCTTAAGGGGCCCAAAATGGGCTCCCGAATCTCATCCTTCCTTTAGGGCAGCACGTGCCACATGCCAAGCATGTTGGTCACATTTCAAGTCTATTTGTCACTGTTCTATTCCATTGAAATCACCCACATTGGAAAGATTGTTATCTTATATAATAAGGCAACTTGCACATATCAGAAAATGAACATGAAAAGAGAAAAAACCTTCAGTTCTTGACAAGCATCCCCATTAACAAGAGTTGCACCTGCACACTGAGATCAGAACAGACCCAAATGGTTCCAAATCAAGTGGTTAAAAAAAACAGAGCAACCACAAGTTGTTTTTATAGGCTTCTCCAAAGCAATATTTTGTGGAGTAATAAGTGAATCAATTTACTTAAGAAAATACTGTAAATAGCTGCACCTGGTAGTGAATTCAGTTTTTGCTCTAGAGTACCTTATTGCTTCTATTTAATTTTAAACATGTTAAATCCTGATGGATTTAGATTTTTATAATACATGAAAAGAACAATTCCAGCATACTCTCTGTACTTCTAACTATGAGCTAGATGCTTATCTCAGTTGTGCAGGTGTAAATCCATTTAAGTTAATTGAGTTATTTTGGATGTACATCAATGTATTTGAGATCAGAATCTGGTCAGAAATGACTGTGGTATCTGAGCCTTGCCAAAATGACAAACCACCAGGAAGATCTTTGATTCTCTTCACCTTCCAAGAACATACATCACTTAGGGTTTTGTTATCATTATTAATCTAGGAATACTGTGGAGCAGAGAGGAGTTTTATATGTCCTAGTGAACATGATAAGATTCATCATTATTCCTATTTCTTCTGTAATGGTATTCTCAAACATTGGACCAGTCACCAGAAAAGCTACAGTAATTAAAATATAGTATATAAAAGAATACTTATATCTGGGTGTATGGACAATAAGATTATATAAAGGTAGAGACAGATTTTAGATAGCAGATCTGAAATACAATAATACATTTTACATAGAACTGGGTTTCCCATGAATATAGAATTGATTACATTTTATAGGAAATTGCTGCATCAACTGTTCTATGCAGTGCTGTTGTAACCTTGTCAGTCCCAGGATATTAAGAGACAAGATGAGTGAGGTAATATCTTTTATTGGACCAACTTCTGTTGGTGAGAGAGACAAGCATTTGAGTTACACAGAGTGTTTCTTCAGGTTTGGGAAAAGCAATCAGAGTGTCTCAGCTAAATACAAGGCCAAAGAAGCTAGTTTAGCATAAATAGTTAGCACATATTTGTTAGTTTCTAAGGTGCCACAAGTACTCCTTTTCTTTTCACATATTCTAAGGGACCATTCAGAATGAAGTGGCCCGTTAACACCTCTGTAATCATAGGACAAAAGGGGGGTTAGTGAGTTACAGATTGTTGTAATAAACCATAATCCAGTGTCTTTATCAAGACCATGATTTTTAGTGTCTAGCAATATTATGAATTTCAGTTCCCAGGCTCGACATTTGAAAGTGTTGTGCAGGTTTCCTTTGAGGATGAGGACTGATAGGTCAGATATAGAGTGATCACTTCGTGAAAAGTGTTCACCCACAAGTGATATGGCATTTTTGTCTTTTATCGTTTTCCTGTGTGAGTTCATTTGAGAGCATAGTGATTGCTTTGTTTTACCCACATAGTTGTTGTTTCAGAGTAGCAGCCGTGCTAGTCTGTATCTGCAAAAAGAAAAGGAGTACTTGTGGCACCTTAGAGACTAACAAATGTATTTGAACATAAGCTTTCGTGGGCTAAAACCCACTTAATCGGATGCATGCAGTGGAAAATACAGTAGGAAGATATATATATATATACACAGAGAACATGAAACAATGGGTGTTATCATACACACTATAACGAGAGAGATCAGTTAAGGTGAGCGATTACTAGCAGGAGAGAAAAAAAAAACAACCTTTTGTAGTGATAATCAAGATGGGCCATGTCCAGCAGTTGACAAGAACGTCTGAGGAAAAGTACGGGGGAAAAATAAACATGGGGAAATAGTTTTACTTTGTCTAATGACCCATCCACTCCAAGTCTTTATTCAAGCCTAATTTAATGGTGTCCAGTTTGTAAATTAATTCCAATTCAGCAGTCTCTATTTGGAGTCTGTTTTTGAAGTTTTTTTGTTGTAATATTGTGACTTTTAGGTCTGTAATCGAGTGACCAGGGAGATTGAAGTGTTCTCTGACTGTTTTTTGAACGTTATAATTCTTGACGTCTGATTTGTGTCCATTTATTCTTTTATGTAGAGATTGTCCAGTTTGGCCAATGTACATGGCAGAGGGGCATTGCTGGCACATGATGGCATATATCACATTGGCAGATGTGCAGGTGAACGAGACTTTGATAGTGTAGCTGATGTGATTAGGCCCTATGATGGTGTCCCCTAAATAGATATGTGGACAGAGTTGGCAACGGGCTTTGTTGCAAAGATAGGTTCCTGGGTTAGTGGTTCTGTTGTGTGGTGCATGGTTGCTGGTGAGTATTTGCTTCAGGTTGGGGGGCTGTCTGTAAGCAAGGACTGGCCTGTCTCCCAAGATCTGTGAGAGTGATGGGTCATCCTTCAGGATAGGTTGTAGATCCTTGATGATGCACTGAAGAGGTTTGAGTTGGGAGCTGAAGGAGATGGCTAGTGGCGTTCTTTTACTTTCTTTGTTGGGCTGTCCTGTAGTAGGTGACTTGTGGGTACTCTTCTGGCTCTGTCAATCTGTTTCTTCACTTCAGCAGGTGGGTATTGTAGTTGTAAGAATGCTTGATAGAGGTCTTGTAGGTGTTTGTCTCTGTCTGAGGGGTTGGAGCAAATGCAGTTGTATCGTAGAGCTTGGCTGTAGACAATGGATCATGTGTTGGTCATAGCATAGTGGTCAGTAGGTTTCCGGTATAGGGTGGTGTTTATGTGACCATCGTTTATTAGCACCATAGTGTCCAGGAAGTGGATCTCTTGTGTGGACTGGTCCAGGCTGAGGTTGATGGTGGGATGGAAATTGTTGAAATCATGGTGGAATTCCTCAAAGGCTTCTTTTCCATGGGTCCAAATGATGAAGATGTCATCAATGTAGCGCAAGTAGAGTAGGGGCATTAGAGGATGAGAGCTGAGGAAGCGGTGTTCTAAATAAGCCATAAAAATGTTGGAATACTGTGGGGCCATGTGGGTACCCATAGCAGTGCCACTGATTTGAAGGTATACATTGTCCCCAAATGTGAAATAGTTATGGGTGAGGACAAAGTCACAAAGTCATAAAGTTCAGCCACCAGGTTTGCCGTGACATTATCGGGGATACTGTTCCTGATGGCTTGTAATCCATCTTTGTGTGGAATGTTGGTGTAGAGGGCTTCTATATTCATTGTGGCTAGGATGGTGTTTTCAGGAAGACCACCAATGGATTGTAGTTTCCACAGGAAGTCAGTGGTGTCTCGAAGATAGCTGGGAGTGCTGGTAGCATAGGGCCTGAGGAGGGAGTCTACATAGCCAGACAATCCTGTTGTCAGGGTGCCAATGCCTGAGATGAGGGGGTGTCCAGGATTTCCAGGTTTATGGATCTTGGGTATCAGATAGAATACCCCTGCTTGGGGTTCTAGGGGTGTGTCTGTGCGGATTTGCTCTTGTGCTTTTTCAGGGAGTTTTTTGAGCAGATGGTGTAGTTTCTTTTGGTAACCCTTAGTGGGATCAGAGGGTAATGGCTTGTACAATGTAGTGTTGGAGAGCTGCCTAGCAGCCTCTTGTTCATATTCCGACCTATTCATGATGACAATCTTCAGTCAGAGTTTTGGGTGTGCAAAGAATGTAGTGTTAGACTCACAGTGTTTAACTATGGACATGACACATCTCTACCTTGATATTTTGGTTGTCTGTTTTTCTACTGACTGAACTCACTGAAGAGTTCCATTCCATTCTGAGTAGTTTCCAGATATCATGTACACTAGGACTTCTGAGAACAATATGTTCAGCCTCTGCAGCTACGAGTTTAGGCAGCTGTGCTGTGGTCCCTTTCTACTTTGGCCAGACTAGCTGGGCACGCTGAAATAGCCATTTCTGATGCAGAGTCTACCTTTCAGGATCAGAAACAAAAATTACAGACTGAACTCCATTCTGGCTGTCTTAATTTCCTTAACCCTATGCAAACAGGATGATTTCAAAGACATGTTTCTCAGCCTCAAACCTGGAACCCTAATAAATGCCACAAGTCAGAAAAAAATCTATTCCTTCTGAAATGAACAGAATAACTTTATTTCATTAGCGAGAAATAAAAAGCAGGCAAGTTTTGAGTCAGACATGGATAACTAAGGGGGAAGACCCTCAGCTGCTGTAAATTGTTATACTCCATTGAAGCCATTGACTTCCCAAGAAGTTCTGTCTTGAGTAACTGGTATATGTTCTGTGAGTGAAGGGATTCAAGACTAAAATTCAGTTTCTATGATAATCTTTTAGATCAACAGGGTGGCAGGACCAAAGTGACCACAGTTTGATCGTTGATCAAATCACAAATTATTGAGCAATTTTCCAGATGGGAAAGAGGAGAATTAGGTCCAAGAAGGAGTGCTTTGCAAAGAGAAATGAGAGGATCCATGTAAGGGGACAGGATCTGGATCTCCTCCTGCAGGAAGGTATTTGTAGAAATTGACATTTGATATAATTCAGTGCAGGCCAAAGGCCAAAAATAATCTGACTACTGGAGGAGGGAGTACTCTTTAGCAATCTCTACTGGCATATCTTCCCCAAGGAGCCATTGGCAGAAAGTCACCTGTGCTCCCATTTCAGGTGAGCCAAACAGTGCCTCAGTGCAGCTGAAGATCTGACTCATATAGATAATTATACACATGCCATAAATTAAGATTGCTGTATTTGTGTTACTAATAATGCGTCAGATTTTAAAAAAAGCAAAAGAATTATTTTTAAAAATCCAGTATACTTCTCATAATTTCTGCTATTTTCTTTACTTTTTGCTTTTCATTCAGCTTGGATAATGAAAATGTAGGCTAATCAGGTTCACTGCAGTTTTCATAAATCAGCTTTTGTGTCATTTACTTGTCCTCATGTTCTAAAAGAATGCTCAGTTGTGTGACTGAAATATATAAATCCAAACCAAAAACTGTTTTTCAGTGACATTTTAAAAATAAAATAAATTAATTGATGAAATATTTCTATAAATATTAGGTTTTGCAAAACCTAATTTTGGCCTTGAATTACTTGACAATTTGCCTTAAAATATTTTCATTTTGAGTAGCACAGGTAAATACTCTTTACTGTGCTAAAAGAAATCCACTAGCTTACACAGAAATTAAGCATTTTCCCCTATGGTTTGTCTACAGTGTAGATTTACTTTTCTTCCTGTCTTGTAGCAGCAGACACTAATCCAGATGGATGGAGAAATCACTAAAACAAAGAACCTCTGGAGTATTAGCACTCAATAACTTGCTCCTATAATCCCCTAAATAAACAGTCCTCTATTTCTCTCTGGTGTGAGTCTCATCTTCTTCACAAGCTTAATGAAAATACTGTACCACCAAAGGATAGGACTTGTAGTACTTTGCAGTTGTAAAACAGATCATATCAGATTAGAAAATAAAGTAGAAGCTAAGCACATCATAAAGACCTCTCACATTGCTAGCAGAAAGCAAAAATGTACTGTTTTTGTTTGGCTGCTTGTTTATTGCTATAATATTCCTGACTTCTCTGATTCCCATCCTACTTCCTTTGAAGTTACTGGAAATTCAAGTTTTGCTACACACTATACCTCAGCAAAAGGCAAGTCTGCCCAATTTTGCATACAGGAGAACAAATTAATACAAAAATTCTGCAGCTCCCTCTGATCCTGAGGCCTGGTGGACCTATTCTCCATGAATTTATCTAGTTCTTTTTTGAACCCTGTTATAGTCTTGGCCTTCCCAACATGAAGGTTAAGGAGCGGCTCGGGGCTCAGGCAGCTCCACCCCACCACGCCTGCAAGGCATGCACAGGCTGGAGGAATTGGTGAAAAGGGGAGCAGAGCAGCTCACTTTTGGGTACGCAACAGATAATTAGGTCTCAGTGCCTGAGGAAAGGGCTGATTGAAGGCAGGAGCTCCCCCAATAACCACTGCCTGAAGGCCCTCCCTGTGCCCAGAGAGGAATTATTCCTCTCTCTTTCTTATCAGTTTATTTGTTTTAATTCCCCTTGATTTTTGTTCACAGACTAGCATGGAAGGGGAGATACTTATAGTGACCTGGTTGGAGGGCCAAGTCACAGGAGGAGGTAGGTCACCACAGAGACAGAACAGCCATTGGCAGCCACCTAGTGGGGAGAGAGCTGCTATGCTATGCCTGGCCAGAAGGAGCTTCACAGTCATTCAGAGGTGACATGTAACTGTTGATAGTGGATGGGGGCACAATTTAAAGGTTCTGGGATGGCACGTGACTGCCCCACACATCACCTCAGGATCTAGAACAGAGATTTTCAAAATGTGGGGGGCATGGAGGAACATTTGTGGGGGCCAGTGGCAATGACAGGCAGCTTGGACTGGCCCTGCACAGTGCGGCTTGGGGAAGAAGAGGCCCCTGAGTCACGTCAGTGGGCCTCCCAGCCTGTCTCAAAGGCCCAAGCCCCGCCATTGAGGTGAGTCACGGGGGAGGTGGCACTCCCTCCCCAAGCCCTGCTGCCTGGTGTCACCACTCGCCCTACCTGAAGTTGTCTAAGACACAATGCTTTATGTCAGTGGTTCCCAAACTTTAACAGCCTGCGAACCCCTTTCACTAAATTGTGAAATCTCGTGAATCCCCTCCTAAAAATGAATATTTTCAGGGATTTAAGTTTAAATTTCCTCTGTACTCCACACTCCGCACTCCGTGGGGCTCCTGCTGCTTGACCCCATTGACCGCCCTGGTCAACTGAGCTCCACTGAGCTTGGGCCGCAGGTCCCACTGACCGCCGGGGTTTGGGCTGCCCGCCCCAACTGCCCAGCCCCGCTCTCCCTGGGGTTCAGGTTGCCAGCCCCGCACTGAGTGCTGAGGTTCAGGCGGCCAGCTGCCCCGCTGATGGGGGCAGGGCTCAGGCTGCCAGCCCCAACTGCCCAGCCCTCTCTCCCAGGGGCTCGGGCTGCCAGCCCCCAGTGGAGCACTGGGGTTTGGGCTGCTGGCTCCCCCACTCATGGAGGCAGGGCTCGGGCTCCTAGCCCCAACTGCCCTGCCCCACTCTCCCTGGGGCTCGGGCTGTCTGCCTTACAACCAGGTACCACCTGCTGCCTCCAATGCCCGGGGTCCTCTGGCTGCCATTAGTGACATTTTTCTGGTGACCCCCCTGTAACGTTCTGCAAACCCCAGTTTGGGAACCGCTGCTTTATGTCGATTGGAGGAAAGTTAATTAATATGTAGCATGGAAAGATATTTTAAAAAGAAGTGAACAAGGGCCCAAGTTGTATAATTCCTGTCGGGAGATCAAGATATTGTTGAGTGTTAATCATTGTTAAGTGGAGAAGAGCTTCCCGGTACCCTGGAACTTGGTGATTTGGGCCCCTATCTATTCTGTTTTATAATAATTTCTGTATATATAGGAGAGAGAAGCAACAAGGATTCTGTCTGAAAATATATAAACAACATTGAAAAAGTTGAGGCACAAATCCTCCCAATTTAGGCTTAATCAGTTTCCTTCCATACAATCTGGTATAGACACTTTCCCTCTGTATGACCCTACCATGACTCTTCCATGGATTGAGTCCTCTCTGTAGCATGATGGAGAACGTAGTGGAACTTAATGTACACATGTGAACTTCAAAATGTGCTAGATGATTGACATCCACTTGAACAAATCATGTTTGCAGGATTGTGCTCTCTGTAATGACTGAAATTGCTTCTTTATGCAAATAGATCCCTAAGGGATTGTAATAGCTGGCTCATTTTAGGGCATGAACAGCACAGAGAAAGTTGGATAGTTTAGTGTTCCCAGGGGGTTATTAATAGAAGTTATGGGGTAAAACTGAGGGGACAAACTTCAGGAAAATCAGAAAGTATCCTAACAATTGTGCCTATTAGCTGGTGGAATAATTGAGAGAAATGATGAAAATGCCACTGCTCCAGTCACTTAAAATTTATACTGAAAAGAATATTCTGCTGAAACATTTCTGCACTGGGAGGGAATTGGACTAAATGACCTAACAAATCTTTCCCATCCCTAACTTCTTTGAGTCTGTGATCCTATTATATTGGCCTTAGTGGTAAATTAGAAATATGGTTTTAATTTATGTAGTGCTCCCTCACTATGCAGCTGTCAGGTATAGGGCCATCACTTATAGAAATCTAGTAACGTATTTCCCTCTATCTTCAAATTGCATCAACATCACAAGTGCAGTAGGTAACACCTACTAAAAGGTATGATGGGGTACACAAACCACACTAGCCAGGAAGGAGTTAATGTGAGTCTGTGTACTCAGTCCTTCCCTGCTACACTTGTGAGAAAGATCGAGCCTGGAAGGAGGAGCATAAGGGGCAAAGCCCAGTTCACTGATAGCTAGCTCAGGTCCAGTGGACAGCCAGCGAGTGCCTGAAAGAAGGTGCACTGAGACTACTGAAAGGGTAAGTCCAGTGATGAGCTGCCAAAATCTTAACAACTGGTTCCCTCCTCACCACACGAGGGAGTCGTTGCCCACCCCTGCCCCCCAGGATTCTTGCCCCATCAACTCCTCGTATTCCTTGATGCCCCCCCAGGACCCCCTGCCCCATCCACCCCATCCCCTGACTGCTCCCAGAACTGGGTAGGGGGTCTCGTGGGCCACCGTAGTGCGTGCCCACCCCGCCCCTAAGAGCCAGAGGGACCTGCCAGGGGGTGAAGTGGGGAGTCCCGGCTGTGCTTACCTGGAGCAGGGAGCGGTTCCCGTGTGCCCCCCGGGTTACCTACTGCAGCGCAGTCGGCCCTCCTTGCGCCCCCCCGCCCCAGCTCACCTCCGCCTCCCTGGGCCTGAGTGCGAAGCCGCCGCCTGTTTCTCAGCCCACCCCGGCTTCCCGCACGAACAGCTGATTCGTGGGAAGCTGTGGGGGCAGAGAAGCAGAGCAGGACAGCGCGTTGAAGGGAGGAGGAGGAGGAGGCAGAGCGGAGATGAGCTGGGGCCAGGGGCGGGGTGGGGAGCTGCTGGTGGGTGCTCTCCACCCACCAAATTTTCCCTTTGGGTGCTCTAGCCCTGGAGCACCCATGGAATCGGTGCCTAAGGTGCCACCTTTGGCCGGTTAAATTTAGAAGCCTTTTTAGAACCGGCTGTCCCTCGCAGAACAACCAGTTCTAAAAGGGCTTCTAAATTTAACAACCAGTTCTAGTGAACTGGTGCAAACTGGCTCCAGCTCACCACTGGGTGAGTCTACATTGCAGCTGGGAGTGAGCCCCCTGCATGATAAGGTAGATGGATGTTGTTCAAATTAATGATTTCTTTCTGGGTTCAATCCTGCAATCTTTCCTCATGCAAAATATCCATTCCTTTCTTGAATGTTTTGTATAAATAATGACTGTATGATCAGTCCCTCTAGCCATAGGCTAGGTTTCAAAGTGGCAACAGGGCATCTATGTTTTATCTGATAAGCCCAGTTTTCAAATATGGGGGGCATAGAAAGATGTCCAAACCCTGGTTTGGGATGTTGAAATTGGCCTTTAGTCACGTAAATGCTCTTTATGTGAGCGAGTTGGCTTTTAGGCACATAAAAATATAGAATTTAGATTACTTGGGAAGGCCCCTGTGATAATTGTCCCCAAGGAATCTTTTTAAAACTGTCCATTTCTGATTGAGAGTGAGTGGCTTCTGCTATGGTCCGCTTTTCTCTCTCAAAGCTACATACAGTATATATAGAATGAATACTTCCCTCTTGCTTTTGAGTGAGAATGTTAAGACTTTTAATATTTATCCTTCTTTCATAACCTCCACTCCCAGTAGCAGACTGCACTGAAATAAACAGAACACCTAGTTCAAAATCATTGTCTATAATAAAGTACGCAGGGGGGAGGGGGAGGAAATCCTCCTCTCATTTGGAAGCTTAGCCCTTAGTTTGGAGACTAACAAACAAAATGTTTCTTATTAATTGCCCATATGTACCGGCCCTAAATAAACATGAAACTGTCCCCTCTTCAGCATTACATTTTATAGAATTAAAAAATGCACCACTTAGTCTCACAATGAGTCATACTAATATGCAATACATTATTTTAATCCCATTAGTATGAAAATACTGACAATAAGGCTTTGTGAATTGTGCCAATATGTGCAAGAAACACAAGAGGGGCTGGCTCTGAGAGCAACAGAGCACTATAGGAAGAACACAATATTTTATTTGTCTTGCACAACATGTCTCAAGTGCTGAAGCAGAGGAAGCTAGGAGGAAGGAGTGACAGATTTTTTTGCTGATGACCTAAAGAAGGAGGGAAGGGTCATGCATAACATAATGGCAGCAGTGGCAGACAAGTCTCTCAGAAAGGTCAGTCTGGCAACTTCTTTAGGTCGACTTCCAAATGGCAAGAGAAGTGACCCCAAAATGCTCTCATGCCTGACCAAAAATAAGAAACAAACCTCACTGACAAATATTTTCCTGCGCTAAGATGAATAATACAATGTCATTCACAGCCTGCCCAATTTTGGATTAAGCTGTGTGAAATGTTTACCTGAGTTCGGATTTAAAATGTGTCTGCAAACCAACAGGGTTTTTTTTTATTTCCATAAACTGTTCATAGAAGCTTCTAGCAAATGCTTTTTGCTTTATGTATACAGGTGACTCAGGAAGATGAACCTTCCCATGCTAGCTGTTCTCCTAGGCTTAGGCAGAGACAGTCAAACTGGGACTCCCACACATAAGTGCTGGAACTCAGGATGCTGCCGCTCCCCTTAGCTTGAAATGCTTTCCATCATATACAGGGTTTACAGTTAGATTCAGTCTAGTCCAGTTCCCTGCACTGAAGTATTATCTAGATCATTCCTGACATGTGTTTGTCTAACCTGTTCTTAAAAACCTTCAATGATGGAGATTCCACACCCTCTCTAGGTAATTTTTTCCAGTACCTTTACAGTTAGGAAGTTTTGTCTCATGTTTAACCTAAATCCCTGTTGCTACAATTTAAGCCAATTACTTCTTGTCCTGTCCTCCGTGGATAAGGAGAACAGTTTATCTCCCTCTTCTTTATAATAACCTTGTATGTATTTGTAGACTTATTGTGTCCCCTCTGTCTTTTCTTCTTAGCCTAAATAAACCCAGGTTTTTTAATCTGTCCTCAGAGGTTGTGTTTTCTGGACTTTTTGTTATTTTTGTTGCTCTCCTCTGGACTGTCTCCAATTTGTCCATCTCTTTCCCAAAGTATGGTGCACAGAATGGATACAATACTACACTTGAGATCTTATCAGTGCTGAGTAGAGTGGAAGAATTACTTCTTGTGTCTTGCTTACAACATTCCTGCTAATACCTCACAAAATAATTTTGTCTTTTTTTTTTTGCAACAATATTACATTGTTGACTTGTATTTGGTTTATGGTCCACTATAACCCCCACATCCTTTTCTGCAGTATTCCTAAGCATTCGTTTCTCATTTTGTATATGTTCAACTGATTATTCCTTCCTAACTGGAGTACTTTTCATTTGTCCTTACTGAATTTTGTCCTATTTATTTCAGACCATTTCTCCAGTTTGTCAAGATCATTCTGAATTCGAATTCTGTGTTTGGATTTGTCAGACTTGCAATCTCTCCCAGCTTGGTATCATCCACAAACTTTATAAATATACTCTCTATGCCATTATGCAATCATTTATGAAGATATTGAATAGAACCAGACTCAGGAGAGATCCCTGCAGGACCCCACTCAAAATACCCTTGCAGCTTGATTGTGAACCGCTGAAAACTGAGTACACTTTTCCAACTAGTTGTGCACCTACCTTCTAGTAGCTTTGTCTAGCTTATCTGTCTGGTTTATTTATGAGGTGATCATGTGAGAGTATCAAAATCCTTATTAAAGTCGAGATATATCACATCTATTGCTTCCCTCTTGTTACCCTGTCAAAGAATGATAGTAGGTTGGCTTGATTTGTTCTGGACAAATCCATGTTGACTGTTACTTATCACCTTATTTTCTTCTATGTGCTTACAGATTGATTGATTATTTGCTCCATTATCCTTCCATATGTTTAAGGAAATGCAGTTTAACAGAAGCCATTTTCACTTGAATTCTCTGATGGCATGGATATGTCAAGCTCTTTGATCTACCTGGAAATGTCATGGAAAAGAAAATCATTTTCTGCTAACCTTTGTAGTAGCAACCTAGACTAAGCAATTAGGAGTTGTGTACATTCAAAAGGACTATTTTTTAAAAATTAAAATCCTTTTTTAACCATCAATTTTTGCTCAGAGATTTTGAAAAAACTAAGAACATCTTAAAATGTTTTCCTGTTAGTTAAAAAAAACCAGATTTTTCCTCCTAAAAAAAGAAGTCCTCTCTGTTTCTGCAGGTTCTTTTCTATGTTCTAGGTGTCTTAGTTCAAAGACCTCTCAGATCTCAACTGATGATATCTTTGATTTCAGTATAATTAAACCAGGGGTGAATTTGGCCAAAAATCTGTAGTGATGTGGGGGGAGGTATTGGTTTCTGTGGGAGAGCTTTAAGTTTCTGGCTTTTTCATAAAGTCTTACATTATAATGCTGCTTTCATGCAGAAGATTAAGGCCCTGGAATGTTTTATTGACAAGAGACCAATCACTTCACCTGGTGCTGAAACACAGCTATCTCTGGGGAGAAACAACAGACACTGTGCATTAGTAACACTGCACAACAGTGTTTGGGAGGGGAAGTGAAGAATTACATATTCACTGAAGAAGTGAGGTTTTTACCCATGAAAGCTTATGCTCAAATAAATGTGTTAGTCTTTAAGGTGCCACCAGACGCCTTGTTATATTCACTTTGAAATTTAGGAAAGCTAGGCTAGCTCAGCAGAGTGTAAATATCCAGATTGGAATTTGACCAGGATAACAGCTAACCCTTGTATTATTGCCAAATGTGCCCTAAGATCTTTAATCATCACAGCAGCTTAACATGTCATTTAAAAGACCGCACCTCCAGAAGCTCAGTGCCCCCTATCATCACTTTGGATCATTACTCAGTTGGTTCATAGGGTAGACTGCCACCTACTGAGCTACCAACGGTAAGGTTTTGGTGTAACAATCACACAAGAAAATTCAGACTAAAACAGTTGGGAATTTTTTATAAGGAATTACGCAAGACAAGAAGGAAAACAAAGAGTGGAAAAAGCAGCTTTAGACATAGGTTAAAAGAAAACTTGTGCACAGGATAGTGCTGCTGTGTTTAATCGCCAAGATATATATTTGACATTGTAATTTTAGCACGGAGCACCGGTGCAAGGTCTAAAAATACTGCTTGGGTAATGCACCTCCACTGTGCCCCCTCCTATGTCTGTTAGGCGCCATTTGGCCCTTCATTTTGTATAGTTGGGACACCCACTGGCTCTCCAGAATCTAAGCCTGAAACTGAAATCAGACTAGATGTCCAATATGAAATAAACTTCCTGAGAATATTTTATATGTCCTCCCAGTTTACCCTGACTCCTACAGGTAACTACCACCCTTTTCAGGTACAAGCAGTGCTTGAACTCCCTGACAGACTAAGCCCCATCAGAATGTAAGAGGATGGGATCTGATGAAGAGCCATTGTGCCCTCCTTCCCTCTCTTGTACACTTGTACCAGCCCAGCCACAATCAAGACGCAAGTATCAGAAGGAATTATTTACGCAAGTGTATTATTAGAAGTATCAAGATGAAATTAAGAGAAGGAAATTTTAGGATGACCTAATAATTATTTTCTATCTCTAATTTCTGTAAATGTTGCTTTCACAGTACAGAGCTGTCAACTGATCTAAAGCCAGGTTTATAGCAATCTAAAATATTCTGAGAATTTAAACATTCCATATTTTGTTTTGGAACTAACTTCCCCCATGGTTGAGAGATGGTAGAAAGAAATGCATGTGGTCACTGGAAATGCAGTGTTCCATAAACTTTCCTAAAGTCTTTGTCACTGGGTTTGGAAACAAACTAAACTTGGATGGAGGCCTGACAGTGTGGTCAGAGAATAATGATGAGGAAATGAGTAAGGGATAAAATATTACAAGATAAAGTCAAGCCAAGTGTAAGTGGGCAGAACTTCATTGACTTAAGTGGAGTTTCATTTCTTGTACTGGGGTTGAATGTGATTCCACAAGAATAAAACTTCTTTCAAATCTTTCCACTGACATTATCTGAGGATTATGAAAAATGAACATTGTAAAAATAGTCCCCCAATGACATTACCTCAGGTCCATTGAAATCACTGTAACATCCTGGAACTGTTGTAGTTTTGACAGAAATATATTGTCAGCTTTGTACATAGTGTAGATAGAAAGTAATGAAAGGCACAGAAGCCACTTCTCAATATTAAATAATTTAGAAAAATTAAAAATGTACAAATCATAAAACAGAGAAATATCTGGGTCAAAAATGTATTTCTACTTTTTAACATTCCTCCCAATGAACCTTCCAGCTATCTCAAGAGGATTGTAGATCGACAATAGAAAGAGTGGTGCCCAACCTTCCTGAGTTAGGGTTACAAGTGGTCTGATGTGGAGCTGGAAATAGAGGAGGGATCCAAAAGGGCTAAGTTATTGGTCCCATAGTTCAGTATGTTGTGAGCCTTATCCTTCATTCCTTTTGCACTCAGAATGTCTATTGAAGTCACAAGGATTGTAGGCTCTAACCCTGTATTAGTTGCTTAACAAATCTGCTTTCAAATACAGCAGAAATGCTGATGTTATGTTCCTCTGCTAGTTGAGGGAATGTATGTGCTTTTCGTGGATGGGTTCTTGAATATGCCAGTGGTTATCTAAATGTGACCCCTAGTGTTCAACTGGGGTGGCAATAACTTACAGAAATATTTCAGAGTAGTAGCCATGTTAGTTTGTATCTGCAAAAAGAACAGGAGTACTTGTGGCACCTCTCTACGGTGCCACAAGTACTCCTGTTCTTTTTACAGAAATAGGTGCCTCAATAGATATTTCTTCATAAAAGGGACATCTTTTCTGGTTAGTCCAATATTCTATAAAATATTCTGTTAGTTCCTGTTTGTTTGCACAGAAACGGTAATACTAAATTGTCTCTATTTTTAAAGGGAAAAGTACTGACTACCTACAGTATTCAGGTTATAAATATCACACTGACAATCTACAGTGTATAGAATATCAATATCATTTCAGGATTTTACAGATTATCAGTACAGTCAATATATGGTCTACATTGTGAAATTTTGCTTCAACTAACAGTACTGTTCCATTTTACAAAAATATAGTTAAACAATAAAATTGTCATATTCATAAGAGTATCAGAAAAAAGAGCAAAATTCTACAGAGCTTTAGGATGAAATCGATTGATGATGACATTATGATACAATGGTTAAAGCAGGGAACTGGGAGCCAGGATTCCAGTGTTTTGTCCCTGATTCTTCCATTTTGCTGTGTGTCTTTGGGATCAGCACCTAGCTACTCTCCTCCTAAGTCTCCCCATTTGTAAAATGCAAATAGTATCTTTTTCACACAAGTATTATGGGCTTAATGTTTACAAAGGTGTATGAAAGCTTGGATGAAAGGCACTAATACAAATGCAAAGTACTATTAATTACATCCTATCATTGTTAAATTACAGAAAAGACAGTTAGGGAATTTACATAGGCTAATAAGAAGGCTAGGCATAGTTTAGCCAAGGTAAGTGCACTTCAGAATTACAGCTCAATGTGTTTGTCATCTGTAATATTGTCACTATTTTTGAATGGATAAATAATAATGATCATGATACAATATGGATCAAATTGTGGTCACTTATCTCTTGACAATATTACTGGGTGGCAATTAAATATCAAAATCAAACAGTTTAACTTTCAATAACTGATAGCAGCAAGGTAGTTTGAAAATTAGTTTTATGTCGTTCAAATTAAAGGATGTCAGATGAACCCATGATCCATCAAGTGACATGCCTGCCATGTTGTAAAAGGGTGGCCTTCACCTTTAAGGGCCAAGATTCCGGGGGCTGGCGAGCCCTGTTTAATCAGCCCTGACCGGCCACCGGTGCTGGGTAGAGGACTTTAAAAAGGGAGGAAGCCCACCAGTTTGGGGCTGGCTGTGGAGAAGAGCAGTTGAGCTGGGTTGTGGCTACAGAGCTGAGCCAAAGGAGTGGAGCAACTGCAGTAGACCCCTGGAACAAGTGGCCAGGAACCAGGGAGGCAGCCCTGGGGCCAATGTTCTGTAAGGACCTGGGAGCTAAAGAGGGACAAGAGGCTCAAGCCCAGAGAGGGATAGAGGATGCTTCAGTAGTGCTTGGTTTGTTTGTTTGTCTAGAAAGAAGAGGGTGATTTAAAAAATAACAATTTTTTTTGGTTAAGTTCTGTGGTGATTTTGCAGGACTTTTCTGCTGGCCCAGGGGGAGCTGTGCAAAGGGACTTTAAAGAGTCCAGCGGGGAGAAGGCATCTTAGGGTCTGTCCAAATACAGCTGCATTTGCTTACCCTGGAAGGGGGACTGAATTTTTAAGTGACCTGGCCAAAGGGTTAAACCTCAGAAAACCCAGCCAGAGGTGACCAACAGGGCTCAGTGAGCAAAGGGAAGGCCCAGCAATCCTGTACCCAGTCATAAGGGCACAGGGGCTGGTGAGTCATTTCTGTGTACATGGCCCTCATGTGGGCAGGACCCTATAACATTTGTATTGTAAAAACGCCTAATTAAGTTTCTCTTAGCTTCCTGATTTGTTTGCATTCTAGGGACACAAGCGTTTCACAGACCAGACTACTTTAGCATATTATTCAGAATAGCTTCAAAGGAATCTTTACCCTGCTCCCATTCAAATGGTTCAAGCATTAGGGCATGTCCTTGATGCACTCCACAATACACCCAAAGCCTCAGATGTCTTGAAAAGTGCTGTCACTAGAAAAAATTCTGCTATTTCAGCTTTGTCCATAGATGTTAAATCATAGATGATTTCTATAAAATTGTTATATAAACTGATTTGGTCTTCTTTGAGTGTCAGTGAGGATCCACTGCAGGTGTGAATGCACAAGGGATTGGATTTTTTTTTAATAGCAGCCTGTTTGGGCCATGCATGCACCCTGTGTCACCTAATATACCCATGCCAGGACTTAAAGAGTGGAGTGGCTGCAACCCTAGTTCCTTCTTACTTAGCAACAAGACTCATCCTTGTCTGATCTGCTACTTTCCTCTAGCTTCAAAATCCCCTTCTTAACTTGTTTTGTGAAGAAAATGCTCCTTCAGCCTCCTTATCTTCATAGTTCTTTAATGTAGATGTTCCACTCCTCACAAAAAGGAAATGAGGATACATTCCCCCTGAATAGCGAGGCAAGGTGCTTTGTGCCAACCACTATGGCAGACTCTAAACCTTTAAATTTTCAGCCCTCCCTAACCTGTGACTGACTCATCTTTCTGACTGAGGGTATAGCCAATGCCTATTCTGCCTGGGGGAAAGTCACATTCTGGGCAAGTGTACAGCGTGCAGATCTTTTTCATTGAGGACTCAAAGTCAGTGGATGAGTGGGTGAAGTCAGCTGCAAAAGCAATAAATGCATGTTGCCTCATACCCAGAGGAGACCTCTATGTTCAAGGAACCATAAGGGTCACCTTCAATGAATGTCCCTTCCAGAAGACACTGCGCCTTGAGGTTCAGCAACAAGAGAAAACTGAAGAAACACTTGTCAGAATTAGTACCAGTCACATTGACACTGGTCCCCTGACAGTGGGACAATTGGCACAGCTAACTTCAGCAACCACCTCAGAACTAATACAAACTGGCTAGGCACAGAGATCAGCGCTGACTCCTCTGGCATCAAAAAGTCACCATCACAGCCAGGAAAAAGGAAGAGTCAAGGAGAGGCCAGACCACTCCAAACATAGAGTGGGGAGCAGGCATCCCTCCTCCAAGAATAGGGCATCTCAGTATGCTGCTCTGTTGGTAGATAGCTGTGCGCAGGCTCCACCAGCGTTGGCACCAAACAACACTGGCAATTGCTATGCAGATTACAGTGCCTAGATATGCCCACACAGAATTGCCAGGTTCCCCTTCATCGGTACCAATGCACCACCAGGCATCAAGACAAAAGCCAAGACCATTGCCACTTGAGGAATACTACTCCTCATCACCATTTCTTCACTGTGCATTCTCCCCAGCGTCGAGCAAAGATGCCTCTCCATTACTCTGAGAACTGTGCTAAGGCTGTTGCAGGCAATCCTTCTCACAGGGCATGAACCCAGCACAAGCCCAAATGGCATTAGGCTGAACAGCCACAACTGAGCCAGTACCCATTCAACATGCCATCCTGGCCTTACTGGCCCTGATGGAGACAATCATCTCAAGTGTCCTGTCACAATCGCCTTCCTGCAGTTCCAGGAAGAGGAGAAGATCTTGCTGCCTCTGGTGGCATAACATTAACCACCAGGAACCTGACTTCAGTGCCCAGGAGTGGAAAGGAGCAAAGGAACAACAGCACCCTCAACCTCTACTAAAAGGATCAACATCATCACCTGATAAGGCAGTTCAATCTGCCCTGACCAGTGATTACTCTAAGGCTTTTCAGGATCTACAGGTTCATCTAGCAGAGACTATGGGCATTGAAGAGATGGTCACACAGAAGAGATCCCATAAAATTCCACATCCCCCATAATAGACTTTTATGCCAAGAACAATGCAAAATGCACTTGTAATAGGGTGGACTGGCCCGTTAAGTCTAAGGGGGGCCAGAAGACCCTGTTCCAATGATGTTGCTGTGAGCACAGGCTCAGGATCTGGTCGGAACTAAAAGAAAGGGGATAGTCCCTGTCAGGAGTGAGATCCTTCAACAGAACCCAAGCTTAGATAGCCCAGCATCCAGGCAGATTAATGAGCTCAGCGGGGTTGCAGTAGGAGAACCTGATTGGCTGAAGGAAACTAGCAGGCCTGCTTTTAACTGCAGCAGCAGCAGCAGGTTGCTGGCTGCTCAGTGCTTGTGCCCATAGTAGTAATCACCTGTTACCTGCCTTGCTCCAGCCTTATTCCTGTCCTCTTCTAGCCCTGATTCCCTGCTTGCTCCTATTGCTGACTCTGACCCACAGCTTGACTCCCAGTTCCTGACTCTGGCCAGTAGGCTTGACAGCCCACTGGTTTTGACAGTCCTGGGGAGCTAGCAATGGGATTGGAAGATCCCAGAACTCTGTCACTTTAAGGGTCTGGGATCAGTAGTCCTGTAGTGTAGGGTAGGGAAGGGCTCCTCTCCCTCCTGGCCAGAAGGAGGGTAGATATACACCACCTTCTCTCTCAGAACAGTGCCCATGCAGACAGAGGAAGTAAGCTTGGGCCAGAAGGCTAGGCTTTTGCTGAGTAGAATAAGGTATTTGTGGATGGCAGGAGAGTTGGAGATAGGTATAAACTATGGGGATGCTATGATGGACCTTGTGTTTGGGGCACTGAGGAATATTTTCAATAACTTTGGGTTACTAACAGTCTCAGGGGAGGGTTGGTGATAACCCTGAGGGAGAATATATGGTGCTTTCAAGGTTCCCCAAAGAGAGGGAGGGCCCTGCAGAAACACCTCTGGCCACAAAGGGTTGCCTGGAGAATGGTGACTCCACTACAGTCCTCAAACAAAAATGCACCAGTCCTTCACTCAGCTTTATCAAAGTCCCCCTTGCAGCAATTTCAGCTTGTCATCTGTCTTCTCTCGTTCCATGGTATTGGAGTTTCTTAAACAGCTACGACACACTGCTGCCTGGGACCTCCGTATAGTCCTCCTGAGACTCATGGAGCCTCCATCTGAGCCTCTGTTCTCCTTATACCTGCTCCTTACACCACCTGACGGTGAAGATGAACTTCCCAGTTGCTATCGGGAATGTTCTACAGTGACTAATAATTTATGTGCTTTTTCTGATGCTCGGTCCTTGAAGGAGATTTTTGTAATCTTTATCCCTATCCAAATGATCTCTGACTCACAGAGTGAAACCTTATCTCCGTTGAATCTTTTGGCAACATTTTAGGTTGCCTTCATGCTGCAATAGATAAATGACATCTTTGAATCAGGAAGCTAGCCATGTAACAAGGATGTACTCCTCTTTATGCAAGGTCCCTCTTTTATCAATTATTAATATACTCTGCCTCAGATGCATAGCAACAATATCAACAGGCACTTTAAAATGTTCTTGCATTTACTTTTTCCTGCATGCAAAATAGAATGTTGATCTGGCTGAGGAACCAGCATTATCCTGATTAAGTACTTGTGTAGACTTTTTCAGAAGAGGACCAGTTTTCTATAAGATTTCACATAGTAGTATCGCTTTCCCTTCCTCAGTATTTTGAAGTCACTATCTAGCTTTTCAAGTACTGTACTCAATGATATTATACATTTGATATATCTAAACTTCAGTGATATTTCATACTGTGTAGTATCTTAGATAGTACCATAGCCCAGCAATGCTTTGCACTCTGTGTGTGACAGATTGAGAGGTGAGAAAGGTAAGCTGTGGTGCTATGTACAATTTTTCTCCAGTAATCAAAGAAGTAAACACCAAAAGGATCACCCCTGCTGTAATGGTAGATTTATTTTATGGTATATTATTCTGCCACTAGAATCTCTGTTGTACAGACAGGGGTGTGGTCACTGCTGAACATGGGAGTCAAAGCTAGAACTTGACCTGTGTGGAATCACTTTAGGTGAAAGTCTCCTCTTTAAGATAATGATTCCATATATCATGACAGATGGATTCTAGTCCTGGCCCTGCCTGCTATCCTAACTCAGTCACACTTGAGATAAACTGGTAAAATAATCTGATGTGTGGACATGCATGTCTGAATTTTATATTTAAAAAAAGTTTAAACTCCTAATTAAGCAAGCTGTTAAATATAGAGATGAGGGGAAATGAAGATCCAGTATTATGTTCTAAGCTTTGCCTGAGGAACCACTGAAAAGGGATTTATTGCTGCCTTGCCCACAGACTATGACCTGGTCACAAACAGTAGTGGTAACAGGAAGTGTAGGCAGCTGGAGATTGAACAATCTGGCCAGCTAGCCACTGGCCAAGCTCACCATGATCCTTTCCTTCCTGAGTATGTAGGGTGTGGTCAAAGCAGCAGTAGGCAGAGGACTGAGCGATGGATTTAGTCAAGCCACCCATTCTGGAGATATCTGCACTTTCTCACTGGGATAAGGGAGTGTACGGTGGTTGCAGACGATGGAGCCACAGCCACAGGGAGTGGTGGAGGCACCCAGGTCTGACAATTCCTAGAGCTGCAGTTTGCTGAGTTAGTAAGATGTAGGGAAAGTGAGTGCAGGGAAACTTTTGGGAAATGGGGAGAGGAGGAAGGTGGGAATAGAAGAGTTGAGGGCATGACTATACTATGAATAAGGTCAATTTTATAGAAGTCAATCTTTGGTAAGCAATTTTATACAGTTGATCGTGCGTGTGCCCACTAAGCGCATTAGGTTGGCGGAATGCGTCCTCAATATCATGGCTAGCATTGACTCATGGAGTGGTGCATTGTGGGTAGCTATCCCACAGTCCCTGCAGCCCATTGGAATTCTGGGTTAAGCTCCCAATGCCTGATGGGGCAAAAACATTGTCGCAGGTGATTTGGGGTACATGTCATCAGTCTCCTCTCCCTCCATCCCTCCCTGAAAGCAATGGCAAACAATCGTTTCACGCCTTTTTTCTTGGGTTATCTGTGCAGACGATAGCACGGCAAGCATGGAGCCCACTCAGCTGCACGCTGTTTTTGTGAGCATTGTAAACACCTCATGCATTATCCTGCAGTATGTGCAGAGACTAGTTAGAAGCCGCCAGGAAGATTGTGAGAAGGACATGGACACAGACGTTCCTGAAAGCATGGGATGTGGCAATTGGGATATCATGGTGGCATTGGGGCAGGTTGATACAGTGGAATGCCGATTCTGAGCCCAGAAAACAAGCACAGACTGGTGGGACCGCATAGTGTTGCAGGTGTGGGATGATTCCCAGTGGCTGCAAAACTTTTGCATGCATAAGGCCACTTTCATGGAACTTTGTGAGTTGCATTCCCCGCCCTGAAGTGCAGGAATACCAAGATGAGATGTTCCCTGACAGTTGAGAAGTGAGTGGCGACAGCCCTGTGGAAACTTGCAATGCCTGATTGCTACCAGTCAGTCGGGAATCAATTCGGAGTGGGCAAATCTACCATGGGGGCTGCTGTGATCCAAGTAGCCAGGGCAAACAATAACATTCTGCTAAGAAGGGTAGTGACTCTTGGAAATATGCCAGTCATAGTGGATGGCTTTGCTGCAATAGCCTTCCCTAACTGTGGTGGTGCGATAGACAGAATGCACATCCCTATCTTAGCACTGGACCACCTTGCCAAACAGTACATAAACCGCAAGGGGTACTTCTCAATGGTGTTGCAAGCACTGGTGGATCACAAGGGTCATTTCACCGACATCAACATGGGATGGTAGGGAAAGGTGCATGACGCTCGATTCTTTCAGAACTCCAGGCTATTAAAAAAACTGCAAGAAGGGACTTTCTTCCCAGGCCAGAAAATTACCATTGGGGATGTTGAAATACCAATAGTTATCCTTGGGGACCCAGCCTACCCCTTGCTCCCATGGCTCATGAAGCCGTACACAGGCAGCCTGGACAGCAGTAAGGAGCAGTTCAACTATAGGCTGAGCAAGTGCAGAATGGTGGTAGAATGTGCCTTTGGACGTTTAAAAGGGTGCTGGCGCTGTTTTCTGAGTAGGTTAGACCTCAGTGAAAGCAATATTCCCATTGTTATTGCTGCTTGCTGTGTGCTCCATAATATATGTGAGAGTAAGAGGGAGACATTTATGGCGGGGTGGGAGGTTGAAGCAAATTGCCTGGCGGCCAGTTTTGAACAGCCAGACACCAGGGCTATTAGAACAACACATTGAGGTGCACTGCGCATCAGAGAGGCTTTGAAAAACAGTTTCACGACTGACCAGGCTACGGTGTGACAGTTGTGTGTGTTTGTCCTTGATGCAAAGCCTCCCCCTTTGGTGAATGTACTTCCCTGTAAGCCAATCCCCCTCCCGCTCCTTCGACCACAGCTGGCACAGGAAATAAAGTCCCTATTGTTCTGAAGCCATTCATTCATTATTTATTAAAAAAAGCTTGAGATCACTGACAACGCTGACTAGTAAAAGGTAGCCTGGGTGGGGTGGGGAAGGAGGGAAGGACAAGGCCACATTGATTATTGTAACCACACTACAAATCAAAGCTATTTGAATGACAGCCTTCTGTTGCTTGGGCCATCCCCTGGAGTTGAGTGGCTGGGTGCCCAGTGCCTTCCCCTGTGTTCTTGGGCATCTGGGTGAGGAGGATATGGAACTTGGCAAGGAGGGCAGGTGGTTACACAATGGATGCAGCAGGGTTCTGAACTCTAGTTGCCTTTCCTGCCTCATCATGTCCGTTTGCTCCCCCATTGGCCTCAGCATCTCCTCCTGAGTGTTCCGATCACGATCACTGTATGCCTCCATGCATTCAGCTGTGCCCTATCAGTGTGGAGAGAGAACAGAGAGGGAGAAGTGAAGAGAAATAAAGGGAGAGAAGAGGAAAAAGAAATAGACTGAAGACACAATGATGTTTAAAGCAAGAGAGGCTGAGATAGAAAAAGTTAAGAAAGATGGAACTTTAAGATCAGGAAGTGTAATGTTTTATTTTAATCTATATCTGTGCTGGTCTGTGTAGTTTAAGGGCATTTCCCAAGAATGAGACATACAGATCTTTAAAACAAATGTATTGATAGCATTGACCCTCAGTGCTTTCTTGTTGACTAAGTGGTGGGGACACAAAGTATATTTGCCTAAGGCACCAGCATACCTATGGCCAGCTCTAATACATTTGTTAGTCTCTAAGGTGCCACAAGTACTCCTGTTCTTTTTGCAGATACAGACTAACACAGCTGCTACTCTGAAACCTGTTCTGGAATGCTGTTGGTTTCTATTGTTTCTCTCCATTCCTCCCTTTACTTTTCCTCCCACTATCTCCTGTTTCGCCATCTGTGCTTCTCCATACATTTCCTTCATAGCTCAGCATAGTTATTCTTTTTTTTTTTTGAAGGACTTTTAGGAGCAGATGTTCCCATTCCTTCTTTTTCTCTACTTTTTTCTGTACAAACAGCAGATTGCATTGCTTATGACATGTCAATTTGATTTACCAAGGAAAAAGCAAATGTTTGTTTTTCTGTTCCTTCTCTCTGGCCTCTTATCCCTGGCACTCCAGCCAGATGATTACTCTAGGGCAGGCCTTCCTTCTAAAGTCCCTGTTTCCTTTTCAGTATAGTTATTTAACTTGGCTTTCTTTCTGAGCATCTGCTTTCTTTAATACTTAGTACTTACATAGCTTTCTAAAAACATCTAACTGGTCCTTAAATGCAGCTGTGAGTCAGATAAGTTTTATCTCCATTTTCACAAATGGGGAAACTGAGGAAGAGAGGCTACATGACTTGCCTAAGTTGAGAGAATCATTACCATAGCCAGGATTGGAACATGGGAATTCCCATACTCAACCCACAGCTCTGTTTCTTAATACTACTGTCACCAACACCAATGCTGTCAGCCTCCCAAATTTTCCCTTTGAGTAGCATACACACATACATGATAGTGCCTAGGTTTTATGGTCATGAATGAGTGCTTTAAAAATTCCTCACAGCCCTGAGTCCAGTGACCTTCCTTAGCCAAAGAAGACTACTGGGAATTGTGTGATTATGGGAGACTTTAATTTCCCAGATGTAGATTAGAGGACAAATACTACTAATGGTAGGATACAGATATTCCTGGATTTGATAAATGGATTTCTTCACCAATAATCACCAAACTAACAAGAGATGATGCCATTTTAGAATTAGTATTGTAAATTGTGAGGACCTCATAGAAGAACTGGTTTTAGAGGACAATCTTGGTTCAAGTGATCATGAGTTTATTTTTCCATTTCATTTAAATGGAATTAACAAAAATAGTTATGCAACTAGGATCCTTGATTTCAAAAGGGCAAACCTTTATTTCTAAGGGAATTAGTTAGGGAAGTGGACTGGACTGACGAACTCAAGGATTTGAATGTGGAAGAGGCTTATAATTAGTTTCTGCAACTTTGCCCTATAGTATCTGGAGCCACCATTAACTTCAGCCTGGACCAGTCCACACAAGAGATCCACTTCCTGGACACTATGGTGCTAATAAGCGATGGTCACATAAACACCACCCTATACCGGAAACCTACTGACCGCTATTCCTACCTACATGCCTCTAGCTTTCATCCAGATCAAACCACATGATCCATTGTCTACAGCCAAGCTCTACGATATAACCACATTTGCTCCAACCCCTCAGACAGAGACAAACACCTACAAGATCTCTATCATGCATTCCTACAACTACAATACCCACCTGCTGAAGTGAAGAAACAGATTGACAGAGCCAGAAGAGTACCCAGAAGTCACCTACTACAGGACAGGCCCAACAAAGAAAATAACAGAACGCCACTAGCCATCACCTTCAGTCCCCAACTAAAACCTCTCCAACGCATCATCAAGGATCTACAACCTATCCTGAAGGACGACCCATCACTCTCACAGATCTTGGGAGACAGGCCAGTCCTTGCTTACAGACAGCCCCCCAATCTGAAGCAAATACTCACCAGCAACCACACACCACACAACAGAACCACCAACCTAGGAACCTATCCTTGCAACAAAGCCCGTTGCCAATTGTGTCCACATATCTATTCAGGGGACACCATCATAGGGCCTAATCACATCAGCCACACTATCAGAGGCTCGTTCACCTGCGCATCTACCAATGTGATATATATGCCATCATGTGCCTGCAATGCCCCTCTGCCATGTACATTGGTCAAACTGGACAGTCTCGACGTAAAAGAATAAATGGACACAAATCAGATGTCAAGAATTATAACATTCAAAAACCAGTTGGAGAACACTTCAGTCTCTCCAGTCACTCAATTACAGACTTGAGGATGGCTATCCTTCAACAAAAAAACTTCAAAAACAGACTCCAACGAGAGACTGCGGAATTGGAATTAATTTGCAAACTGGATACAATTAACTTAGGCTTGAATAGAGACTGGGAATGGATGAGTCATTACACAAAGTAAAACTATTTCCCCATGTTATTTTTCCCCCCTACCCCGCCCCCCACTGTTCCTCAGATGTTCTTGTTAACTGCTGGAAATAGCCTACCTTGCTTGTCACCATGAAAGGTTTTCCTCCTTTCCCCCCACCCCGCTGCTGGTGATGGCTCATCTTAAGTGATCACTCTCCTTACAGTGTGTATGATAAAACCCATTGTTTCATGTTCTCTGTGTGTGTATATAAATCTCCCCTCTGTATTTTCCACCAAATGCATCCGATGAAGTGAGCTGTAGCTCACGAAAGCTTATGCTCAAATAAATTTGTTAGTCTCTTAGGTGCCACAAGTACTCCTTTTCTTTATCTGGAGCCTGAATCTCAAGCAAGGTGGGGGAAAAACTAATAGGAAAGGTTTGGAGACCAAACAGCATGAATAAGCACCTCAAACAATGTTCTTAAGAGAAAGCAGAAAGCCTACAAGAAATGGAAGAAAGAATTGGTCAGCAAGGAAAGCTACCTCTTGGAGGTCAGAAAGTGTAGAGATGCAGTGAGAACTACCACAACCCAAGCAGAGCTGGAACTTGCAAAAGAAATTAAAGCCAACAGTAAAAGATTCTTTAGCCATATAAATGAAAAAAAAAAACAAGGAAAAAAGAAGTAGGACTGCTAAGCATTCAAGACAGGGTGGAGATTAAAGATAATCTAGGAATGACCCAATACTTAAATTAATACTTTGCCTCCCTTTTCAATAAGGGTAATGAGGAGCTTGGGGGCAGTTGCAGGGTGGCTAGCTGGAACAAGCATATGGAAGTAGAAACTACCACATCCAAGGTGGAAACTAAACTCAAACAGCTTAACGGGATCAAACTGGGGGGCTGAATAATCTCCATCCAAGAATAGGGAATATAGAGAGGAAATCTAATGAGCATCTTAGATATAGGTATACTAATGCAAGAAGTATGGGGAATAAACAGGAATAACTAGAAATGCTAGTGAAAATCACAATTATGATATAAATGTCATCAGAGACGTGGTGTGATAATTCACATGACTGGAATATTGATATAGAAGGGTACAGTTTGTTTAGAAAGGACAGAAAAGGAAAACCAGGGAGGAAGTATTTTCTACATCTTTGATATACAAGACACTTGCACTGTGAGGTCACGATAGAAGTGGAAGGCAGACTTGTTGAAAGTCTCTGTGTAAGGATAAAAGGGGTAAAAAGCTGATGTTGTAGCAGGGGTTTACTATAGACCAGTGATTCTCAACCTTTCCAGACTACTGTACTCCTTTCAGGAGTCTGATTTGTCTTGCGCACCCCAAGTTTCACCTCACTTAAAAACTACTTGCTTACAAAATCAGACATAAAAATACAAAAGTGTCAGAGCACACACAGCCTGTTTTAAAACTAGGCAAATATCTAGTAGAGTTGATGTACCCCCTGGAAGACCTCTGCGTACCCTGAGGGATACATGTATCCTTGGTTGAGAACCACTGCTATAGACCACCTAACCAGGAAGAAGAGGTTGATGAAGCTTTTTTTAAACAATTAACAAAATCAGCCAAAAATAGGACTTTGGGGTGATGCGGGAGTTCAATTATCCAGACATTGGTTGGGAAAATAATACAGCAGGACACAGACGATCCAACAAGCTCTTGGAATGCACTGGACACAACTTTTTATTACAGAAGATGGAGACAGCAACAAGCAAAGAGGCTGGTCTAGATTTTATTCTGACAAATAGGGAGGAACTGGTTTCTGAGAACTGAGGATCTGAAAGTAGAAGGCAGTCTAGGTGAAAAGGGATCATGAAATGATAGTTCATGATTTTAAGGAATGGTAGGAGGGAAAACATCAGAATAAAGACAAAGGACTTCAAGAAGGCACACTTTAGCAAACTCAGAGAACTGATAAGTAAGATCCTATGGGAAGCAATTCTAAGGAAGGAAAAGAATTCAGGAGAGTTGGCAGTCTTTAACAAAGACATTAAGGGCACAAGAGCAAACTATCCAAATGCATAGGAAAAATAGGAACTATGTCAAGAGATCACCCTGGCTTAACCAGGAGATCAACAACCTGAAGCTCATGCCTACAAAAAGTGGAAACTAGGGTAAATTACAAAGGATGAATATAAAAAAACAACATAAGCATGTAGGGACAAAATTAGAAAGACCAAGGCACAAAACAAGATAAAACTAGCTAGGGACATAAAGGGGCACAAGAAAACACTTTAGAAATACATGAGAAGCAAGAGGAAGACCCAGAACAAGATAGGCCCATTACTCAATGAAGAGGGAAAGACAATAATGGAAAACACATTAATGGCTGATATGTTAAATGCCTCTCTTGTTTCTGCTTTCACCAAAAAGATTAGCATTGCTCAACCAACTAACATAGTGAATATCAGTGTAAATGTGGTAGGATATGAGGCTAATATAAAGAAAGAACAAGATAAGAGTTACTTAGACAAGTTAGATGTCTTCAAGTCTGCAGGACCTGACAAATTATATTCTAAAATACTTAAGGAACTGGCTGAAGAGATCTATGAGCCATTAGCAATTATCTTTGAGAACATATGGAAGATGGGAGAGCTCCCAGAGGATTAAAAAAGGGCAACTATACTATCTATCTATTAAAAGAGGAATAAGGATAACTCTGGGAATTATAGACCAGTCATCTTAACTTCAGTATCCGGAAAGATAACAGAGCAAATAATCAAACAATCAGTTTGTGAGCACCTAGAAGATAAGATGGTAAGTAACAGTCAACGTGGATTTGTCAAGAACAAATCAGGTCAAACCAAGCTAATAGCCTTCTTTGATAAGGGGGCAGCAATAGATGTGATATACCTTGACTTTAGTAAGGCTTTTGATACTCTCTCACAGGACCTACTCAAAAGCAAACTAGGGAAATATAACCTAGAGGTGGGCAAACTACGGCCTGCAGGCCACATCCAGCCCGTGGGACCCTCCTGTCCGACCCCTGAGCTCCTGCCCTGGGAGGCTCCCCCCTGGCCCCTCCCCTTTTGTTTCCCCCTCCCCTGCAGCCTCAGCTTGCTCCGCCGCCTGCGCAATGCTCTGGGCAGCAGGGTGAGCTCCTGGGGCAGCACAGCTGCAGAGCGTGGCCTGACCCGGTGCTCTGTACTGTGTGGTGGCGGCGGTGGCAGCGTGGCCCGGCTCCACCAGGCAGCACGGCTGTAGTGCCACCAGCCACCAGTGGTCCACGCAGCGTGTTAAGGGGGCACGGAGCCGGGGGGGGGGTTGGGAGCAGGGGTCCCGGGGGGGCAGTCAGGAAGGAGTGGGGAGGTTGGATGGGGTGGCAGGGGCAGTTAGGAGTAGGAGTTCTGGGGGCAGTCAGGGGAGAAGGAGAAGGGGTGGTTGGATGGGACAGAGGTCCCAGGGGGGCAGTCAGGAATGAGAGGAGAGGTTGGATGGGGCAGTGGGGGGAAGTTAGGGGCGGGGGTCTGGGGGCGGTCAAGGGCCAGGGAGCGGGAGTGTGTGGATGGGGCAGGAGTCCCAGGGGGCTGTCAGGGAACAGGGGGGGTTGGATGGGGCAGGAGTCCCGGAGGGGGGTGGATAGGAGGTGGGGGCCGGACCATGATCCCCTCCCCTAACCCTCCATAAAATTTCCAAAACCTGATGCGGCCCTCAGGCCAAAAAGTTTGCTTGCTCCTGACCTAGATGAACCTACTATAAGATGGATGCACAACTGATTGGAAAAGTTCATTCAGTGGTTCACAGTCAAAATGGAAGGGCATATTGAGTGTGATCCCGAAGACATCCAGTTCTAATCAATATCTTCACAAATGATTTGGATAATGGCAAGGAGAGTACATTTATAGAGTTTGTGAACGATACTGAGCTGGGAGATGTTGCAAGCTCTTTGAAGGACAGGATTAGAATTCAAACTGATCTTGACAAACTGGAGAAATGATTTAAAATAAATAGGATGAAATTCAGTAAGGACAAATACAAAGTACTACATATAAGGAATTATCATTTGGACATGTACAAAATGGGAAAAGACTGCCTAGGAAGGAGTACTGTGGAAAAGGATCTGGGGGTTATAGTGGATCATAAACTAAATATGAGTCAACTATTTCAAAAAAGTGAACATCATTCTGGGGTGTATTATCAAGAGTTTTTTAGTAAGGGCTTGTCTACACTGGCACTTTACAGCACTGCAAATTTCTCACTCAGGGATGTAAAAAAACACACCCTGAGCGCTGGAAGTTTCAGCGCTGTAACATGCCAGTATAGACAATGCTCTCAGCGCTGGTAGCTACGCCCCTCATGGACTTGGGTTTTTTTAGGGCACTGGGAGAGCTCTCTCTCAGCGCTGTGCTGCAACTACACAAGCTGCAGCGCTTTAACGTTGCCAGTGAAGACGTGCCCTAAGATGTGAGAAGTAATTCTTCCACTCTACTCAGCACTGATAAGACCTCAACTGAAGTATTGTGTCCAGTTCTGGGCACCACACTTTGAGAAAGATCTGAACACATTGGATACAGCTCCGAGGAGAACAATAAAAATGATGAAAGGGCTAGAAAACATGACCTACAAGGAAAGACTGAAAAAGTTGGATTTGTTTAGTCTGGAGAACGGTGAACCACGGCCAGTGGAAGCTGCGATCGGCTGAACCTGCGGATGCTGCAGGTAAACAAACCGTCCTGGCCTGCCAGTAGATTTCCCTGACGGGCCGCGTGCCAAAGGTTGCCAATCCCTGGGTTAAATGAACATCTGTGGGAATGGTCTACTCTAGATAATACTTAGACCTGCCTCTGTGCAAGGGGTTAGACTAGATGACTTTATGGAGGTCCATTCCAGTCCTACATTCCTATGATTCTATGAAATTGGAAGCCCAAGAGCAAAAAATTTTAATGAATCTGTAAATTTGTGAGTAGTATGCTGTGGAGCATTGCAAATGTAATTTCTATATTTAAGAAAGATGGGGAGGAAAATGATACAGGAAACTACAGGTCCATTAGTTTGACCTCCAGTCAGGGCTTAAATTCAGTCAGAGCTGTGGAACAGAATTCCAGTAAATATTTTTCTTAGGCTTCATGTTCTTACACCTGATGATGTTTCTAAACTGGGGAGCCGTAGCCCTCTGGGGGGCTATGAGCTGGTTTCAGGGGATATACAGGGTCCCACGGCTGGAGCCCCAAGCCCCGGCGCACCCTGTGGGGCTGAATCCCAGACGCTCTGAAAGGGGAAATACTCTATGAGAATTTACACCATGACTTCAGTTATATGCAAGGTCTTAGAACAAACATTGGAAGAGAGAGTAATGAAAGACATAGAGGTAAAGAGTAATTGGGATAAAACACAACATGGTTTTACAAAAGGTAGATTGTGCCAGACCAATCTGATAACGTATTTTTCTAGAAAAATAAAATTCAGGGATCTAATTTACCTGGATTTTAATGAAGCATTTGATAATTCAACATGGGAGATTATTAGTTAAATTGGGGAAGATGGAGATTAAGACAAGAATCAAAAGGTGGATAAGGAACTGATTAAAGGGAAGGCTATAGCAGTTCATGCTGAAAAATAAACTGTCTGATTGGAGGGAGGCTGCTAATGGAGTTCCTCAAGGATCAGTCTTGGTTCCAATCTTATTTAATATATTCTTTAATGACCTTGGCACAGAATGGGAGTGTACTAATAAAATTTGCAAATGACACAAAGTTGGGAGGTATTGCCAATACAGAGAACCAGAATATCCATACAAGAAATTTGGACAACCTTGAAAACGAGTAATAGAAATGGGATAAAGTTTAATAGTGCAAAATGCAAGGGCACTTCAGGACTAACAGCAATTTTTTTTCCTGTAAGCTGGGGATGTATTAGTTGGAAGTGACAGAGGAAGAGAAAGACCTGAAAGTAGTGGTTGATCACAGGGTGACTGTGAGCTGCCAATGTGATGCAGCTGTGAAAACTCCTAATGCAATCTTAGGATGCATTAAGCAAGGTATTTTCAGTAGAGATAGGGAAGGGTTATTACCATTGTACAAAGCACTGGTGGGACCTCATCTGGAACGCTGTGTGCAATTCTGGTGTTTAAGAAAGATAAATTCAGACTGGAATAGGTGCTCCGTAGGACTATTAGAATGATCAAAGGAATGGAGAACCTACTTTATGAGAGGAGACTTATGAAGTTTGGCTTGTTTAGCTAACAAAACGAATGCTGAAGGGAGATATGATTGTTCTTTAAATGGATCAGAAGGATAAACACGAGGGAAGGGAGGAGTTATTTAAATTAAGGACCAATGTTGGCACAAGAACAAATTGATATAAACTGGCCATCAACAAGTTTAGGCTTGAAATTAGATGAAGGTTTCTAACCATCAGAGGATTACAGCCTTTCAAGGGAGTAGTGGGGGCAAAAAACCTAACTTGTTTTAAGATTGAACTTAATAAATTTATGAAAGGGATGGTATGAGGATGTTGCTTACAATGGCCTATGGTCCATCCATAACTGCTATTAGCAAATAACTCCAGTGGCTGGAGATGGGACACTAGATGGGAGGGTTCTGAGTTACTGCAGAGAATTCTTTTTCAGGTTTCTGGCTGGTGAGTCTAACCCATATGTTCAGAGTCTAAATGATCGCCACTATTTGGGATTAGGAAGGAATTTTCCCCCAAGTCAGATTGGCAGAGACTTTGGAATTTTTGCCTTCCTCTGCAGCGTGGGGCATGGGTCACTTTCTGGTTTGAGCTGGAGTAGATAGTGGATTCTCTGTAATGTGAAGTCTTTAAATCAAGATCAGGGTACTTCAGTAACTCAGACAGAGGTTATAGGCCTATGGCATGAATGGGTGGGTGAAGTTCTGTGCCTCTAAGGTGCAGGAGGTCAGACTAGATTATGATGGACGGAACATTTTAACTATCACCTGAGTAGTTGCAGAATGGTGGTTGTGTGTGTGTGTGCATTTGGCTGTCTGAAAGGCAGATGGTGCCGCTCTTTGAATCATTTTGAAAGAAGCAGAGAAAAACAGCCTGACTATTATATCTGCATGCTATGTTCTGCATAATGTTTGTGAGACCAAAGGGGAAACCCTTAACGAAGGGTGAGACTGAGATGCGGAGAGTTGCTTTGCAGTTCAAGCAGTCAGCAAGGTGTCCCGTAAAAAATGCCAACACCCAGGGGAATATTGTCAGGGATGCCTGTTAGTAATAGCTGTGACTCATGCTTGAACATGTGTAGCTGTACATTCAGCGCAGGGATTGGCAACTTTTGGCATCCAGCCCGTCAGGGTAAAGCCGCTTGTGGGCCAGGCCGGATTGTTTATCTGGAGCGTCTGCAAGCACGGAGCCCCGCAGCTCCCACTCCCGCGGTTCACCGTTCCCGGCCAATGGGAGCTGCAGGAAGCGGTGACTAGCACGTCTCTTGGCCCGCGCTGCTTCCCACAGCTTCAACAAAGCCCGATGCCAACTCTGTCCACATATTTATTCAAGTGACACCATCATAGGACCTAATCAGATTTGTCACGCCATCCGGGGCTCATTCACCTGCACATGTACCAATGTGATATATGCCATCATGTGCCAGCAATGCCCCTCTGCCATATACATAGGTCAAACTGGACAGTCTCTATGCAAAAGAATAAATGGACACAAATCAGACGTCAAGAATTATAACATTCAAAAACCGGTAGGAGAACACTTCAACCTCTCTGGCCACTCAGTAAAAGATTGAAGGGAGGCAATTTTGCAACAGAAAAGCTTCAAAAAAAGACTCCAACAAGAAACTGCTGAGCTTGAATTAATATGCAAACTAGATGCCATTAACTTGGGTTTGAATAGAGACTGGGAGTGGCTGGGTCATTACACATATTGAATCTATTTCCTTAAGTTAAGTATCCTCACACCTTCTTGTCAACTGCCTAAATGGACCATCTTGATTATCACTACAAAAGTTTTTTTCTCCTGCTGATAATAGCTCATCTTAACTAATTAGCCTCTCACAGTTTGCATGGTAACTTCCAACTTATCTGTATGTATATATCTATCTATCTTACTATATGTTCCATTCTATGCATCCGATGAAGTGAGCTTTAGCTCACGAAAGCTTATGCTCTAATAAATTTGTTAGTCTCTAAGGTGCCACAAGTACTCCTCCTCTTTTAGCTATTATTCTGTTTCCCAACTACCCTGAAAAACAAAAGATGCAAATACCTTTCGCTTTCACCTTTTAGAAAAAAGACTCTAGATGAAAGCCAGCAATAGTTTGATACCAATTGTGAAAACTCCACTTTATAAAAGATTTAGGAAATCTGTGTTTTTCATTAATTGGATAACAAATTTTTGTTTTTTTCCGGCAATTTTTGTAAACAACTAAAATTAAAACTGCCCTAGTTTTCAATGGCCCATGCTGATTGGCAATGTAGGGCACCATTTCACATACACAGGATTTTGGAAGCTGTAAAAGGAATGAAAAGTTTAAATGTTTATTGGGCCTGACGGTTCACAATGCTGAATTTACAAAAGCAGTCAGATGATTTTAGTTAGTATGTAGGTTGATACTTTTCAGTGAAAAACACTCTCCCCTCCACTTTTCTCTATTGGATTAGAAAGAAGTGCCATTGATTTGAAACTGGAAGCAAAGCGGCAGTGAGATCATACCATGGGTTTTTATTATTATTTTGTGAGGCTGTATTAAAGAAGTATGCTAACATTAGCAATGAGGTATCCATTGTCTGATCTTTCACTTTGGAGCAATAATTTCTCCTTATTCATTGATCAAGGAATAACAAATCTGGTAAGTACTATGAGTGTCCAGTGACAGGGGCTGGACACAACAAGAGGATGTGTCTGAGATGTTTGGTGGACTGGAATATACCAAGTGTTTACCTGGAATGCAAAGTGAGGGCTGGCAGAGCCCAAAGAGTTCTTGAGTGCCTGAAGGACTGGCAGTATACTGTAGTTAGAAAGCAAACTATTAAAATTCATATAGGGCCAGATTCTATTGTGGTTACATTAAGCAGCACTTACTTAGACAAGCTGTGACCCTGAGAACCCCTAAATATCTTCCAGCTACCAGAAGAAACAACTCCCTCTTGCTGAAGACAGGAAGATAGCACAATGACCCACAGCCCTGGCTCTCTGAGAAATTGTCGCACAAGTCAGCCAGTGAGTTCAATGAGATTGGTAACATGCTGTATGCTGGTGGACCAATCACTAGCCTGGGACAGATAATTGGACTGCATTTCAGTCTGCAGCCCTTTTCCTCTATGCTCTCTTTATTCTTTAACATACACAAAAAAAGAAAGTGGAACAATAACAGAAAGCAACAGTCTTGTTCTTCAGCTCAAATTGCATGGACCTCTGGCCTCCAATAGCTTACTATACTGGATGTTCCCTCAGGGATCTATAGGGCTTTCCTGTCCTCCTGCAGCATTCTGCTACAGGCAAGTGCACTCCCAGTCTTCTCCTGCTCCCAACTGCTCCCCCCAGGCCTGGGGCCCTCATTTATATCCCCTGGCTGGAAATGATCATTTCCAATCACTAATGTTGTCCAGCTGGGACGGATGAGTCCTAGCACCTGTCCAGAACAGGGCTAGCATGATTAAGATCTGTAAAATCTGGACCTAAATAATTTACTTACAGAATATCCAGACTCTTTCTGCCTTTCCATCTGTGTGGACATATTCAGACTTGGTGAAAGGGTTGCAGTTCCATTGACTTAATTGAAGCTGTGCCCACCTACACCAAGGCTGAATTTGGCCTTTGGTCCATGAAGTATTTTGTAATAGAACTATGCACAGCTTTCTACATCTGCAACTATGTACAGACACTGTCCCATGGGTAGGTGAAATCATCACATTCCAGACAAGCTTTTAGATCATTTCCTTCAAGGTTTATACATACTTGGTGTCTCGATTATGTATGTTTTTCTGAGTGCTGAATTTAGAGATTAATCATAGTGGTTATTAATACAACAAGAATTTACTTAGACCACATTCTGATCTGTTAAACCCTTGTATATCCAAAGTAACCCCACTGAGCTCAAAGGAGCTTCAAATTGAGCAGAAGTATATACATCCTGCTCAACAAGTGTTTTAAATCATATTCAAATTCACTTCTATTGTATCCATTTCTAATGCTGCTGGTAGATGCATTATTTTATTAGAATTTCATTTAGGTTTTTGCTTTGATCTATACATTCACTTTCATTTTCACAAAGCCTATAGGGTCAGATAAAATCTGAAAAAAGTAGAATAAGACTGTTTCTATTAAATTATTTATGTTGCTAGGTTTGACTTACTTCGAGGAAAGGAGAGATGTGCTATATACATACACAAAAGAGAGGGCTGGGTTACACTAGTGTGACTGAGAGCAGAATCTGGCTCATAGATTTCAGGAAGCTAGCAGCATACAATACTTTCTTTTATTTTACAGGTAATATGGTGTGTTTTCTATTAACTCCATGGTGAAAACAAATAGCTTTCTTGTCTAATTCTTGAAGGATTGGGGGAAAAAATGGGTGGATGAATAGAAAGGCAAGCAAATTCCATCAAGTGGATGTTGATTTTTTTTAACCTTTCTCTGAACTGTGGCCAGGGAATTAAATAACTCAACCATGATGGGATAATATTTAGACCTAAGCATTGTCTTCTCCATTTCTATATATATTTCGCCTTGCAAGTACAAATCAAAGAGTATAAGAAGAAAGCATACCTTGATAGTTTGTAGAAATAGGGTTATCAGGTTGTTGGGTTTTTTTTCTTGATTATTTTCTTTGGAACAATTGAAATACGTCACATCATAAACTTATCTTTATATATGATAAATATTGTAACTGACTATACTGCAGCTGTCACTGTGTGAGTTGTGATATTCCAGTCCCTTAGATGTTTGTAGTGTGCTAGGTGTACCATGTTCTTGGAATCAGGTGCTGTAGGTGCTCCATGCACTAAGCTCTTCAGACTCTAGCCATCACTGAGTTCCTAAAAAAGCTCATAATTCCCAGGAAATAACAAGATTCCTTTACTAGAGCTGCCAGCAATAAAAGGTGCAATTACCTTAGTTATGTTTGCTGTAAGTTGTCTGTGCTGCCTGCTCCCACAAGCACCACCCCCGCAGTTCCCATTGGCTGGGAACCAACCAATGAGCTGCGGGAACTGTGCTGGGGGCAGGGGCAGCACCCCAAGACATGCTGTCCCCCGCCAGGGGCCCCAGAGATGTGCCAGCAGCCAGCCACTTCCAGGAGCTGCGTGGGGCCAGGGCATGCAGGCACCCTGCCTGAGCCCTGCTGCGCCGCTGGACTTTTAGTGGCCTGGAGATCATGATCGACAAGTTGGTGATCACTGATTTATTTTTGCAGGGCCCCCATTAGCCCGAGGCCCTGGCCTCCAGACCCTAAAGCCCCTGCATTAATCTGGCCCTGAATCCTTCCATAATCAACTCCCAGGCTGCTGCCTCCAAGCAGCTGTTCTTGCTCTCACATGCAGCCTCTGGCTCCCTCCTGAGTTTGGTCTCTGCTGACCTCTGGGTTTATTTCCCTTTTCTGTACTCTGGAGATTATGGCACTTTCTGCTGGCTGGATGTTGAACTGGGAGTTAACAAAGTGCCCAGCAAAGAGCCAGCAGGTTCATTTTGTTAATTACTTTGTATTACTGTACTTACACTAAACAATCTGTTCTACCTTGTATTTAGCTGTGACACTGAGTACGTTTCCCAGACCTGAAGAAGAGCTCTGTAAGCTCGAAAGCAGAGCTTGTCTCTCACCAACAGAGTTTGGTCCAGTAAAAGATATTACCTCACCCACCTTGTCTCCATAATGTACTCACAGATACATACACTTCCCTCCAGCTTTATTTTCAGAGGGTGAGCTCTGGGAGGAGGTGGGAAGGGGTGGCCCTTGAGCTTCTTAGAGCAGGGCCAGTTCATTTCCTCACAGCTCCTCTGCATCTGTTCAGCAACAGCACTGTTAAACTCTCATGAGAGGTGACTTCTAGTCTCCCCTGACTTCAGTGGGAGAGGGATCCACTGCCTGGATCCAAATGGATTGGATTTAGATTTCCCCTAAAGGTCACACAATACGTACAACTCATGAATTCTGGTGGACATTATGAAGCTATTACTATGAAAATTGCTATGTCAGAGATTAGGGGGTAGCCAAGTTAGTCTGTATCCCCAAAAACAATAAGGAGTCCGGTGGCACCTTAAAGACTAATAGATTAATTTGGGCATAAGCTTTTGTGGGTAAAAAACCACTTCTTCAGATGCATGGAGTGAAAATTACAGCTGCAGGCATTATATAATGACACATGAAGAGAAGGGAGTTACCTCACAAGTGGAGAACCAGTGTTGACAGGGCCAATTCGATCAGGGTGGATGTGGTCCACTCCCAATAATAGATGAGGAGGTGTCAATTCCAGGAGAGGCAAAGCTGCTTTTGTAATGAGCCAGCCACTCCCAGTCCCTATTCAAGCCCAAATTAATTGTGTTAAATCTGCAAATGAATTTGAGTTCTTCTGTTTCTCTTTGAAGTCTGTTTCTGAAGTTTTTTTGTTCAAGTATAGCTACTTTTAAATATGTGTTAGAATGTCCAGAAAGACTGAAATGTTCTCCTACTGGGTTTTGTATGTTACCACTCTGGATGTCAGATTTGTGTCCATTTATTCTTTTACGTAGGGACTGTCCGATTTGGCCAATGTACATGGCAGAGGGGCATTGCTGGCACATGATGGCATATATAACATTAGTAGACGTGCGGATGAATGAGCCCTTGATGGTGTGGCTGCTGTGGTTGGGTCCTCTGATGGTATCGCTAGAGTAGATATAGGGACAGAGTAGGCAACAAGGTTCGCTACAGGGATAGGTTTCTGGGTTAGTGTTTCTGTGGTGTGGTGTGTAGTTGCTGGTAAGTATTTGCTTCAGGTTGGGGGGCTGTCTGTAAGCAATGACTGGCCTGCCTCCCAAGGTCTGTGAGAGTGAGGGATCATTTTCCAGGATAGGTTGTAGATCATTGATAATGTGCTGGAGAGGTTTTAGTTGGGGGCTGTACATGATGGCCAGTGGTGTTCTGTTATTTTCCTTGTTGGGCCTATCCTGTAGTAGGTGATTTCTGGATACCCATCTCGCTCTGTCAATCTGTTTCCTCACTTCCCCAGGTGGGTATTGTATTTTTAAGAGTGCTTGATAGAGATCTTGTAGGTGTTTGTCTCTGTCTGAGGGGTTGAAGCAAATGTGGTTGTATCATAGAGCTTGGCTGTAGACAATGGATCGTGTGGTGTGATCTGGGTGAAAGCTGGAGGCATGTAGGTAGGAATAGCGGTCAGTAGGTTTCCGGTATAGGGTGGTATTTATGTGACCATCACTTATTAGCACCGTAGTGTCCAGGAAGTGGATCTCTCATGTGGACTGTTCAGGCTGAGGTTGATGGTGGGATGGAAATTGTTGAAATCATGGTGGAATTCTTCAAGGGCCTCCTTCCTGCGGGTCTATATGATGAAGATGTCATCAATGTAGCGTAAGTAGAGGAGGGGCACTAGGGGACGAGAGCTGAAGAAGCATTGTTCTAAGTCAGCCATAAAGATGTTTTCATACTGTGGGGCCATGTGGGTACCCATAGCAGTGCCACTGCATTCACTGGAAATGTGGAATTCAATAGTGCTGACAGGGCTGAGAGCACATCCCTGCCAGACCAGGGACAAAAGTCAGTCATTAGATCTTAAATGGTCATCTATTCAGGTGGAAATGCCTAAAGATAAGTAGGCTGGCTAAGGCTGGGAGTAGTTACTTTCTCAAGCTTTTCTGCAGGGGAAGATGGAAGGAGGGAAGGGAGAGAATGGAATATCCCCAAGCAAAACAAAGGGACAGAGGTTACAAACCAGGGTTTTAAAAGAGACTCATACAGGAAAGGCTGGCGGGGAGAGACACGAGAAGTGTCTCATAGCAGGGGGAACTGATTTAGCTGCATGATCAATCAAAGGCAAAGCAAAGAGAAGCTGGAGAGAAGCTCTCTGGCTGAGAAGACAAGCCATGTGCTGCAGATGGCCCCTGAATGTCCCAGAGAATGCTCTGGAGTGGAGAGGAAACGGAAGCAGGAAAATCTGTTTAGGGTTTATTATTTTTGTATAGGTGTGTAGTTCTTGTGATATTAAATAAAGAAAAATGGTGTGTTAGAATCACATGCAAAGTCTGTGTGTTATACCTATCACATGGCCTTGAAGAGTTAACCTGTGAAGCTAGAGCATTCACATGGCTAGAGTTCTGAGACAGGATGTGTTTAAACTATGAGGGAGCTTGAGCTGTCAGCACTGGTCCCAGAGCTATGCAGTTGGACCAGCAGTTCTCAAGAAAGGGTGACAGAGGATCTGCACCTTGAAAACATGCCTGGAGATCCCAAGCCAGAGGCAGTGCCTGGACTCTGGTGGTTTAAAGCACATGGGATGAGCATTTGGATCCCTTCATGGAATGTCCAAGAGAGGGCACTTGTGTAAATCTGTGACATCTCACAGTGGACTCCTCTTATCCTTGTGTGGTTCAGCTGTGGAGTTTGTTTTAGGCTGTCTCCAGCATCCCCTATTTATAGCCTCCTCCACATTGAGCTCCAACTGGCTATCAGTGTCTCCCACTAGGTAGTTTGCCCACAATGAAAGCCTCCTATATGTAGTTTCACAACTGCTACTGAGCATCCATAGTGACAGCCATACCCCAGATTCTGAACGTTTCTTGCTCCTCCAGTGGGATTGCCCTATCTGCACCCCACGTGTCTGCAGTGACACCATATTGCAAACTAATGGAGGAAAAAAGTTATTCCTTCATTGCTTCCATTCCATATTTGAACAACTGAATGCTGCAATGCAAGCATGTAGGCTACAGTAACACCTGAGGCCATCAGACAAGGATCAGAGCACCATTATGCTGAACAAGCTGTAGTAAATAAGGCACATTGTATTCTCCACTTTATTTTTAATTGAAGTTTAATTTCAGCCTTGAAGTTGGGGAGGTCCAGTATATTTTTATCAGTAGTAAAAGTTACAGCAGAGAGAGTTCAAAGAAATGTTCTGATGAGGCTTAAACAAGATAAATTAACATCAGACATATCCTTAGCTGTTCAAATATATGACTGTATCCAATACAAGAGATCTCTGTGTCTTTAAAAAAATAAAACAAATAACTCCCTTTCCCAAAACCCAACATGTTTTGAGAAGAAAAGAATGGTTTCCCTTCATCAGTGAGTGGAAGGGCCCTACTTAATCTCCTTTGGACGACACAGCCCAAGACAACTCATGTAGTGATGCTGGAATTTTCAAAAGATATTATTGGTGCCAGTGGCCAGTTGCTGTCCATGGGATTGAGGCCCAGTGCATGTTTAGCCACCCAGGGAACTTAAAAACAGTTTGTTAGTCCTGCACACATCCCCTGAGTGCTCCAAGCGGGATGGTCTGAGGTTAAGGGATTGACTGATCTATCAGGATTTTCAAAAACATTTGGAAGCTGCCAGGAATTCAGCCAAATGAGGACTGCAGAAATAATATCCCTTGCTGTCTTTGCACTATAATCATTTTATTTATACAAGATGCTGAGCACAAAATGGCAAAAGTTTGGAGATCAAATCCATTTCTGCTCTACTGAATAGACAGAGCTGGAATTTGTTGCACTGAAAAGAATGACGGGCTGCCCACAAAAAAGGAGCACAATTTATTTTTGATACAGCCTGGGGCCCTTCTCTTGAAAAGCTGATGTCTCTGAGGATTCTTTAACAGTAATCACTGTTTTCTGTATGCAATGAGAACAAAAATTACTGCTCGGTATAAAATCATATGTGCAGGGCTTGTATGCTGAGGCATAGTTTTATGTACATGCCCTTCAGGATACTTGTTAACATATTGTGCTGTCTTTTTTTAAAGGTGAAAGAGAGCATGACTACTCAGTGGTGTTCATAGTTTAGTCACAGTGAAGTGCTAAACTGTCTTCTTTTTTCAAATGCTCCCGTTTTCTCTGTTCCTTATAACTGTATTAGAAAATCACAAATCCTATGTTCAATAGAGATTTCATAATAAGACAGAAACCAATATTCCTGTGTACTCAGTGCTAGAAAACTAATGCTAACTTGGGGCCTCATTCTGCATCTCTTACTCACCAGGCGTGTTATGTATTATTTGTACAGTCCCTGGTGTGTGTTAGATTTCTTAAAGAACATATAACAGACCATCTTTGCCCTGAAAATTTTGTAATCTAAATAAAAACAAATAATAAGAAATGAAGATGCACAATAGGACGGATAGGACTAGGGATGACAAGATTGTCTCAAATAACACTTATTCATGCAAATAGTTCCATTGAAGTATTGAGCCAGATGGTTCCACCCTATGGGAAAATCCAAAGGATGAGGCAAGAAGAAAAGTCTCTTTGCAGAACAATCCTCTGATGAGAGAAGCATGGGGAGGGGGGCTATGGACTTTGGAACTCAGGCCTCTCCAAACTTAGTAAAACACAAATTGTCAACATCACATGTCAAAATATACAAAGTACCCTTAAATCAAACTCTAGGTTCTCAAGCAGCATTTATCTTATGTTGCCCATCTGTAAACTTCAGTTACCAATAGAAATATTTTTTTTTTCAGTTTGTGTGTGTGTGGTGAAATCTGTTTACATAAATCTCATATTTCTACGGCTATCTATTGGAAATGGAACTGTTCTGAAGAGATGACTCTAGCTTTACTGGACCCTCTCCCCCGTGGCAGCATGGCTCCTGCACATCTCACATTATTGCTCAGTACCTGCCATGAAGGGACCCACACAGATGGACTTCTTCACAGCTCAAGACTCGCCAAGGCAGGGGTGGTGCTGCTCTCCATGCGATTGTCCTTTGCAGAACTTAGGGCCATAAAGCTCCCAGGTATATTACTTTCTTTATAGAAATCCCCGGGTTCTGTCCAGGGCAGTGCCATGGAGCACAGCACCCCACCTTCTTTAGAAGCAGGGATAGAGTTATATATGGAGGGCAACTTCAATTGAAGTCCCTGGTAGGGATGATGCAAGCCAAGCTCATCATCCCTGTGAGCAAGATTTATAGGGCTGGGTCTTTAGTTTTTCTATACTGCCACAGTTAGTTAATTCAGTGCAGAAAATTTTAATCTTAAAATGAAAACCTAGACTGAACTCACTGCTTTACTGTATTAAATAATTCTCCCCATTATAGCCCTACCATTTAAAAAAATCCTATGTTTAGTTGGCAATAACTTCATCTTAGTACCATACTTGTGTCAGATATATTTGATCATGGATAAGAAACGAAGCTCAGTTAAAAGCCAGGCTATCATGCGAAATTAACACAATGACTGTCCCTGTGACATTTATTTGATATAGAAAAATGCTTTTCTTGTAACTAATTTCATGTAATTAATACATTTTATAATCACCAGGAGCCTCTTACTGTGCATTTAATGCTATAGATGTTAACTGTGAATAAGAGTACTTATCAAAGATTATTCTTACTCAGACTTTAAAGGTGGATACAAATATTATGAAATATTTTGGAAACAAATGTCAGCATCATTTACAGTGATTTCTAGTTATGCATACAGCTGGTTTCATAATCAGTGAATCTCACAGAAACAGTAAAAGCAGTAACTTTGATTGCTTCCATTGCCAGGAACTATGTGCTAATGGATCTGCATCAGATTTCAAAGTTACATTTAGCTTTCATAGACTGGGATTGGATTGCTTAGAGAACTTGTCCCAGTTCATTTTTGAATCTCATTTCAGTTAGCTAAGACATTTTGTAAAGCCCTGTACATGCCTGCCTCACCTCCTAGCAGGACTATGCTGCTGTACATGCTAACCAGCTCTGATGCACCTGTCAAAAATGTTTAGAATAAGAGAGCTTCATCATAGATCTTATAAGAAATATTGTAGCCACATATAGATGTTCTCTGAGAGATTTTGTGGTGTTTCAGTTTAGTTGGGGGAGGTCTTGGTTGGATATTAGGAAACACTATTTCCCTAGGAGAGTGATGAAGCACTGGAATGGGTTACCTAGAGAGCTGGTGGAATCTCCATCTTTAGAGGTTTTTAAGGCCCAGCTTGACAAAGCCCTGGCTGGGATGATTTAGCTGGTGTTGGTCCTGCTTTGAGCAGGGGAATGGACTAGATGACCTCCTGAGGTCTCTTCCAACCCTAATAGTCTATGAGTCTATGATCTCTAAAGTTATTCAAGATACATTGTATTGTTGCTTGATCATGCTTTGAGATCTTATGTGTTAGAGTAGAGCTGATCAAAAAAATGGGTGCAGAGGAGGGAAGGGTGTTTTTCTATGGAAGTTTTTAATTGTTCATTGAAAACCCAAAAACCTGAAAATCAAAACATTTTCAGCCAAAATCTGAAAAAAATTAGGTTTTGTCCAAAAGTTTTCATTTTCCAGATTTTTGATTTTCTGATTGAAAAAGTGATTTTTTGAGGAAACCACACACTTTCCATGAAAACTTTCATTTAGACAAAAACCCATTTTAATTTATTTATTAATTAATTTTTACAGAAAAGTTTTTTGACAGCAATTTTTGACCAGCATTATTATGGAATAGTGCTAGCCACTCCATAGTTAAATTTAAGATAGCATAGGAGGTGAAAGGGGGCATGGCCAGAATGATTAGGTGCATCAGGAACCCCAGATACCAGAGTAGCCTTTAGGGAGCCATTGCAGCTGGCACAGCTTTGAGTTTTTGTATATACTTTTGCAGGTTTTAGGGGATAACTTTAAAATGTGAGTCCACTGGGGTGATAATGAGTGTTGAAAGATTATATGGCAGCAAGGAATTGTCTGTATCCCCTAACTACTCATTTCCAGACATTCTAACATTTGGGTTTTCAGAAGGTTTACAAAAGTAAAGAAAGTGCAGTGTTGATCCTCGGTGTTAGCTAAACTCCATTGAAACACATCTCCAACCTAATTTTTTTTTTAATGACATTTTAGATCTGAATTCTGTTTAGGCTTGTCAATTTTGGTTGAACATATTCCTGGAGATTTCATCACATGACATCACATCACAAGCAGGGAGAACTGGGAGTCCTGACACAGTCAAGGAATTATGATGTGGTTGGAATAACAGAGACTTGGTGGGATAACTTACATCCTGGAGTATTGTCATAGATGGATATAAACTGTTCAGGAAGGAAAGGCAGGGCAAAAAAGGTGGGGTAGTTGCTTTGTATGTAAGAGAGCAGTATGACTGCTCAGAGCTCCAGTATGAAACTCCAGAAAAACCTGAGAGTCTCTGGATTAAGTTTAGAAGTGTGAGCAACAAGGGTGACGTTGTGGTGGGACCACCAGTCTATAGACCACCAGACCAGGGGATGAGGTGGACGAGGCTTTCTTCTGTCAACTAACAAAAGTTACTAGTTCACAGGCCTTGGTTCTCATGGGGGACTTCAATAACCCCAATATCTGCTGGGAGAGCAATACAGCAGTGCACAGACAATCCAGGAAGTTTTTGAAAAGTATAGGGGACAATTTCCTGGTGCAAGTGCTGGAGGAACCAACTGGGGCAGAGCTCTTCTTGACCTGCTGCTCACAAACAGGGAAGAATTAGTAGGAGAAGCAAAAGTGGATGGGAATCTGGGAGGCAGTGACCATGAGATGGTTGAGTTCAGGATCCTGACACAAGGAAGAAAGGAGAGCAGCAGAATATGGACCCTGGACTTCAGAAAAGCAGACTTTGACTCCCTCAGGGAACTGATGGGCAGAATCCCCTGGGAGAATAACATCAGGGGGAAAGGAGTCCAAGAGAGCTGGCTGTATTTTAAAGAATCCTTATTGAGGTTGCAGGAACAAATCATCCTGATGTGTAGAAAGAATAGTAAATATGGCTAACAACCAGCTTGGCTTAACAGTGAAATCCTGGCTGATCTTAAACACAAAAAAGAAGTTTACAGGAAGTGGAAGATTGGACAAATGACCAGGGAGGAGTATAAAAATATTGCTCAGGCATGCAGGAGTGAAATCAAAAAGGCCAAATCACACTTGGAGGTGCAGCTAGCAAGAGATGTTAAGAGTAACAAGAAGGGTTTCTTCAGGTATGTTAGCAACAAGAGGAAGGTCAAGGAAAGTGTGGGCCCCTTACTGAATGAGGGAGGCACCCTAGTGACAGAGGATGTGGAAAAAGCTAATGTACTCAATACTTTTTTTGCCTCAGTCTTCATGAACAAGGTCAGCTCCCAGACTACTGCACTGGGCAGCACGGCATGAGGAGGAGGTGACCAGCCCTCTGTGGAGAAAGAAGTGGTTCAGGACTATTTAGAAAAGCTGGACGAGCACAAGTCTATAGGGCCGGATGCACTGCATCTAAGGGTGCTAAAGGAGTTGGCAGATGTGATTGCAGAGCCATTGATCATTATCTTTGAAAACTCATTGCGATCAGGCAACGTCCCGGATGACTGGAAAAAGGCTAATGTAGTGCCCATTTTTAAAAAAGGGAAGAAGGAGGATCTGGGGAACTATAGGCCAGTTAGCCTCACCTCAGTCCCTGGAAAAATCATGGAGCAGGTCCTCCAGGAATCAATTCTGAAGCCCTTTGAGGAGAGGAAAGTGATCAGGAACAGTCAGCATGGATTCACCAAGGGCAAGTCATGCCTGACTAATCTAATTGCCTTCTTTGACAAGATAACTGGCTCTGTGGATGCGGGGAAAGCAGAGGATGTATTATTCCTTGACTTTAGCAAAGCTTTTGATATGGTCTCCCACAGTATTCTTGCCAGCAAGTTAAAGTAGTATCGGCTGGATGAGTGGACTATAAGGTGGATAGAAAGCTGGCTAGATTGTCGGGCTCAATGGGTAGTGATCAATGACTCCATGTCTAGTTGGCAGTTGGTATCAAGTGGAGTGCCCCAAGGGTCGATCCTGGGGCTGTTTTGTTCAATATCTTCATTAATGATCTGGAGGATGGCGTGGACTGCACCCTCAGCAAGTTTGCAGATGACACTAAACTGGGAGGAGTGGTAGATACAGTGGAGGGTAGGAATAGGATACAGAGGGACCTAGACAAATTGGAGGATTGGGCCAAAAGAAATCTGATGAGGTTCAACAAGGACAAGTGCACAGTCCTGCACTTAGGGTGGAAGAATCCCATGCACTGCTACAGACTAGGCAGCAGTTCTGCAGAAAAGGACCTAGGGGTTACAGTAAACGAGAAGCTGGATATGAGTCAACAATGTGCCCTTGGCATTTTGGGCTGTATAAGTAGGAGCACTGCCAGCAGATAGAGGGATGTGATCATTCCCCTCTATTCGGCATTGGTGAGGCCTCATCTGGAGTACTGTGTCCAGTTTTGGGTCCCACACTACAAGAAGGATGTGGAAAAATTGGAAAGAGTCCAGCGGAGGGCAACAAAAATGATTAGGGGGCTGGAGCACATGACTTATGGGGAGAGGCTTAGGGAACTGGGATTATTTAGTCTCCGGAAGAGAAGAATGAGGGGCGATTTGATAGCTGCTTTCAACTACCTGAAAGGGAGTTCCAAAGAGGATGAATCTAGACTGTTCTCAGTGGTACCAGATGATAGAACAAGGAGTAATGGTCTCAAGCTGCCATTGGGGAGGTTTAGGTTGGATATTATGAAAAACTTTTTCACCAGGAGGTGAAGCACTGGAATGGGTTACCTAGGGAGGTGGTGGAATCTCCTTCCTTAGAGGTTTTTAAGGTAAGGCTTGACAAAGCACTGGCTGGGATGATTTAATTGGGGATTGGTCCTGCTTTGAGCAGGGGGTTGGATTAGATGACCTCCTGAGGTCCCTTCCAACCTTGATATTCTATGATTCTATGATATAATCTTTAATTAAAGATTGATCTTTTGTTCCTGGAGACTCCAGGACATTCCTGGAGGGTAGACAACCCTAATTCTGTTGCTTGTTAATAAAATTTAGAGCTTGGTCCAGTAAACACTACCTTCCAGGTGTAATGCTTACTACCAGAATTAATAACATTAACATTACCTTCCTTACATCTTTACTCACAGAAGTCAGTGGAACAACTCACTGGGGAAATCACTATTCTCGTTAGTTAGTGTTGGCCAGATTGGACCCTAAGATCTGTTGTATGTATTTAGATGTAATATATTGACTAAAGGTGTTAAAGAAACCTTGTTACTGTCCAACATTAAACAGTGTTAAACAAGGTCCCCAGTTTGGCATACAGAGACCTGAGCCTGCTTAGTACCATGGCAAACACACCATTAAAAATCCTTTTAACCTTTTATTAAAGATAAAGAAAAGGAACAACAGCTAAAGCATTTGAAATGTAAAGTATTAAGGCCTTCATTTTAACAACATCCCTTTCTCTTTAGCTGGAGAGAATTTTTAGAAGGAACAAACCCTTTGTTTGACAGTCTCTTATATGGTGTCACAGATGGTAACCACAGTCCTTTTAGGGAAAAGAGAAGTTAGTTGAGATGAGCTGGAGCTGCTGCTGTTAAAGTCTGATCCTGTTTCATCCTAGATGGTGGTTGGGATTCAACTAGGGTCGGTAGAGATGGCAATTTGATCTCAGTCCCTCTCTCTGGCTGTGTTGGGGCTTACCTAGTCCTTCATAGCCCCTGACTAGAGACCCTATGGTCCTACTACATCCCATCCCAGGAAGGAACAGTGGAGATAGGTCTTCCAGGCCTGCCTTGTTACCTGCACCAACTCTACGGCATCTTGCCTTTACCCTTCCGTGGGCTCAAGGCATAACCCAGTTAGTTTAGGCTCCCCAACCCTTTCCCAGTTCCTAGGGCTCAGTGCAAAAGGCATCTACCCTTACCCAATTCCTAGTGCTCAGGGCATAATCTTCTGCATGTTTGCTGGGCCTTTTACCAGTGAAAGAGATTTGCACATTTCTAGTTATTAACAGTTACTAAAACAGAATACACATGCTAAGCATACAATGCTCAGCACTCTCAATAAGGCAGACAAACTTTTCTTGATGGCCTGTCAAGATTAGATCATCTGCGGCTTCAGTTTCTTCATGATGTGATTGGCAGGGTGTTGAGATCTGGTAGCTCTGATCTTGGGCTGTGTCCTAGAGTTAGGTTCCAAAGAACTTCCTTTTGGACCCCAGTTTATATAGCTAAACTTGAGTCCCACTTAGATATACTTTAAACCATCATTTTAAACTAAAGTACTACTAAACAGTATTTTTCACCACTCCTAGCCCATCACAAAACAATTCTTTAACCAATCAGACCCTACCACATTAGTTGATTTAAATCTTGCAAAATTAGTTATGCAACTGACTGACACAATTAAAGAATCAGACAGAAATCATACAGATAAACAACAGAGAAGTTAGGATCATAAAGGCAAAACAATAAAGAAGTATAAATTTCACAATCACAACCCATAACTATTTCACATTTGGGAACAATGTATACCTTCAAATCAGCGGCACTGCTATGGGTACCCGCATGGCCCCACAGTATGCCAACATTTTTATGGCTGACTTAGAACAACGCTTCCTCAGCTCTCATCCCCTAATACCCCTACTCTACTTGCACTACACTGATGACATCTTCATCATCTGGACCCATGGAAAAAAAGCCCTTGAGAAATTCCACCATGATTTCAACAATTTCCATCCCACCATCAACCTCAGCCTGGACCAGTCCACACAAGAGAGCCACTTCCTGGATACTACGGTGCTAATAAGCGATGGTCACACAAACACCACCCTATAGCGGAAACCTACTGACCGCTATTCCTACCTACATGCCTCCAGCTTTCACCCAGATCACACCACACGATCCATTGTCTACAGCCAAGCTTTACGATACAACCGCATTTGCTCCAACCCTTCAGACAGAGGCAAACACCTATAAGATCTCTATCATGCATGCTTACAACTACAGTACCCACCTACTGAAGTGAAGAAACAGATTGACAAAGCCAGAAGAGTACCCAGAAGTCACCTACTACAGGACAGGCCCAGCAAAGAAAATAACAGAACGCGACTAGTCATCACCTTCAGCCCTCAATTAAAACTTCTCCAACGCATCATCAAGGATCTACAACCTATCCTGAAGGATGACCCATCACTCTAACAGATCTTGGGAGACAGGCCAGTCCTTGCTTACAGACAGCCCCCCAACCTGAAGCAGATACTCACCAGCAACCACACACCACACAACAGAACCACTAACCTAGGAATTTATCCTTGCAACAAAGCCTGTTGCCAACTCTGTCCACATATCTATTCAGGGGACACCATCATAGAGCCTAATCACATCAGCCACACTATCAGAGGCTCGTTCACCTGCGCATCTACCAATGTGATATATGCCATCATGTGCCAGCAATGCCCCTCTGCCATGTTCATTGGTCAAACTGGACAGTCTCTATGTAAAAGAATAAATGGGCACAAATCAGACGTCAAGAATTATAACATTCAAAAACCAGTTGGAGAACACTTCAATCTCTCTGGTCACTTGATTGCAGACCTGAGAGTGGCTATTCTTCAACAAAAAAACTTCAGAAACAGACTCCAAAGAGAGACTGCTGAATTGGAATTAATTTGCAAACTGGATACAATTAACTTAGGCTTGAATAGAGACTGGGAGTGGATGGGTCATTAGACAAAGTAAAACTTTTTCCCCATGTTATTCTCCCCCACCAACACCCCCCCAGTGATCCTCAAACATTCTTGTCAACTGCTGGAAATGGCCCACTTTGATTATCACCACAAAAGGTTTTCTTCTCCCGCCCCCTCCTGCTGGTAATAGCTCATCTTAAGTGATCACTCTCCTTACAGTGTGTATGATAAAACCCATTGTTTCATGTTCTCTGTGTGTGTATATAAATCTCCCCACTGTATTTTCCACCAAATGCATCCGATGAAGTGAGCTTTAGCTCATGAAAGCTTATGCTCAAATACATTTGTAAGTCTCTAAGGTGCCACAAGTCCTCCTTTTCTTTTTGCGAATACAGACTAACACGGCTGCTACTCTGAAAACTGTTGATAAGTGGTTTCTAGCTAGACAGAATGCTATCAAACAAAGTTTTCTTTAAAGATCTTAAGATCTGTTTCTTTATCTGGTGATGGTGGGTACTATTAGGACAGAAAGCCTCATTAACAGTCAGATATTACATTGTTTTGATGCAATTTAGATGGAATGTGAGGATGTGACTCTTTTACGGTTGCTAGGTGTCCAGGTTTCAACCTGAATACCCAGTCAAAAAGGGACCCTTGTGGCTCCGGTCAGCACCACTGACTGAGCCGCTAGAAGTCCAGTCAGCGGTGCAATAGGGCTAAGGCAGGCTCCTTGTCTCTGCGTGGCTCCCAGAAGTGCCCAGCATGTCCAACTCTTAGGCGCAGGGGCCAGGGAGGCTCTGCGTGCTTGACAGGCCCTAAGCACCGGCTCTGCAGTTCCCATTCACCAGGAACCTTGTCCCCTGACCCTATGCCTAGCAGTCAGACATGCTGGTCGCTTCTAGGAGCTGTGTGGAGCCAGGGCAGGCAGGGAGCCGGCCTTAGCCCCGCTGTGCTGCTGACCAGAAGCCACCAGAGGTAAGTGCCACCCAGCTGGAGCCACACCCCCTCCCACACCCCAACCCTTTGGCCCAGGGGCCAAATATGGGACTCCCTCCCAGAGCCAGTACCCAAACCCCCTTCCCCAGCCCTGAGCCCCCTCCTGCACCCAAATTCCCTCCCGGAGCCTGCACCCCATACCCAGTCCTGCACCCCAACGCTGAACCCTCTTCTGCACCCAAACTCCCTGCCTGTGCCCTCAGTCCACACTCCCTCCTGCACCTTTGCCACACTCCCTCCTGCACCCTTGCTCCAGCCCAGGGCCCCCTCCCATATCCCCTGCTATACCCATTCCTGGCCTCATCCTCAGTGCAAAACTGAGTTGAAAGACCATACTCAGAGTAGTTATCAATGGTTTCCTGTCAAAGTGGCATTCCAGATAGATCAGTCTTGGGTCTCATACTATTTAATATTTTTATTTAATGACTTGGATAATGGAGTGGAGACTATGCTTATAAAACTTGTGGATGATGCCAAGCTGGGAAAGATTGAGAGCACTTGGGAGAATAGGATCAGAATTCAAAATGACCTTGACAAATTCTTGAATTGGGTCTGAATTCAAATCAAACGCACAAATGCAAAATGAGGAATAAGTGGCTAGGCAGTAGTACTGCAGAAAAAGATATGGAGGTTATAGTGGATGACAACAGAATATGAGCCGACCATGTGACACAGTTGCGAAAAGGCAAATGTCATTATGGAGTATATTAACAGGAATGTTGTATCTAAGACACTGGAGATAATTGTCTTGCTCTACTTGGCACTGGCCTCAGCTGAAGTACTGTGTCCAGTTGTGAGCACCATACTTTAGGAAGATGTGGACAAATTGGAGAAAGTCCAGAGGAAAACAACAAAAATGATAAAAGGTTTAGAAAACCTGCCGTATGGAGAAAGGTTAAAAAAATGAGCATCTTTAATCTTGAGAAAAGACTAAAGGGGGATCTGGTAAATCTTCATATATGTTACGGGCTGCTATAAAAAGGACTGTGATCTATTGTTCTCCATGTCCACTGAAGTTATGAAAAGAAGTAATGGGCTTAATCTGCAGCCTGGGCAATTTAGGTTAGATATTAGGAAAAACTGTCTAAACTATAAGCATAGTTAAGTTCTGGAATAGGTTACCAAAGGCGGTTGCGGAACCCTCATCATTGGAGGTTTTAAAGAACATTTAAGAACGTTCTAGGTAAACTTGTTCTTGCCTCAGTGTGTGTGGGCGTGGGGACTCGATGACATCTTGAGGACCTTTCCAGCCCTACCTTTCTATGATTCTGTGCTTCATCGGTTCTTGTGTGAAAAGTATATAGGAAGCATCAGGATGCTACAAAATATGGTAGTGATGAGTTCATAAGTATCACTCTTCCCTGTGGGCCAGCACAGATAACCAATGATCCAACCCATTTATGGGATTGCTTATGGAGGTGTGGTCTTTCAGATGAGATATAAAATCTAAATCCCACCCACTTGTGAGCATTGACTATCCCATGGTACTTTCTGCAGGAGTCAGTGTTAGTCCTGCTGCCCTAATTAAATTCCAGCTGGGATAGATTTGCCTGTTGAAATGCCATTATATCTCAAATAGACATGACATTCTGTTCCTAAAACTGTTGGCTGCTGTGCTTTTGGAAACATTGTCTAGGTTCACCCCCAGTATGTAGTGGGCAAAACATTTGCTCTCGATAGGGTTTCTGCAATTGTAAAGGTACAATCTGTCATTCTAGTAGGGGTGAAATCTAATGCCATTGACTTAAATAAGGCCAGGATTTAATTGTACGTATTTAAATGTCTTTAAGAAGGTTTAAGAAAAAAAGGAAAGGGACAGGAGCTTTTGAGAGTTTCTAGGTTAATGGAAACATGAAGCTGACACAATGCTAGTTTTCTTGGGATTGCTTCAGCAATTCATCTCTCTGTTCCTGCTCTTCAATGGGGAATGAGATGTCACTGATTAAACTACATCATATTGCCTTGCTAGTGCAGCCAGTCTAGCAGAAATTCTTTCATAACACAAGTGATTTACAGCAACAGCAGCACTGACTGTAACTGAACTAAGTCCAGAAATCTCTCTTGGTAGTAGCAGCCAAATTCCACAGACCTGTTACAAAATTCACACAGCACAGTGACCATCCAAGTGCTTAACATGAGGGTTGTTATATTGAAAATATTTTCAGTTATTTCATTTTAATATGCTGCAAAGCCTTGGCAGAGCTTGCAATGTATTCACTTTCCAGGCACAGAATCACTACAGCCTGGAAGTGGGTGGGAGGCCAGGCTTCATATCTTTCAACACCATCTACATTTTTCCTTGAGTTGTTAAGATCTAATGTGACTGTAGTCTACAGATGGCCTGTCAATTTTAATTTTTCCTGAGCTATCTAGTATGTTTGGAATAAGACAGTCTCAGATCTTATTTAATTTTTTTCATGCTTTGAAAAAAACATATTATACACTTAAACTGATACAGGGATACCTTGGGTTGAATTTTACTTTTGATTGAGAGAGCCTGAGGTTTTTTAACTCAATGATTTAAACAGGAATTTGCCTGAGAAAGAATTGAATAGCAACAGCACAATTTGGTCCTATGAAATGCAAAGGCTTGTATTTACAGTGAACTCTGAAGCTGTCGTATGCACTGATTGTTCTGCCAGGGTAGAGCACAGTAGCAATTTAAGAAATTAGTTTCTACCTTTCACTACTAGTAAGGCTTTTTTCTCTTTTCCTACCCTAATGCCCTTACCAATACTGTCACTGACTGAATGTGCAAAACTTTATTCAATTTCAAAATGACTATGCATTAGTCCCTTTAAAGAAAAAAAATCACTTTAGCCAAATCATTGTTATGTAACAGCTCTTGTATTCAACTTATCCAGAACTCTCATTACATCTTTATATGTGGAAGCTGAGTTCTGAATAGGGAGTGCACGTAAAAGGAGGTGACTAGTATAGTTTAGTGTATTTGAGAGCTAATGTAGATTTAAACAATGAACCAGCTTATGTTTAAATAGTTCCTTTTATCCAAAGGATCCACAATTACCATATGTAGATACAGCACCAACGGAATACATCCACCTCCAGAGTGGATGGTGGATACCTACCAATACACTTACACAACTCATACAAATGTCCACATAAGCAGTTTTTTAGAGTCTCCACCAAGAAGAACCCTAACCAATAAATTGTGTTAGACTCAGTTTACTAATGGACACAATGGACCCTGCTTCAATTTGAACCTGCAATTTGCACAATAGGTAGATGTTTTAGCCGTGAAATTTATAACACCATACCACCCCTCCAGCTCAGACTATTATGCTAGAGAGGTCTATGACAAATGTGGCAAATGCCTGATCTGAAGTGCTTGAAACAACGTGTGTGATGAATTGGACCAGCATTGCAGAATAGCTGAAGTTGAGAAATCTTGGGCCAGACTTTCAAAAGGCAGCTCAGTAACCACAATTTGGACTACTATAATGGCCAAAAACTTTCAAAAGTGTTCAGAACCGAGCAGCTTCCTCATTTAGCTACCTAAATGGTAGCTGTTGGATGCTGAGCTATTTTGAAATTCTTCCTCTCCCCCCTTACGTAAAAGCTAGGGCATATTGGCGGCAGGCTTCTTGTAGCTTTAGTTCTATATGTAAATGTGACATTCAGTGTTTCGGGTACTGTGTGCTGGGTAATGATGTGAAAGGACTTCCTTTTTCTAAAACTGGCTCTTTATTAAGAACTTTTTACAGAGGTGCTGTAACTGCAGCTAGCATGCACCTGGGGCAAATTAGGGTTTGGTGGGGCCCCTCCCCACCCCTTCTGCCTGCTTTTTGTTTGGATGGCTCTCAATGGCCAGACTTACATCTACTCACCTGTGCATAGTGGCTTCAGAGCCTTGGCTCCTCTGTAGCAGCCTGCCTGCCTTGTTTGGCAGTCTCTTAATTGATTCTGTTTTCTGACCATCATTCCTCCACTGGGCTGTAGAAGACTATCCCTCATGGGAAGCAGAGTCTCAGTTCTTCAGCCCATCAGTCCCTGTCCTGGATTACCGTCTACTCCCTGGGAAGCTGTATTATGATGGCCTAACATTGCCAGGTAGGGATCTCTTCCTGTCTGGTTTGCCTTTGTCTTGGCTATCTTCCCATTGCTTTGTGAGTACTCTAGGGGAAGATATCTTGTGCTCACATTCCCATATGATGCAGAATGATTTCTGCCACAGTGTACTGTGGCCCATTTTCTGGTCATAGAGTGTCCACTGTACCATACCTTGTAAATGTGCCTTCAGTTTCCTGATCAGTTCTTGTCAGAGCCTACTCTAGATAACCCATCTCCCAGAAGCTGGAGTAGCAATCTGTAAGGCTAGATTTTAGTCAGGGATATTTTCAGTAAAAGTCATGGACAGGACACAGGCAGTAAACAAAAATTCATGGCCCTGACTTGTCCATGACTTGTACTATATACTCCTAACTAAAACTTGGGCAAGGGAGCTGTGGAGGCAGCGGTGGCTGGTGTGATTACCTGATCATAGAATATCAGGGTTGGAAGGGACCTCAGGAGATCATCTAGTTCAACCCCTGCTCAAAGTAGGACCAATCCCTAATTTTTGGCCCAGATCCCTAAATGGCCCCCTCAAGGATTGAATTTACAATGCTGGGTTTAGCAGGCCAATGTTCAAACCACTGAGCTATCCCTCCCCCATCTTGCACTGGCTGCTGCAGAAGTCATGGAGGTCATGGAATTCATGACCTCCATGACAGTCATAGAGCCTTAGTAATCTGTGACCATGTAGTTTCTGTCTTTAAAAATGAAGAGGTTTATTCTGACCTTTTCCCAGGGTGAGTTTGGGATTTAATGAATGTAGAAGCTCCTTCTGCATCAATCAGTATCAGGTTTATAATGGCACCAGAGGTGCCATGGGGCCAGGCCCCTGCTCAGCAGGTCCCCTGCCTGCCCAGCACTCCACTTCACTTGCGCTGAGCTGGCTTTCCTCTCCTTCCCCTCCCCTGAGCTCCTCTCTAGGCCTGCCAGCCTGACCCAGGACTTCTCACTTCTCCTCTCAGCTGGCTGGCTGAGGGCTCCTCTTTCCGCCTTTGTCCTCCCTCACTGGCCATTGGTATGCTTTTATCCCCAGTTCTGAAGCATGTGTCCATCTCATGATGTTGGCTCTTAAATCTGCTGGAATTACTAATGAGTCCGCTTTAAACAAAATCCCAGTTTCCACCCCTAGTAGTAGGGGGGAAACTGCCATTTGCTCTTTTCAATCTGGCCAACCCTGAAGCATGAACATTTTTATTGCCTGTAGCACTCCTTTCTGTTCGGCGCTTTGTTGGATTGCCTAGGGCCTGCCACCAGATATGCGAAGATAGTATCACATTTTTATAGACTCCATCTCCTCTTTGGCAGAGCCATCTGTGTTGTACTCTGGAAACCATTTCCTCTCAACGTACTTGCCACCAGGAGTGTCTTTCCTGGGCAGTGCCTTATCCTTCCCTCATTGCACTGGAGTCTTAATAGCATGTGTTATAGTTGCTTGGGAGAACTCAGCAGTGCCTTCGCCATGATGCCTTCCAATGGCTTGTGATCAGATTGTATATCCACCTTGTCCAAAGGTGAACTGTTGGAACCATTCTATTTGAAAGAGCACAGCCAGTAGCTCCTATTCTATCTGAACATATCCTCCTTCTGTGTCTGTCAGGGCTTTAACACCAAAGGCTATGGGCTACTGGCTTTGCATCAGTGTTGCTGCTAGGCTTCCTATGCAGCCATTACTGTAGCTCTAGCTGTGCTGCAGGGTTGTAGCACTTTAGAACTGGTGCCTTGTTTATGTATTGCTTTTTATTCTTTGAAATGCCTGTTCTTGGGTTTAATCCTTTAAAAACACAGTTGGGCTTGTATGTATTCTCTGCTGTGCATATAGTAGAAATTTTTTAAACAATATAGTCATTTATTAATTATTACAAAAGTGATGAGGACCTATCCTACACTGCATCATTGTGTATTAATTGTCTCAAGAGTTCACGGGCTTCTGATAATCTGGAAATATAAACTCATCCCTGTGAATCGCTGGACTCCCTTTATATCCTTTGGTCCAGGCATTTCCTTTATGGCTTCGTTTCTCAGAGCCCGGTCGGAATCTCTGAAAGCCAACAGATGTCCCATGTAGGGGACCTCAGTTCTCTTCTGTTTCAGCTTGTTTGCATTCAGCCTCACCTTCCATTCCCAGCACTTGTTTAGAAGTTGATACAGCTTGGTGGTATGGCCCTGGATTGTTCTTTCTTGACAGCTCCTTCTCCTAAAAAAAACAGTTCAGCTATGGTGCCTGGGAGTCTGGGGTACCTCTTGGTGCCTGGGAGTCCTCCAAGCTGCCTATTTACTCTGTTTCTAGGTCCTTCTTTGTTTTCTTGTTAATCACACTCTTCTTTGCTGTTGGTCTTGCTAGACTGAATGCTGCCACCAGGGTTCATGTACCATATACTGGGTAATAACATGAGAGCACTCCCTGTTTCTAAAACTAAACTGGATTTTTATTAAGAGAGTAGGCGCCGACTTCATGGGTGCTCCAGGGTGATAAATAAGCAGAGATAAATTAGCAGGTGCTTAGCACCCACTGACAGCCAAGCTCCCCTTTCTGCCTCCAACTCCTGCTCACCTGTGGCCTCCGCCGATGAACTCCTCCCTCTCTCTTCCAGCGTCTCCTGCGCACTGCAAAACAGCTGTTCTGCGAGATGCAGGAGGTGCTGGGAGGGAGGGGGAGGAGCAGGGACAGGGCACGCTTAGGGGACAAGGCAGAACAGGGTGGGGAAGAGGCAGGGTGGGGTGCAACCTTGGAGGCCAGGGGTGGGATGGAGGTAGGGGCTTGGGGGAAGGGGTGCAGTGGGGCCAAGGCCTGGGGCTGAGCAGGGGTTGAGCACCCCCAGGGAAAATTAGAAGCCAGCACCTCAGACTAACAGAACTATTTACAGATGTGCTACAACTGTCACTAGAATTCCAGCCATATGTTCAGAGACTGCCTTCCTGGTGTCTCTTACCTCCTGCAAACTATGCTCCTCCCTCCAAGTTTTGTGCAGGTTGTTACACAGAAGAGTATTAAGGCAATGAATTTTATTTCCTGGATCCAGTAACGTGACCTAGTTGAGGTTGCAATTGTTAATACTCCTGTGACAGGCCAAGATCAGTTAAATCTAGTGCTAACTGTTTCACTGTGAGAAAACTAGCCACAATAGAGTTGTTCTCTGAAGCTGGTAGAGTTTTGTTTCAAGTTCTCAGTGACCTGAGACAGAGCAAGGTACAAGCAAAAAATTATCTGATGTAGTGAATTGCCAGTCAGAATAGTAGAATATTCCATTTGACTATATGTTAATAACAAATGAAAAGATCTGCAATATTAAACTAATTAAGTACTTAATGTCTGTACAGTTCTTTCAGAGCCTGCGAGGCTTTTGTATACAAGTCCTAAGTAGTTAATTGTTGTTATTGCATTATCTGACAGTCTGATTCATAGTCACACACTTTAGCCTTTTCCTTCTAACATTCTGCATGCTTTCTGTAATGTTTCAGGAAGCATTTCCAAGTTATACTTGGTGTAGAACATCAAAAAGAAAAATTGTGAATCATTTTTCTTAGAAATGTATAATAAGTTGTCTATACATTTAATCTGTTGTTACATCATCAACTGCTTCAGCTTCCAAGGTTACAAAAGCAATTTTTTGGGCAGCATAAGTGGGAGTGTTGTTAAATACTTTAATTGTTTTTAGCACTTAAAAACCTTCCAGAACAAGTTGTCAGAATAATCTTGGAATCTGATAATATCTTTTAAAAAGAAAAGGCCTACTCAATCCACACACTTCTCAGCTACATAGAGAAAAGCATCAAAGCCCATTACTACAATTTCTGATAGTCATTTAATAGCAAATTACTATCCTGCTGCCAACAGTGTAACAGCTATTTTTTAAAGTAATACTTTAAAATATATATTTTTTCAGAACAACAACATTCATTTTTTGGGGGTTGAGGAGTTGGCTTTTTATATCAACTTCTGAAGTCCCAATTAATTACAGCCAGCCCCAAATAAAGTGTTTTCCAACTACAGCTATTGTAGAATAGAACTGGGGAGTTTTGTAAAGCCCCTTCCACAGAACGAAAGCAAGATAAAGTGTTATAGCATCCTAGCTCATACTGTCTAAGTCTAGAGGGAAAACTGCTGTTTGCAAGACAGTGACTTCCATTTTCTCATAACAGACTGGTATTTAAGTCAATTTCAACGGGACATAATTGAACCAATATCCCTTAGCTGGGTCACAGTTCTCAGCGTAAAGTTATCTCTACGATGCGCAAACAATGAACTGTCAGTCTAAAATACTTCTGCTTTTGATTAAGGAAAACACACGCACGGTGTGTTTCTTCTGTTACAGGTTACAGCAACTGTCTACTGAGCTCTACATAGGGAAAATTCTCAAAATGTCAGGGTGCAGTAACAGACAACAAAAGGGGTCATATTTCATAGCTATATACACTACCTGGATTTAATCTAAAACTCATGAGATTTGGAGAAGTAAGGAGTCTAATCCAGATTTCCAGCCCCTAAATTTGGGGTTGTGTAAATGAGAGGCTTTAGAGCAGTCTCTTTTGGGGCCACAAAGTTCAAATCCAGCTTTCTTATGTAGAGTTTTAGCCCCTGTGTCCAATCTAATCATGTATGGCCTTTTGCTGTTGCTTTACAAAGCATTGCAGATCATTTTTGTTAGATTCAAAATGTGGTCAGGTGTCAAACTTGATTCTTCTCTCACTTTCTATGCTCCTATAACAGCTATTAGTCTGAGCCAGCTATCTATCATCAAAATGAAAAAAAAAATTATTTAAGAGATCATCTCCAAACGGATGGAAAATGCTTCTATGGAGGGCAACACTAAGTGCTTAAACAACATGGAATACTGTTGTGAGTTTTGTGGTCATTGTTAAGCTTTATGGTCATGTTTATATTTTATGATAATTGCTTACAAAATCTAGAGATTTATAGAGAGTGTAAAGTCACTGTGAAAAACTCATGCTTGATCCATTATCAGTAATCTGTGAACACCTGTAAAGAATTTCAACAGGTACCTATTACCTAATTCACTACATAGAAGCCTTCAAATTTTTCCTATGTATCCTGATATTTGAGCTCTAGTTAGTAAAGGACCATAGCAATGCTAAAAATCCTGCTTGCAGCTAATACACCGAGTGTGAACATGTGTGAGCAATTTCCCCTGACAAGCAACAAGGGTTGCTAAACAGACTGCTGAGAAGTAGTTTGGACTCGGAAAATAAACAATAACACCTCAAGTAGCTGAAGTTCTTATGCCTTGCACACATGATGGTATCAAGTATAACTACACATCTAGGTGTGTGCATATGGAGAGAAGGGGTAATCTATTGGGAAGATAGGATAAAGCGAGACACAATTGTTAGATTAGATAGACAATACCAAATAATTGCTATGTTTTATATTAAAACAGAGAGTAAATAGCTTACACAGCTGTAAATAGCAGACACAGCTGTAAAGGTGCTTGGGGGAAGAACAGATTGTTACAAAAGGAGGGATGGCCCAATGGCTAGGGCACTAACCTGGTACTTGGGAGGCTCCTGTTTGATTGCTTGCTCTGCCATAGGCTTCCTATGAGATCTTAGACAAATCACTGAGGGCTGGATTTTTAAACAAAAAGTCCTTCACACAATGCACAGTCAGCCTGTGGAACTCATTGCCAGGAGATGTTGTGATGGTCAAAAGTATAACTGGATTCAAAAAAATTTAGATATATTTGTAGAGGATGGGTCTATCAATAGCAATTAGCCAAGATGGTTGAAGAATTCAACCCATGCTCTGAATGTCCCTAGCCTCTGATTGCCAGAAGCTGGGACTGGACTGGGGCTGGGGCAGGGAAGACTGAGCTCCTGCCGGGATTGGGGGGAAAATCGAGCTCCTGCTGGGGCCCAGGCAGGGAGAAAGAGGGAGTTCCTTCTGGGGCTGGGGTGGGTAGGGGGGGAAGAGTGAGCTCCTGCTGGGGGCCAGGGTCGAGGGTGAGAGAAGAGTGAGCTCCGGCCAGGGCAGTGAGTTCCTCCCAGGGTCGGGTGGGGAGGGTGGACAGTGGGCTCCGGGGGAAGCACAGAATGTGCCCCTCTGTGATGGGGTATACTTACCCCACCCTGGCCCCACAATGGTTAAGTGTGCATTGCAAGCTGAGGAAGCATGCCTGTTACCTCTGCTGGGCATGCTTAAACTGGAGGCAAAATATCAAAGGAAGCAGCCCAGCTCAGTTTGGGCAGGCTGTTGAAGGGAGAGCATTCAGACTGTAGGCTCTTTCCAGGGAGCTGCTACAGACCCCCAACCCCAGGGCCAAGGCACACAGAGCCCCAGATGGATTCCAGGCTATCTGACGAACGTAGAGGCCATGTTGTCAGGAACTACAGTGCCTGAGGACCCTAGAGACCCATGGAGCTGTGGACCATTGTGGTGAAGATGGGGTAGGAAGCAGCCCAGGGGATTTAGACTTTGCTCCGGTGAGTGAACCAGTCGGCATGTTTCGGGCAGATCACCACTGACTTGTAGTGAGTAACCCCGCCACTGCCAGGGTCCTGGGCTGGGGTTCGGAAGAGCAGGGAGGGCCCAATTCCCCCTACCCTGGGTGCCACACAACCCTGAATGGTGCCCCACTTCCCCAGTGGGCCAATAGGCCACACAATCCCACAAAGGGGTGTGACTTTATTGACTCCGGCCATTAGGCAACACTGCCCAGAACAGCAGGGCGACTTTATTAACTCTGGCCACTAGGCTATACTACCATGTTTTCTAATAAGCGTCATCAGCATAGGTCCTAATAGGGTGACCAGATAGCTAGTGTGGAAAAATTGGGTGAGGGTTAATAGAAGCATATATAAGAAAAAGACCCGCAAATTGGGACTGTCCCTATAAAATCGGGACATCTGGTCACCCTAGGCCCTAACTAGCTGTGGTACAGCCTCTTTCCTTTCTTTTGACCACATGTGACTTGATACCCCGTGACGGTGTGTACCCATCTCAAAACACCTTCCAGAAGGGGTCGAATTTAAATTCCTGTGCACGCCCTTGTTTAATTTAATTTGATTTAAGAGAGGACATTTTATCCCATGATTTTATCCCATGACTGCTTACTTTGTTTAAGAGCCTTGTCAAAGCCTTTCTGAAAGTCCAAGTACACTATATTGACTGTATCACCCTTGTCAATATGTTTGATACCTCAAAGAATTCTAACAGATTGGCGAGGCATGGTTTTTCTTTACAAAAGTCATACTGACACTTTCCCAACAAGTTGAGTTCATCTATGTGTCTGATAATTCTATTCTTCACTGTAGTTTCAACCAGTTTGCCTAGTACTGAAGTTAGGCTTATTAGTTTGTAATTGCCAGGATTGCTTTTGGAGCCTTTTAAAAAAACTGGCATTACATTAGCTATCCTCTAGTCATCTAGAGGCTGATCTAAGTGATACGTTACATACTAGTAATTCTGCAATTTCATAGTTGAGTTCCTTCAGAACCCTTGGGTGAATATCATCTGATCCTGGTAACTTATTATTGTTTGTTTTTATCAATTTATTTCAAAATCTCCTCTATTGATAACTAGTAATAACTGACAGTTCCTCAGATTTGTTATCTAAAAAGAACAGCTCAGGAGTGGGAATCTTCCCCTCATCCTCTGCAGTGAAAACCAATGCAAAGAATTCAGCTTTCAGCTCGTCTGTCCTTAGTTGTCCTTTAGCACCTTAGTCATACAGTGGCCCCACTGATTGTTTGGTGGGCTTCCTTACTTAAACTAACAGCAATTTTTTTTTAAGCTTTTCTTGCTAGTTGCTCTTCAAATTGCTTTTTGGCCTTCCTAATTATACTTTTACACTTGCCAGAGTTTATGCTCCTTTCGATTTTCCTCACTATAACTTGACTTCTAGTCTTTAAAGGATGTCTTTTTGCCTCTAACTGCCTTTTTTACTGTGTAGCCAGGGTAGCCTTTTTGCAAAGGTGAAAGTAAGCTGGGAAGCCCCGGTACAGCGTACCAGTAAGAGCCGGTGCGCTGAACCTGGACCAGCTTTCCCAGAGGGCAATTTAAAGCCCTGGGGTAGCAGCGGCAGGGATTTAAAGGGCCCCAGAGCTCCAGTTGCTGCTACCAGCCCTTTAAATCTCCACCTGAGCCCTGCTGCCTGAGCCCTGGGGTAGCAGCAGCTGGGCTCTGGAGCGGATTTAAAGGGCTGGGGCAGTAGCGGCGGCTGGAGCCCTGGGGCCCTTTAAATCCCTGACGGAGCCTGGCCGCTGCTACCCCAGGGGCTCGGGCAGCAGGGCTCAGGCGGGGATTTAAAGGGCTCGGGGCTCTGGCCGCCACTACCACAGCAGAGCCCCAGGCCCTTTAAAGCTCTACCAGAGCCAAGAGCCCCGGGGTAGCGGTGCAGCGGGGAGCATCCAGGGCTCCTCAGTGATTTAAAGGGCCCGGGGATTTGAGGCCATGCCTCTTCCAGTTGAGGTCACGCCCCCTGCTCAGGACTCCGGCATACCAGTAAGTCCTCTAACTTACTTTCACCCCTGCCTTTTTGTAGTCTTACTGTGGGTTTTGATTTGGGGTATAGTTTGAGCCTCTATTATGGTGGTTTTTAAATGGTTTCTCTGCAGCTTGCAGGCATTTCATTCTAGTGATTGTTCCTTTTAATTTCTATTTAACTGGCTTCCTCATTTTTGTGGAGTTCCCCTTTTTGAAGTTAAACAGTACGGTGGTGTGTTTCTTTGGTATTTTCACCCCTACAAGGTTGCTAAATTACATTATGGTAGCTATTATTGAGTTTGTCAACTATACTCACATTTTGGACCAGATCCTTTGCTCCTCTTAAAACCAAATCAAGAACTGCCTGTCCTTGTGTGGGTTCCAGGACTAGCTGTTCCAAGAAGCATCATTAATGGTATATAGAAACTTTATTTCTGGAACCTGTCCTGAGGTGACATGTACCCAGTCAATATGGGGATAGTTGCAATCCCTCATTATTATTGGATTTTCTGTTTTTATAGCCTTTCTAATCCCCCTGCACATTTCCTAATCACCATCCTGGTCAGGTGGTCAGTAGTATATTCCTACTTCTGTACTCTTATTGTTGTAATCATAGCGATTCTGTGTTATTGTTTGATTCATTTAAGTTTTTACTATTGTAAGTGGGGGAATAGTCCCGCTTTTGTGGGGAACTTTCCTGGCTTCTGCACTACCCTGATGAAGTGGGCTAGCGAAAGGATCTGAGTCCTCGCTCCCACTTCCTTTACCCAATGGCCTCCCTGCCCTTGAGGACTCCCCTTCCACTCTCCTGTCTGGCAGAGTCCTCATAACCCCAACAAGGCTGGGCCCAGGATTCCTGGGGGGCTGGACCCCCAACCCTGCTGTGGTCACCTAGGACAGGAGCTAGGGTGTCCCCACTCTGGGGTACTCATTCTGCACTGTGCACTTCTCTGACCCACTGACCATTACATACAATCTGAAGCAAATACAAGTTATTTAATCAACAATTAATTGTTAAAAAGAATAAGGGGAAATGGGAAAGATTAAAGGAAACACATCAACCCTCTCTGTTGCAGGGAACATCACAACTGTGTCTCTGGAATGTCCGGGCAGTTCACAGTCTGTTCCTTGTAAGTCCCAGGCCTTCTTCTCAGGCCCTGGCTTTGCTGCAGGAGTGCTGTGGGTTGGACACTCGCTCTGGTAGTGGCCACACGCTCTGAGGCTCTCAGTGGTAGGACCCTTCTTCCCAGTGTCGCCCCGGCCTGTCGGGGTTACGATCCAAGCCTGGCCTGGAGGACCTCTTGGCTGAGGCATCTCCCTTTGCTGGGCTTGCTGCCCAGGGTCCCCATTGCTCTCCCCAGCTGCTCACCGCACCCAGCTCTGGATTGCTCCAGCCCCAGCTCCACCACTCTGTCTCAGCAGTGCTGCTGCTCTGCCTCCAGCTCCCTGGGCTGCTTCTTTAGCCCCTTTGCCTCTGGTTGCTACAGCTCTGCTCCCAGGACAGGTCTGCTTTGCAGGCTGCTTCTGTGACTCTGTTCCCAGCACTGACCTGCTTTGTGGGCTGCTTTTCTGGCCCCTCTGCCTCTGGTTGCTGCAGCTCTGCTCCCAGGGCAAGTCTGCTCTCTCTGGGCTGTGCCTTTAGCTTTGAAGCTGCAGCTTTGCTCCCAGGACAGGGTCTGCTCTCTCTGGGCTGCTTTTCTGGTCCCTCTGGATCTGGCACAGTTCTGCTCCCCAGCTTAGCTTGGGCCCCTGCTTTCTCCTTAGCTTGGCCCCATTCTGTCTGACCCAGGCAATTCCAGCTCACTCAAGGACTGGACCTCCCTGGCCTCCTGACTGCCTGATTAGCCTGCCTGCCCTGTCATTCAGGCTGACCTGAAGCGTTGGCCTCTCCCCATTGTTCCAGGGGGCTGTCAGTCTCGGGGTCCTGATTCCCCATTGACCCTTCCCCCTTTTTAGTACTGGGAGCTAGCAACTAAAACAGCCCCACTGAATGTTAGTTGGGGGCAACAGTCCCCTTACACTATATTTGACTCTATTCTTTTTTTTTTCTTCACATATAGTGCCACTCTCCAACCTACTCTCATTTCTATGTATTTTGTACCCTGATATTAATGTATCCCGTTGATTATAGTCATTCCACCAAGTTTCCAGGATGCCTATTATATCAGTATCCTCATGTAATACCAGGCAGTCAAGTTCACCTACCTTAGTATTTAGACTTCTTGGATTTGAATACAAGCACTTATACAACTTTGTCAATGTTTAGTTGTTTTCCTTCATGGATGTAACTGAATGGGACTTTTTTGTTTGACTCTTTATCTTCAGTTCCTGTTTGTACTTTATCAACTTCTATCCTTTCCTCTTCTCTAGAATACAGAGACTCTCCTTTAATAAATCCTCTCCTAAGGAATGTCTCTATCTGAACTCCTCTGTATCTGTTGACTTTCCCCCAGCCCTTAGTTTAAAAACTTCTCTATAACCTTTTTAATTTTTCGTGCCGGCAATCTGGTTAAATTTCAATTTAGGTAGAGCCCATGCTGCTTCTGTTGGCTTCTTCTTTCCCAAAAGGTTCCTCAGTTCCTAATAATGCCTCCTGTGAACTCCATCATCTCCTCCATGCATTTAGACCCTGCAGTTGTACCGGTCTTTCTGGCCCAGCATATTGAACTGGAAGCATTTCAGAGAATGCTATCATGGAGGTCCTGGACTTTAATCTCTTATCTAGCAGCCTAAATTTGGCCTCTTTGACCTCTCTCCTCCCTTTCTTATGTCACTGGTACCTGCAAACTTCATGCCCAGCAGGCAATTCACCAGCCAGTTCTCCTGGTCATTACAGACCCAACTATCTATAGTTCTAATAATTGAATCCCCCTTTACTATCACCTATCTTTCTAATAACTGGGTCCCTCTCCAGGAGACAGATCCTCAGTGCAAGGATACAATGACATCATCTGGAAGTAGGGTCCCAAATATGAGATTGTTTCCCTCTGCTCCAACTGGATATTCTCCTTCCCCAAGACTTTCATCCTCCTTGACAGCACAGAGGCATCAGACTGGGGTAGGACAGCTCTATTGAGTCCTGGAAAGTCTCCTCTATATACCTCTGTCTGCCTTCACTCCTCCAGTTCAGCCACTGTAGTCTCAAGAGCCTGTACTTGGTCTCTGAGGGCCATGAGTTGCTTGCACCAAAAGCAGACAGGTGCCACCTGCCCACAAGACAGGTAATACTTGCTGCATTCAGTGCAATAAATGGAATAGCCCATTTCTGCTGCTGGACTTCTGCTGGCATTATTTTTACTCTTGCTGGGGCTTTTGTGTGTGTGTGTGTGTGTGTGTGTGTGTGTGTGTGTGTGTGTGTGTGTTGGCATAAGATTAGAGAATGTTTGTTAGGTGCACCTGGTTCTCGCACTCCCTCTCTAAACTCCCTTGCAAAACTCCAATTCTTTAGTCGCTTAGGAGCTGGCTTTTTAAACCCCCTTTCTCCCTGAGACATTGTACCGTGGGTATGCTGCTGGTGTCAGGGCTCTGAGCCAAAGCTGCACAACACAGAAGCACCCAGAGTTACGGGCAGATAGTGACACAGCCCCATTCTAATCTGGGTGAACCTGCAAAGCCTCACAACCTGTTACCTGCCAGCCAGCCAGCAAGCCCCCACATCAGGAGAGGCAGATGCAGGCCACTGATAGGTAGAGGTGCAAAAGAGCACCTGCACAAAAGACTGTAGTGCACACACAGGGAAACAAAAGGCTAGCATGAGAGTTATTGAGACTGAGCAGGAGACAGACTGTTATGGCTGCTAGGGCAGCTGTTCTGGCTTACGTTAGCAGTTCTCAATCAGGGGTCCACAGCCCACTGGGGATCTGAGAGCTGGTTTCAGGGATCCTCAGGGCCCCATAGCTAAAACCCAGAGCCCCGAGCCCTGACACTGCCATGGGGCTGAAGCACGGAGCCCTGAGCCCTGGCGTTCCCTGCAGGGCTAAAGCCCCAAGCCCTGGCACCCCTATGGGTCTAAAACCCAGAACCCCAAGCCCTAGTGCATCCAGGAGGCTGAAGTCTGGAGCTGTAGGGCTAAAGCCCAGACTCCCAAGGCCCCCCCGCAGGGCTTAAGCCCTGAGGCCCCCTCCCACCGCTCCCCCTGGGCCCTGGCGTTTTTTAGCATGTTGCCAGAGCAGTGGGCAGCTCTCAGAAAGAAAAAAGGTTGAGAACCCCTGGCTTAAGTAACTAACTGCTGGAGAGGACTCATGGCTGAAGATCCTGAGTGAAGGGAGGCACCCATCTCTGGCCCATGAGTCTGGTGCATCAGGTCAGCCCCTTAGGTACAGTACTCAAGTCACTTTTTTAGCTCTCGCCTTGGCATTTCAGCTCTATCTAGATTAGGTGGCTCCCTGTTCGACTGGATGTCTTCTGAAAGTCCTCTCTTTAGGTGCCTAACTTTCCCCAAACTTTGCAGGGGAGGCTGGGCATCTAGCTTGGGGCTGAAAAGTCCACTGGACAGCAGACTGCCTAAGAGTTGCAACACTGAGCCTAACTCCCCTTGTGGATCTAGCCCTAAGTACCTTTATGGACCTGGGCCTTCGGAGTATAAGACCCACCGACTTTCAATGAGATTTAGGCTCCTAAGTCACTTTTGAAAATGGACCTTAGCCATCTAAGTTACATAGACATCGCAACACTGAGCAGAGCAATGCCTAAACATCTTTACAAATCTGGGCCTTTTTGTGTGTCCATTTCCCATCTGTAAAAGGGGGATAAATAGTATTTCCCTCCCTCACAGGGGTGTTGAGGATAAATACACTAAAAGATTGCAAGGGACTTAGATATTACAGTGATAGCGACCATATAAGTACCTAATCTAGACAGAAAACCCTAAAGGTGAATGGAAAAGCTTGCATAAATAGCTAGAAAAAAACTTGATTATGGATCAATAGCAAAATATAGCTGTAGATTTAAAGGGATGCATTTTTAAAAGGTTGGTATCTAAACTGCATCTGCAATACTGGTACATACAAATCTACATTTGTTCAAGCTCTGAGTATTTGTATGTACTAAATAGGGATGAAGCATGCAGATACTCACTTCGCAAATACACGATTTGTAGCTCTCTTTTATATCCAATTTCTCAAAATTTGGCTCCAACACCACAAATACAAAACAAAGACCAAATTAAGAAAATTCATCCCTGGTCTAGTTATGCCAGGAAAAAAAAGCTGGTCCATTTTCTTTTGCTGATTTTGAATTCATTTAACTTTAATGCAGCCCACACTTGTCTTTGTCTGAATTATTTGGTTTCCAGTAGCTCCCAGCTAAAAGTACATGCCTCTCATGGTAAAGCAAAAGAGAGGGGTATTACTGGAACCAGAAGTAAACAAGGAATTTGGGGAAAAAAAAGGGGGGGGGAGGGAGAAAAGATGGGGGGCCATTGATAGGAGAGGAGTTGTGATGTGTTTCCACTTGATGCTACCATGAAGAAAGAAAATAAAGGACAAAGTGCATTGTCAAAGAATCTAATCCAGTTGAGAGAGCTTTAATTATACAAATACATATTGAACAGTCTCATTTATTGGAGCGAGAATGTGGTGGGGTGGGTGGGATATTGGACAGAGTCTCAGGAGACTTTGGTAGTATTCCTTGCCCTGCCATGGACTTGCTGTATGACCTTGGACAAGTCCCTGTGCCTGTGTTCCCCCTCCCACTTTTTGTCTTGCATTTGTTTTCTATTTAGATTGCCGAGACACTCTCACTATATATTTTTACAGCCTATAGCACAATAGGATTGGTTGGGACCTCTAGGCACTTGTATAATAATGATGATGATGATGATTATAAAAGTGATTTATAATTTTTAAAATTTCCACTGTATGCTCAGCAGGGCGCCCATACAAGCCCAGCTGTTTTTAAAGGATTAAATCTCATTTTTCTCTCCATGCTTTGCTGACAAGCATTGTGGTAAGCGTCCTAATTTTACCTTCTATTTGCCAGAATCTACTTTGTTACACCCATGCAGCCATATGGGGCTGTACTGATGTACACAAAAGTGGGTTTGCACGGGGGTAGATGAATGCAGAATTGACCCAGACGGCCAGATTCATCCCTAATATAACTTCACAAGAAATTAATTTGCTCAGTACTTTTTAGGGCCCCAGCATAGAAGCCTGCCTTGCTTTAAGTAGTACCTTACTCTGAGTAGCCCTACTGAAATCAGCGATACTATTTATGAAGCAAGATACTTCTGATAGTGAAGAAGAGAAGCAGAATTAGAACCTTAGTACTATTTGAAGAATAATTTACCTTTATTAAAAATAATAACCACACTGGGACACATTCTCTTCTGGGTTTACTGGTATTCCTCCAGCTGAGGTCAATGTGAGCACTATATATGCATCCAAGGGTAGACTTTGGTTTAATGTTTTTTTTTTAATTAAAATATTTATAACTTTTATACATGGTTTTTTTTAAACATCATGGGCTTTTCTAAAAAGCTTTTTTGGCATCTTCTGTTCCATTTGGTGGTAATTATCAAGTCTGTTATCAAGGTCCAGAAGCTGCACTGAAAGAAAGTATAAAGTACTGTCTGTTTTCTTAACAATAAAGGATTCGTGTGCCTTTGGAACAGTCAGAGGAAATGGATAAAAACTGGGAACCTGAAAAAGAATTCATATGACTCAGACTTTTCACTCTAGATTAATATATTTGTAAAGAGTTCTCTGCCCTTTATCAAGAGAACTGTACAAGACAATATGCTTAAAATACACCCTCAATAAAAGTGAAACAAAACTGATAGGAAGCGCGCACACAAAAAAAAATGTGGAAAAATTAATCCATGGAAAAGCCCTGCATACTCTGTGACAAGCAAGACCTAAACTCAGCAGCAATATCCCTGGATCCTGAAGTACTGTGGTATGGCAGACTGGAAAGATTTATCTAAATTAGAAAATGTGGGATTTTATTGAATGAAATATGTAATTGAGTGAGAATCAGTACAGCTGCCCATGTGGTGTTCACGTTCATATCTAATTTGTTTTTGTAATTATTTTACTGTATAATAGGGCAGCATGTAAGAACCTAAATCAAGAATCAGGGCCCTGTTGTGCTGGGCATTGTAGATACGTATACACTGCAATTAAAGGCTCATGGCTGGCCCATGTCAGCCGACTCAGGCTTGGGATAAGTGGCTGTTTAATTGCTGTGTATATGCTCTGGCTGGCTACACCGCAATTAAACATCCACTTAGCCCAAGTCAGCTGATATGGGCCAGTCACAGGTGTTTAATTGCAGTGAAGACATACCCTGTATGGACAAAGTGTATAGTTCCTATGCCAGAGAGTGTACAGTGTCCCCACATTTGTTTCTGAAGTGCTGCAGATTTTTCTCTTGACAATGCAATAGCTGCACTGTCGAGATTGTCTGGGAGCAACCTGAAAATTTTGGAACTTCAGGCTTTGGGCACTTGGGGAGGCATACAAGGCAGTTTGGGACTGTGGGACATGGATGTTAGCTGGATGATAATGGTAAACTGTTCTGCAGTGATGTAGTTAATATTGACATTTAAATTGTCATTTTAACAACCCATTACAACAATGGGTATGAGAATAGTTCATACCTCTCAGAGCTTTTGATTTAGGCTTTTGGAAGACTCAGGATGACAACACTGAATTCATTTGCACTCAGTTCATGTTTTCATGGTTTTCTTTGCAACCATAATACAATTAAAAAAAAAAATAAGCATGGATATGGTGCCCACAGAGTCATGGAATATATGGGAGCAGCAATAGTAATTCTTTGGCAACAACAAAAACCTTTGAAATAAAAATGTTTTGAGATTATCATAGGTCATAATGGTAGAAGTGGATTTGGAGAGATGTCGAGTAGCAGCAAAAGTATGAAGTTGTCTCTAAATTAGACAGGACCTAAGCAGTTTACATTTGCATCTTCTATTTGTGTTGGTTTTCCCTGTGAGAGGATACAACCTATACTACTTTGACTGGTCAGGAGATAGCTTGCATCTATGGCTTTAAGAATCTCTTAATTCAAGTGGCTTCCTTGAAAGCTAAGAACTCTTCCATGCTGCTCAGAAAGGAAGGCATTATCACAGGATGATGTCAGTGACTATACACTTTAGAGGAAGGGACCCCATACCAGGGTAGTGTGCATGGGAGGGAGGAATGAAGGAATGCTGGAGAAGGTTGATCCTTATGCAGTCTCCAAAGTGGGGCCTCCTCAACATTAATTTAAAAAAATAAAAAAAAAAAAAAAAAAAAGGAGGCAAAAGATCATCTCTTTACTTCAGGACTTAGCGCACACTGCATTTTTCATCCACGTTGTTATTTTACAACTGCTTTCCAATACTGTGTCTGAATGCAGACATCATAAGAGAAAGATCTGCTCATTTGCATGACCTGGTGCAATCCATATGTGATGCACTGACTTGGCAGGATAAGTTCATTATGTCCACAATCTGACCTGTATCATTAGAACACCAGATTTCTCTCCGGTACATTTTGATACCCAGATAATCCTTACTATGTGAAACTTGCTGCTGACATTTACCTTGCAATAAGTACATTCTTTGGACCATATTTACCTCTATAGAACTCAGACTGTGGCTCCCAATATGAGAAAATCCACCTGGAGAGGTAAGCTGCTTGTAAACCTTTCCCTGCAAGAGAAGTGGGGCTCAAGCTGTCTGAGCAAGCGCATCATGCATGGAGCTTCTACTGGTGGGGCTTCTATGGAACTACCCTCCACTTGCAAAACATAAGAATGACCATACTGGATCAGACCAAAGGGCCATCCAGCCCAGTATCCTGTCTACTGACAGTGGCCAATGCCAGGTGCCCCAGAGGGAGTGAACCTAACAGGTAATGATCAAGTGATCTCTCTCCGGCCATCCATCTCCACTCTCTGATGAACAGAGGCTAATAACCATTAATGGACTTAACCTCCATGAATTTATTCAGTTCTCTTTTAAACCCTGTTACAGTCCTAGCCTTCACAACCTCCTCAGGCAAGGAGTTCCACAGGCTGTGCGCTGAGTGAAGAACAACTTCCTTTTATTTGTGTTAAACCCGCTGCCCATTAATTTTGTTTGGTGGCCTCCTTGGTCTTATATTATGGGATCAAATAAATAACTTTTCCTTATTCACTTTCTCCACACCACTCATGATTTTATATACCTCTATCATATCCCCCCTTCATCTCCTCTTTTCCAAGCTGAAAAGTCCTAGCCTCTTTAATCTCCCCTCATATGGGACCCGTTCCAAACCCCTAATCATTTTAGTTGCCCTTTTCTGAATCTTTTCTAATGCCAGTATATCTTTTTTGAGATGAGGGGACCACATCTGTATGCAGTATTCAAGATGTGGGCATACCATGGATTTATAGAAGGGCAATAAGATATTCTCCGTCTTATTCTCTATCCCTTTTTTAATGAGTCCTAACATCCCGTTTGCTTTTTTGACTACCGCTGCACACTGCATGGACCTCTTCAGAGAACTATCCACAATGACTCCAAGATCTTTGTCCTGATTAGTTGTAGCTAAATTAGCCTCCATCATATTGTATGTGTAGTTGGGGTTATTTTTTCCAATGTGCATTACTTTACATTTATCCACATTAAATTTCATTTGCCATTTTGTTGCCCAATCACTCAGTTTTGTGAGATCTTTTTGAAGTTCTTCACAGTCTGCTTTGGTCTTAACTATCTTGATTATACTAAACTGCAAACTTTGCCACCTCACTGTTTACCCCTTTATCCAGATCATTTGTGAATAAGTTGAATAGGATTGGTCCTAGAACTGACCCTTGGGGAACACCACCCTCTCCATTCTGAAAATTTACCATTTATTCCTACCCTTTGTTCCCTGTCTTTTAACCAGTTCTCAATCCATGAAAGGATCTTCCCTCTTATCCCATGACAACTTAATTTACATAAGAGCCTTTGGTGAGGGACCTTGTTAAAGGCTTTCTGGAAATCTAATACACTATGTCTGCTGGATCCCCCTTGTCCACATGTTTGTTGACCCTCTCAAAGAACTCTAATAGATTAGTAAGACGTGATCTCCCTTTACAAAAATCATGTTGACTTTTGCCCAACAATTATGTTCTTCTATGTGTCTGACAATTTTATTCTTTACTATTGTTTCAACTAATTTGCCCGGTACTGATGTTGGACTTGCTGGTCTGGAATTGCCAGGATCACCTCTAGAGCCCTTCTTAGCTAATGTAATGCCAATATTTATCTTCCAGTCCTTGGGTACAGTAGCTGATTTAAAGGACAGGTTACAAACCATAGTTCCGCAATTTCACATTTGAGTTCTTGAACCCCCCAGGTATAGCAGTCACTGGTACTACTGCCTCTCATCCCCCAGGATGAATCTCCCCAGCAGTACAGTCACTTCTCCTGGCACAAAATGCACAGTTTATAATCCTCTGCACTTGCTCAGGTGAATCTGGCTGTTCTCCCTAGAGCAGTGATGGCATGAAACCAAGGTTATACTTTGAGCTAGAGATGTAATTCCCAGCTCAAGGAAACATACCTGGGCCAGCTCTGATCCAGCTAAGTCCAAGACACTAGGCTGACTAGTCCCTCCCATAGCTCACGCTGCCACATCTACAGTGCATTAGCTTGATCAGAGCTACCACGGGTATGTCGTCTTGAGCTGGAAATTACACCCCCAGCTCAAAGTGTAGACATACCCTAAGAATATGTCCTTTATTTTGCACAATTGACTTTTAGTTTTATTAATATTAAAGCTGCTTCCACTACTGCACCTGGTATTTCAGCAAAAAGAAAAGGAGTACTTGTGGCACCTTAGAGACTAACAAATTTATTTGAGCATAAGCTTTTGTGAGCTACAGCTCACTTCATCGGATGCATTTGGTGGAAAATACAGAGGGGAGATTTATGTACACACACAGAGAACATGAAACAATGGGTTTTATCATACACACTGTAAGGAGAGTGATCACTTAAGATGAACCATCACCAGCAGCAGGAGGGGAGGGAGGAAAACCTTTCATGGTGACAAGCAAGGTAGGCTATTTCCAGCAGTTAACAAGAACATCTGAGGAACAGTGGGGGGTGGGGTGGGGGGAAGAAATAACATGGGGAAATAGTTTTACTTTGTGTAATGACTCATCCATTCCCAGTCTCTATTCAAGCCTAAGTTAATTGTATCCAGTTTGCAAATTAATTCCAATTCCGCAGTCTCTCGTTGGAGTCTGTTTTTGAAGTTTTTTTGTTGAAGAATAGCCACCCTCAGGTCTGTAATCGAGTGACCAGAGAGATTGAAGTGTTCTCCAACTGGTTTTTGAATGTTATAATTCTTGACGTCTGATTTGTGTCCATTCATTCTTTTACGTCGAGACTGTCCAGTTTGACCAATGTACATGGCAGAGGGGCATTGCTGGCACATGATGGCATATATCACATTGGTAGATGCACAGGTGAACGAGCCTCTGATAGTGTGGCTGATGTGATTAGGCCCTATGATGGTGTCCCCTAAATAGATATGTGGACAGAGTTGGCAATGGGCTTTATTGCAAGGATAGGTTCCTGGGTTAGTGGTTCTGTTGTGTGGTGTGTGGTTGCTGGTGAGTATTTGCTTCAGGTTGGGGGGCTGTCTGTAAGCAAGGACTGGCCTGTCTCCCAAGATCTGTGAGAGTGATCGGTCGTCCTTCAGGATAGGTTGTAGATCCTTGATGATGCGTTGGAGAGGTTTTAGTTGGGGGCTGAAGGTGATGACTAGTGGCGTTCTGTTATTTTCTTTGTTGGGCCTGTCCTTTAGTAGGTGACTTCTGGGTACTCTTCTGGCTCTGTCAATCTGTTTCTTCACTTCAGCTTATCTTAAGTGATCACTCTCCTTACAGTGTGTATGATAAAACCCATTGTTTCATGTTCTCTGTATGTGTATATAAATCTCCCCTCTGTATTTTCCACCAAATGCATCCGATGAAGTGAGCTGTAGCTCACGAAAGCTTATGCTCAAATAAATGTGTTAGTTTCTAAGGTGCCACAAGTACTCCTTTTCTTTTTGCAAATACAGACTAACACGGCTGCTACTCTGAAACCTGGTATTTCAGCAGCACTGTGATAGTAAACAAATGACTTCTTGATGCATTCATTAGAGTTGCCAGAGAGCCAGCTCCCCCTACAAGAGTGTTATAGTCATTTACAAGTCCTCGATATAGCACAAGGGTGGACAAACTACGGCCTGCAGGCTGGATCCGGCGTGTCAGGGCTTTGGATCCAGCCCGCAGGATTGCCATCCCCGTGGCCCCACACCACTCCCAGAAGCGGCCAGCACCATGTCCCTGCGGCCCTTTGGGGAGGGAGAGGGCTCTGCGCACTTCCCTTGCCTGCAGGCACCTACCCCTGCAGCTCCCATTGGTAGCAGCGTTAGGCCGGAGTCTGCAACCCAACCCCCTGCCCTCTGATCCCCCTGCCACACCCTGCACTCCTCCTGCACCCCAACTCCCTTCCCTGAGCCTCCCTCCTGCACCCATCCCCCTTGTACACCTCACACTCCTGTGCCCCAACCCCTTGCCCTGAGTGTCTTCCTGCACACCACACCTCGTCCCGCACCCCAACCCCCTGCCCCAGCCCTGGATTCATGGCCCTGCATACAATTTCCCCACCCAGATGTGGCCCTTGGGCCAAAAAGTTTGCCCACCCTTGATAAAGCATACCAGTAACTACCTTCTTAGCCTTTTATAGCATACTTTTCATAGTAAGCAATTTCTATTTCTCTAACAATTGATAGCCCATACTATATCTGAATTGACTATTTCAGCAAACCCTCTGGAAGTCATTTGTGGCATTTTATCATCTCCTCTGATAACTATACTATATCAAATATCCATTATGTACCAAGTATTGATTTCATGTGGTTTATTTCAGCATCATATTTAGGCTAAATTCTATCCTCACCACTAATTATTGTAATCAAATGCCAACTATATAATTTCCTTTAAATTAGACAGGATTAGAGATTACTCTCTCAGGTCTGGTTTTTACACTTAAAACTAAGGGAAGGTTGCATAACTGCTGCGCCATTGTTAGTGCAGCTATTTCTGGACAAGTATGTGTTACAGCATGAGGCCAAGGGAGATCAGGGAGTGAGTGCACCTGTACTTTCCACATCTGGCCTCAAATGTAGATGATCTACCCCCTCAATGGTATCTGGGCATAAATGTGTCCTCTTAATTTGTGAATGCCAGAAAGAGATTAGGACTGGAATCTACGGTGGAGGAGGGGACCATGTGTAAGCAGGGTCTGAATGAATGTTTTCCTGACAGCTAGCTAGAGACTTGGGTGTGTTTATGTAAATACAGTTTGGTTCTGCTCTGCTAACATATTCAGCAAAAAGTGATCAACTTTGGCTGGTGTTGGGTACAAATCACCTTACTACTGAATGCAGGGGTAGTAAAATATGGTTACCAATGTTGTAATTATTGTAGGAAAGCAGGACTGCTTAACCTGTCCCAAATGACTCAGTTTAACCTGTCACCTGCAGTGGAAAGAACCTCGTTAAGTCAGGGGCTTGAACGTCAGAGCCCTGTGAAAGTAAGAGGGGTGGGAACAGGTTTCCCTAGCTAGGAAGCTGCATACCCCCAAGCATCCTCCCTAGACTGGTTTAACCTATTCTTTCCCACTGTTCAAAGAATAGAACTAAATAGGCTTCATAAGGACCCTCTTTGTTATATTAAATGTCCAATCATATCTGAAATCAGTTGTGGTAAGACTGTGTTTCTGCCCTGCCTGCTAAGAGCTAAAATCACTTGAGATGGGGCAGTGAAAGAGATTGATGTGCAGATGTCACAGCAGAGAGGCAGGTGGCAGCAGAAAGTGACTGACAGCTGGTGAATGAGTGGCTGGTGCAGCAGAGAGGCATGATGAGCAGCCAGCAGGGTAGCTGGTGGAGAGGCCTGATGAGAGCGGTGAGCAGGCAGCCAGCATGAGTAGCCAGCAAGGTGGCTGCCAGAGAAGGGTGGCGAGTGAGTGCCGGAGCAGCGGAGCAAGTAAGGTACATTTTTACTCCACCCAGGGGTGGGAGGTGAGCTCTGCAGATGCACCTCTGAACTCTGGCTTTGCACTAAGAACAGCAACTGTGAGTGGGGTGCAGAGAAGGGTTGGGCATGTAAAAGGGACTTCTCGGTTGCTGCACTTAAGGACCTGAGGGGAAAAGGACACTGCCCAACCTACGTGGGGGTGGGTCTTTTAGTCATGGTTTATGTTTATGAACCTTATTTGCAGTGTTTTCCCAAATTAATGCCGAGTTACTTCCCTCCTTTAATTAAAAGTTTATTTTCTACACTCAGACTCTGTGCTTGCGAGTGGGGAAGTATTGCCTCTCGAAGGAGTCCAGGGGTGGTGTGTAAATTTCCCAGGTTACTGGGTGGGCTTGAGCCGGTTCTGTGTTGTATCAATAAAAAGGAACCCCTAGATATTGAACTCGGCCCTTATTGCTGCTGGCTCCACCTGGCAGAAGGGTTACACGTGTATGCAAAAGTCCAATCTGAGCTGAGTTTTTTGTGAGTTTGGTTTCCATATAGGATTCTTTTGAATTAGCTCAGCCATGGGACTGGTGCAAATGGTTGTAGTTTCCACTCCATGTCTGATGATTGGGTCAGGAGCAGAGTTAAGAGCATGTGATGCACTGATGGTGGTTTCAGGAGAAAAGGGAGCGCAAAAGTACCCTTTGCACTCTCCTGATTCTGGGCCATTCTGTGCTGGGCTGGTCACCTCCAAACAGTCTGGCTGCTTTAACCTGTATCAGCTGCCAGTGGCTCCAACAGACTGTTAGAATAAATCTTCAGTCCGGGCAGTTAGCCAAGGAATCGGTACTAGGCAATACCACAATTTAATCTAGGACCCTGGCAGACTTCTAATATTTTACCTGGATAAATTGGTATAGATGTGATATGGGGGGGGTGTATGTGTATAGGCAGTGTGGTCTAGTGCAATGGCTCATACCCTTTTCAGACTACTGTACCCTTTCAGGAGTCTGTCTTGCATATCCCAAGTTTCACCTCCCTTAAAAATTACTTGCTTACAAAATCAGACATAAAAATAGAAAAGTGTCACAGCACATAATTGCTTTTTCATTTTTACCATTTAACTATAAAATAAATCAATTGGAATATAAATATTGTACTTAACATTTAGTGTATAATATATAAAGCAGTATAAACAAGTCGTTGTCTGTATGAAATTTTGGTTTGTACTGATTTTGCTAGTGCTTTTTATGTAGTCTGTTGTAAAACTAGGCAAATATCTAGATGAGTTGATATACCCATGGAAGACTTCTGTGTGCCCCCAAGGGTATGCATATCCCTGGTTGAGAATCACTGGTCCAGTGCAGTGGTTCTCAACCAGAGGTCTGGGAAGCCCTAAGGGGTCTCAAGCAGGTTTCAGGGGGGCTTCCAAGCAGGGCCAGCATTAGACTCACTGGGGCCCAGGGCAGAAAGCCAAAGCCCCTGTCAGGGTTCCCTCCCCACTCTGAACTCTAGGGTACAGATGTGGGGCCCCGCATGAAAGACCCCCCTAAGCTTATTTTTACCAGTTTAGGTTAACTTTCCTAGGGCACAAATTTTGCCTTGTCCTTGAACAGTATGCTCCTCCACCAAGTGATTTAGACAAAGAACAGGGAAAGGACCGCTTGGAGTTCCTATTTCCCCAAAATACCACCCCCCAGCCCTTACACCCCCTTACCTGAGGCGGCTTGAGGATAAGCAAAATGAGCACAAACCAGCCTTGATTTTTTTAAGACCCAAAAAACCCAATCAGATTTTTAAAAAAACAGAACTTTATTAGAAGAACAAAAAAAGATAAGAGAACAACTCTGTAAGATCAGAATGGAAGATCATCTTACAGGCAGTCAGATTCAAAACATAGAGAATCCCTCTAGGCAAAACCTTAAGTTACAAAAAGATACAAAAACAGGAATACACATTCCTCTAGCACAGCGAATTTCACAAGCCAAAGCAAAGAAAACGTAAAGCATTTGCTAGCTAGATTACTTATTAACTTTACAGGAGTTGGAGGGCTTGCATCCTTGATATGTTCCCAGCAAAAGTATCACACAGACAGACAAAATCCTCCCTCCTCCCCCCCCCGCTCTCTCCAGATTTGAAAGTATCTTGTCCCCTCATTTGTCATTTTGGGTCAGGTGCCAGCCAGGTTAACCCTTTACAGGTAAAAGGACTTTGCCTCTGGCCAGGAGGGATTTTATAGCACTGTATAAAGAAATGTGGTTACCCTTCCCTTTATATTTAATTTATGACAGCCCCACTGCATGGGACTGAAGCCCAGGTCCCTGAACTCTGCCACACGGGGCTCAAACTGCAGCCTGAGCAATGTAGCTCTGTAGGGGGCCCTGTGGCATAGGGGCCCCAGGCAATGGCCCTGATTGCTACCTCCTAACGCCAGCCCTGGCTTTTATATGCAGAAAATCGGTTATTGTTTTGTGGCAGAGGTGGGCCATGGAGCTTTTATAGCATGTTTTCTTTCTGAGTTGAAAAAGGTTGAGAACATTTGGTCTAGTGGATTAAGCAAATAGCTGAGAGCCAAGAATTAGTAATTTGGAGAAAGAAGAGAAGGACTAAACTGAACTCCAAGCAAGGGAGTTTCTGTGTATTTTCTAGTTGTATTAAGCTGTTGTACACACCACTCACTACCCTCTTGTGGAAGTGACTGTTCTGACCTTTTTTGGTTTTGCTATTGAATCATTCCACCACCCCAGCTAGAGACATTAACTTTGAATTTTCTATCTTTCAGATGTATTGGGATTTTTTTAAACTACATTCCAGCTGTCTTCAAGGTCCTCTATAACTCTACCTCAGATCTCATTTCTCATAATAGTTCCCACATCCCCTTTGCTCTGCCAAAGATCCCAGTATTGCCAGCCTATTTGTTTTCTTCTCCCATTCCTGTCTCTGTGCCATATTCCATGCACATATGTCTGGAACACCCTTCTTATCTCTTGTCCTTTTCCCATTCAGATCCCTCCCAAAGATGTGCTTATTCTGTAATGCTTACTTGAGTCACCATAGAATATTTTAGGGAAATATGATGGGAAGAATTAAAAAATCAACATCTTCATCTGGTAGCTTAAGAGTATCTTCTGTGTGTATTTTAAACTGGCCAGGGCAGAGACTCCATTTTTGTGGATTTTTTTACACCACAAAGCACATTTTCAGTTCTTACCAAATAATAATGTATTGTTTATTACTTAAGTTGCAGTAGATTAAAAAAATGTGCTAGCTACTGTACACTCACGAAAGAAACCCCTGGCCCAAAGAGCTTACAGTTTGAAGTTAATGTTATGGTTTTCTTTACTGATACCTACACATATTTACAACTTTAACACTAGCCTAACCAAAGAGGGTGGGGGTGTAATATGAATGTGGTGGGTGGAAATTTTTCATTTAAGTCCTCTAAAGGGTATGTCTACACTACGAAATTGGGTCGAATTTATAGAAGTCGAATTTTTAGAAAGCGATTTTATACAATCGACTGTGTGTGTCCCCACTTAAGACCATTAAGTTGGCGGAGTGCGTCCACAGTACCGAGGCTAGCGTCGACTTCCACAGCGTTGCACTGTGGGTAGGTATCCCACAGTCTCCGCCGCCCATTGGAATTCTGGGTTGAGATCCCAATGCCTAATGGGGCAAAAAACATTGTCGTGGGTGGTTCTGTGTGCATGTCGTCAGGCCTTCCTCCCTCCGTGAAAGCAACGGCAGACAATCGTTTTGCGCCTTTTTTCATGGGTTACCTGTGCAGACGCCATACCATGGCAAGCATGGAGCCCGCTCAGCTCACCGTCACCGTACATCTCCTGGGTGCTGGCACATGTGGGTCTGCATTGCTACACAGCAGCAGCTCATTGCCTTGTGACAGCAGATAGTGCAGTACGATTAGTAGCTATCCTTGTCGTCTCCTGGGTGCTCTTGGCCGGCCTTGGTCAGGTCGGTCGGGGGGCCCGGGCTTACGTGGGTGCTCTTGGCGGACCTCGGTAAAGTCTGTAAGGGGCGCCTGCATATAAATGGGAGTGACTCACATCATTCTCTTCTTTAAGTTTTGTCTAATGGAGATTCAGTCCTGCCTGGAATATTGGCAGAGGGATAGCTCAGTGGTTTGAGCATTGGCCTGCTAAGCTCAGGGTTGAGTTCAATCCCTGAGGGGGTCATTCTGCCTCAGGCTGCTCTCCCAGCCAGCAGCACCATCTGCTGCCAGCTACCACTTGCTCCTCCCTCTGTGAAAGCAATGTCCGACAATCATTTCACATCTTTTTCCATGCGAGTGCCTTATTGCTGTCAGCATCATCATCCACGCGCCGCTTCCGCAGCCACTCTGTTCTCCTGCTCACGGCAAGCATGGAGCCTGCTCAGATCACCGTGGCAATTGTGACCACTCTAAACACCACCACATTATCATGCAGAACCAGAACCTGCAAAAACAGGTGAGCCTGCAACAGCAGCACGGTGAGGAGAGTGAGAGAAGTCTGTGTCCATGTTCTCATCAAAGTACGGGCCCCGGCAATTTGGCCATCCTGGTGGCAATGGGGCAGGTTCATGCCGTGGAACGCAGATTCTGAGCCCGGGAAACAAGCACAGAGTGGTGGGACCGCATAGTGTTGCGGGTCTGGGACGATTCCCAATGGCTGCGAAACTTTCGTATGCATAAGGGCACTTTCATGGAACTCTGTGACTTACTTTCCCCTGCCCTGAAGTGCCAGAATACCAAGATGAGAGCAGCCTTCACAGTTCACAAGCGAGTGGCAATAGCACTCTGGAAGCTTGCAACGCCAGACAGCTACTGGTCAGTCAGGAATCAATTTGGAGTGGGCAAATCTACTGTGGGGGGGCTGCTGTAATGCAAGTAGCCAATGCAATCACTGAGCTGCTGTTATTAAGGGTAGTGACTCTGGGAAATGTGCAGGTCATAGTGGATGGCTTTGTTGCAATGGGATTACCTAACTGTGGTGGGCCGATAAACGGAACGCATATCCCTGTCTTGGGACTGGACCTCCAAGGCAGCCACTACATAAACCAAAAGGAGTGCTTTTTAAAAGTGCTGCAAGCATTGGTGGATCACGAGATGTATCACCAACACCAATGTGGGATGGCCAGGAAAGGTACATGACGCTCGCACCTTTAGGAACTCTGGTCTGTGGGAACGACTGCAGAAAGGGACTTACTTTCCAGACCAGAAAATAACCATTGGGGATGTTGAAATGCCTATAGTTTTCCTTGGGGACCCAGCCTACCCCTTAATGCCATGGCTCATGAAGCCATACATAGGCACCCTGGACAGTAGTCAGGAGTTGTTCAACTATAGGTTGAACAAGTGCAGAATGGTGGTAGAATGTGCATTTGGACGTTTAAAAGCGCGCTGGCACAGTTTACTGACTCGGTTGGACCTCAGCGAAACCAATATTCCCATTGTTATTGCTGCTTGCTGTGTGCTCCACAAAATCAGTGCAAGTAAGGGGGAGACATTTATGGCGGGGTGGGAGGTTGAGGTAAATTACCTGGCTGCTGATTATGCATAGCCAGACACCAGGGCGGTTAGAGCTCAGCAGAGCGTGCTGCACATCAGAGAAGCATTGAAAACCAGTTTCATGAGTGGCCAGGCTATGGTGTTAAGTTTTGTTTGTTTCTTGATGAAAACCCGCTCCCTTGGTTCACTCTACTTTCCTGTAAGCCAACTACCCTCTCCTCCCCCTATTTGATCTCTGCTTGCAGAGGCAATAAAGTAATTGTTTCAAATTCATGCATTCTTTATTAATTCGTCACACAAATAGGGGGATAACTGCCAAGGTAACCCAGGAGGGGTGGCGGAGGAGGGGAGGATGGAAGGACAAGGCCACACTGCACTTCAAAACTTATTGAATGCCAGTTTTCTGTTGCTTGGGCAGTCCTCTGGAGTGGAGTGGTTCACCAACCGGTTCTTGGGCATCTGGGTGAGGAGGCTATGGAACTTGGGGAGGAGGGCGATTGGTTACACAGGGGCTGCAGCAGCGGTCTGTGCTCCTGCTGCCTTTTCTGCACCTCAGCCATATGCTGGAGCATATCAGTTTGATCCTCCAGTAGCCTCAGCATTGCATCCTGCCTCCTCTCATCACGCTGAAACCTCCTCTCCTCTTGCTCATCCCTCCTCTCCTAACGTTCATTTTGTGCTTTCCTGGACTGTGACATTGTCTCCCTCAACGCATTGTGCTGGGCTCTTTCAGTATGTCCTGCATGAGCTCAGAAAACATTTCATTGCGAGTGCTTTTTTTTTCCGGCTTCTAATCTTTGATAGCCTCTGGGACGGAGATGATAGGGGGAGCGTTGAAACATTTGCAGCTGCGGGAGGGAAAAAGACATTTTAGAGAACAATGGGTAGATTCTTTGATGGTGAACCAAGCTGTTAATATTACATAGCACGTGTGCTTTCATTACAAGGTCGCATTTTGCCTCTTATATTGAGGGCCTGCCAATATAGTGTGAGAGATCACACACACAGGGCCAGCAGGCAACAGAATTTGTCTTGCAGGCAGACATAAGCCAGTCTTTTGGCGTCTTTAACCTTCCTAACATGTGGGAATGGTTTCAAACAGCAGCACCCTCATTTCACATATCAAGCACCCGTTGGGTTGGCCCTTTAAAATGTGTTGGCCATTTAAAAGGAGGGGCTGCGGTTTTCAGGTTAACATGCAGCACAAACCCAACTAATCTCCCTCCCCCCCCACACACCCACCCAATTCTCTGGGATGATTGCTTCACCCCCCCCACCGCGTGGCTAATAGCGGGGATGATTTCTTTTCAGCTACAGGCAAACAGCCCAGCAGGAACAGCCACCTCTGATGTCCCCTTAATAAAATTCCCCTATTTCAATCAGGTGACCATGAATGATATCACTCTCCTGAGGATAACACAGAGAGATAAAGAATGGATGCTGCTTGAATGCCAGCAAACATTGGGACCATACGCTGCCATGCTTTGTTATGCAATTACTCCAGACTACGTGCTGCTGGCCTGGCGTGGTAAAGTGTCCTACCATGGAGGACAGAATAAGGCTGCCCTCCCCAGAAACCTTTTGCAAAGGCTTTGGGAGTACATCCAGGAGAGCTTAACTGAGATGTTCCTGGAGGATTTCTGCTCCATCCCCAGACACGTTAACAGACTTTTCCAGTAGCTATACTGGCCGCGGATGCATCCCAAGTCTTCGGGGCAAATTAATCATTAAACGCTTGCTTTTAAACGATGTATTATATTTACAAAGATACACTCACCAGAGATCCCTTCTCTGCCTTTTAGGTCCAGGAACCCGCCTTTGGTGGGTCGGGAGGGTACTAGATCCAGGGTGAGAAACAGTTCCTCGCGGTTGGGGAAAACAGTTTCTCCACTTGCTTTCTGTGCTTCAACCTCCTCTTCCTCGTCCCCAAAATCCACATCCCTGTTGGGTGAGAGTCCATTGAGTCCACGCACAGGGCTGGGGTAGTCGTAGGGGCACCCCTTAGAATGGCATGCAGCTAATCATGGAAGCGGCATGTCTGGGGCTCTGACCCGACGCAGCCGTTTCCCTCTCTGGTTCTTTGGTAGGCTTGCCTGAGCTTCTTAAGTTTCACGCGCACTGCTGTGGTTCCCTGTTATAACCTCTATCCTTCATGCCCTTGGAGATTTTTTTTTTCCAAATATTTTGGCATTTCGTCTCTTCGAGTGGAGTTCTGATAGCACGGATTCGTCTCCCCATACATCGATCAGATCCAGTACCTCCTGTTCGGTCCATGCTGGAGCTCTTTTGCGATTTTTGGACTGCGTGGTCACCTATGCTGATCAGCTTACCATGCTCACCAAACAGGAAATGAAATTCAAAAGTTCGTGGGGCTTTTCCTGTCTACCTGGCCAGTGCATCTGAGTTGAGAGCGCTGTCCAGAGTGGTCACAATGGAGCACTCTGGGATAGCTCCCAGAGGCCAATACCATCGAATTGCATCCACACTACCCCAAATTGGACCCAGCAAGGTCGATTTCAGTGCTAATCCACTTGTTTTAAGAGCCCTTAAAGTCAGAAGAAATGGCTTCGTAGTGTGGATGGGTGCAGGGCTAAACCAATCTAATGCTGCTAAATCTGACCTAAACTCGTAGTGTAGACCAGGGCTAAGAGCTGCGGACCTCCTAATATGTCTTCAAAGCTACATATAGCAACTCTCCTTTCAGTGGAGTAGGGCATAATTTGGCTCCCTCCAGAGCCCATTACCATTACCAGATACCATTCTTTGAGACCACCAGAAACTACTACTAGAGAGCAACACAAGGGCTTTTACTGAATGCACATTTGTGTGGTAGTCCCCTCTCTGTAGTCTGAGCTCATTGTTGCCATAGGGTGACCTATTGCAGCTTCCTCCCACACCCCTCTATATGCTGAGATGGCGTACACACCCTTTGGAACCACATTGGCTCTGCTGAATTTGGGTGATAGATTGTGAAAAGCCATGTACAGAGAGTCCAGTTCCCCATTTACATGCCCCTCTCTGTGACTCCACAAGGGGGTGTCTACTGAGACAGGGGAGAACCAGACCAAAATAGGTTCCATGTCTAACTCTCTCTAAAAACATAAACTTGAAAATACTGAAATTTATTTTAAAAAGTTCTTTCTACTCTGTATTTTTTTTTTCAATGTTCTATTCTGGGAGATAGTTTTCCTCCAAGTGTTCCTGTTTGTCTAATGCATTTGCTGAAATATGGGATATTATCTGCCTACATGGAAAATGCAGTAGCGGTGTTCTTTCTCTAATTTGCATTATTCATCTAGCACAAGAAAGCTTTGCTTGTCAAAAGGAAGCTCATTGGGCTAGCTTGTTCAGCCTATTAATAAATAACAGAAATAGCACTTAAACATCTAAGCACAGAACTTGGGGGGGGTGGTATTTATTTATACTGTGCTGATTGACTGTTTTTGCTGCAACCCCCTCCCTATCAGTCTCATCCTCTATGACAACAGTTCTTAAACTTGAGCAACCCAAGGATCCCCATTTTGATTTAAAATTTTTCACGGACCCCCAAGCTGGCTTCTAATTTTCCCTGAGGGTGTTCCATCCCTGCTCAGCCCTGCCCCTCCTCTTCCCTATCCCTTCTGCCCCCCCCCCCCCACCGAGTGCACCCCATCCCTGCTCCTTTCCCTCCCTCCTAGCACCTCCTGCACACCGCTGTACAGCTGTTCCGCGGTGTGCAGGAGGCACTGGGAAGGAGTTGATCAGCAGGTCTAGCGGCTCTGGGCATGACTCCGTGGACCCCAGTTTGAGAACCTCTGCTCTGTGTCACTCCACACTGCCCATCTTACCCTCTTCTCACCTGCCCTTTTCCCCTCATTCCCCTTCCTAAAAAAAAAAAGTGGAATTAATATGACACTTAATGCCATTGCATTGTTCTTTGCTTGTGTTATACAAGCACTCTGTGTCTATCTTGTCTATTTAGATAGTAAGCTTTTCAGAGCAGGGACCAACTGCTATGAGTTTGTACAGTGTCTTGCACAACAGATTGAGTCTTGATGACTTTTAGCCACTACCATAATAAACATGATAATTAATAACAATAATTGTTTAGGTTTCAGAGTGGTAGCCGTGTAAGTCTGTATCAGCAGAAAGAATGAGGAGTACTTGTGGCACCTTAGAGACTAACAAATTTATTTGAGCATAAGCTTTCGTGGGCTAATGCCCACTTCATCAGATGCATGTAGTGGAAAATACAAAAGTAGGAAGATTTTATTTATTTATTATAAATATATACACACACACAGAGAGAGAGAGAGAGAACATGGAAAAAATGGGGGTTGCCATACCAACTCTTAATGAAACCAATCAATTAAGGTTGGCTATTTCAGCAGGAGAAAAAAAACTGTGATTATCAGGATGGCCCATTTCAAGCAGTTGACAAGATGGTGTGAGTGACAAGTAGGGGCAAAATTTAGCATGGGGAAATAGTTTTTAGTTAGTGTAATGACTCATCCACTCCCAGTCTTTATTCAAACCTAATTTAATGGTGTTCAGTTTGCAGATTAATTCCAGTTCTGCTGTTTCTCGTTGGAGGCTGTTTTTGAAGGTATTTTTTGTTCAATAATTGCAACTTTTAGGTCTGTAATTGAGTGTCCAGGGAAGTTGAAGTGTTCTCCGACTAGTTTTTGAATGTTATAATTCTTGACGTCTGATTTGTGTTCATTTATTCTTTTGCGTAGAGACTGTCTGGTTTGGCCAATGTACATGGCAGAGGGGCACTGCTGGCACCTGATGGCATATATCACTTTGGTAGATGTGCAGGTGAACAAGCCTCTGATAGTGTGGCTGATGTGATTAGGTCCTATGATGGTGTCCCTTGAACGGATGATATGTGGACAGAGTTGGCAACAGGCTTTGTTGCAAGGATAGGTTCCTGGGTTAGTGTTTTTGTTGCGTGGTTGCTGGAGAGTATTTGCTTCAGGTTTGGGGGCTGTCTGTAAGTGAGGACTGGCCTGTCTCCCGAGATCTGTGACAGTGAGGGATCATCCTTCAGGATAGGTTGTAGACTCTTGATGATGCGCTGGAGAGGTTTTAGTTGGGGGCTGAAGGTGATGGCTAGTGGCGTTCTGTTGTTTTCTTTGTTGGACCTGTCCTGTAGTAGGTGACTTCTGGGTACTCTTCTGGCTCTGTCAGGTTTTTTTTTCTCTCCTGCTGATAATAGCCCACCTTAATCGATTGGTCTCATTAAGAGTTGGTATGGCAACCCCCATTTTTTTCATGTTCTGTGTATATATATATTAAGCAGATAGCTGAGAGCCAAGAATTAGTAATTTGGAGAAAGAAGGGAAGGACTAAACTGAACTCCAAGCTAGGGAGTTTCTGTATATTTTCTAATTGTATTAAGCTGTTGTACACACCATTCACTACCCTCTTGTGGAAGAGACTGTTCTGACTTTTTTGGTTTTGCTATTGAACCATCCCAGCTAGAGACATGTATGTGGAAGATCATATATATAATCTTCCTACTGTATTTTCCACTGCATGCATCTGATGAAGTGGGCTTTAGCCCATGAAAGCTTATGCTCAAATAAATTTGTTAGTCTCTAAGGTGCCACAAGTATTCCTCATTCTTTCAGTATTTGTTTAAAAACGAGAGCCAAGAGGATAACTAAAACGCTAACTTTTTTATAAAATGACACTAAGTTGTATTTAGAATTGGGGGTTGGATTTGCCCCCATGGCTACAGAGCTGGTGCATTTCCCCTGCACGGGGAGGAGGCCTTTGGAGGGAATGCACCCTGTTTGGAGCACCAAAACACAGCTCTGAGGAAGCTCTCTGAATGATGTGCATGGGAGACAGGTGGGAGAATGACCAGGGCAAGCTGGGAAAGGAACAGAGCCAGAGGATCTGTTGCTGCATGAATTCTCCATTTGTAAAGGTTGTATTTCTTAATGCCGGAGTCTACTAGTAACTAGGTCTTCAGCAGAACACTGTAAGGTCAATAGCACATCTGGCAGGACCAGGAGACTGGCACTAAGCTAGTTTAATGGTCCTAGCATGCTTATCATTACTTTTTATATTTATAAACCTGGAAATCAATGACATACCTTAGTACGTCAATTGTAATTACACACACAAATTAAATGTATCCTTGATGTTGACATTGTTATTTACTACTCTGCTTTAACTAATGACAGGTTTCAGAGTAGCAGCCGTGTTAGTCTGTATTCGCAAAAAGAAAAGGAGTACTTGTGGCACCTTAGAGACTAACAAATTTATTAGAGCATAAGCTTTCGTGAGCTACTCCGATGAAGTGAGCTGTATCTCACGAAAGCTTATGCTCTAATAAATTTGTTAGTCTCTAAGGTGCCACAAGTACTCCTTTTCTTTTTGCTTTAACTAATTAATTCATACAATTAAGGCTTGAAACTCTGGTACAGAAGCCCTCCAAAAGGCATAAAACACTTATTTATAATTTACTCAGGAAAAAATGTGTCTTGCTAATGTATCTGATTTTGTGTGTGTGTTCAGCCAGTTATATTAGCACTTGAGAGCAGAAAGGGAATGAGGAGTCAGATTTCACTATATATGTCATAGCAGCATATTTTTCCATCTGTAAACTATTTACCTCTCTCTGATGAGAACACTAGTTTTGATTTATTGTACGAACCAGCTCATCTTATGCAGCCGTGGATTCTGTTTTCTTCCATTACACAGATAAGAGTTTAAGTTGTGAAGGATTGGACTAGTGGATAGAGCACAGGATTGGCAGTTTGGAGATCTTGGTTTTATTTACGACTCTACCACGAACTTGCTATTTGACCTGCGAGAGGTCATTTTATCTCTGTGTTCATTATCAAATCTGTAAAATGGCTATAATAATAGCTATTCACCGTTTGTAAAGTGATTTGGTATTTATCGATGAAACATCAGTATACAAAGGCAAAGTAATTGTCATTATTATTTGATGTTTCGACATGGAAGCTCAGGACAAGCTGCTGGCCAAGAATCTTGCCCTTAGCCTGTGTATTATGTATTTTCTACAATTTGATGTACATGTGTGATTATGCAGCTATAGTCATAATGATGTGTTCTGATGACATTATGCCTGTTAACAAGTTTCATTTGACACACATGCCAAAACATGTTTAATGTAGATGAGCAGCCTTCCCAAGTCTGCATGTACCATCTTTCCTCTGAGAAGTCCCTTTTGCTAACGTCACTTTGTTCTACCATGCCTTTGACTGTGGCTATGAATGTTCAAATGCCAATAGATATTTGTGCTGCGAAAGAGACAGAACTCATGAATTTCTGCAGATTACCGATAGCCAGGTTTTCTTTCAGCAGATATCTGGAAAATCTATTAAGAAGATATATAGTGGCAAACTATGTAATGTATTCAGTTTACTCTGTATGGAGATAAGATCATTTCAGCCAATGGCTATAAAAACCAGCACAAACATATAGCTAGAACAGTGGTGGGCAAACTTTTTGGCCCAAGCGGGGTGGGGAAATTGCTTGCAGGGCTGTGAATGTAGGGTTGGAGCAGGGGGTTGGGGTGTGGGAGGGAGTGCGGGCTGTGGGAGGGGGTGCTGTGTGTGGAAGGGGCTCAGGGCAAAGGGTTGGGACACAGGAGGGATGCGGGGTGTACGAGGGGGCTCAGGGCAGGGGGTTGGGGTGCAAGGTACATCGGGGTTCAGAGCAGGGAGTTGGGGGTGCAGCAGGGGGTTGGGGTGCAGGAGGGGTGCAAAGTGTGGCAGGGGGCTCAGGGAAGGTGGTTGGGGTGCAGAGTGTGGCAAGGGGCTCAGGGCAGGGAGTTGGGGTGAGGGGTGCAGGAGGGGTTTGAGGTGCAGGCTTCAACTGGTGGACTTATTCACCCCCCATCCTTCTCTAAGATCCAATTAAAGGTGGCTAACGTGGCCAGTGGTTGGAGCACTTCATGTGGTGGTGGAGTGAAGTGAGTGCCAACAGGCCAGGAAGCTGTTTGAATAGACATATTTGTTTGGTGCATCAAACTCTATACTTTTCAAGTTCCCTCCCTCCCTCCCTCTCTCCATGAAAGCAATGGCAGACAATCGTTTTGCGCCTTTTTTCTTGAGTTATCAGTGCAGACACCATACCACAGCAAACACAGAGCCCGCTCAGCTAACCATCACCGTATGTCTCCTGGGTGCTGGCAGACGTGATACTGCATTGCTATACAGCCTTTTGGCAGCAGACAGTACAGTATGACTGGTAGCCGTTGTCTACGTAGTCCTGGGTGCTCTTTTAACCGGGCACCCGGGCACACGTGGGAGTGACTCAGCCAGGTCATTTCCATTGTTTCGTCTCATGGCGATTGAGTGCAGTGCACTGTCTTTTAATCTGCAGCTAGCAGAAGACGATGGCCAGTAGTCATATTGCACTGTCTTCTGCCGAGCACCCTGGAGATGATGATGGCTAGCGGTCATACTGCACAGTCTGCTGCCAGCAAGATGTATAAAGATGGATGAAGTGGCTCAAAACAAGAAAAAGACCAGATTTGTGTTGTATTCATTTTCTCCTCCCTCCCTCTGTGAAATCAATGGTCTGCTAAACCCAGTTTTGAGTTCTATCCTTGAGGGGGCCATTCAATTTCTCGCAAAGGCACCCCCTTTGTTGATTTTAATTCCCTGTAAGCCAACCATGTAAGCCATGTCGTCAATTGCCCCTCCCTCAGGGCAATGGCAGACAATTGTTCTGTGATTTTTTTCTATGCAGACGCCATACCACGGCAAGCATGGAGCCCGCTCAGATCACTTTGGCAATTAGGAGAACGTTAAACGCCACATGCGTTATGCAGCACCAGAACCTGGTAAAGTGAAACGGGGTGAGTAGGCGACGTCAGCGCGGTGATGAGAGTGATGAGGACATGGACACAGACTTCTCTCAAAGCACGGGCCCTGGCAATGTGGGCATCATGGTGCTAATGGGGCAGGCTCATGCGGTGGAACGCCAGTTCTGGGCCCGGGAAACAAGCACGGACTGGTGGGACAGCATAATGTTGCAGGTCTGGGACGATTCCCAGGGGCTGCAAAACTTTCGCATGCATAAGGGCCCTTTCATGGAAATTTGTGACTTGCTTTCCCCTGCCCTGAGGTGCAAGAATACCAAGATGAGAGCAGCTCTCACAGTTGAGAAGCGAGTGGCAATATCCCTGTGGAAGCTTGCAATGCCAGACAGCTACCGGTCAGTCGGGAATTGATTTGGAGTGGGCAAATCTACTGTGGGGGCTGCTCTGATGCAAGTAGCCAATGCAAACAAAGATCTACTGATATCAAGGGTAGTGATCCTGGGAAATGTGCAGATCATAGTGGATGGCTTTGCTGCAATGGGATTCCCTAACTGTGGTGGGGCCATAGATGGAACCCATATCCCTATCTTGGCACCGGAGCACCAAGCCAGCGAGTACATAAACTGCAAGGGGTACTTTTCAATAGTGCTGCAAGCACTGGTGGATCACAAGGGATGTTTCATCAACATCAACGTGGGATGGCTGGGAAAGGTACATGATGCTTGCATCTTTAGGAACTCTGGTTTCTTTCAAAAGCTGTAGGAAGGGACTTTATTCCCAGGCCAGAAAATAACCATTGAGGATGTTGAAATGCCTATAGTTATCCTTGGGGACCCAGCCTACCCCTTAATGTCATGGCTCATGAAGCCATACACAGACAGCCTGGACAGTAGTCAGGAGCTGTTCAGCTACAGGCTGAGCAAGTGTATAATGGCGGTCAAATGTGCATTTGGATGTTTAAAGCGTGCTGGCACAGTTTACTGACTCGGTTAGACCTCAGCGAAACCAATATTCCCATTGTTATTTACTGCTTGCTGTGCGCTCCACAATATCTGTGAGAGTGAGAGGGAGACATTTATGGTGGGGTGGGAGGTTGAGGCAAATTGCCTGGCTCCTGGTTACGCACAGCCAAACACCAGGGCGGTTAGAAGAGCACATGAGGGCACGGTGCGCATCAGAGAAGCTTTGAAAACCAGTTTCATGACTGGGCAGGCTACAGTGTGAAAGTTTTTTGTTTTTCTCCTTGATGAAACCCCCTACCCCTTGGTTCACTCTACTTCCCTGTAAGCTAACCACCCTCCCCTTCTCCCTTCGATCACCGCTTGCAGAGTCAATAAGGTCATTGTTGCTTCACATTCATGCGTTCTTTATTAATTCATCACACAAATAGAGGGATAACTACCAAGGTAGCCCAGGAGGGGTGGTGGAGGAGGGAAACACCAGGAGGCGTGGTGGAGGAGGGAAGGCCAAGGCCACACAGCACTTTAAAAGTTTAAAACTTTAAAACTTATTGAATGCCAGCCTTCTGTTGCTTGGGCAATCCTCTGAGGTGGAGTGGCTGGGTGGCCGGAGGCCCCCCCACGGCGTTCTTGAGCATCTGGGTGAGGAGGCTATGGAACTTGGGGAGGAGGGCGGTTGGTCACACAAGGGCTTTAGCGGCGGTCTGTGCTCCCGCTGCCTTTCCTGCAGCTCAACCATACACTGGAGCATATTAGTTTGATCCTTGAGCAGCCTCAGCATTGAATCCTGCCTCCTCTCATCACGCTGCCGCCACCTTTCAGCTTCAGCCCTCTCTTCAGCCCACCACCTCTCCTACCGGTCATTTTGTGCTTTCCTGCGCTGTGACGTTGTCTGCCTCCACGCATTTGTCTGTGCTCTGTCAGTGTGGGAGGACAGCATGAGCTCAGAACATTTCATCGTGAGTGCGTTTTTTTCGCCTTCTAATCTTCACTAGCCTCTGGAAAGGAGAAGATCCTGTGATCCTTGAAACACATGCAGCTGGTGGAGGGGGAAAAAAGGGGACAGAGGTATTTAAAAATGCATTTTATAGAACAATTAGTACACTCTTTCATGGTAAACCTTGCTGTTAACATTACATACATAGCACAGATGCTTTCGTTCCAAGGTTGCATTTTGCCTTCCCCCAGTGCGTGGCTAGTCCCTCCATCCTCCCCGTGGCTAACAGTGGGGAACATTTCTGTTCAGCCACAGGCAAACAGCCCAGGAGGAACGGGCACCTTCTGAATGTCCCCTTAAGAAAAGCACCCTATTTCAACCAGGTGACCATGAATGATATCGCTCTCCTGAGGATAACCGAGAGATAAAGAATGGATGTTGTTTGAATGCCAGCAAACATACACTGCAATGCTTTGTTCTACAATGATTCCTGAGTACGTGCTACTGGCCTGGAGTGGTAAAGTGTCCTACTATGGTGGATGGAATAAGGCTGCCCTCCCCAGAAACCTTTTGCAAAGGCTTTGGGAGTATATCCAGGAGAGCCACAAATGCCAGGGCAAATGAATCATTAAACATGCTTGCTTTTAAACCATGTATAATATTTTAAAAGGTACACTCACCAGAGATCCCTTCTCCACCTGGCGGGTCCGGGAGGCAGCTTTGGGTGGGTTCGGGGGGTACTGGCTCCGGGTCCAAGGTGAGAAACAGTTCCTGGCCGTCGGGAAAAGCGGTTTCTCCGCTTGCTTGCTGTGAGCTATCTACAACCTCATCATCATCTTCCTCATCCCCAAAACCTGTTCCGTGTTGCCTCCATCTCCATTGAAGGAGTCAAACAACACGGCTGGGGTAGTGGTGGCTGAACCTCCCCCTAAAATGGCATGCAGCTCATCATAGAAGCGACATGTTTTGGGCTCTGACGCGGAGCGGCCGTTTGCTTCTCTGGTTTTCTGGTAGGCTTGCCTCAGCTCCTTAAGTTTCACGCGGCACTGCTTCGGGTCCCTGTTATGGCCTCTGTCCTTCATGCCCTGGGAGATTTTGACAAATGTTTTGGCATTTCGAAAACTGGAACATAGTTCTGATAGCACGGATTCCTCTCCCCATACAGCGATCAGATTCTGTACCTCCCGTTCAGTCCATGCTGGAGCTCTTTTGCGATTCTGGGACTCCATCATGGTCACCTCTACTGGGGATGAGCTCCGCATGGTCACCTCTGCTGATGAGCGCTGCATGGTCACCTGCAGCTTGCCATGCTGGCCAAACAGGAAATTGAAATTCAAAAGTTTGTGGGCCTTTTTCTGTCTACCTGGCCAGGGCATCTGAGTTGAGAGTGTTGTCCAGAGCGGTCACAATGGAGCACTCTGGGATAGCTCCCAGAGGCCAATACCATCTAATTGCATCCACATTACCCCAAATTCGATCCAGCAAGGCCAATTTCAGTGCTAATCCCCTTATTGGGGGTGAAGTAAGGAAATCGATTTTAAGAGCCCTTTAAGTCAAAAAAAAAAAAAAAAAAAGGGCTTTGTCGTGTGGACGGGTGCAGGGTTAAATCGATTTTAACGGTGCTAAATTCGACCTCAACTCCTAGTGTAGACCAGGTTTCAGAGCAGAGGAAAAGAGTTAATGAAGACAGATAATGCTGGCAACAGGTAAAGGAGCTAACTTTTACTGTGCTCATGACAAACATCTTGTGCATGCTTGAAGACCATTAGATTCAGTAAGCTTCTGACTAAGTCTTATGTTTCTCTATCTATTAAAACAATCTTTTGACCTGTCATCATTCTTGCCTCCTTTTTCCCCCAATCAGTTGTTCAGATCCTTGTCCACTTGACTCTGGATTTTTAGAGCAGAAAGCTGGGGGTAGGGAAACAAAATGCAGTTACCTGTTAAAGGTTACACTATAGCAGCTGGAACAAAGTGTAATCTGCTTGTTTTACTGTCTTGTTGCACCACCACCTGAGCATCCTGATGGTATATCCTCAATCATTAATCAGATCAGTACAGAAAGGCCACGTGGAGCAACTTCTTGGATCAAAATGAACCTATTGACCTATTGGGTGAACCAAGATCAAGAGCTAGGCAGAATTTCCGTTTCTTGTCTCCTCTTCGTTTCAAAGGAGTCTTGTAAATGCCCAAGACTTTTTGGTCAGAGAGAACTTTGATAAACACACACAGGGCTTGGCTACACTTGCAAGTTAGAGTGCATTAAAGCAGCCCCAGGTGCCCTAAATCCCGACCCGTCCACACTGGCAAGGCACTTAGAGCGCCTGGATGCTGAAGTTGGAGCGCTCCTGGTAATCCACCTCCATGAGAAGCATAAAGCTTGCTGCGCCTCAGGTGAAACACCCCAGCGTCAGTGTGAACGAGTTGTTGCATTACTGCGTTCTGATCAGCCTCCAGAAACATCCCCTTAAGTCAAGTGGCCACTCTTCTCATTGTTTTGGAATCGGCCGCAGGAATGCAGATATGCCCTTTCAAAGCTCCGTTTCTGACTGCCGGCATGCTTATCTGCTCCAGGATAAAGCAACCATTACTGTGGAATGCTGCTGCTGTGAGTGTTAGAGAGAGAGAGTCGGAGGGGGAGGGAGGTCTGCTGCTGTCTGAACTTACAAGATGGCATGCTGACATGCTCTCTCCCCCTACATACACACAACACACTCCCTGTTACACTCCCCCTCATCCCACTCCCCATTTGAAAAGCATGTTACAGCCACTTGCATGCTGGGATAGCTACCACAATGCACTGCTCTCTGTGGCATTGTAGGAGCTGTTAATGTGGCCACACCAGTGCGCTTGAATCTGACAGTGTGAACACACAGCAGGGATTTCCTTATTACGCTCTCCGAGGGCTGGTTCACAACACTCTGTCTGCAGTGTAGCCATGCCCTTAGATACCAGAGTTTCTGAATATATTCTAGATCCACTGACATGGTCTGTTAGAAGCAATTTGATAATAAGGATGAAGGGAAGAATTTTATTTTGTAATCTCAAATTGAAAGTTTTCCTTTTCTCATTTTTCCTGTGATGCAAGGCTAGATATGAGCTGAAAGAACATTCACATTCCAGTGTCTGGATCTTATTGTTTGCTGATATCTGTGAAGGAAGAACTTGACTGGCCTTTGTATGCCTGGGAGTACCAGTACTGAAGTAGCAGCATGTGTATCTGTTACTCTGGTAATTCTAAAAGAGCAGTTTCTATTGTCAGTAGTTTGCAGCCCAAAAGGACCTACACCTGGTCTGACTGCTATACTCGTTTTCTTCCAGTAGTCAGATCCTTTGCAGATTCTTGGCATCCTTGCTTGAGGATATTGTGTTTCCTTTGGCCATAAAAGGAAACTAAAGCCTTGAAAACCTTTAGGGCAGGAAGTTTTTGAGAGTTTTTACGTAAAACAGGGTAGCCCAGAGCACAATCCATGCCCATCCAGGGATGGGGGAAGGCTGCTCTTTATTTTCTGAAAACACCCACTTAGTGTGCAGCAGCAGTCAAAAAAGCAAACAATGTTGGGAATCGCTAAGAAACGGATAGATAATAAAACAGAAAATATCATATTGCCTCTATATAAATCCATGATACACCTAAATCTTGAATACTGTGTGCAGATGTGGTCGCCCCATCTCAAAAAAGATCTATTTGGAATTGGGAAAAGGTTCAGAAAAGGGCAACAAAAAGATTAGAGGTATGGAATGGCTGCCATTTGAGGAGAGAATAATAAAACTGGGACTTTTCAGCTTGGAAAAGAGGACGACTAAGGCAGGGTATGATAGAGGTCTATAAAATCATGACTGGTGTGGAGAAAGTAAATAAGGAAGTGTTATTTACTCCTTTCATAACACAAGAACTAGGGGTCACCAAATGAAATTAATAGGCAGCAGGTTTAAAAAAAACAAAAGGAGTATTTTTTTCACACAGTGCACAATCACCTTGTGGAACTCTTTGCCAGAGGATGTTGTGAAGGCCAAGACTATAACAGGGTTCAAAAAAGAACTAGATAAATTAATGGGGGATAGGTCCATCAATGGCTATTAACCAGGAAGGGCAGGGATGGTGTCCCTAGCCTCTGTTTACAAGAAGCTGGGAATGGGTGACAGGGTATGGATCACTTGATGATTACCTCTTCTGTTCATTCCCCCTGGGGCACCTGGCATTGGCCACTGTCAGAAGACAGGATATTGGGCTAGATGGACCTTTGGTCTGACCCAGTATGGCCGTTCTTATGTTCTTGGGTTCCAAAGGCAGCTGAAGATGTGGGTACATGCAGATGGGGGGGCGGAGAGGAGTGAGTGAGTGAAAGAGTGGAGTGCAAAAGAGGGCAAACTACAATAGTCAGTAAGGCAATTGGCTGTATGTTAGCCAGCCTTAATAGTCTTTCGAGAGGAAAGAACTATTGTGTTTTTTTTTTTATGGTCCATTAAGCCTATGTAATGATGTAAGGATGCATTAAGGTCTCTTATTCTATCTCATTTTCTTTCAACTCTTCCTTTCCAGAATGGCTTTCCACAGATGAATAACTTATATCTTCTAAATTTTAACTGTTTTCTGTATCTTCTCAAATCTTCTTTTCTTGTTCATTGGCCTCATGTCATTCCCTCTCCACTGGTCCTATGCAAACACTTTTACATAACGAAGCTAAAGCAGCAAATTAAAATAATTGTTTAATACTGCTCTTGCATGTTCATGATCAAGAGTAACTTTCACGGATGATCCAAAGTCATCGCCTTGTAACAAGCAGCTGGTCTTTCCTGTGTGTGTGTGTACTTGCTCTAGTTGCATTAGTCATACAAATTATCCGATCACATAGTTCTTCTAGTTTATTACAGTGATCATCCGCACCTGGAATTGTAATGGGTAATCAGAATTATAGATCTTCTTATGTAATAGGAGTGCCATAGAATTTACAGAATCTTGCCATTGCCATTCTATTACTCATGCCAGGGAAATAAATTCCCAGACATATCTAGAAATCTGAGTCAAAAAGTGATAGTTTTTTAAAAGTGCAGAGTGATAAAATTATTGATAAAACTTTTTCAACAAAGTTGCTGAAATTCTTATCCAAGAAACAAATTTAATCACAAAAAAATCAGTAACATTAATTGAGCACATTCTAATTATGGAAATTAATAGCAAAATTCAGACTACTAAAAAAGGCAATTATTTTTGTAATTTTTTCCCTTTATTTAAAAAAAAATTATTCAAGTTTTGATGCCAACAAAACCATGACTTTTCTCCTATTTTTAATATGCTATTCAGTGTTATATTTCTAAACACTTAAAAAAAATTAGTCACTCTTAGGTTTGCTACTATATAGTACTGTCAGAAGCTCGCATACATCCAGGTAATTAGGCCACCTTGGCTGTATGTGTCTTTTCTGAGAAAGGAAAGAGAGATTAATTGTAAACAATGAGATAATTCTCCTCACTTGGCCAATTATCCTTTTCACTTGCCCTGAAATTTAAGTACCACTAAGTAGAAAAAGTAAATTATAATATAACATAACCTATGATTTTCTTCAGCCAATGGAATGTGACAGAGGCCCTTTTGTTAGGAATACAAAAATATTAACATTTCTGATTCTGTCATTTGATTATTTACTTTAACCACATGAAAAACCTATGCCTTCGTCTTTATTTACGGTGGAGTTTGTTTTTCCAAGCATGTCATTAAAAATAACTTCCTGAACAGACAGAAGCACTAAATATAACACAGTGCAGTCTAGGTTAAGGGCCATCAACAGATTATCTGAAGATTATCTGGATTATATGATTACCACTGTGAAATGTAGGTGCGTTACAAATTAAAAATTAATCAGATCTTACAAAATCTATTATTAAATCAAGATAACTGTTGTCCTACTTTAAAAAAAAAGTTGGGAAATTTTTTAATGTTTCTATAGTTAATAGAATGAAGTGCAAAAAGACTAATAACACAAATGCTTGGATTTTGTTTAAAAAAACTCATGCACTGAATGCACTAAATACTGTTTGAGAGATTTCGTTGTTCCTACTCAATTCATTTTTAAATGAATTTCAAATATATCTATCTGACTACTTTCCCTTCCTCTGACATTACACTAGTTTTGATAAAGCTGACTGAACATGTATTTGGCAAGTTAATCTTGCCCTTCCAAGGATATATTGCAGATACAGGGCTATATGCTGCCCTCCACTATATGAAGTCAAATGCAATATGATGGATCAAAACCATGGTAGTGGGAAAACAGTGAGGCCACAGTTTTCTCATGAGGTTGGGGCTTTGCTGCATTGAAGAGGGGGAAGCAGTCTCACTCCCCATAAATCTGCAAGGTTAAATTACTACTGAGCACCAGCAGCATTTCCCCTGTGTAGCTGTAAAATCTACCAGTCCCAAAAGAGGGCTGCAGGCGGGAGGGGATGTGATGTGATGCCGCTGATTTGGGAGGGAAAGGAGGGCAAGTGGGAGCATAGTTCCTGTACAGTCATTGGCAGGAGGGAAGTTCGGAGAGCTGTGTGAAGGCTCTGGGACCCCCAAGTAGGTGTTTTTTGCCTCCTGCAGGCTTATCAAGATTTTCAGGATAAGGACATTGAATTTTCTACCATTTCCATAATAGAACTGAGAGATTGACTTCCAGCCTGAAATCTGCATACCACTATTTCCAGTGCATACACCCTAAGTGCACTACGATACCACTGCTAGTACGATCATGTCGTGAAAAGAGACAGGAAATGTGCCTGGATGTGCAAATCATCAATGTTGATCTGTCCCCATCATGGAGCCATTGCTCCTTGAGAATGACCAAGTACATACATTGATTTAAAAATTACAAATAAAAGATCAAACCTTGCTTATGTAAACTCACATGAGTAACAGTGAAGTGAAATGGACCACTCCCCCTCCCCACCCCCCCAAAAGAAGAATTTGGTCCAAATAATGTATCAGAAAATGTATTTGAAAATCAGGCCTTCCTTTGCTTAACTGTTAACTGCTTTTGAGTTAAAAGTTTTGTGTTTCTTCTGCTACTGGTAATGGCATCCTAATATTTAAAGCAGCGTAAGGATTGAAGCTCCTTGAACTATTTAGGTATTAGCAATGTTAACATTTGCAAGGGAAACACATTCTATGGAATTCATGATTTGGGAAGGTGGAAACTTTTTCAGTTCACCATTAAAATCCATTTATTTGTGAAGTTTACATATGCATGCTGTTAGTGATTTAAGATTTCAAACAGCTGATTTTTAAAGCAAGTCAATTCATTTTTAAACATTTGCCTACTTATGTTTCTGTATCTCTTAAAATTACATGCTGCTTGGTGGGGTTTTGCAGAATATACTTCTCGTGTGGGCAGCAGTTTCATAATGTGATGGTTGTGCATTACTCTGTCAGCAGACTCTCTGCCTTCAGGAGCTACCTGGGGATGGGAGGGGAAAAGAATACTGTGTTACTGACAATGACATGGATGATTCAAGCACCGACAATCTGTGCAAGTAGCAGTAGTGATGGTGCTGATGACATTGGGACAGATTATGCATCTTACTTTTCCAACTTGAGGAAAAATCCTTTGTTTATTATTATCTAATATTAGAGCCTAATATTGCAAAGGGCTGAGAGCCCTCAACTTTGGTCAACTTGGTGCCTTGAATGATAGGGCTGCAACTTTTCAGTTATTAAGCATACAAAATACCCCCTGACTTACAGGGGCATTATTAAGCCTATACCTGCAAGGTGCTGGCCAATTTTGAGAAATACTAGATAATTACCCTCAATTCCCATTTACTTCAGTGAGAGCTGAGGGCACTCAGCAGATTGCAGGAGTCTGAGCCCTATGTATGTATAAAGACTACAGTATCTGTCTTTTATTAGCATTTTGGTCATCATGTGTTTTGCTTTTCCCCCCCTGTAAAAATGAATCTTTTTTTACCAATATTAAATACTAATTACTGGAAATGAATGGCCAGGTTTTAGTGTTAACTGTAAAAGTTGTTTCTAATTGGCTTGTTTGCTGCTTTAATCAGTTTTAACTGAAAAGAAAAAATATAATTGGAAATCTCCTAGATTTCCTTCATTATCCTTTTAGTTGTGACTATGTACAGCAGTTTACTGATATCATATCATGACATCAGCATGTATGTCTCTAGGATTTATTACTAGGCTCATGTCTGCTCTTTTATGGATTTCATCCAAGAGATGCTTGAACACAGAGCTCTTGGAATGTCTCCCTTGTGGGGGTTCAGATGCAGTGAGCTGCATCAGCAAATAGCTCTGACACTCAGCAAGGCAGCAACTGTTACATTCCAGCATAGTTTGATTTAGTGCAGAATTTTATACATTTATTCTGCTGTAACCCTTTTATTCCCGTTGGTTTACATGATCCCAAATCTAAAAATCAATTCTGCAGAGGTTTAGAGATTGCAGTACTCTCCTGGGATTTTATATGGAAAATATTACACATCCCTTTTGTATAGAGAACAACCATTAGAAGTTTACTGTTTTCTCATAGCTGTTAAACATGAAACATCTTGGATATAGAGATGGAAAACATTTTTGATCAAATTTCCAGAAAGGGCAGCCTGAGTTCTGTGCACCTACATTTAAATGCACAATTACAGTGATTTAAAAACATACAAATCAGGTAACTGTGCATGCAAATAGCTAGCTAGGCACCTAACTCTTTAGTTCAGGGGTGGGCAAACTACAGTTCGTGGGCCGCATCCAGCCTGCCAGCCATTTTAATCCGGCCCGAGCTTCCACTGGAGAGCGGGGTCTGGGGCTTGTCCTGCTCCGGCGCTCCAGTCGGGAAGCAGGGTTGGGGGCCACTCCATGTGACTCCCAGAAGTAGTGGCATGGCCCCCTCTGGCTCTCCAGCCGGGGAGCAGGGTTGGGTGTCGCACCACACGGCTCCCAGAAGCCGCAGCATGGGCCTCCCCTCTGGCTCCTACACGTGGGGCAGCCAGAGACCTCCGCTCTGCACACTGCTGCTATCCCAAGTGCCGCCCCTGCAGCTCCCATTGGCTGGGAACTGCCGCCAATAGGAGCTGCAGGGGCTGTGCCTGCAAATGGGGCAGCGTGCAGAGCTGCTGGGCCGCGCCTCATGTATGAGCCAGAGAAGGTACATGCCACTGCTTCTGGGAACTGCTTGAGGTAAGTGCTGCCTGGAGCCTGCACCCCTGAGCCTCTCCCCCCTGCTCCAGCCGTGATCCCCCTCCCGCCCACCGAACCCATCGATCCCAGCCCAGAGCACCCGCCAGCACCCCCAGCCAGAGTTCTCAGCCCCCCCCGCACCCCGCTCCAACCTGGAGTCCCCTCCTGCACCCTGAACTTCTTTTCTGGACCCACCCCCTCTTGCACCCCAATCCCAATTTTGTGAGCATTCATGGCCCGCCATATAATTTCTATTTCCAGATGTGGCCCTCGGGACAAAAAGTTTGCCTGCCTCTGCTTTAGTTTCATGCACAAAAGTAATTGTGTGTGACAATGCAGTTTTGCAACTATGCAAAACTTCATTAAAATAAGTGTGGCCCAAAGCTCTTATTTTTGGCAAATCAATATATAGTCCATAAAAATCTGGTGGGTGTGTATGGGGGGAGGCGAGTACACTGCTAATTCACTAATCAGAGCTTGACCTTTAACCAAACACAGCTGTCAAATCTCATTAAACTTCCTTATGTAGGCGGGGGAAGAATGTATATCAACTGCCTTTACATAAGGACAAAGAGTACAGACATTATTGGTGTTAATGCTTTCAGTGCTGAAAAGGAAGAATTAATATCCAGAAATTCTTTCAAACAGAAAGAAATAGCTGGCAGGTGGGTTTTTTCCACTCATCTGGTTGACAATAGTGTTTACATGGAACAAGAGAAACAAGCTGAATACATTAGTGATATTTCAGAAGGAAGGAAGAATTCTCAATCTTGTGGTTAAAGTACTTCTGGGAGTCAGGATATGTGAGTGCTGTTCCTGGCTCTGCCACAGAGTTCCTGTGACCTTAGACAAGTCATTTAGGGTGGGCTCTGTGAGAGGACTTAAGTGTTGCAATGCTGAGGTGGCACGGCACCTAACTTTTAGGTGCCTAGAAAATCACAGGAACAAAGCTGAGTAAGGCACCTAGGTTCCCTGTACAATTCGTGGGGGGTGAGGGGGAGAGGAGTCTAAGAATGTGATCCACAAAAGCCATCAAGCTGGGCAGAGAGTCTCCTAAACTAACCAATGGGACATGGCAAGGAGAAGGGTGTGTGCTAAGCCCTGTGCCTCTCAGAGAGAGGTGCCTAGCTCTGTTTAGTGATCCACAAATGGGCACCTGCTACCTAAAGTAGACAAAATAGGCAGGTCAGGTATTTCTTTTGTGGGAATGAGATAGGCATATGCCTTGCTCCACATAAAGGTGGGGAAGGGGTACCCCCATTTATGATGATTATCCTAGTGGTCAGAGAACTTATCTGGGATGTGGGAGATCCAAGTTCAGTTCCTTGTTCAAATCTTCTCTCCCCATCAGGCAGAAAAGTGTAGGGAGAACCCCCTACCACGCAGGAGAGTGCTATAACCTTTAGTTATAGGCTACTCTGATGTGTGGCTCCTTTTGTCAGGAATCGGATCCTGCAGCAGACCCAGTCTCTGGAAAATCCAATGAACACAGCTGGCCTGTAGTAGGCTGCCTGATTGGCTACACTGCCAGATTGGTTGGAAGAGAAATCACACTTTCTCTTAATCTCAGCAGAAGCAGTAGTTCAGCTGTGATAGTGCCTACTTGTTTCCAGTCCATTCCTGTCTTTCTCCTGTCCTCCTCCAGGTTTAGCCCAAGCTTTGCTTCACTCCAGGTAACTAGGCTCTGATCCTAAGGCTTAGGCTCCTGTCTCCAGCTGTGACCATGGGCTCTGATTCCTGGCTACTCACTCCTGTACTGACCATTAGGCATGGCTGCCTATGTCCCAGTCATCTGACACCCTCCATCTCTCCTGTTGAAACTGTCCCACTCTGGATAAATAATGAATCATTGGAGCAGAAGGACTGGACCCTGAGTCTCCTAGGTCCCAGGCAAGTGTTCTAACAACTAGGATGAAAGTTATAAGGCGGATGGGATGGGTAAATTGTGGATTGCAGTGGACGAGAATAGGGATTTAGGAGCCTAAGTATTTTTGTAAATCCGACCATTTGCCTAGATTTTCAAATTTCTTTGCGTAATTTGGGCTTGAAGCAGCAGGGGGCGACTTCCAGAGGTGATGAGCACCCATATCTCCAGTTGATGTCAGTGAGAACTCTGGGTGCTCAGCATCTCTTAATATCAAGGGTTTAAGTGAGATCCCTACAGGTATATTCTGAGGCTAAATGTATTAGTTTGTAAATGGCTGAGCTTCTTGGATAGAAGGAGCTATAGCAGTGCAAACTATTATTTAGAATTCTGCAAATTAAAGTTAGATTATCGTTCACTTAAAAAAATAAACCCACTTTTGCCCATTTTAGAAACCAACTTTAACTGAACCTGTTTTGAGAGTCTATGTTTGGGTAGATGTTTTCCCTCCCAACCCCTTCTGGTTTCCAGCGAGGACCAAACATGGAAGTTCCAAATGCCTTGAGAGGGTCTCTTCACCAGAGACAAGACCAAACATTAATTTTCCACCAAAAGGGAGATTGCTGGGGAGCAGACTTATTGGTCAACCCCACTGATGGCTGCAGAGGAAGGAGCAGGCTAGCCCCATTGCTATTAAAAGGATTGGGAGTAACTTGCCTAACAGCTGGCTCTCTAAATCCAGTAGAGGGGAGCAGTGATTGTCACCCGAAGAAGACACTAGACTATGAAGAGAGGCAGGCCAGTACAGAGCCTTCCCTCAGTACGTGTTGACACCTGTTACTGGGGCCTATTGAAAAAGGTGGTTGTGTCTATGGGGGGGAGGGCCTGGAATTTGCTGGGGGAAGAGATTGTGTGGGGACTTGGAAAGGAGGGTTTGCAGTTTAAGGGGAAGGGAAGGAGTGGTATCCTCAGAACATTCAGTTAATTCATGATTCAGAAGAACTTTTGGATGTTCCTATACATATTTAGAATTAATCCCAGGCTGTGAACCATTGAAGTTTGCCCATCACTAAACTGAGGACTAAATTATCCTCTCAGATGCCTATGGTGGTTCCCAACTCTGATATTTTGGAGTTGTCTCATTACATGCATGGAACTCTAAGGGATTTAAGATTGTGAAAATCCAGCTTCTGTTTTTGCACTTGGAAGAGTTGCAGTTGTTCAGGTGAGGCAGGACCAGATCAGGGCTGGGGGCTAATGTGATGGTAACATTGAGTAGGCCTCTGATGGAGGGTAAAAGAAGTCCTGCTTTGTGTATAGGAAGTGCAGGTGGAAAGGGTAATCAGCAGAAGGAACGTTTGGCTATTAGGGGGTCTATGAATATGACCTGTTGATATGGCCAGGAGAAGGCACAAGTGCCCATGTTAGTAAATGCAGGGAAAGAAACACTGTACAGAGGCCTTCATTTTCTCTTAATGGTAATACAAATTGTACCAGTTCAGTACTATTGTACCTTATGCACCATTTTGTCATCTGATATTTATGTTGAGTAACAAGATGGTCGGTGGGGTTAGGTCAGAGGTGGGCAAACTATGGCCTGCAGGACCATCCTACCCGGCCCCTGAACTCTTGGCCCGGGAGGCTAGCACCTGGCCCCTCCCCCACTGTCTCCCCTCCCCCACAGCCATGCTGCCGCGCAGGCAGCAGGGCTTTGAGCTCCTGCTGCTATGAGCGGCATGGTAAGGGGGCGGCGTGCACGCAGGGCGGTGCAGGGGTTGGGTAGAGGGTCCCGGGGGGCAGTCGGGGCGGTTAGGAGTGGGAGGTCCTGGCGGGCAGTCGGGGGATAGGGAGCAGGGGGCAGTTGGATGGGGCAGAGGTTCTGGGGCAGTCAGGGGTTGGGAAACAGCGGGAGTTGGATAGGCCGTGGGAATCCCGGGAGGCCTGTCAGGGGGCGGGGGTGTGGATAGGAGGTGGGGCAGTCAGGGGACAGAGAGCAGGGGGGTTGGATAGGGGGTGGGATCTGGGGGTGGGGGAATCCCAGGAGGGGGCAGTTGGGGGGACAAGGAGCGGGGGGATTGGAGATTCTGAGGGGGACAGTCGGGGGCGGAAAGTGGGAGGGGGTAAATAGGGGGCAGGGGCCAGGTTATTGGGAGGCACAGCCTTCCCTACCTGGCCCTCCATACAGTATTGCACCCCGATGTGGCCCTCGGGCCAAAAAGTTTGCCCACCTCTCGGTTAGGTACATACACCCTCTTTGTCCTGTAACCCTACCCCTTGTATCAACATCACACACAGTGGTGGATCTTATGCCAGGGCAAGTAGTGCTCTTCTTGTTCTCCTTTCACAGTATATCATTTGAGTAGTTGCTGAATGTAGAGTGTTCACCTCACTTCCTTTGTTAACTTGGGGTCTGATAGGAACATCCTTACTGGCATGATATCGATAGTCAATGGGACTACTTGCATCTGTGAGGCCTACAAATGGGAATAAGTGTGCAGGATTGGGATCTTAAAAATCTAATACGTACACATTAGCATTTTTCCCAGAATTTCTTCTGTTGCATTCAGGGTATTATTCTGTGCTCACCACCATGGTACAGGTTTCCCAACTACAATGCCAAAGCATTCACATTGTAGGGAGCATTTTCTATTAAACTGACAATACAGCGTGAATCTCAATTATCATTTATTCCTAGGTTTTGTTCAGTGAGACTACTAGCTGTGCTGAACTGTGACAAATTTGGAAACTTGGTAAGAGTGTAGGTTTTAATTTTTTAAGATACTAAAATCAATAAATCATTTAGGAATGATCAATGACTTCTTCAAATTAAAATTAAATAGATAAAGGAAGTGATATTATGGGTAATTTAGGATGACTGTCAGTTTCCATGTTTTATAATTAATTAATTTTTCTCTCCCCACATTGTCAACGAGGAAACTATATGAATACTAATGATTATTTTTGTATTGGAACAGTTTATTCGATAAAAGTTTAAGTTTTATCAGCAGTAATAATTCCAGGATGTGACTTTCCATGTACACAAAATACCGATTAGACAAAGGACAAAAATCCTAAAGAAAATAAAGCAATTTCTGAGATTATGGGCTCATGATACATCATTTGTTCAGAATTTTTCTTACATATAACACTGACAGTCTGTACCCCTCTGTTCACCCCTTTTCAGTGGATTATGGTAAAACTTGTACAAAATATGACTTATGTATCGTTTGAGAACTCGTGATTTGCTGATCATTATTGTCTTGGTAAAATATGTGGTAACGTTGCATGTAAAGTTGTAAGATTCCACTGTGTGATATCACTGGGACATGTTCTGGAGGGCAGTCACAAACTTGTTTCCTGGAGACAAAAGGCTAGCCAATGCCTCAGCTAGGTGTTAACGAGATCATATGGACCATCACCTGATTAAGTGGCCTCAGCAGGAGATAGGGTGTGGGCAAAGCATCTAAGTTTTGACAAAGAAGCTGCTTGAGGTTCCTGTCCATGCAGACTTCCTGTCACCTAAACGTTAGTTGGAGATGATTCTTGTGCAACAGAAATTACTATAAGATGAGAGCAAACTCCCCCCCCCTCCCCGTGCTTCCCCCCCCCCCCCCAAATCACCTCTCCCTTTCTCTCTACAAACAGTATCGACAATACCTGAAGAACAAAGGATGCAGCACTGGACTGGGGGATAGATTGTAACTGAAAGGAGTTCAGCCAGTAAGACTGATGAGATATGTGGTGAGAGAGACCTTTGCTTTGTATTCCCTCTAACTTGTTAAGTTAGTCATTAGTTGTAATTTACTTCTACTTTCTTGTAACCAGTTCTGACTTTTATGCCTCATTACTTGTAATAACTTAATCTATCTTTCTGTAGTTAATAAACTAGTTTTACTGTTTTAGCTAAACCAATGTGTTTGGATTGAAGTATTTGGGAAACTCCATTTGAGATAAGATTGGTGCATATTTTCTATTAATAAATGATGGACCTTGTATGAACTTGTATTGTCCAGGAGGGTGCTGGGCAGTACAAGCTGCACATTTCTAGGGGCAGTCTGGGACTGGGAGTTTGCTGGTGTTACCCTGTAGTGTAATTCATGAGTGGCTGGCTATAGCACTCATACAGTATAGCTGGGAGTCAATTTCAAAATTGAACATTCTGAAGGAATAAACAAAACAAGATGAAAATATCTTAGCTTATCATGCTCAAAATATTTTTGTGGTTAATAACTTTTTATCTTTAACATTTATTGCATTTTCTAATGTTCCATAAAACATAGGATAATATCAAACATGAGCTAGTCCCTAAGGATTATATAAGTAACAACAAAAATGACATTAACCTTCCTCTTCCAAATAAAATTAAAGGAAATACTGCCCCTAATCTACAGAGAAACTGTAGGAAGGCAAACATATTAGATAACAAGGAAATAAATTTAATTCATGGTACTTAGCCTTCAGAAATTCCCTTAAATAAATATATAATATCTTAGTAAGAAAACTGTTAAGATACTGTGGTGAATATGGTTATCTACAAGTGATAAGCAAAAAAGAACTCCAGTCTCCCTGAATTGATTTACAAGGAAGATGTGCCTTCTAATAAACAAGTACTTCATACAGCGAAGGAGATTGGTGCCAGTCTGTCTATGGTATTGCCAGGGAATCAAAAAATTCAGATTTCAAGTCCAGAAGGGACCATTGTGATCATCTAGTATGACTTTCTGTAGAACACAGGCCAGGAAACTTCCCCAAAATTAATTCAGAGAGCATGTCTTTTAGAAAAACATCCAATCTTGATTAAAAATGGTCAATGATGGAGAATCCACCATGACACTTGGTACATTGTTCCAATACTTAATTACCCTTACTGTCAAATGTATGCCTATTTCCAGTCTGAATTTGTTTACCTTCAAGTGCCACACATTGAATCACATTATACTTTTTTCTGTCTTTATTTATTTATTTTATTTGTTCCCCATGTAGATACTTGTAGACTGTAACCAAATCATCCTTTAGCCTTCTAAATAGATTGATTAGAAAACATGACTTATGGTTAAGGCTGAGAGTCTGTCACAGAAGTGACTGATTCCGTGACTTTCTGGGACCTGCTGATTTCTGCAGTGGTCGGTGTGGCTGGCCCTGGGGCCGCCTGAGCAGCTCGGGCAGCCCCTGGGCCAGCTGCACCGGCTGCTGCGAGAGCAGTCTTAGGCCCCTGCACACACACCCCGCCCCCGCAGCAGCGGGGTGCTGGGCCACCTTGTCCCCCCAGAAGCAGGGTGCTGAACTGCATGTCACACCCCACCCCCAAACACCCATTGCACCCCTGGGCCACCCCCTTCCTCGGAGCATCCAAGATTTAGTCAAGGGTATATAGTGTGTGTATATATAGTACAAGTCCTGGACAGGTCGTGGGCAATGAATTTTTCTTTACTGCCTGTCCATGACTTTTTTACTAAAATACCCATAACTAAAATGTAGCCTTACTTATGGTGATAGACTCAAGAAGCTCATCCTTGTGACTCTTCTATGAACTCTATCCAATGTATCAACATCCTTCTAGAACTGCAGACGCTACCAGAACTGGACACTGTATTTCAGCAGTGGTCGCACCCATGCCAAACAGAGGTTAAAATAACCTCACTACTCCTACTCGAGATTGTCCTGATTATGCATTGCATTAGGTTTTTCGGCCACAGCATCACATTGTGAATAATGAGTTGAATATGAGCTCCCAATGACCCCCAAATCTTTGAATCACTTCTTTCCAGGATAAAGTCCCTAGTCCTGGAAGTATAACCTACATTCTTTTTCTAAATGTAAATATTTAAATTTAGTCAATTAAAATTTATATTGTTTGGCTGCGCCCAGTTCATGAAGCGAATCCAGATTGCTTTGAATCAGTGACCTGTCCTCCTCTTTATTTACCACTCCCCCAATTTTTATGTCCTCTGCAATCTTTATTTTTTCTTCAATGTCATTAACAAAAAATGTTAAGTAGCACAGGGCCAAGAACCAGTCTTGCAGGACTGCACTGGAAACATACCTGCTTGATGACTCTTTCCCATTTTAAAATTACATTTTTGAGGCCTATCAGTTTGCCAGTTTTTAACCCATTTAACCTGGCATACTTTAATCTTACATCATTCTAGTTTTTAATCAAAATTTTGTGCGATGCCAAGTCAACATTATTATCCTTATCAACCAAACTTGTAACCTCATCAGAAAAAGATATCTAGTTAGTTGATTGGCATAAATTACACTACCCTCCTTGAATGCTTTATTAATTGAGTCCTGTATCAGCTGCTCCATTTTCTTGCCCAGGATCGATACCAAGCTGACAGTCCAATAATTAACTGGGTCATCCTGTTTACCCTTTTTAAAATTGGCACAACATTAGCTATCATCCAGTCATCTGTACCTTCCCCAGTGCTCCAAGACTTATTGGAAAAGCAACGTTAACTGTCCAGTGAGCTCCCCAGCCAGCTCCGCATAAAACTCTTGGCTGCACGTTATCGGGACCTGCTGATTTTAAAAATGTCTAACTTTTTAGCAGCTTCTGCTTAACATTGATTCTCTAGAGATGCTAGTTTAATGAGACTACCCAGATTTTGAAAGAGCAGAAATATTTATTTGAATAGTCTGCCTTTTCTGCATTATTGATGATTCTACCATTTCCATCTAGTAATGGACCAATATCATTAGGGGGACATAAGATCTGCATAAGTAGTATATAGTATCAAGAGTAATTTGAAATGCCTTTATAATGAGAGAGAATAGGTGTAAAGATCACATGACACAGTGCAGAGGCACTGCTGAACAAGGACTTAACTTCAGCTCAGTTTCCCTTCTACTTGTACAAGTGTTCAAACAGAGCTATAAAAGTGACTTTGTATTGCATCTTTTCTTGCTTATGACACCTTATTTTGACTTTATAAAAGCTATTCCCTAATTTTAAAACATTGCTGTGTCTGTTTTTCTGCCTTTTTTTAAAAAATTCTACCAGTTTATACTACAAAATATCATTGGAGGGGGCTTATGTGAGCTCCTTAGTAACAGAGCTATCCTTTTAACATGGCCCCATAAAGAAGCACCCAAGCTTGCATTTAAAAATGAGCTATAGCTCACGAAAGCTTATGCTCAAATAAATTTGTTAGTCTCTAAGGTGCCACAAGTACTCCTTTTCTTTTTGCAAATACAGACTAACATGGCTGCTACTCTGAAACCTTTAAAAATAGATTGTTTGTAGACCTTTTGCTTGTAAAGATACAAATTCTTTGCTAAGATTGAAAGAAACAAGTAGCTGAGTGTGACACAAAGACCCCTTGATGCCAGCTGGAAAGGGGGTTACAAGAATATCCTGGTTCTGGTATGTACATTCTGGTTCACCAAAGAATGTCCTGTGAGGTCTTAAATGAAAGCAGGATCATGCTGGTCCTTAATATTGTTGTGAAACATACATGTACAGATACTTTGTAAGGAGTTAAGTATGTAACTGAATTTTTTTGATCAAAGGCAGAGTTGACTAACTGGTTTTCTGTCAGACAAAAGATATTTATTCACCTGTTCCCCGCTCAGGATGTAAATTAAGCACTGTAAACTAATGTAATGGGTACATACAAAGTCAACAGGGCAGCAGTACACAGGAAACTAAGCCACAGGGGTTATTCTGACTCTGAGCACAGACAATCAGTTTTGGGGATATAAGTAGATGGCAAAAAGACACTCTTTATCCTGCACCTTGGAAGTAAATGGACAATGCATTTACATTCATGAAAGTGGGATCTCTGCCAACCATGGAGGAAGATGTTGCAAAAGACTCTAAGTGAGAGAAGACTACATTAGACAGGAGGTTAGTCTATTATGATTTTGTTTTATATGTAACCCTTTTGTTTCAATATTCAAGAGATAGTGAGTAAGGATAATGGAATCTGTGATAAACTTATTGTTTTCACCGCAGAGATATAATCTCATTGTGTGGTACTAAGCAAGGGTATGCTCCTCAAGTTAAATCATACAAGCTGGTGTATACACAGTTTCCTTGGGACAGCAGACCTGGTATTTCTGTTAGTGTTCAGGGGAGAAGGGGGTGGACATGACAGGGGAATGCTTCAAAAGAATTGAGACTATCAACAAAGTAAGATTTGCATAGCCCAGAGGAGAGTGTTGGGTTGCTAAACAGGCTGGTGGGTCAGCCAGTTCAGCACAAGCAAGTCTCTCACGGGGTGGCAGAGTGAGTTGTTAAGGTGAATCATGGTGCTGGCTACCCCAAGACCTGTCACACTACCTTCATTCCTCAAGAGGCACAATCCTTGCCTCATTTCCCTAATCTGCAGGGGGAAGTGTACATGGCACACCATTGACAGTGGAATCTGCTATCCTTGAAGAACTAAGCTAGGTGTAAAGGCTAGTGCACAAGGGTGGGACAGTCCCAAGGTCCCATGTCCTCCCCCCTTTCAGCTTTGGGGTCACTTGTGCCCTGGGTTGATGCTGGGAGGTGGTAGACTATCTAGTGCCCCAAACACAGGCACATGCAAAGGGAATGGGAAAGACTGTGCCATCCACATCCACTTCACAACTACATTGGGACCAAGTTATGTCCGATCTAAACTACTACTATATTATGGTTTTCAACCTACAGTAAGGAGGGGCTGTCCAACAAAAGTAATCTCCAAGGGCTTTTAGCTAACACAGCCACAATGTCTCTGGGACCATCAGGGAGAGTCCAGACTAAATGCAAGAGCAGGAGCTGTGCCAATATTTAACAGGGTTCAGTGTAGAATCTCCAAACTCTTATACAAACTTACTCCAAATTTGGGAGAGTTGGATCCATGGTTTTATTTCAGGCCTATCTCTACTTACAGTTTTTTTTAGCTAAGAAATGTTGTCAAATGTCATTTTAAACGTGCATCCTTATGAAGAATGTTTACAGCCTGTACTGGAATACTTTTCAGGGATTTGATAAATATCCAATATCTAAATAAAGATAAGTCTAATTACTCTTTTTTGCAAGCTAATCAGTGTTCTGTATGCCTAAAATGCTCACCATGCTCTGCTTTGAAATCCAGTTTTGAATTGGCTATGAATACTACCCTTTTTCATTGGGAGGAAGAGTAGATGACTGGTGGTTTTTAAAAAATGTATTTATGAAGCTTTATTTATGAAGGAGGAAGCTTGGTCTATCATAGGCACCTTCTGGAGGCGGGGGAACCCTTAAGCACTAAGTGTCCCCTTTGGAGAACCCTTTTTCAACTGAAGCAGAGTGCTTTTTATTAAATATTTTACCTCAAGATTATGCCTGAGTGGAAAGTCTCAGCGGCACCAACAAATATTTCATCTCTTTATTAGGAAAACTCCATTCCTCAGCTCTTTTGTGTAAAAGGGCTTTCCTGACCAACATTCCTTATCATCCATTGGACTACATGTGGGAAAACAAATGCTTGGGGTGAAATCTTGTCCCATATAAGTCAATGGGAGTTTTGTCATTGGCTTCGGTGGGTTAGGATTTCACCTGTAATGTTTAGTGGTTACATTATAATTTAATATTAACCATATGTCTTCTATAGCAATGGCTTTATATATTGCAAGTTGTATGGTTTGTTGTAAGTTGTAATTGTAAATTGTACATGTTTTACTTTATACTTGTAAGGAAAAAAACTTTCATCTATAACATTGAAGTATTTTGTATTAGTTTTAGTACTTTGTGCCATTTACTTTTGTTGTGCCATTTTTCATCTTATAGTATTAAGAAATTATTTATTTATCTATTTTTGTATGGCAATGACTCTGCACTTTGGGACTGTGCCTTAATGGATCAGTAATCATATTTTTCCTCATACACACAGTCTGAGCAGTCACACTCAAATCCAATCTTGACCAAAAATTACAAATCTAACTGAGCTGATTATATATTGAAGAGTTGGGGTTTTAGTTCCTGAGGTGAAGAATGTTTTGCCATGTCTCTGAACTGAAAAGAAATTGGGCCAATAATATAGCAAAAACACAGTAGTATGTTTTTTTTTATTAGTGTAGCCCCCTCCTGGGGCACCCTCAATCCCCAAGAGTGTTAGTCCCTTATTCTTGCCTTTTCAAGGGCTTGGTGACCCATATTAGGATGAATGGACCCTGGTTATCTGTGGGCAGTGCTTCCACTTACTGGCTGGGGGTATGTTAAATTAATTACCCCTACAGCCTCTAGGGATACTTGAGTGATGCAGGACTGGGGAATTTGCATTTAGTAAATGTGCTTTGCTCTAGTTAGAGAACGCTATTTGTTGGGCTGGCCTCCCCTACCTTTTTCTTTGTCTCCATTTCTGACACTTTCTGCTTGCAAAGGATAGTTTTGAACATTTTCTAGAACTGAGTGGTGGTAGTGGCAGTACTGGTGATGCTTGGTGGAATTCATTAGGTGGCTTCAACTTCTTCAGGTCTCTGCTTTCTACTGTATTTAGTTGGAAGGCCAGTACCCTCATAAAGCAGTAATTCATTGCTCTGTTCCACAAAAGAACTGGTCAACTGGAACCAATAGGAACCAGTTGAATGTATTCAACTAGAATTTCCAGGACATATATGATGCCTCCTAGATTATGGCACCTAGAAAAGTGATCAGTTCATTGATGTCTGCAGCTACCACTAATCTAGGTTCAAAAGTTCATGGTCTCTTTCACTAAATATTCACTTATTTAATACTGGAGAGCACAACTTAATCTTTAGAGCAAAATTATATGTTTAATTTGTATATATTTTATACATTTCTTTTTTAGTGAAATGAAGACAAAGGAGTACTTGTGGCACCTTAGAGACTAACAAATTTATTAGAGCATAAGCTTTCATGAGCTACAGCTCACTTCATCGGATGCATTTGGTGGAAAAAACAGAGGAGAGATTTATATACACACACAGAGAACATGAAACAATGGGTTTATCATACACACTGTAAGGAGAGCCATCATGTGACAGCAATGCCCCTCTGCCATGTACATTGGCCAAACTGAACAGTCTCTACGTAAAAGAATGAATGGACACAAATCAGACGTCAAGAATTATAACATTCAAAAACCAGTTGGAGAACACTTCAATCTCTCTGGTCACTCGATCACAGACCTAAGAGTGGCTATACTTCAACAAAAAAGCTTCAAAAACAGACTCCAACGAGAGACTGCTGAATTGGAATTAATTTGCAAACTGGATACAATTAACTTAGGCTTGAATAGAGACTGGGAATGGATGAGTCATTACACAAAGTAAAACTATTTCCCCATGGTATTTCTCCCTCCCACCCCACCCCCCACTGTTCCTCTGATATTCTTGTTAACTGCTGGAATTAGCCTACCTTGCTTGTCACCATGAAAGGTTTTCCTCCTCCCCCCCCCCCCCCCCCCGCTGGTGATGGCTTATCTTAAGTGATCACTCTCCTTACAGTGTGTATGATAAACCCATTGTTTCATGTTCTCTCTGTGTGTATATAAATCTCTCCTCTGTTTTTTCCACCAAATGCATCCGATGAAGTGAGCTGTAGCTCACGAAAGCTTATGCTCTAATAAATTTGTTAGTCTCTAAGGTGCCACAAGTACTCCTTTTCTTTTTGCGAATACAGACTAACACGGCTGCTACTCTGAAACCTTCATTTCACTGTAATCTTGAAAACCTCTGCAATCATTTAAAGTTTCAAATCCACTCAAAATGGGCTGGGTTTCTTATGATTTTGAGGAAGGGTATCTAGCCCTGCCAAACAATACAAAATAGGATATAACTTACCAGTGGATCTCACCAATGAAATATTAAACATAGTCTTGCTTCCGAGTTGAAGAGACTGTTGTTGTTTTTTGTTCTTTGTTGATGGGTGTTTTTGGGGGTGTGTGGGAGCAGCAGAGGTGCAGAAACCTGTTGTTTCTAATCAGTGATGACCCAAATGTAAAAAGTTCAGCTTTCAGTTCTATCTACAGAGAGTAGTTTCAGGCACTAGTCTGAAAGTTCATGAGCTTGACTGAAAATACTTTGGGGATAGACAATTTTAAAGATATTATTTTTTCCTTACAAAGAGGGCCAAATTTTGCATTGATTTACAGCCTATGGCATTTCATTGAGGTCAGTGAGTTTGCTCAGGCGATAAATCCGTGCAAAAATTGGTCCAGGAAATCTATTCACATGACCTGCATTGCCCAGATAATCATATATATTTTAGACATGTGGTGGTGTAATGTTTGCAAGTTTTAATTGCATTGTTCCTCCAACCTCCTTATTATTCATAAAAGTTCCAAAAATGTTATCTATTTAACTATTCATATAAGCCAAAAAAATCAATTTTATTCTTATAGATTTATAAACAATATATAAATAAAATTACTCAGATTTATTCTTGGGTCTCCCTTGATGGGGCTGAGAGGCTCTGTTTGGTTCCTTAGGTATGGCTTCTTAGTGTGTGTGTGTGTGTGTGTGTGTGTGTGTGTGTGTGTGTGTGGTGGTACCCTCTCAAATCCACTCACTGAAATGAAATGCCACTCGCAGTATATTGTACGTATATTAGAAAGAGGAGGATCATATTACATTCTTCCATACTTTAAGCAGTAAAGTAGTCAACAACGTTAACATTTAAAGTAACTCAGATGTCCATTGATAACACCTCACTGATATGAATAGGACATTTAACACCTATTAGATATATTAGACTCATAGAAGATTAGGGTTGGAAGAGACCTCAGGAGGTCATCTAGTCCAATCCCCTGCGCAAAGCAGGACCAACACTAACTAAATCATCCTAGCCAAGGCTTTGTCAAGCCTGGCCTTAAAAACCTCTAAGGATGGAGATTCCACCACCTCCATATGTAACACATTCCAGTGCTTCACCACCCCTCCTAGTGAAAGTCTTTCCTAATATCCAATCTAGACCTCTCCCACTGCAACTTGAGACCATTGCTCCTTGCTCTGTCATCTGCCACCACTGAGAACAACAGAGCTCCATCCTTTTTGGAAGCCCCCTTTCAGGGTCTCTTCTGCAGACTAAAGAAGCCCAGTTCTCTCAGCCTCTTTTCGTAAGTCATGTGCCCCAACCCCCTGATCATTTTTGTTGTCCTCCGCTGGACTCTCTCCAGTTTGTCCACATCCTTTCTGTAATGGGGGGCCCAAAACTGGATGCAATGCTCCAGATATGGCCTCACCAGTGCCGAATAGAGGGGAATAATCGCTTCCCTCAATCTGCTGGCAATGCTCCTGCTAGTGCAGCCCAATATGCTGTTAGCCTTCTTGGCAACGAGGGCACACTGCTGACTCATGTCCAGCTTCTCGTCCACTGTAATCTCCTGGTCCTTTTCTGCAAAACTGCTGCTTAGCCAGTCAGTCCCCAACCTGTAGCGATGCATGATATTCTTCTGTGCTAAATGCAGGACTCTGCATTTGTCCTCGTTGAACCTCATCAGATTTCTTTTGGCCCAATCCTCCAATTTGTCTAGGTCCCTCTGGACCCTATCCCTACCCTCCAGCGTATCTACCTCTCCTCCCATATTAGTTTCATCTGTGAACTTGCTGAGGGTGCAATCTATCCCATCATCCAGATCATTAATAAAGATGTTGAACAAAACCCAGCCCCAGGACTGACCCCTGAGGCACTCTGCTTGATACCAACTGCCACCTAGACATCGAGCTATTGATCACTACCCATTGAGCCCGACAATCTAGCCAGCTTTCTATTCACCTTATAGTCCATTTATCCAATCCATATTTTTTAAACATGCTGGCAAGAATACTGTGGGAGACCGTATCAAAAGCTTTTCTAAAGTCAAGGAATAACACGTCCACTGCTTTCCCCACATCCACAGAGCCAGCTATCTCATCATAGAAGGCAGTTAGGTTGGTCAGTCATGACTTGCTCAAGGTGAATCCATGCTGGCTGTTCCTGATCGCCTTCCTCTCCTCCAAGTGCTTCAAAATGGTTTCCTTGAAGACCTGCTTCATGATTTTTCCAGGGACTGTGGTGAGGCTGACAGGTCTGTAGTTCCCCGGGTTCTCCTCCTTCCCTTTTTTAAAGATGAGCGCTATATTTGCCTTTTTCCAATCGTCCGGGACTTTCCCTGCTCGCCAAAAGTTTTAAAAGATAATGGCCAATTGCTCTACAATCACATCAGCCAATTCCTTCAGCATCTTCGAATGCATTAAATCTGGACCCATGGACTTGTGCATGTCCAGCTTTTCTAAGTAGTCCTTAACCTGTTCTTTCATCACTGTGGGCTGCTCACCTCCTCCCCATACTGTGTTGCCCAGGACAGCAGTGTAGGAGCTGACCTTGTCTGTGAAGACCGAGGCAAAAAAAGCATACTGTTTCAGACTGTCTGCAAACTTAGGCAGACTTTTTTGTTGTTTGTTATTGGGGTGTGTGTATGTGTTTTTGTTTTTTTTAAACACTCAGATCATGATTTCAAAGTTTTCTTTACAACCATAACTACAGATTTACTTAAAAAGTAAAACTTAGATTCTGGAGTACAAAATGGTGGTACTCTGTGCCATCACATATACCCCTCCCCCCAAGTTGAGTCTGTCTTCCTGTGCAACAACTCGGACTCAACCAAGTGCATTCATTGTAAATTAAAGGACAAATTTTCATGAGAATTTCCTACCTTCCCTTGTGGTTAAGAAAACTGCTTTTGAATCTGGATGACTTGATCTCCAGTTCAAGATCTCGCCAAGGGGAATCAGATCTTTAAAAGAGAGTTGAATGAGATTAAATCACTAATAACAAACACCAGTGAAAGTTACTAAATCTACCCCACAGAAGTTATTTGAAATTATGATGTAAAATGTACATACGACAGGGCTTCTGACTTGTAAACTAAATCAGAGTTCAGTTCAAATAAGATTTCTACTTCAACCACACATTTCCTTCATGCATTTGCTATACTAATCAGGAGAAATCAGCTTGGTCTGAAAGGGTCCATCAAGATTATAATCTCCTATATTCATGATATAGCTATATGTTGAAAACAGAAGATGTAACACATTTTGAAGCTGTTCATGGTGACATTAAAAAAGTATATAATGTTGTTAGCATTTGCCTTGTGTAGGTACAGCTGACTATAAAATATTATTCCCAAACAAAGAAGAGTTAAGATTGAAGGTGTATTTCAATGGAGTCCAGTTAATAGCCACTCAAAATATATTACTTTATAAAAATTCTATGTGGAAAAAAAAAGCTACAGAAATATTCACAAAGCTACAAGGAACATTTTTTAAATACTGTGTCCTTGATCTCTGGATCCAGTTGAACTATGATTAGGGCAGGGGAATAGTGGCTTTTATGGTCCTCAGTCTGACCCCAAAATTGCTATAATTTGATTTGATTTATAATCTAAAATGCACAGCAACAGCCTGCAAAGGGCTATTCTGGCAGCAGGTGATTGCTGAGTACAAGGGCACTCTGGCCATGCCTTTTGCCCAGTCATTGTTCACATACCCCTGAACAGTTTCGTATGCCAGCAAGAGTCTTTGAGCAATTGGCTTAACTGATATTCATGCCCCTAGATTGGCTCAAAGCAGCTGCCGAAGGGACCAAGATTTACTCCCCCATAACAATAAAACTCCTTTTCTTATTTTTTCCAGACTTCACAGGAAATATTCTATTTTTGAATGACACATGGAATGTGAAATTTCAGGGGGAATTTTTTTTCTTTGGTGGGGAAGCAAGATCAAAAGTGTGAAAATCTGCAATTGTCACCTTATTTTATTAAGCAGCTAGTGCAATTTTGGTGGTTAAGACCTATCTGTGACCTTTTTTTTTTTTTACATTAAATATTAAGAGGTGGAAAACCAAAAAGGAACAGAACAGAGTATGTAAAATGTACAACCTGTGTATATAATAGGTTTTTCAGCGCATATGGAACATGTATTTTTATTACACCATTGTTTTAATCTCTTTTTGATTAGGATGTTTTCTTTGTTTATTTCTTAGTGTAATCTACTAATTTAAAATGTATAAAACTGCTGCAGGGAGATTTTATCATGTGTATTGAGGAGAGGAGGATTTTAGTATAACTGTGTGAAACTGTGTCTTAGAATTGAGCAATGCCTGATAAAATGAGGGGGCTGTGATGGCATGTGGCAGCCTTTATTGGGCAGGGGGTAATAGGGCTGTATGTGCAGTGTCCTCTGTCAGAGTGCAGTGACTGGGTGTGGGGGAGCTGTGCACATGAGTGCAGGTCCCTTTCTCAAGGGATAGAGGCTTGGGGATGGAACTATTGCAGTATTGCCAACAAAGTATTAAAAAATCATGAAACTGGCTTAAAAATCAAAGGATTTTATATATATATATATATAATATACTATATTTAACCATCTGGGTTTTGAGCCTTTAAGATTCACTTGGGTCATACTTTCAATTTTTTCTCTGCAACATGAGGGACAGAAAGTTACATTTTAAAAAGAAATGAGAACCTCACGTAATCACTCAAAACTGGGTCCTTAAACAGACCACATATTGCAGGAATCATGATAAAATCTCAAGAGTTGGCAACAATCCAGGGTTGTGGGACCTACTTAGAACAAAAACAATGAGGAGTCCTTTGCGCATAAGCTTTCGTGGGCTATAACCCACTTAATCAGATGCATAGAGTGAAAAAAGTAGGTAGGTATAAATATACAGCACATGAAAAGATGGGAGTTGCCTTACGAAGTGGGGGGTCAGTGCTAACGAGGCCAATTCAGTTAGGGTGGATGTAGCCCGTTCCTAACAGTTGACAAGAAGGGGTGAATATCAACAGAGGGAAAATTATTTTATTTTTTGTAGTGAACCAGCCACTCATTAAGGCCTAATATGATGGTGTAAAGTTTGCGAATTAATTCCAGTTTCTCATTGAAGTCTGTTTTTGACTTTTTTGTTGAAAAATGGCCACTTTTAAGTCTGTTGTTGTGTCCAGGGAAATTGAAGTGCTCTCCTACTGGTTTTTGAATGTTACGCTTCCTGATGTCAGATTTGTGTCCATTTATTCTTTTGCGTAGAGACTGTCCGGTTTGGCCAGTGTACATGGCAGAGGGGCATTGCTGGCACATGATGGCATATATCACATTGGTAGATGTGCAGGTGAACGAGCCCCTGATGGTGTGGCTAGTGTGGTTAGGTCCTATGATGGTGTCCCTTGAAAAGATATGCGGACAGAGTTGGCAATGCAGTTTGTTGCAGGAGTTGGTTCCTGGGTTAATGTTTCTGTTGTTTGGTGTGTAGTTACTGGTGAGTATTCAGGGGAGGGATAGCTCAGTGGTTTGGTAGCTCATTGGCTGCTAAACCCAGGGTGGTTAGTTCAATCCTTGACGGGGCCATTTAGGGATCTGGGGCAAAAATTGGGCATTGACTAAATGACCTCCTGAGGTCCCTTCCAACCCTGAGATTCTATGATTTGCTTCAGGTTGGGGGGCTGTCTGTAGTAGGACAGGCCCAACAAAGAAAGTCACAGAACGGCACTAGCCATCACCTACAAAATAAATTTGTTAGTCTCTAAGGTGCCATAAGGAGTCCTCATTGTTTTTGCTGATACAGACTAACACGGCTACCCCTCTGAAACTTCTTAGAACAGTGTCTGAAAGAAAAGGAAGCTCTGTGTGGGAGACCCTTTAAAGGGATCTGTGGCTGGGAGAGAAGGGACAAGTAAGTGTGTGTGTGTGTGTGTGTGTGTGTGTGTGTGAGCGCTTCTGATGGGGACAGTGGCTGAGAGAGGAGGACTGTTTTGTATGTGGGACTTCAGGGGCGTGGGGTGATATTGTCTGGGAGAGGGACTTTGTGTAGGGGCACAGTGTTGCCAATTCTCCTGATTTTTATCAAGACTCTATCTTAAAGCCCCGACTCCTGGAGGCAAGTGCCTATGTGAGAATCTCAGCTTTAAAAAGCATCTAGCTCTCATGGTCATGTAGAAAACATGAGCCAAGTGTCTCCTAAAGATTCAGAAACCAGAAGGCAAATAAAAAGTACACCCAACTGTTTTTGTTTTTTAAATCTCAGGATTCTGGAGGCCTGAGTCATGATTTTTGAAGACTTGGGGTTGGCAATACTGTGAGTCTCTGAGGGGGATGCTCACTGGACAATAGGGGAGTGGGGTGTGTGTGTGTGTTTGTGTGTGCGCGCGCGCATGCACGGGGCAGTGGCTGGGAGTGAGGAGTGAGCTCTGTGTGACTGTGCAGTGGGCAGTGTGTGTGTGTGTGTGTGTGTGTGTGTGTGTGTGTCTGAGGGATGGTGCAGAAGGCAGTGGCTGGGAGAGAGTGGAGTTGGCTGTGTGTGTGACTGTAGGGGGGGAATGGCTGGGAGAGAGGGGAGTGGGCAAAGTTGCCAATTCTCATGGGGTAAATAAGCATCCCAACTTTCACAATAAATCAAAAATCAAGCCAATCCCTAAGAACTCTAACGCTCTTTGTGACTAGATCCCCCGGTGTGCAGTCTGGGGCTGTGGTGTGCCTACTGTGTACGTCTGACTCCTCTCCCCCCCTCCCCCCCCCCCGCCCCAGCTTGCTGGGAGCTGATCAAAAAAAAAAAAAAGCAACAAGCTCCAAGCCAAAAACTAGCCAACAAGCAACTCACAAGCCAATTAAGCCAAAATCAAGCTGAATTTCTGTGTTTTTTTCCGTGGGTTTGGCATGTCTGGGAGTAGGCTGTGTGTGTGTGTGGAGTGTGTGTGTGTGTGTGTGTGTGTGTGTGTGTGAGAGAGAGAGAGAGACTGTGTAGGGGGCAGTGGGTGGGAGTAAGGGGAGTGGGCTGTATGTGTGTGACTGCAGGGGCAGTGGCTGGGAGAAAGGGGAGTGGTGTGTGTGTGTGTGTGGTGTTGTGCAGGGGCAGTGATTGGGAGAGAAGGGAGTGGGCTCTGTGTGTGTGTGAGAGAGAGAGAGAGACTGTAGGGGCAGTGGGTGGGAGTAAGGGGAGTGGGCTGTGTGCGTGTGACTGCAGGGGCAGTGGCTGGGAGAGAGGGGAGTGGTGTGTTTGTGTGTGGTGTTGTGCAGGGGCAGTGATTGGGAGAGAAGGAAGTGGGCTGTGTGTGTGTGTGTGTGTGTGTGTGTGTGTGAGAGAGAGCGAGAGAGACTGTGTAGGGGGCAGCGGGTGGGAGTAAGGGGAGTGGGCTGTATGTGTGTGACTGCAGGGGCAGTGGCTGGGAGAGAGGGGAGTGTGTGTGTGTGTGTGTGTGTGTGGTGTTGTGCAGGAGCAGTGATTGGGAGAGAAGGGAGTGGGCTGTGTGTGGGTATGTGTGTGTAACTCTGAGGGAAGGGGACAGAGGCTGGGGTAGGGGAATGGGGTTGGGACGGGACAGCCATTTCACTGTTGTCTCCATCACACACCAGGCCACACGTCCCAGCGGGAGCCACCGTTGCCAGGGTTACAGGGCTGTGGAGCCCCTGCGTGCCAGGCCCCGCCCCAATCCCGCCCCCCGACCAATGGGACAGGCGGTGGCGGCGAAGCCAGGTTCCCTTTGTTCAGCCATTTCAGGGGCCGGAGTCGCGTTTTCTTGTCGGGCGCTGAGACGCAGCGGGAGAGGACGGGCCGCTCCCGTCCCTCGCCACTCCCCGCCGCCGGGCTCTGGGATGGTGTGGGTAGGTGTCTGAGCGCCGCGAGGGGCGGGCGGGGGGCATCGCCCCCAAGCTGTCATCGCCTGCTTGCGGGGATAAGGGCGGCGGCAGTGCAGACACCCCCGGGATGCTGCCTTCTCCAGGCCTAAAGGGTGAGTGGCCCTAGCGTCCCCAAGGCGGGAGGTGGGGAGCTGGGCTCGTCTATCCCGCGCTCTGCCCTCCCTCCGGCTTTGGGCTCCAGTCACCGCGCGGCTTAACGACAGTGATGCGGAGCTCGTGTCTTTGCTCCAGGAGGCTGGGGCCCCTTAAAGGGCTGGGGATGTGTGCTAAGTACCAGCCATCGCGAGGCTGTCGCTCAGGTTAATGCAATACCCAGGCTGCAAGCGTAAGCTACACGGTTAAGAAACGAAAGTTTCCTCTGCAACATGAACTTTGCCACATATATAATTTTTTGCCTTACTCCCTTTATCATGGGTCTCTGTGTCTCCCCGCTCTCTAGATTTGGTTGTGTGGGGTTTTTTCCTTTAAAGAAAAGCTAAAAGAGGCAGAAAACCCCGGCACTGGTTTGGTTTATATATTCGGCAGGCTTAGCTGATGGGACTTGTAAATCCTTTTCGCTAATGGAGTAGTGGAAATACTGGGAGGGCCGGTAGGCTTTTAGGTTTGGTACTAAGTGGCTTGCTCCATTTGTAATCTCTACAGCTCCCTGCTCTGAAGATATTAATTTCTTTCTCTCTCTCGAATTTGCAATCTCCAATTTCAGGAGATGGGAAATTGTAACCAAAATGCTGTACATCTGTGAACACATATGGACTGTATATTATCCAAGTGAGCAGGTAGCAGTTTAAGGAATTTTCCACTGCACATTCTTCCTTATAACTTTGCCTATTTAATTTTTTATCCAGCGCTTATCTGCATAGCGTTTTGAGTACTTCACATATATTATTTTATGCTCAAGGATGCATAAGGAGCCTGTGGCAGAACTGGGAATTAAACCCACAGCCCTCATCCATTGTTTTAACCACAGTTTAAAAAAAATTGGCAATACTTGTTCTGTTCATGAAAATCCTTTTTGCATACCATATTTGAAACATTGACAATCAACTGGTTTTGAGTTATGACTGGGAGAATGAGTGGAAAGAGGGTCATTTTTTTTACAGTGGGAGCAAACTATACTCTTGTAATTTATTTTTTGTTTATAAAATGGCTGGAGAGTGTGCCCATCTTTTCCCCAAAATTAATCAGTAGTCAGACCAAACTCAAAAACATTAAAACACAAAAGGTAATTATTTGGAAAATTATGAGCATGTGAAATGGGTTAGAAAGTAATGTTTTTCATCTTCAAGTACAGAAGTTGCGGCTGGCATGAATATTGATTTTAAGAACCAAATTCTAATATCACATATATGCAGAGTTCTCAGTGACTACCAACTCCAGTCCTGAATCGGGGCTGCAGCTAAATTTTGCTTGGTGTAGCCTGAGGGAAAGTGACTTTATGGTATCTTGGCATCTCCCAGATTCAGGAGGAAGCTGGGGGCCAGAGTGGTCCCTGGTGTAAATTAGGGCAACCCCAGGGACAGTACTAACTTGTAGCTAGCTGCGGAGCCTCCCTAGGAGCTGTCCAGCAGCCCTGAATAGCTTGTGCAATTTGGCCATGTTTCCATCTTTCCCATATCTGTGCTTTTCCAGTCATGCCTCTGGCGCACCCCAATGCCGGGACTACAAGGAGAGGTGACTTAAGCCCATTATACCTGCTCTGCACCACTGGGAAATCGTTCCAAAGCTGGTGTACAGGGGCTGCAGTGGAGGCCAAAATCCTAGTCACTCTGTCTGCACTTTACTTTCAAATCCCCCATGGGTGCAGCTGCACTAATGTAGTCCCGGTGTTGAAGAGCTAGACAACAGGATGGTACAAATGTTAGCACTATCATTAGTGAAGCTTTACCAGTGGTAATGAAACAATGGGAGATTTAAAATGTAGATATTTAAAGCTAGGTGTAGACAAGGCCTGGGAGCCCAATCCATGCATCTGAAGGAAGAATTTTGCTGTAACTCTGTCTTGTCACTCCTATCCCTAGTGGTGGTGATTATTTATTAAATTAATCCACTCTTGCAGGCTGTCTGGGCAGGTAAAAATTTAAATACATCTAAAAACAGTATAATACTTCACTGATTACTCTTTCCACTGTCTTATGGTAGTGGCATGGGAAATATTTAGTATTGTGCATGAAATACCTTATTGACCTATTTATCCTCACAAACAAATAGAAAATGGCATATTTTAGTGCGGTAGAGAGGTAAACTGATTCAGCTCATTTCTAGCCATCAGAAGAATGCATTCTTTTTTCCTAACCAGACTCAGTGTCCGTGTTATCATTTAATTAATGAATTGCTGAAATAAATATATAGCCTACTATAGATTGGATGATTATGAAGCTGAGTCTAAGTCTAGATTTTGTATTTGTCAAATCTGACACATGGCATACAATTAAAAGCCTTTTAAATAAAAGTGAGTTTTGTTTGAGTATAATATAATATACAAACTATTGTAAATTACCTTATAAAGTTGAAACGTGTACAGCACAGTACACAAAGGAAGACAAGGTGCCTACCCTGAAGATTTTACAAGCTAAATAATTTAATCAAAATGAAATACAAAAGGAGAGAGAGAGAGAGAGAGGTCAAAGCAAAAATTTTTTTGGCTGAGATTAGAAAATAGATGGGCGATGATGAGGGGAAGAGATGCAGAAAGACTGTTCCAATATCAGGTTCTGGAAAGAAGGCCTTTGTACAAATGGTGGTGAGATGGTAAGAAGAGACTAAGGAGCCAATGGTAGACAAGAGATCTAATTCACGTCAAAGACTGTTTACAAACAAACTTGCAGTAGTTTAAGTAAAGGTACATTTTTTAAACCAAACCAGTTAAACAAGAGCAAATCCCTGTATAGACCTACTGAGGCCAGGTCTACAGTGGTATAGTGTAACTGTTCCGGCATAACCCTGTAGTGTAGATGCAGCCTACAGTGATAGAAGGAGGTTTTCTGTCGCTATAGGATCACCACTTCATCTAGCGATGGTAGCTAGGTCAACAAAAACATTCTTCTGTCCATCTAGCTACTTCTACTTAGCTTCATCCTAACTGGGGAGTTAGGTTAGATTTTTCATACCCCTGAGCACCGTAGCTATGTTGAGCATGCCTTATTTAGGTGCATGAGTGTCCTATATCCATTTAGCTTAAGTAAAATCCTTACTCACTTAAAAATGAGTATAAGCTGCTCTTAAACTGAAATGACTGTGTCTGCACAGGGCTTTCCACCCATTTAACCAAACTGATTTTTAAATTGATTTGAGTTAAACCGGTGCAACTTTTGGGTGTAGACAAGCCCTAAGGTACAGTCGTGGAAATCAGGAGTGACTCCAGTGAACTCCATTGGGTTACAGAATATGAGATCAGGATAAAGGATGAAGGTCTGAATGACTGAAGGATGTCCATAAACAGTAGTTAACAAAAAGAGGTTTGAACTGTCTCTCAAAATAAATGGAGACCCAAATGAGTAACTTTAGTTTGAGGGTGATGTGATTTCACTTCTCTTTAGGTGCGGAGAAACTAGTCATCCATCACTATTTTGAAGATACTGCAATCTGGAAAGCTGGGACTTCAGGAGGCCACAAGAAAAAAATAGTTGTAATAATCAAACTGAGAGGAGAGAGTTATTTTGAATGTATTAGTGATCTCTATTTACCAAATTGACATATTAAATATAAATTAACTATCTCCATGTAGCACATACGAACATAAGAATCAAACCAATGGTCCAGATAGCCCAGTGTTCTGTCTTCTAACAGTGACCAATGCCAGGTGCTTCAGAGGGAATGAACAGAACAGGACAATTATTGAGTGATACATCCCCTATTGTCCAGTCCCAGCATCTGGCAGTTGGAGGCTTAGGGACACCAGTAGCATGATGTTGCATCCCTGACCGTCTGAGCTAGTAGCCATTGATGGATCTGTCCTCTGTGAACTTATCTAATTTTCTTTTGAACCCAGTTACTCTTTTGGCTTTCACATCCCTGGCAATGAGTTCTACAGATTTCTAGTGCATTGTGTGAAAAACTTCCATACGTTTGTTTTAAACCTGCTGCGTATGAATTTCATGGGATGACCCCTGGTTTTTGTGTTATGTGAAGGGATAAATAACTTTCTCCACACTGTTCATGATTTTATAGACCTCTATCATCGCCCCCTTAGTCATCTCTTTTCGAAGTTGAACAGTCCAATCTTCTTAATCTCTCCTCATATGGAATCTGTTCCATACCCCTAATTACAGTATTTTGTTGTCCTTCTCTCTACCTTTTCTTATTCTAATGCATCTTTTTTGAGATGGGGTGACCAAAACTACACACAGTATTCAAGGTGTGGGTGTATCCTGGCTTTATACTGTGAGGTTATTATATTTTCTGTCTTATTATCTATGCCTTTCTTAAGGGTTCCTAACATTCTATTAGCTTTTTTCCTGCTTCTGCACACTGAGTGCATGTTGTCAAGAGAATTATCCACAATGACTTCGTGAGTCATAACAGCTAATTGAGACCCCATCATTTTGTGTATATAGTGGGATTATGTTTCCCAGTGTGCATTACTTTGCATTTATCAATATTTAATCTCATCTGCCATTTTGTTGCCCAGTCACCCAGTTTGTGAATCCCTTTGTAACTCTTTGGAGTCTGCTTTGAACTTAACTGTCTTGAGTAATTTTTTTATCACCTGCGAACTTTGCCACCTCCCTGTTTACCCCTTTTTCAAGATCACTGATGAATATGTTGAACAGCACTGATCCCAGAACAGAACTCTGGGGGATCTTGCTGTTTACTTCTCTCCACAGTGAAAACTGGCTATTTATTCTCACCCTTTGTTTCCTGTCTTTTAACCAGTTACTGATCCATGAGAGGACCTTCCCTCTTATCCCATGACTGTGTACTTTGCATAAGAGCCTTTAGTGTGGGACCTTGTCAAAGACTTTCTGAAGGTCCAGGTACACTATATCCACTGGATCACCCTTGTCCACATATTTGCTGGCACCTTCAAAGAATTCTAATAGATTGGTAAGTCATGATTTCCCTTTACAAAAGCCCTGTTGACTCTTCCCCAACAAATCGTGTTCCTCTTTGTGTCTGAGAATTCTGTTTTGTACTATAGTTTCAAACAATTTGCCTGGTACTGAAGTTAGGCTTACCAGCCTGTAATTGCCAGGGTTGCCTCTGGAGCTTTTTTAAAAAATTGGCATTATGCTAGATATCCTCCAGTCATCTGGTATGAAGGCTGATTTAAGTGATATACCACAATTAGTATCTCTGTAATTTTATTATATTTGAGTTCCTTCAGAACTCTTGGTTGAATACCATCTGGTCCAGGTGACTTATTACTGTTTAATTTATCAATTTGTTCCACAACCTCCAGTATGTATATATTATGATTGCTTTGAGGATACTATGCAGTGTCTGTATCATGAAATCCTTTAACCTTACTATATTTCCACAACATATGGTCATGGTATACATTTCAAACCATTGTATAAACTTGTTTATGCTGCAGTGGAAGACAGTATTAAGATCTGCCCATTCCATTGATTACCGTGGCTCTGTAGTAACTAAAACACTTTTTGCCCTAGTATTTAACTAATGAACAACAATTAATTATTGCACAATGTGGTCAACCTCCCTTATTTGCGATTGTGGATGTTTAGGTGTTTTATTTTCTCTCTCTCTCTCTCTCTCTTTCTTTCTCTCTCTCTTTCTCTTTCTCTCTCTCCCCTCTAGTCTCTCATATTGTGGATTGGTTCTGGGAAAATGCCACAACTAAAGGAAGGCCTCATTAAAGAGGTGCATCTTGCACTTGGCCAAGGTTGAAGTCAACCTTTATATTTTCTGTTAATGTGTTCTACAGCTGGAGTCCAGTGTACTTGGAAGACGGGAAAAAACTAAACAGAATACGTGGTGGCCATAAAAAGTTTCCTTGTTTGGGAATACTTTTATAAGTATAAACATAAAAACAAATATTATATTAGAGCACCAGACTGAGATTAGGAGACCTAGGATGAGATCCTTACCCGTACACAGGCCCCTTTCTACCTGGTAAAAGGGCGGGAACAATGTTACAATGTTACAATGTCTGTAAAAGCCTCAGTTCCATTTGTGGGAGGATTCCCCCCCCCAAAGACACTGTGGAAGACAGCAATAAGACTGCCTTCTGAGTACCCCCCTGAAGGCCAGGTGTAGGGTGGAACAAGGTAGTGCAATGGGAGGAATATGTTGGGGGCTGGGGCCACACATGCAGCCCTGCTAAGATTCTAACTACCACTGCAGCCCACAGGCCAAACCAAAGAAGGTTGTTGTAATTTATATAGGCCCACAGAGCTGTCTAAGTTAAATTGGTAGCCTCTCCAACTCCTGGAGCAGCCCCAGGTTGGGAGAGCATAAAGGTGAAAAAGCTATACTAGCACCACATACTCCTTCCCCCTCTCCTGGGCTTTCAGTTCTTTGCTGCGCATCTCAGAGTTGCAACACAGACTCTCACCCCGATCTCTACCATATTTCCACCTTGGCTACTGACTTACCATTTGCATTGGGCAAAGTCACTTTGCCTCTCATTACCTTTGTATTTTTATCTGTAAAATAGGTACACAAAACTCATCCTCCCTTGTAAATCTTATGGAAATCTATGGAGAAAAAGCTCTCTATAAATGCCAAGTATTTTTCATTTTATTACTATTACTCTTGTGGTGATCTCTCCTATTAGTAAGTGGTCATCCCAATATTGTAGCACTTTGCACATGCTAATATCTACTGTCATTGCATTCTTTCTACCTGTGATGTAGAATTGAACCTTCAGAATGGAGATTCTGAATTGCAGATTTTTAGGAATACATTTTCTGAGATAGTGGATTTATGCTATATTAATGGTTCTAAAATGTTATCTCCAGACTACTGGTGGTCTGCAGAGCTGCTGCCATCACAAATCATATTTAGGCAGATTTGATATTAATGTAAATCTCTAAAAGTTGCAGGGAGAAGGAATTTAACAAGTAGAAGATGCGAGACATAACCATATGCATTGCATTGCATCAAGTTAATCTGTATTGCTACTTTGTTCGTTCATTTATTCTTTTTGTGAAACCAAGCACTAGAGCAGGTGCCACAGGAAAGTTATGGAGTTGGGAGGGTGGTTAACAAGAGGATCTCTGTTTTCAGATATGGTCCACCGTATGAAAAAGCTTGAACCATTATAATATCATACCTAACAGGCAACTGTCAGATATAACTGGAAAAATTTGTAACATTGTGTCATATTGAGTTCTGAAATGCTTCTTAAAAACATCTGTTCAGAGAAGCTACGAAATTGTAATATATTATGTACAGAGGAAATATAGATCAGTGGACATGGAAAACTTAATAAATTCAATGCAATTAACTTTATTGGATTGTCCAGAATATGAGCTTTAATTTAAGAGGATAAAATTCATAGCACATTTGGTTCTGAAGCTATATAAATCAATTAATTGCTGTCATTTGTCTTGTGGAATCTGCAGCTAGGCAGAATGGAATAAAGGCACCTGAAGTATCCTCTTAGTGAAGTAAAAGTATAGCTTTTACCTTCTAAGTCCCATGTACATTTTTAGACTGATATATTAGAGAAGTCTGGTTATAATACAGTAGTCCCTTGACATGATATTAACCTAATTTGGTCTTGCAGTGCAGAATGAACTCTGCATTAAGTCTTGAGGTTGATATTTTGGGAAAATGATTAAAAACACACTTTGCTCCTATCAACACTGCGTGACCAAATCTTGTTTTAACGTTGTTGGTGGACTATAGTGTTGGAGCCAGATCCCGCAACACAATAGTTTCTCAGCATAGGTTGTCAACATCTCAGCTGAGTCATTGAAACCTAGGGATGAACAAAGTAAAAAAAACCAAAACAAACAAACTTGACATTCTAAAGGAGTAGCAGAATACATACATTTTTAAAATTACGTTGAAAATGTATTTATTTGTATTCTTCCTATTAAAGATGAGATTTTACATGACATTAAGACTAAGCACAAGGGTTATAGGCAACAGAGATGGCTTTAGAATATGATGCTTTTTTTTAGGGCCGTCAAGCGGTTAAAAAAATTAATTGCAATTAATCACACGATTAAAAAAAATTAATTGCGATTAATCACACTGTTAAACAATAATAGAATACCATATATTTAAATATTTGTTGATGTTTTCTACATTTTCAAGTATATTGATTTCAATTACAACACAATACAATGTATACAGTGTTAACTTTATATTTATTTTTGATTTACAAATATTTGCACTGTAAAAAACAAAAGAAATAGTATATTTCAATTCACTTAATACAAGTACTGTAGTGCAATCTCTTTATAATGAAAGTTGAACTTACAAATGTAGCATTATGTACAAAAAAGCCTGCATTCAAAAATAAAACAATATAAAACTTCAGAATCTACAAGTTCACTCAGTCCTACTTCAGCCAATTGCTCAGACAAACAAGTTTGATTACAATTTGCAGGAGATAATGCTGCCCAGGTCTTGTTTACAGTGTCACCTGACAGTGAGAACAGGTATTCACATGGCATTGTTGTAGCCGGCATTGCAAGATGCGCTAAAGGCTCATATGTCCCTTCATGCTTCAAGCACCATTCCAGAGGACTTGTCCAAGCTGATGACAGGTTCTGCTCGATAACGATCCAAAGCAGAGCGGACTGATACATGTTCATTTTCATCACCTGAGTCAGATACCACCAGCAGAAGGTTGATTTTCTTTTTTGGTGGTTTGGGTTCTGTAGTTTCCACATTGGAGTGTTGCTCTTTTAAGACATCTGAAAGCATTCTCCGTGCCTCTTTCCTCTCAGATTTTGGAAGGCATGTCAGATTCTTAAATCTTGGGTCGAGTGCTATAGCTGTCTTTAGAAATCTTACATTAGTACCGTATTTGTGTTTTGTCAAATCGGCTGTGAAAGTGTTCTTAAAATGAACATGTGCTGGATCATCATCCGAGATTGTTATAGCATGAAATAAATGGCAGAATGCGGGTAAAACAGGACAAGAGACATACAATTCCCAAGGAGCTCAGTCACAAATTTAATTAACACATTCTTTTTTTAGCAAGCATCATCAGTATGGAAGCTTGTCCTCTGGAATGGTGGCTGAAGCATGAAGGGGCATATGAATGTTTAGAGTATCTGGCACGTAAATATCTTGCAACGCCGGCTACAAAAGTGCCAGGTGAATGCCTGTTCTCACTTTCAGGTGACATTGTAAATAAGACGTGGGCAGCATAATCTCCTGCAAATTTTCTCCAGCAGTATCTCCCGTCAATGTAAACAAACTTGTTTGTCTTAGCAATTGGCTGAACAAGAAGTAGGACTGAGTGGACTTGTAGGCTCTAAAGTTTTACATTGTTTCATTTTAGAGTTCAGTTTTGTAACAAAAAAAAATCTACATTTGTAAGTTACGCTTTCACGATAAAGAGATTGCACTACAGTACTTGTATGAGGTGAATTGAAAAATACTATTTCCTTTGTTTATCATTTTTACAGGGCAAATATTTATAATAAAGTAATAATATAAAGTGAGCACTGTATACTTTGTATTCTGTGTTGTAATAGAATCAATATATTTGAAAATGTAGAAAAACATCCAAAAATATTTAATAAATTTCAATTGGTATTCTATTGTTTAATATTGTGATTAATCACGATTAATTTTTTTAATTGCGATTAATTTTTTTGAGTTAATTATGCGAGTTAACCGATTAAAATCTGCTTTTTTTTACATTTAAAAAACCCCTCAAAACAGCTGGCTACGATATATTTTCAGTGACTAGTGATTTTTAAGATGTTTGATTTTGAATTGTCCAATTTCAGAAACCTTTAAATTTCTAATTTTGAAAAAGTGTTGCCTATACTCCCTCTTAAAATCAGACCCTCTTTAAGATATCTCAAATTTGGCATCTCTTAACTGAGGTACTTAAAAATTACTAGACACCAGAAATGAGGTATGTTTTTCATGGGGAGAGGTGATCAGAACTTTCTGCAAACTGAAAACGTTAGTATGTCTGTGGTTGGACACTTCAAAATGGAGTAACTTGTGACTAATAGATTTTTGCACACTATAGAGAATGCTGGTACTTACTTTCTAGGTTTTAGTTTCTAGGATTCTTACCTTGTCCGTCTATGCTCAGAGGTGCACAACTTACTGAAAGTTCTGCTTTCCTAAGAAACAATGTAGTTTGAGACTAATCTTACACATATAATGGTCCAAATCTTTCCAGAATCTGTGTTACTTTTTCCTGTTATTACTTGTATTCTGGTAGCACTGAGGAGCGCGGAGGGCCCTTTGTACAGGGCACTGTACAGTTACATATCAAAAAGACAGTTCCTGTCCCAAAGAGCTTACAATTTAAGTATAAGACAGGAGACAGCAAGCAGATACAAACAGACAAAGGACAGCACAGGGAAACAATGAGACCATATTATAGTGGTGTGGGAGCACCACTATAGTTAAGGTTGCAGTATCACATCTGATTATAGGTTGACCTCTAAGTTCTCTAAAATGGACATGCTTAGTTAGATTTCTTTAAAATTTGGTGTGCCTCCTGGGAGTGTAGGGAAGTGTTAGCCCTGGTCTACACTATGAGTTTAGGTCAAATTTAGCAGCGTTAGATCGATTTAACCCTGCGCCCGTCCACACAATGAAGCCATTTTTGTCAACTTATTGGGCTCTTAAAATCGATTTCTGTACTCCTTTCCGACAAGGGGATTAATGCTAAAATTGACATCACTGGGTCAAATTTGGGTTAGTGTGGATGCAATTCGACAGTATTGGCCTCCGGGAGCAATCCCACAGTGCTCTGTTGTGACTGCTCTGGACAGCCCTCTCAACTCAGATGCACTAGCCAGGTACACAGGAAAAGCACCGCAAACTTTTGAATTTCATTTCCTGTTTGGCCACCATGGTGTGACCATGCAGCAGAGATGACCATGGAGTCCCAGAATCGCAAAAGAACTCCAGCATGGACCGAACGGGAGGTACTGGATCTGATCGGTGTATGGGGAGACGAATCCGTGCTATCAGAACTCCGATCCAAAATATTTGAAAAAATCTCCAAGGGCATGAAGGACAGAGGCTATCACAGGGACCTGCAGCAGTGCTCCATGAAACTTAAGGAGCTGAGGCAAGCCTACCAAAACGCCCAAGAGGCAAATGCCTGCTCAGGGTCAGAGCTCCAGACGTGCCGCTTCTATGATGAGCTGCATGCAATTCTAGGGGGAGCCCCTACGACTACCCCACACCCATACGTGGACTCCTGCAAGGGAGTCTCATGCAACAGGGATGAGGATTTGGGGGATGAGGAAGATGATAGCGCACAAGCGGAGAAACCATTCTCCCTGACAGTTAGGAACTGTTTATCACCCTGGAGACAGTACCCTCCCAACCTGGGCTCCTGGACCTTGAAGGCGGAGAAGGCACCTCTGGTGAGTGTACCTTTGTAAATATAATACACTGTTTAAAAGCAAGTGTGTTTAATTATTAATTTGCCCTGAAGACTTGGGATGCATCCGCGGCCAGCACAGCTACTGGAAAAGTGTCTGGGGATGGAACGGAAATCCTCCAGGGACATCTCAATGAAGCTGTCTGGGAGGTACTCCCAAAGCCTTTGCAAAAGGTTTCTGGGAAGGGTAGCCTTATTGTGTCCTCCATGGTAGGACACTTTGCCACGGCAGGCCAGCAGCACGTAGTCTAGAATCATTGCATAACAAAGCATGGCAGCATGTGGTCCCGGTGGTTGCTGGCATTCAAGCAACATCTGTTTTATCTCTCTGTATTATCCTCAGGAGAGTGATATCATTCATGGTCACCTGGTTGAAATAGGAGAATTTTATTAAGGGGACATCAGAGGTGGCTGTTCCTGCTGGGCTGTTTGCCTGTAGCTGAAAAGAAATCATCCCCGCTGTTAGCCACGTGGTGGGGGGAGGGGTGAAGCGATCATCCCAGAGAATTGGGGTTTGGGGGAGGGGGTTAGTTGGGTTTGTGCTGCACATAACCCGAAAACATCAGCCCCTCTTTTTTTAAATGGACAGTGAGTCTTTTTCAATTTTAATCTCCCTTTTTTTTTCCTCCTGCAGCTGCAGATCTTTCAATGCTGCGACTAGCATCTCCATCCCAGAGGCTAGCGCAGATAAGAAGGCACTTGCGATGAAATGTTCTCTGAGCTCATGCAGTCCACCCAAACTGAAAGAGCCCAGCAGAATTCGTGGAGGCAGACAATGGCAGAGTCCAGGAAAGCACAAAATGAATGTGAGGACAAGTGGCAGAAGCAACAGGAGAGGTAGCAGGATCAAGAGCAAAGGTGGCGGCAGCATGATGAAAGGAGGCAGGATGTAATGCTGAGGCTACTGGAGGATCAAACTGATATGCTCCGGCATATGGTTGAGGTGCAGAAAAGGCACAGACCGTCACTGAAGCCCCTGTGTAACCAATTGCCCTCCTCCCCTATTCCAAAGCCCCCTCACCCAGATGCCCAAGATCGCAGGCGGGGGGGCCTCCGGGCCCCCAACCACTCCACCCCAGTGGACTGCCCAAGCAACAGAAGGCTGGCATTCAATACGTTTTGAAGCGCAGTGTGGCCTTGTCCTTCCCTCCTCCCCCACCCCACCCGGTGCTTCCCTCTTCCCCCACCCCTCCCTGGCTACCTTGGCAGTTATCCCCCTATTTGTGTGACACATTAATAAAGAATGCATGAATTTGAAACAACAATGACTTTATTGCCTCTGCAAGCGGTGATTGAAGGGGGGAGGGAAGGGTGCTTGGCTTACAGGGAAGTAGAATGAACCAAGGGGGCAGGTTTTCATCAAGGAGAAACAAACAAAACTGTCACACCATAGCTTGGTCATCCATGAAACTGGTTTTCAAAGCTTCTCTGATGCGCAGCGTGCCCTGCTGTGCTCTTCTAACCGCCCTGGCTGTGTGTAATCAGTGGCCAGGCAATTTGCCTCAACTTCCCACCCAGCCATAAATGTCTTCCCCTTACTCTCACAGATATTGTGGAGCACACAGCTAGCGGTAACAACAATGGGAATATTGGTTTTGCTGAGATCTAACCGAGTCAGTAAACTGCACCAGCGTACTTTTAAACGTCCAAATGCATATTCGACCACTATTCTGCACTTGCTCAGCCTATAGTTGAACAGCTCCTGACTACTGTCCAAGGTGCCTGTGTATGGCTTCATGAGCCATGGCATTACGGAGTACGCTGGGTCCCCAAGGATAGCTATAGGCATTTCAACATCCCCAACGGTTATTTTCTGGTCTGGGAATAAAGTCCCTTCCTGCAGCTTTTGAAACAGACCAGAGTTCCTGAAGATGTGAGTGTCATGTACCTTTCCCTGCCATCCCACATTGGAGTTGGTGATGCATCTCTTGTGATCCACCAATGCTTGCAGCACCTTTGAAAAGTACCCCTTTTGGTTTATGTAGTGGCTATCTTGGTGGTCCAGTCCCAAGATAGGGATAATGCGTTCCGTCTGTCGCCCCACCACAATTAGGTAATCCCATTGCAGCAAAGCCATCCACTATGACCTGCACATTTCCCAGAGTCACTACCCTTGATAGCGGCAGCTCAGTGATTGCATTGGCTACTTCGATCACAGCAGCCCCCACAATATATTTACCCACTCCAAATTTATTCCCGACCGACCGGTAGCTGTCTGGTGTTGCAAGCTTCCAGAGGGCTATCGCCATTCGCTTCTCAACTGTGAGGGCTGCTTTCATCTTGGTATTCTTGCGCTTCAGGGCAGGGGAAAGCAAGTCACAAATTTCCATGAAAGTGCCCTTACACATATGAAAGTTTTGCAGCCACTGGGAATCATCCCAGACCCCCCAACACTATGTGGTCCCATCAGTCTGTGCTTGTTTCCTGGGCCCAGAATCGGCGTTCCACGGCATGAGCCTGCCTCATTGCCATTAGGATGGCCAAATTGCCGGGGCCCGTACTTTGGGAGAAGTCTGTGTCCATGTCCTCATCACTCTCGTCACCGCACTGCCATTGCCTCCTCACCTGCTTTTACAGGTTCTGGTTCTGCACATACCGCATGATAATGTGTGAGGTGTTTACAACGTTCATAACTGCCGCAGTGATCTGAGCGGGCTCCATGCTTGCCCGTGGTATGGCATCTGCGGGAGAGCAGAATTGCAGGGGAAGAGGTCGTTCAATGACGATGGTTTGCAGACCTACTGCACTGTCTGCTGCCAGGACACAACAGCTGAGCAGGCTGCATACTTGCCGTGTTATGGCGAGACGAGAGCAGACAAGCAGAGTTGTAATGGAAGCAGCCCTGCGAGACCACCAGGAGAGCAGAGTGGCAGCAGAAGAGGTGGATGATGATGGTCATATAGAGGCTCTGCAAGGTGGATTCATAGAAGAAGGAGAGCAGAGTGGCAGCGGAAGTGGTTGTTCGATGATGATGGTTTGCAGTCCTACTGCACTGTCTGCTAAAAGCAGTATAGCTCCTGCACGGAAAAAAGGTACGAAACGATTATCTGCCATTGCTTTCACGGAGGGAGGGGTGACTGATGTCACGTACCCAAAACTATCCACGACAATGTTTTTGCCCCATCAGGAATTGGGAGCTTAACCCAGAATTCCAATGGGTGGCAGAGACTGTGGGAACTGTGGAATAGGTACCCACAGTACAATGCTCTGAAAGTCGACGCTAGCCTCGGTACTGTGGACGCACTCCGCCGACTTAATGTGCTTAGTGGGGCCACACAGAATCGACTGTATAAAATTGCTTTCTAAAAAATTGACTTCTATAAATTCGAACTAATTTTGTAGTGTAGAGATACCCTTAGTGATCCAAATTTGGGGTCATTTGACCAAGGGGTTCCTGAGTTACAGGCTCCCTGCCTCAAAAAACAAATAAACAATTTCCTTCTGCTGCCTTGTACTGTTAAACTGAGAGGTGCTAATGACTGTGCACCCCATCTACACTGCAGCCCTATCTCTGCCAGTGCACCCCAACATTTCATGAAAGCTATACAATACAACCTTAACTCTTTCCTCTTTCAGCAATGCCCCAGTACACCCCATTAACATACCAGCAGAATAAAGGTATGTCCCACACTTGCTGAAATGTACAAACTCTTCACATCTTTTTACAACGCATTTACTCTCACCTACAGGATTCTGTCTAATATTTATCGGAAGACAAAAAAGGTTGGGGGAGAAAAAATGTTGCCCATACCACCTTCCCTCTGCCAACAATGTCTGAATATGTATATAGCACGTATTCATGGTGGCCCTTTGCAGTCTAAGATTTGGGGGGTTTCATATCCTGGCATACACTCACACACTTAGCGAGCTGCCTAGAAAAAATACCAACCATGTACAATTTAAGAACTATTTTAGTCTTTTATAGCTTCCTCATTCTGAGTTGGGAGGTGTGATTCCCAGCTCATGCAGATGGACCTGTTCTAGCTCCACTTGAACTAGCATGATAAAAATAGCAATACAGTTAGGGTAGTATGGGCAGTGGCTCAGGCTAGCCATCCAAGTACACATCTAGGGGATCCAGGGAGATTTGTTCTCGGGCAGCACGTCTGATTCGCTGCCCTTGCTACCCTGGCTGCGCTGCTATTTTTAGTGCAGCAGTTCTCAAACTGTGGGTTGGGACTGCAAAGTGCGTCGTGAACCCGTTTTAATGGGGTTGCCAGCAGTGTTCCCTCTAATTTTTCACACCCATGTGCGGAATGAATTGTTCACGTGTACCAATATGGAGGAGATTTGTGACAAATCACCTTCATATTGGTGCACATAACAAAATTAATGTGGGGGTGGGGCCAAGGGGTTCAGAGTGTGGGAAGGGGCTCAGGGCTGGGGCAGAGGGTTGGGATGCAGGGGTGTGAAGACTCTGGCTGCGTGTGCAGGCCCTAGTGTGGGGCTGGGAGTGAGGGGTTTGGGGTGCAGGAGGGTGCTCTGCCTAGACTTCCGCCAGTTCTCTCTCCCTGTGGCAGCTCTGGGGCTGGGGCTGCAGGATAGGTGCCCCGTCCCCATCCTCAGCAGGTCTGGGCTGGGACCTGGTTCAGGTGTGGGGCCGCGCCACTCTGGCCATGGCAGGGCCGGGCCGCAGCAGTTAGGGCTGGTAGAAGGGCGTCCTGGCTGTGGCTAGGTTGGGGTCGGGGGAGGGGTGCCAAGCCGGTCCCCAGGTGGGTTCCCTGAGTGCCTGCACAGCACTAAGTAGGCTGCTGTGCGGCTGTGCAGCTTACAGGGAACTTAGGTCGCATGGGCTGGCGTTTGACTTCCTGGGGCCTGGGCCCAAAGCTGAAGCCCCACTGCCCAGACCCGAAGTTGAAACCCAAGCCCTACCACCAGGGGCCAAAGCCGAAGCCAAAGGTCTTCGCCCTGGGCGGTGGGGCTCAGGTTACAGGCCCCCTGCTTTGGTCCCTCTGCCTGGGGCAGTGGAGCTCAAGTGGGATCAGGCTTCGGTCCCCCCTCCTGGAGACGTGTAGTAATTTTCGTTATCAGAAGTGGGTCGCGGTGCAATGACGTTTGAGAACCGCTGTTTTAATGTGTTAGCTTGAGCAGAGCTAGTGCAGTATGTCTACATGAGCTCGGAGTCATACCTCCTAGCTCAAATGTAGATGTATCATTACTCACAGGATACTATCTCAACCTACACTTTCACTTAGCCATCATTAAAGCATTAGAATCTTATAGTCCTCCTCGCTGCTGACAGTGTCCTTTGTAATAAAAGCCCTATACCTTGACAAAACCTAAACAGTTTTTCATAGATATGATGCATACTTCATCCTGAAGGTACAAATGCACCTTTTCCTTTTCCTCACAGATGAGAGGATGCAAAACATAGATCCTCATATCACAATCACAGCTTTATCTCCCACCTCAAAGTAATCCACAGATCTTGCAAATACACCTCACCCATGCAGAGCTAACTACTGCCTCCACTGTTCACTACAGCTATACCTGATACTAACACAATTAGTGTACTTGGAGTGTATGTGAACAATAAATGCTTAGACTGCTCTCACATTTGTAATTGTAAATGGGGAATCATCAATGAACAGGTATGTTTCTAATGGGGCCCCACAGGGATCAGTTTTTGGCCTTATGCTATTTAACATTTTTATCAATACCTGGAAGAAAACATATTCCAGCTTGCTACTGACAACACATTTAGTAATAAAATCCCTGTGCCTTGCTAATTTATATAATGTACACAATTCTGCATTGAAATGATGCATATTGGATCCTTAAGGTACACGTGCAGCTCTTCCCTTTGCTCACACACATCGGTGGGTGCAAAAGATGGATTTCCTCATATAATAATCACAGCTCTGCCTCTGTCACACACTTCAATACAGAGGTTATTTGTGGCGTGAGGCACGTCGGGTCATGTCCGCTTCCCTCCCCCGATCTCTGCCTTCTATTAATCAAGCATCCACCAGCACTGGGGGGCTTGCAAGGTGGAGCCATCGCAGTCCAGTGGACTCAGCAAGAGCAGCTGAGTCCCGGGGCTCTCCATGGAGGGGCCATCCAGCTGGGCAGGGCCTTAGAATCCAGCACACTGAGGCTGGGCAGGGCCTTAGAATAGGCAGTGGTAGCAGGCGGGGCAGGGCTGTTCCTGATGTCCAGCAGCGGGGAGCTGGGCTGGGGGTGGGAACCAGCAGATCCATCCCCACCTTCCCTGAACCAGCCACAGGTGCCGGGCTCTATGGGGGCTTCAGTGGCCACAGAGCCCAGCCAGAGGTGGCTCAGCAGAAGAGTGCTCCTGATGCCTCGGGCACAAAGCCTAGGGGATGAAGCAGCCTCACGGTCCCTAGGACCTGGGCCTAACGGGACGGCAGAGGGGCAAAGAGGGCTTTAAGCCCCTGTCTAGGGGGCTCCTGTGGAATCTGCAAGTTTGGGGCAGGAACAAGCTGAAAATCGCTTCCCTCCCAACTCCAGCACTTATCTGAGGGGTGGAGAGGCTCCCCCGTCAGGTGCTGTGCGGGGCTCCAGGAGGCTCTGGCATAGGTAGAGCTTGGCTCCTTCTGGGCAGTGCCCTGTGTGGAAGGGTCTTGGGCTTTCCTGGGCGGGCCAGGTCAGCCAGAGGCAGCAGGGAAGGAAGGAGCCTGCTCTCCAAGCTGCAGATGTGCTCAGTGCTCCTGCCAGGGGCTGGTTCTCCACACACCGCTGGGAGCAGGACATGTCCCGCTGGGCGTTAAAGGAGGAGCAACGGGGCTTGGGGGTGAAGGGGCAAAGCGGGGAGGGGACAGCAACGGGGGAGCTGGGGGATGAGGCAACAAGGAGAGGAGCATGCAAAGGACCAATGAGTGGGCAGCAGAGGCGAAGCTTGGGGCAGTCGAGTGCCCCCCACTATCAACAGTTACGCATTGTCTCTGCTTCAGACAGACATTGAAATAGGCTTTGCTGTAAACTGTTAAACATTCACTATGTAAATAGTGAAAACCGATATATTAAATTAGTATTTCTGTTTATTTACAAACACTTATTCATCCATTCAATGAGCTCCGTTTATCTTGGGGGCAGGGAAACAATAAATTTGTTAGTCTCTAAGGTGCCACAAGTACTCCTTTTCTTTTTGGAGATACAGAAACTGCTACTCTGAAATCTGTTAATTACTATTTTATAATCCTCTGCATATTCAGTTTCTGTCTGCTTCATTATTAGTCATTTTTGTGGCACTCTTCTTAGTTCTTTCTGGAGTTTGGACTAAGAACTAACTCATAAATGAACAAAATAAATACACAGTAGAATGCTTTGTATATTGAATAATATTCATAAGCCCAGCAAAAATTATATTAAAATCTTGAAGAGTCTAACAGAAAATATTGAAAACTCACAGTTCAAAGTAGGGATGACAATGAATTTCCTTAATAGGTCACTATTTGAGAATCCCTGATTCATTCTGTAAGAGGTATATTCATATGTGATTAAATGTTATTTTTAAATTAAAATAATTGCTAATTGGATGGGTAGCACTGGGGAGCTCTGTCCAGTTTAGCTGAAGCTGTATCAGCTCCCAATTTGTCTGCATATTGAGTTTTTAGGGCTTTTTTGCACTGATGTAGAAACAATGATCTAGCTATGTTTGTGCAAGATCCTAATATAATGGAGTCCTGGTCCACGACTAAGGCTCCTAGGCACTACAGTAATACAATAATAATAATAATTAATAGTATGGATACACTGGTATAAAAAATACTTGGACCAAGGTAAATTGTAACAACAAAAATCACTTTTTACACTGGTGCAACACATCTATAAGAAAAGGAGGACTTGTGGCACCTTAGAGACTAACAAATGTATTTGAGCATAAGCTTTTGTGAGCTACAGCTCACTTCATTGGATGCATTCAGTGGAAAATACAGTGGGGAGATGGTGTCCCCTAAATAGATATGTGGACAGAGTTGGCAACGGGCTTTGTTGCAAGGATAGATTCCTGGGTTAATGGTTCTGTTGTGTGTTGTGTGGTTGCTGGTGAGTATTTGCTTCAGGTTGGGGGGCTGTCGCTAAGCAAGGACTGGCCTGTCTCCCAAGATCTGTGAGAGTGATGGGTCGTCCTTCAGGATAGGTTGTAGATCTTTGATGATGCGTTGGAGAGGTTTTAGTTGGGGGCTGAAGGTGATGGCTAGTGGCGTTCTATTATTTTCTTTGTTGAGCCTGCCCTGTAGTAGGTAACTTCTGGGTACTCTTCTGGCTCTGTCAATCTGTTTCTTTACTTCAGCAGGTGGGTACTGTAGTTGTAAGAATGCTTGATAGAGATCTTGTAGCTGTTTGTCTCTGTCTGAGGGATTGGAGCAAATGCGATTGTATTGAAGAGCTTGACTGTAGACAGAAGACAGAAGAGCTTACAGACAGCCCCCCAACCTGAAGCAAATACTCACCAGCAACCCACACACTACACAACAGAACCACTAACCCAGGAACCTATCTTTGCAACAAGCCCGTTGCCAACTGTGCCCACATATCTATTCAGGGGACACCATCATAGGACCTAATCACATCAGCCACACTATCAGAGGCTCCTTGATTATCACTACAAAAGATTCCCCCCTTGCCCCTCCCCCCACTCTCCTGTTGGTAATAGCTCACCTTACCTGATCACTCATGTTATAGTGTGTATGGTAACACCCATTGTATCATGTTTTCTATGTATATAAATCTCCCCACTGTATTTTCCACTGAATGCATCCGATGAAGTGAGCTCACGAAAGCTTATGCTCAAATAAATTTGTTAGTCTCTAAGGTGCCACAAGTATTCTTTTTCTTTGTGAGGATACAGACTAACACGGCTGCTACTCTGAAACATCTATAAGAGTTTTCACTGGTACACTTATGTTGGTGTTGCTCTTCTGATGCATAAAACAGCATAGACAATGCCTGAGTCTCTTCAAATCCGTGTGTGTGTGTGTGTGTGTGTGTGACAAGAATTCTAACATCATGAGGAAAAGTTTTTTAAATTTTTTTTTATTACTTCCCACACAGATTTGTGTCTTACCAAATACTTTATGTAAATGTATTCCACTAGAATTATCCAGTGGTCTCTGGGGCCTGTTACTTTCAGAGGAAATTCTATGCAATTCTGCTAACACAGATCTTCATAGCTCTCTGTAGTAATTTGCCCCTAGCTTTTGCAGTTTCTGTTGACTATTTTTATTGTAACAACTTGAATAAGTTACTTAATTGAAAGTGCTAGATTTCTCCTAACTTTGATGTTCAGATGCCGCTTCCTAGAGCAATTAGAGTGAGAGAGTATCATTGAATGGGAAAAAGCTGATGAAGAATGCTTGAAATGCTTTTGTTGGAAATACGCAGTGTCCATTTTCTATTCGATATTCAGCGTGTCTGTTAATTGAAATAATCGTTACCATTGAGGGTGTGCTGTTTTCCTCCTCAGTCAAATTAGGCATTCAGATTTTGTTGTTCCTTTCAGTAGAGAAACTGAAAACAGGAACTATTCTCGGTGAATATTTAATGTGGTGTTTTATTTCTAATGAGAACATATTTTATTTTACACTGTACACTTTTATGTATTATTCATGCTGCCCTCTGTACTTGGATAGTACTGTTTTTATCCTGGTTTTTATATTAAATGTTTGCATCACTTCATGTTGTACTATTATTCAGCATCTAAAATATTGATTATACAGATTGGAAGGAAGCATGTTTCTTCTTTAAGCATGTCATTATGGATCCTGCTTTAGGTGTGCATCTACCTCATGTGCACAAGATTGGAATCTTTTGAATAACAGTGTCAGCTGGGGCCATGCCTGTGCTGGTACATATTCTTGTGCTCTACCCTTCACTTGAGGTCATAAAGAGCAAAGTGCCGCAACTCTCCCTCAGTTCCTTCTTATGCGCATGGCAGCAAGATGGAACTAGCAGTGTTCGCTTGCTACCCCTTAGAATTTTTTCTCCTCTGACTTAGCTATTTAGAGCTAAATTCCTTTCCTTTACTCTCTGTTGTTCTTGATTTCTTATTTTTTCCAGTCAAACGGTTTAAAAAAAAAACTTTACTTTTTCCTTTGGCACTCAGAGCCTTTTCCTGCACTAAATGGTGGGCTCAAAGCCTTCAGCCCACAGCCCATCCTGTGGTGGTTTAGTTCCTCTGACCGACAGACACAGCTGCTGTTTGTTCTGCCTTGATAAGGCAGATTGGTATTCAGCATGCAGATCTTTTTCTGCCAGGATACAGAAGTCCAGGGACGGAAGTCCATGGAAGTCCTGTGTGAACTGTTATCTTCTTGAACAGTCCATGTGGATGACTTCAGACTCCAAAGAGAGAAGATTGTCTTCAACAATGGATCCAACACCTAAGTCCTTTTCTGTGAGTGCCCCTTCCAGGGGGTACTCAATCTCCAAGATCCGTGTTGACAAAAGATCATTAGCATCAGGCAGGGATCCAGCACTAGAGTTCAACCTAGCACCAGCAACCCCAGCAGAGAAGACCAGTACTCCGCTCTAAGGCAGCCTCTTCTCTAAGGCAAGAGAGGCCCAAACACAGGGACAAACATGGCTCCTGGTCTGTGCTTGAGTCTTAAAAGAAAATGCTGGGACACCCTTCTGGTACTATCACTCATACCTGATAGGAATGCAAACTAGGGGATCTCCCCCTGGGTCTGGGGAGCCCCACAGCAGGTCTGTGCTCTGCCTCCTGCTTACTCTGTGCCTCTTGGTACCACCTGCCACAGGTTACTCCATGTTCCAACAAGCCTGCAGGCTCCGTGCTGGTGCTGGCTGATGCAACAGCGGAACAGATCCTTGGCTGAGTCTCTGGAACATCCCAGCAGTAAACAGAGCACCCTTCCCCTGGCTCAGGGTGGTGAAAGCCATAGGCACGCACCCCACATGCTACCAAACTCAGCTCTGCCCTGAGCCAGCGTGGACTCACAGTGGGGAGCTCTGGGCTGGGATAGGGACACTGGTTCTGGGAGCCCTTGGGGGGAGGTGTAATCCATACAGCCTGTGATTCCCCCTTCTTCCCCCAGCCTCCCTGTCTTAAGTAATAGTACCAGAATAGTGTTCCGGCTCTCCCAAAACATTCTCGTACAACTCAAGCCCTGCTCCTGGCACCAGTCCCTGTCTTGTCGTAAGGAAGGGTGATGTCCTCTGTACTAAGCCATTCACAGTCAGCACTGGTGCATACTTCTGAACTCTTGGGCACCACCTCTTGATGACGTCTACTCCTTATCACCTTCATTGGGGCACACTTTTTCTCCCACATCCAGCACGAAACCATCTCCCCTCAGATCAGGAGAGGACTGGAGGCTCTTTCTTTTGAGCTCCTACATATCCTTCACAGGCAGGGCAATGACCTAGTCAGCCACAGGTGAACCAGTGTTACCAGTACTGTATGCCATCATGGCCCTATTGGGCATCCTGGGAACCTCCATTCTGGGCTTGCAGGATTTGATTTCCTCCCTACCACTCCATGAAAGAGAGATCTCAGTCTCCTCTGTATCTTTGACTAGACTCCTGTCAACTGATAGAGATGAGCAAGTGGCTCAGGAGGAACAGGTCCCAGAATCTCAGGAGCAACATTTTTTCCCTCCTAGGGACTGATCATCTTCCATCTTGGACAAAGCCATTTCTTCAACCCTAGTACTGCTGCCTGATTTCAGAACATTTCAGGAGTGTTCTTCATAATTTCTGAGACTCTTGATATTAAGACTTCTGTCAGAGGGAAAAGTTCCCAAGCTTTTTGATATTCTGCACTCATTTGCTCCTGATAGGAAAGCCCTACCTATCAGTGAAGGCATTCTAGATCCAGCTAAGACCCTTTGGCAGACACCAGCTACTCTACTACCTATAGCCAACAGAACAGAGGAACATTATCCAGTACCCCTTAAGGCAGAGGTGGGCAAACTACGGCCCATGGGCCAAATCCAACCCATGGAACCGTCCTGCCCAGTCCTTGAGCTCCCGGCGGGGGAGGCTAGCCCCTCTCCCTTGCAGCCTCAGCTCACCATGCCACCAGTGCTCTGGGCATTGAGGTCCTGTTGGGCAGCATGGCTGCAAAAGCCATGGGGTGTAGTGTATTAAATTGCTCCCCGTAGGAATGTGCTACTTACGGGTAGGGAAGGCTGTACCTCCCTAAACAGTCTGGTTCCTGCCCCCATCCGCTCCTTCCCACTTCCTGCTCCCTGACCGCCCCCCTCAGAATCCCTGACTCATCCAAACTGCCTGCTCCTTGTCCCCTGACTGCCCCCTCCCGGGACGCCCTGCCCCTAACCTCCCTCCCCCCCGGAATCCACCTCCTTCCAACCCACCCGCTCCCTGTCTGTCCCCTGGGACCCCCTGCCCCTTATCCAACCCCCCTGCTTCTCGCCCCTTTACCATACCATTCAGAGCACCAGGACTGGCAGCCATAAGTAGTACATCATGAGTAGCACATTCCTATGGGGAGAAATTTAATACACTGCACCTGGCCCTCCATACAGTTTTGGAACCCCGATGTGGCCCACAGGCCAAAAAGTTTGCCCACCCCTGCCTTAAGGGATTTGACAATCCCTTTATGTGCACCCATCCACCTAGGGTTCCTTGGCTCCTATACACACCTGTCTCTGTGTGCATAAATAATCTAAGCAGGCAAAAAGCACTCCCAAAGCTAAAGACCCCCCAAGAAACTGGAGTTTTTTGGGAGAAAGGCCTGTTTCTCAGCATCACTACAGTCATGAACCACTAGTTCTCCTTGCAAAACATAATTACCTCACATGAGGCGGGTGTCTCTTTTCATATACAAACTTCCACAAGATGCCATAAAGGAGCTGAAATACATCATTAAGGAATGCCAGTTAGTAGCCAAAATGTCACTACGAACAGCCTTGGACACAGCAGCCAGATCCATGGCCAGTGCTGTGACCATGTGCTGCTTGTAGCTTCATAGCCACAAGCTTAAGGCATCCATGAAGAGGTGCAAAACACTACTGAGGTCTTGTGCTTTGAGGGAACATAACTGTTCAGTGAACGTACCAATACCTTGAATTACCTCCAGAGATTTCAGGACTACACTATGCTCTTTGGCCATATATACATCAGCCCTGAACTGCAAGCCCTTTAAATATCAAGGGCAGTCTAGGCAGAAGATGCTTATCTACCTCCCAAATAGATCTTCTGAATACCAACCTAGGAAGAAGCCTAGATATTCCAGAAGAAACTGTTTCCTTTCTTGACCAAAGGTGTGTTCATACCAGCTTCCAGGCAGCATTTTTGACATGAGGGTTGAGACCCACACTGTAATCTCTCAAGAGGCGATCCCTATTTTGAATGTTGCCTTTCCCCTTTCCATCAGACTTGGTCTTTTATAACTATGGAAAGATGGGTGATGAAGTAGATATGCAGGGCTGTGCCATCCAGTTTCACTGCTTAGCCCCTACCAACACTTTTTCCTTGTCCTCCTTCAGGAGCCCTTCTCACAAAGCCAACTAAAAGAAGTGGCTTCTCCATTTTTACTAGGAGCCAAAGAAGAGGTATCTCTGGGAGTACAGAAAAGAGGCTTCTATGTGTGATACTTCTTTGTCTCAAAGCAAAAAAGTCTTCATCCAATCCTAGACCTGGGAAGACAACATATATTTCTGCCATTACAAATGCAAGATGGTAACATTTGCTTCCAATAACCTCTCCCTTCAGGCTCAAGATTAGCTTTTGACCTGCAGGACGCATACTTTCATATCCCACAGGCAGTATCTGTGATTCTGAGTGGGGCCCAATCACTATCAGTACAGGGTCTTTTCTTTCATTCTCTTCACAGCACCGAGAGTCTTGAAAAAATGCCTAGCAGTAGTAGCAGCACATCTCAGGAGAAGAGGCACCCATGTCTATTCATATCTCAATAATTGGCTAATCAAATACACACCGGTATAAAATATTGAATAGTCACTGGGCCAAGAGTGAGAATGAGACTGTAGCTCAGTGGTTAGGATACTCACCAGGGAAGGGGAACACCCGAGTTCCTCTACCAGTCTCTGCTCCAGTGAATATTTAATTGTTTATACAAAGTGCAACAGCTCAGAAGGAGAGACCAAAAAAACCCCCAGGCCAGAATAACCAAGTGGTTAGACCACTCCTCTAGACTGGGGGAGAAATGGGTTCAAGACTCTGTCTCAGAGTGGAGATTCAAACTTGGTTCTGCCACATCCCAGATGAGTGCCCTAACCACAGGCGTGATTGGTCTAAGGAGATCATCTCCTCATTGTTTTTTTGTGAAACTCTCCATTTCCTTTGCTTGTATTAAAAAATACCCCACATGAAATTTTTCTGATTTTTTTTTATTTGCTAAAAATTCTGGTTTCAGTTTGACCTGATTTTTTTTCTTTAATTTGGAACTGCAAGAGAAGTGAAAAATCAGTTATTTGTAGAACTCTACTACAGACAGGATTTCTTGCACTTGTAGGGAACAATCCCTTTTACAAGGCAGAAAGCCCTCAGTGAGGAAGACTTATTCCTCTAAGGCTATGGGCTTGTCTACACTTGGGAGTTACAGAGCATTAAAGGAGCCCCGGGTGCACTAGCTTACTACCCGTCCACACTGGCAAGGCACGTAAAGCCCTTTGACTCCGTGGCTGGTCCGCTCCTGGTATTCCACCTTGACAAGTGGAATAATGTTTTGTGCACCCCCGTTGGAGTGCCATGCCGCCAGTGTGGATGCCCTGGTCTGTTAGTGTGCTCTGATTGGTCTCCAGAAGTGTCCCACAATGCCACTCTGGTCATCAGTTTGAACTCTACTGCCCTGCCCTCAGGTGACCAACCCTTTAAATTCTCTGGGAATTTTTAAAGTCCCCTTCCTGTTTGCTCAGCTGGGCATGGAGTGCTCTCAGCGAATCTTTCCAGGTGACCATGCCTCCATGCACCAGGCAATCCCCAGTATGGAGCAATGGCGAGGTGCTGGACCTCATCAGTGTTTGTGGGGAGGAAGCTGTCCAGTCCCAGCTAGGCTTCAACCGTAGGAATTACGATACCTTCTGGTAGATATCAAGGGACATGATGGAAAAGGGCCATGTCTAGGACGCACTGCAGTGCAGGGTTAAAGTGAAGGAGCTGCAGAATGTCTACTGCAAAGCCTGCGAGGCAAACAGCCCCCACGACCTGCCATTTCTACAAAAAGCTGGACGCGATACTTGGGGGTGACCCCACCTCCACTCCGAGTACCACCATGGACACTTCAGAGCCCAGTTCAACAAGGCAGGAGGAGGAGCAGCAAAGCGGGAGCGAGGGTGGTGAGGCAGAGAAAGATACCCCGGAATACCTAGATGCATGCAGCCAGGAGCTATTCTCAAGCCAGGAGGAAGGTAGCCAGTTGCGGAGGCCGGTGCTTGGGGAAGGACAAACACCAGAGGAGGTTCCCGGTAAGCGGCTTTTATTTTGGGAAGGAAGTTATTCGATGAGGGCTCTTGGGGTGAGGAGGGTTAGGGCTGCATGCATGCCTAGATGCGGAATAGGGTGTTGATGTGCTCTCTCACATCATGGTAATCGGCCTCGGTGATCTCTTCAAAGGTCTCATCCAGAACTTGGGCAATGCTTTTGTGCAGGTTTCTCGGGAGAGCCACTGTTTTTCTTGTCCCAGTAAGGCTAACTTTTCGGCACCACTGTGCTGTGAGGGGTGGGGGGATCGCTGCTGCACGCAGGCAAGCTGCATATGGGCCAGGATGGAATCCGGATTGCAGTAGAAGACCCTCCCTTGCTTCCCAGGTCACCCTCAGCAGCGAGATAACTTCCAGGACGAACTCCTGTGGAAAATGTGGGGACAGTGTTCAGTATAGGGGCCCCCTGCCGCTGTTGGCTCTTTCCAAGGCACAGAAACCCAGAGGACAGTACAGCCATGAAACAATCAGTTTGTTGACCCTGTGCTTACTCACCATTTTGGGGCTCCCGTGGCTTATGTGCACTCGCTTTGGGACAGACAAATTATGCTATTGTGTAGACTGTGCTTGCCCTTAAGTACAGGGGAATCATTGCTCTGTCTGGTGTGAACAATGCTGCCTCTGTTAAGTATTGCATTTTGGCTTTACAGATGCAACCTTGAGATCTCAGCTGTCTGTGTTATCGCTAGCCGAAAGACTCCAAGGAATCAGAAAGAGGCCACATAGAAGCAAGGAAAACGTTGCATGAAGTAATGCAGCATTCAAGTAATGAAAATCGAAAAGTGCAGGAGTGGCAGGACAGTGAAAGGAGGATCCGCCAGCAGAATAAGGAGCGCTGGCACAAAAGTACTCCATCAGCAAAGCACGGATCGGCTGATAAGCATCATGGAGCGCCAAGCAGACTTGATTCAGGCACTCATAGCAATGTAGGCAGAACACTACCGTGCCTGACCCTCCCTTCAGCCCTTGTCCCAAAACTCTTTCCCTTGTGCCCCCATGTCACCTTCAACCCACTTTCCCCAACATCCGGGTTCTTACCGCCACCAGCTGCCTCCAGCACCTGTAGCTTCACCACCCAGCCTTGAAAACTACGACTCTTACCCACTGCACTCAACCCCCATCACCATGCAGTATAGCCATCCTGAAGTGCAGCACTCATTGCACAGCACTCCAGACAGGAAGGCTGAATATGATAACAGGACATAAGCAAATCTATGATTGTACCGTTCCCCAGTCCACCCTCTTGCCCTTTCTGTTTCCCAAGCAGTTGTGTTTCTTTTCAATAAATGGATTTTTTGGCTTTGAAAACATTCTTTATTATTGCATTAAGTAAAAGATATCTTAGCCCAGGAAAGAAACAGGCATTGCAAGTCAGTGTAGCAAACACAGATTCCTACTAACATTGGAACCACTGCACTTCACTCCCGTGCAGCGCACCAGACATTACTGGTGGCTTTCAGCCTCAAGGCATCCCTAATCCTTGCAGCCCCCGTGCTCGGCCCCTCTAATAGCCCTGCTCTCTGGCTGTTCAAATTCAGCCTCCAGGTGTTGAACCTCCGAGTTCCCTGCATGAGTGAATCGTTCACCCTTTCCTTCACAAATGTTATGGAGGGTACAGCACGCAGTTATAACTGCAGGGATGCTGTCATCAGCCAGGTCCAGCTTCCCATACGGAGAGTGCCAGTGGTCCTTTAAATGGCCAAAAGCACACTCCACAGTCATTCTTCACTGGCTCAGCCTGTTGTTGAACCACTCTTTGCTGCTGTCAAGGCTCCCTGTGTACGGTTTCATGAGCCATGGCATTAAAGAGTAAGCGGGGTCTCCAAGGATCACAATGGGAATTTCGACTTCCCCTACGGTGATCTTCTGGTCTGGGAAAAAAGGTAAGGTATGCGGTGTGGACATAGCCTGAATGGAAAGGCTTGTCAATTTGGGTAGTTCAACACAATCTTGATCCAATGAAGACTCCTACACCAATGATTCCTGAATATAGCCTGCACTTGAAACCTCTGGACTTTCATTTCAATTCCATCAAAGTTTGCCTTGCAGTGATCTCTGCATGTAACCTCTCTGTTCAGTCATGTCATGTTCAGTTTTCTCTTGTCCCATGAAAAAACAACGAAGAATCCTTGTGGCACCTTAGAGACGAACAAATTTATTTGGGCATAAGATTTCATGGGCTATAACCCACTTCATCAGATGCATGGAATGGAAAATACAGTCGGTAGGGTGATGGGGCAAGGCCAGATGGCTATAGAAAAGTAGTGGGAGATAGATATATTAGCTCCAGGCTAAACAAATCCTTGGTACCAGGATAAGTGAAATGGCAGCTGCTCCAGGTCAATTAAGACACCTTGGGCCAATTAAGAACTTTCCAGAAGGCAGGGAGAAGGCTAGGTTGATTGGGACACCTGACGCCAATCAGGGGTTGGCTGAAACTAGTTAAAAGCCTCCCAGTTAGTCAGGTGGGTGCGCATGTCAGGAGCTGTGGGAGGAAGTTGCGCGGTTGGAGAGGCTGAGTAGTACACACCATATCAGGCACAAGGAAGGAGGCCCTGAGGTAAGGGTGAAGTGGAGCTTGAGGAAGTGAGGGCTGCTGTGGGGGAAGTAGCCCAGGGAATTGTACATGTCATGTTTCTAAAAGGTCAGCTACCATAGCTGATATTATTAGGGTCTCTGGACTGGAGCTCCCCCCCACCTTTGCCCCCTGATTAGTCACTGAGACTGGGAGACAACAGAGACTGTGCAAGGAAGGATAACTTCTCACTTCTCTCGCTGGCTTATGATGAAAATGGCTCAGTAGACTGTGACCCTTGTCTCTAGAGAGAGAAGGGTTACATCCAGGGTCACAGTGAGCCTCTGAGGCTAGCGAAATCTGCCAGAAACCGCGGGACCCACATAGGCAAGGACAGAGCTTTGTCACAATAGGTATAAATACACAGCACATGAAAAGATGGGAGTTGCCTTAGCGAGTGAGGGCTTAATGCTAAAGAGGCCAATTCAGTTAGGGTGGATGTTATCCATTTTGAACAGTTCACAAGAAGGGGTGAATATCAACAAAGAGAAAATTACTTCCTGTAGTGCTAACAAGGCCAATTCAATCATGGTGGATGTGGCCCATTCCCAACAGTTGACAAGAAGGTGTGAGTATCAATAGGGAGAAAATTATTTTTTGTAGTGACCCAGCCACTCCCAGTCTTTATTCAGGCCTAATTTGATGATGTCAAGTTTGCAAATTAATTCCAATTCTGCAGTTTCTCACTGAAGTCTGGTTTTGAAGTTTTTTGTTGAAGAATGGCCACTTAAGTCTGTTATTGAGTGTCCAGGGAGATTGAAGTGCTCTCCTATTGGTTTTTGAATGTTACAATTCTTGAGGTCTGATTTGTATCCAATTATTCTTTTGCGTAGAGACTGTCCGGTTTGGCCAGTGTACATGGCAGAGGAGCATTGCTGGCACATGATGGCATATATCACATTGGCAGATGTGCAGGTGAACGAGCCTCTGATAGTGTGGCTCGGTGGTTAGGTCCTATGATGGTGTCCCTTGAACTGATATGCGGACAGAGTTGGCAATGTGGTTTGTTGCAGGGATTGGTTCCTGGGTTAGTGTTTCTATTGTGCGGTGTGTAGTTGCTGGTGAGTATTTGCTTCAGGTTGGGGGGCTGTCTGTAAGCGAGGACTGGCCTGTCTCCCAAGGTCTGTGAGAGTGGGGGAATCGTCCTTCAGGATATGTTGTAAATCCTTGATGATGCACTGGAGAGGTTTTAGTTGTGGGCTGTAGGTGATGGCTAGTCGTATTCTCTTACTTTCTTTGTTGGGCCTGTCCTGTAGCAGGTGACTTCTGGGTACCTTTTTGGCTCTGTCAATCTGTTTCTTGACTTCCCAAGGTGGGTATTGTAGTTTTAAGAACTCTTGATAGAAATCCTTTAGGTTTTTTTCTCTGTCTGAGGGATTGGAGCAAATGCGGTTGTATCTTAGGGCTTGGCTGTAGACAATGGATTGTGTGATGTGGTCTGGATGAAAGCTGGAGGCATGTTGGTAAGTATAGCGGTCAGTAGATTTCCGGTATAGAGTGATGTTTATGTGACCGTCGCTTATTTGCAAAGTAGTGTCCAGGAAGTGGATCTCTTGTGTGGACTGGTCCAGGCTCAGGTTGATGGCGGGGTGGTTTAGGTTGGTATTGGTATTAGGAAAAACTTTTTCACTAGGAGGGTGGTGAAGCACTGGAATGCGTTACATAGGGAGGTGGTGGAATCTCCTTCCTTTGAAGTTTTTAAGGTCAGGCTTGACAAAGCCCTGGCTTGGATGATTTCGTTGGGGATTGGTCCTGCTTTGAGCAGGGGTTGGAGTAGATGACCTCCTGAGGTCCCTTCCAACTCTGATATTCTATGAAATCCTGGTGGAATTCCTCAAGGGCTTCCTTCCCGTGGATCCATATGATGAAGATGTCATCATCATAGTGCAAGTAGAGTAGGGGCGCAATGGGATGAGAGGTGAGGGAGGAAGTGTTGTTCTAGGTCAGCCACAAAAATGTTGACATACTGTGGGGCCATGCGGGTACCCATATCAGTGCCGCTGACTTAAAAGTATAAATCAGGGGTGGCCAACCTGGGCACATCCCTCGGCCCGTGTTACTTCCCGCAGTCCCCCTTGGCCTGGAGCGGCGAACTGCGGCCAGTGGGAGTTGCGATTGGCCGAACCTGCTATAGGTAAACAAACCGGCCCGGCCCGCCAAAGATTGCTGATACCTGCTAGAGAAAATGATGGTGATCTCGAAGTTGAATAGTCTTCAGAATCCTGTATGTTGAGGATGGATTCTCCTAAACAAATTGAATTGGCCCTGTCAGCACTAGTTCTCCACTGGTGAGGTAACTCCGTTCTTTTCATATAACAGTATAAGAATTCCTGCATCTGAAGAAGTGGTTTTTTTTTTTTTTTTTACCCACGAAAGCTTAAGCCCAAATAAATCTGTTAGTCTTTAAGGTGCCACCGGTGTCCTAAACAAAATAAGTCAATGCAGTTATTTAATTATTATTACCATACTGCTCATTTAGTATTACTCATTGCATTCACTGACATTCTGTACTACTTTAAAGGTTTCAGAGTAGCAGCCGTGTTAGTCTGTATTCGCAAAAAGAAAAGGAGTACTTGTGGCACCTTAGAGACTTACAAATTTATTAGAGCATAAGCTTTCGTGAGCTACAGCTCACTTCATCGGATGCATTGAAGTGAGCTGTAGCTCACGAAAGCTTATGCTCTAATAAATTTGTTAGTCTCTAAGGTGCCACAAGTACTCCTTTCCTTTTTACTTTAAAGGTGAAATTGTAAAAGGAAGGTCTGCCTATTTCAGCTATTTATTTTTTATCACAACTGCATCTACAATGATAGTACTATAGAGTAACAACTATATTTTTTGCTCAAACATGAGAATTCAAGAATAGTCCAGAAGGAAGACAGGCAGTCCTTAGGAAAGAAGTCTGAAATAAAAAAGTTTACCAACCTGAAGATCCTGCATGTTCAGACATATTCCTTTCTTCATCTTCAACGCAGCTTCCTCCTGAGAAGGGACACTTCTCATGATGTTGTTTCATTTGGGAATCCAGGCCTTGCATTTCTCTGTTGCACTGTTTGCATTTGCATGCATGCCTGTCTTATCCACAGGTAGAGGAACTTCATTAAAATATTCCCAAATTGGGTCTCTTTTACGGCCTGCTGCCATTATAGGTTTTCCCTTTTAGTGAGAGAATGGTATGGTAGATCTCAAATCAATGAAGGCTACACTCAGAAAGACCTCCAGACTTCTGGAATATGCTGCTCAAACAGTTTCACTTTTGTTTCTACTGCCTGTCCCTCCCTTCTCACATTTATCTCCAGACTTCTTCTCCTTGTCCAGATCTATTCCGCCCCCAGGAATCTTCTATCCATTGAACTTTTTGAAACTGCACTTTTAGAGAGATAAGGGATTGACTGTGTGTACATAAATTTGCAAAGGGACAATAGTGTTTAGGTCTGTTATTTCTCACTGCTATATAATTTATTTATTTAAAACATTTTTGCTGTTAACAAGCATGTTATCTCTGGAGACACAAATCCACAGTTTGAGAACTGCAAAACTAAGCATCTTGGATGGTATCTTCTAGACTGATCACTGAGTCCCATTGAACAGATGGAAAGATTAACCTAAATAATCTACACAGAAGCCTCTGGAACCCCATAAGATTGGGTCCTTAATCACGAACTATTGGAACTCATTTACAAAGATTTTCTTAAATATTACATGATTACTAGGACTATTGTTATTTCTGTCCTATGTTTTTCTTCCATCTCAATCCTCTTCTCTGTTTCTCTCCTTGCTTCATCTGCATTTCCCCCTGTGCACTAAGACCTAGTTCCCAGCCCCTCTTGTGGTTTTCATTCTCACCACATCATATCATACAATGATCAATTGTGAAATAGTTAATGAAGACGTAAAATCTCAAAGATAAGATTTAAAATTAACACTTCAGTGTCATTAAAAGGGGTTGGGGTTATTCACACCACTCATTGCCTTTGTGTTAGGCTACCTGTTGTCTCAGAAAGACCATTCTGAATCAGTTACACTCAGTTCTCCTTTGGATGACTGACATTATGTACTCCAGAGGGAATTCTGTGCCAAAAAAATAAATATTCTGCAAACAGTAGGTTTTAAAATTCTGTAAATTTTAATTGTCAATAAATGTGGAGGTTCCAGCATGGCAGGGGGAAGCACAGGACACTGGCTGTATGGAAGTGGGAGATCACCTTGCAGCTCCCCCGGACACAGAATCAGTGATGAAGCTGCACCCAACCCTGACACAACGCAAGGGCTGGGCCTACCCCAGAAACACCCCCGGGGCCCTGCTCCTCTGCACCAGGTCACTAGGTATGAGCAGGCAGGCTCAGCCCAGCAGGATCCAAGTATGGAGGGGCTTGGTTTGGGGTGAGAGGGTTCTGGGTGGGGAAATCTGGGTGTGGGTGGCTCAATGGCAGACCAGCTGGGGGGGGGGATCCCTGGGGATGCACAGGGGCTCATTGGGAGCATCGGCACCAACTCCATGGGTGCTCTGGGGCAGCCCCCCATCTGCTCCACCTCCGCTCCCCCCAGCACCTCCCGCCTGCTGGTTGTCCTCGCTGATCAGTGCCTCCCCCTCCCTCCCTGCGTGTGACATCTGTTTCACGGTGTGCAGGAGGCTCTGGGAGGGAGGAGCGAGGTTAGGGTGTGCTCAGGGGAGAGGGAGAAGAGGTGGGACATGGGTGGTGCCTTGGGGGAGAAGAGGTGGAGTGGGGGCAGGGCTTGGGGTAGAGCCAGGGGTTGAGCACTCGTTGGCACATTGGAAAGTCGGTACCTGTGGTTGGGGGAGGTTCCAGGTGCAGGGGCAATAGGACTTTGTGAGGGTGGGGGTCCCAGTGAAGGTGGTTGGGGCTCAGCGGGGGGTTCGGGTGCTGAAGGACTGGGGCTTGATGCGGTGGGGGCCAGATGCAGCTGGTTAGAGTTTAGTGGGATGGGGGTCTGGTTGCAGGGAGCTCATAGGGATGGTCCAGGTGTGGGGTGGGTGGGGCTCATCAGGATGGGGGGCTGAGTGTGGGGGCTCAGGGGATGGGTCTGAATGCAGGGGAGGGACTCAGCGGGGAGGGTCCCGGTGCAGGGGGTGAGGCTAGGCTGGATGTTGGTTCAAATGTGGGGGGCTCTGGGTGCAGCGGTTGAGGCTCAGGATCTGGGTGCTGAGGGGTGCCGGATGTTGGGGGTGAGGCAGCAGGATTGGGGGTGCAGTTGCGGTGGGCTTGGGGGGGGTTTCTGGATGCGGGGGGAATGAAGCTCGGTGGGGAGTTCTGGATATGGGGGGGCTGAGATGCACAAGCGTTGGGCGGACAGGGGTATTAGGATGTGGTGGAGGGGGGTTTACAGAGTTTCCTGCAGCTGGGAAGGTTTTTGGGGATGGGTCTGACTAGCCCCAGCCTCACCTTGCTAGGGAAGAGGGAGTCCCATCCTCCACTGCCCAGCTGGGGCTAGCCACTGAGCCTGGTGCAGGGTAGGAGCCACTGGCCGGGGTGTCCCCAGCTCCGCAGTCATTTACCTCTCCACTGGCTGCTCCAGGTTCACAAAACAAGGTGCCCGCATTGCTGGAGAGGGCTGCATGACTGCTCTTGCCTCCCTTTGCTTCTTCATCAGAAAGTCATTTTTGTGCAAGAAAGCAAAGAAATCTGTGGGGGACATGAATTCTTCATGAACATAGTGGCACAGAATTTCCCCAGGAGTAATTAAGGCTTCAAACTTTTTTTTTTTTTAAATGAAAACTTATGCTTGACCTACACTTAAAATTTAGGTCAACATAGCTACATCAGTCAGGGATGTGAAAACTCCACCACCCTGACTGACATAACTATGCTGATCTAACCCCATTATTGATGCAGCTATGTCAATGGAATAATGCTTCTGTTGATCTTGCTACTATTGCTTGGGGAAATGGTGTTGCTACAGCAATGGAAAATCCCCTTTTAGCAGCGTAGGCTGTGTCTATTTTACGGGGTTATGCTGGCATAGCTACAGCACTGCAGCTATGTCAATATAGTCCCTGTAGGTTAGACATACATTTAGGGCTTGTCTTCACTACTGGGTTAAGTAGACGTAAGTTACGCTACTTAAGTTATGTAGCTTAGGTCAACTTACCCTGGTGTCTTCACTGTGCTCCATTGACGGGAGACGCTCTCTGGTCGACTCACCTTACTCTTCTCCAGGAGCTGGAGTACTGGAGTCGATTGAAGAGTGTTCTGCTGTCGATTTAGTGGGTCTTCAATAGACCCGCTAAATCAACACCTGCTGCATTGATTGCAGCAGCATTGATCTCCCCAGTAGTGAAGACACGCCCATAGGCCAGTGTTTCTCAACCTATATGCCATTGTGGACTGCATATATGGCCCACAATGTGTTATGTGGGCTGCATTCAATACTACCTCTATGGCCCTGAGGATGTCACATGGGCTGCAGCTTTGTGCTGATTGTGTTGCAGGTTGAGAATCAGTGCCTTAAGTCCTGTTTATGCTAGAGAGCTTACAGCTGTGCCGCTGTAAGATCTCCCATATAGCCGCTCTATACTGACAGAAGAGAGCTCTCCCATTGACATAATTAAACCGCCCCCAACAAGAGTGTCTCTAGCCAACATAGTGCTTTCCACACTGGTGCTTCTGTCGGTATAACTTACGTCATTCAGCATGTGTTTTTTTTTTCACACCCATGAGCGACATAAGTTATACTGACAAAAGTGCTAGTGTAGACATATCCTATGAGCCTTCAGAATTTGAATGGGCTACATAAATACATAAAGTGGGCTAGATCTTGCCTGTGGACTAGGTGTTCGATACCTCATTACTAAAATATATATTACAAATAAGTGTCCCTGTGCTCTGGGGGGAAAAGTTTAGCTGACTAGAACTGAACTAAAGGATTCCCATTTCACTGATGTAGTACGCTAAAATATCTTATTATGGCTCAGTTTTGCAGAAATAAAATTAGAAGAGGAGTGTCTGGTGGGGGGAGAGGAATAATTTGTTTGCCTGTGAAAGGCTGTTAAAATTTAAGATTGCATTAATAATGGAAATCATTGGGCCAGAGAGCAAGAATGGTTCTACAGTCCAGTGGTTAAAGCATCTATTTGGGAGGAGGGAGACCTAGGAGCCAATTCCTCTGCTCCAATCACTCTTTCATTATCTAGTAACTGTAGAACAACTTCAACAGGAGAGATGGAGGGAACCCTTTCCCCATCAGAATATCCCATAGCTCAGTGGTTAGAGTTAGACCTTGCCCTGTTCAAATCCTCTCTCCGCCCTCCATCTCCCCATTGTCTGAGGGAGGAACTGAACCTGGGTCTTCCACATCCCAGAGGAGTGCTCTAATCAATGGGCTAAAAGATAGGTGGATGCCACTATCCCCTGTTCCTCCTCTGGCTCTTTGGGTAGTGTGGGATGCCTAACTTATTACATGAAAGGCCTTAGGTGCCTAAGCCATCTGGCTCCAAGAGAGGGAGTCCCATTTGTGGATCATTGAGCAGCAATATACACCTATCTCTGAGGAGGGTTAGTTAGAACCCCCCTCTGCATCTCCCATTGGCTTGCTTAAGTGACTTCGCACCTAAATGGCTGGGGCCTTAGTCCCTGCTGCTGCTGTTCAGAATATACGCTCCTACATAATTGCAGTGTTTTCAGGTCTGTAAGGCAATTGCTTCTGTTGTTCTCTCAGGTTTTTGGGGTGGGAGGGATCGGAAGTGTTGCTATCACCCTCTTGGCTCTATGGGGTGGAATGTGTATGGGGGTGGTGCTGAGGCACTTAGGGAAAGCGCTGCGTGACTGTCACTCTCTGGAGGAGAAAGAGGTGCTGCCTTCGTAGGTCGCTGAGTGTGTGACATGAGTTAGGCCATGACCCTGCTGCTGGACGTTGCGCTGAGGTGCATCCATTAACGCTGTTATACCAATAAAATAAAAACCAGCAGGATCTTATTAAAGGGGAAAAGGCAAAATGCCACATTTATTGTGAATACAGAAAGAATCATAGTAAGCAGTTAGTTATAGCTATAACATTCCATTCAATTTCATATTTATTCACACATTCATTCATTCATACACAGACAGGTTCTGCAAGGTTGTTATCATAGTTACCAGCCTTAGAGCTGCTCATGCCAAGCCACTGGCCAGGTGGCCTGGACATGAGGAGGGAGCAGGGCCTTGTCAGGTGCTCATCTGATGCTCCTGGCTGTTGTTTTGCAGAATCAGACCCCAAAGTTCTCACTTTCTAGAGTCCATTTTGATAGGAGTTGCTTTATCATGCTGTTGCTGAATCAACACACATTCCTGACAGCTCTGTGCTGCAAGATGTTATCTTGGTCTTTGGTTCTCCCATTCTTGAGGCTGTTGGGTGGATTCCAGTCTGCCCTCTGGGGTCCTCTGGTTATTTTCACTTGATGCCTTCTTCAGCCGATGGACACTGGATTCTTAGGCTGGCACCTCCCTGATTTTTCAGTTACTATCCACACCAAGCATCCATCCACATACATCCTCTATCTCTATTTTAATCACAATAGTTAACAAAGCAAGATGAATACAACAAAAGGGTGGGGAGTCTCTGGGTGCTGTTTCTGTTGTTACAGAGTATTGCTTCGAGTCTCTTTCCATGTGAGTGGTGGTTGTTACAAAGAATTGCTTTGGGAACAGACTCTGTGTTAGGATGTACTAACACAATTAGCAGCTTGCAAGTTTCACACATAGAGGGAGAGAAACAGTACCAAAAACCAAGACACCTCTTAATTAGTAATACCCTGGAATTCAAACTATGGGGAATCAAACTCATTTGTGATTTTAATACAGAACTTCTTTAATATGTTCCAACAGCGCTGCCTGATAGATCATAGGGTTTAACTTGACTGTTTTATTGACTCCCTCCCGCTGAGTGTGTGTGTGTGACGCACCCGGAACTTGAGGCCGGTGGCTGCTGCCCAGCGACGGCAGAAAGGCTGAGCCGGCTGGGTGGACGGGCGGGGACGCGGCGGGCGGTAAGACCCAGGGGGACGCGCCACTTTTAGGGCCAGCCTGCAAATTCGGCGTGACTCAGTCCGCTTAGCGCACGCACGCACGGCAGGCGGCGGTGGCCGGGGCTAGGAGCAGGTCCGTGCCGCCCGCCTGCGCCAGCTGCAGCTCCATCGCGGGGGAGGCCGCGGCGCGCGCGGGTCCGCCGTTCGGGGCGGGGGGGGGTGGGTGTGGGCGCCGGCGCGCGCGCGCCTTGGGGCGAGAGCGGACCGCGCTCCGGGCAGAGCCTCCCCTGCGCTCAGGCCTGTAGCGCTAGTAACTGCGGCCGCCTGTTGTCTGTGTTTTGCAGCGACCCAAGATGGAGTATGAGTGGAAACCCGACGAGCAGGGGCTCCAGCAGATCCTGCAGCTGCTCAAGGAGTCGCAGTCCCCGGACACCACTACGCAGAGAGCGGTGCAACAAGTATCCTTGGCCGGGTCCGGGTCGCCGGGGCCTACCGCGGAGCGGGGGCCGGGGCCAGGTTCGCTGCCTGCCGCGCGGAGGCCGAGCCAGTCAGGCGCAGTTCGCTCGTTCCACGGGTTCCGGCTCCGCTTCTTCTTCAGTCCCGTGGGGGAAGGATGGACAGAGGCTTCCCGGGTTTGGGGAGCCGGGGCGTGAGGGGCGCGGCGAAGCTCCTGGGGAAGGGGAGAGGGAGCGGTAGATTCTCCGGGTTTCAGGCCCCGCTCGATGGGGAGGGAGCTGCCACAGCGCTGCAAGCGGCTGCAGAGGCCAGCGGGCTGGGGGGCGCTGTTGGCCCAATCTCCGCCCAGGCGCTGAGGTGGGCGGCCGTGGCGCGGGGTTTGAACCGCCGAGGGAACCCGTGGGCGGTAATGTTACTCGCTTCCCCCTCCTGGCCCCCGGCCCGAGCACCTGCTGCAAGCCAGGAGCTAAGTAGAGCTTTTCTTTTTAAAGCTTTGGCCGGGCCATGCCGCTCTGGTGTCTCCCCCTTTCCTGGGTTATCCTACGCTGGGCCTCTGCCAGCCCCCAGCTGCAGAAGCGCGGGGCTCGCCTTCCCGGAGTGCTCCCTACGGCCGTGCACAGGCCTCTTTCCATAGAGGGCTTGGGTGGATCCCGCCAACAGGGCTGGGGGCAGGCTTGACACAGCGTTTCTAGTTGAGAAATGCTGCTTTTCCTCCAGCCCTGCCTGGCGGGGCTAAACTCTGTGATGTCTCTAGTCCGCTCTTTTCTCGGGAGTCAGCTATGGAAGGAGGGAGGAGGCTCATTTAGCAGGACATGTGGTACCAACACCTCTGTCAGAGTGCCCCCATCGTTTGTAAAAAGAAAAGGAGTACTTGCGGCACCTTAGAGACTAACAAATTTATTGGAGCATAAGCTTTCGTGAGCTACAGCTCACTTCATCGGATGCATTGTTTTTTCCACCAAATGCATCCGATGAAGTGAGCTGTAGCTCACGAAAGCTTATGCTCTAATAAATTTGTTAGTCTCTAAGGTGCCGCAAGTACTCTTTTCTTTTTGCGAATACAGACTAACACGGCTGCTACTCTGAAACCTATCATCTTTTGTGTATGCATGGTGGGTCGGGGGGGGAGAGGGGCCCTGTTTCATGTCCTAGTGCCTTCATAGATAAAGCATAATCTGGTGGCGGTAGTAGCTGGCAAGCATATTTCCATTGGCCTCTTCAATCTATGGATGAAAGTTCAGGTTTTCCACATTGTGAAAACAGTACTTTGTTTGCAAGGAAGACTTTTGAAAGAATTAATTGTTATATGGTAAACCAAGGAAGGTCACCTGCCCAGGGAAAATTGATTTTGTTTGTTTGTTTGATACTTTAAAAAACCAAAAAAAAACCCCAAGCACTCTTTGCCCTGCTTCTATTTTTATATTAGCAGTTCTGATTTTGTGCACTCTGAAAGTCTCCAGTGTCTGTAGAGGTTGAGTGATTATTCAGACCAACTAAACCTTGGGCAGGAAAATCTTTTTGTTAAAGATTCATCATCCCCTTCTTCTTTCATGAAGATACAAAATACTGAGAGATCTAGGAAGTCCTTCAGAAAAAAACAGGTAGACATACGTGACACTCTTGATACTTTCAAAAATATTAGATTTAACACCCACTCTCTGCATTTTTTCTCCCTACTCCAAACAAACTGGTTACTTTAAGGCTTTTTGGTCAAATTAAGAGTACTTCTAATTTTATTTATAAATTAAATATAGTTTATTTCAGGTGCTGTGTTCCTTTGTGAACTCCTGTGATTTTTATAAATAAGGCTAAGGTTTTTGTCCTGGGTATTTTTAGTAAAAGTCATAGGCAATTAAGAAAAAGTCACAGAAACCCGTGACCTGTCGGTAACTTTTACTAAAAATATCTGTGACAAAATTGGGAGTTTATCTGCAGAGGTCCCCCCGCTGCCTGTGTCGGCTGGGCAGCTGCAGGGGGTCTGCCTGTGGCGGCTGGGAACTCCGGGGTCCCTCCACCTCTGTCTGCTGTGGGCGGCAAGAGAACCTGTAGCTGCCGCCACCAGGGTGGAAGTCAGATTGACTTCTGTGACCTCCATGAAAAAATTGTAGCCTTACTATAACCATTTTTCCATTTTAAGATGTTTCATGTCTCGCCTTTTACTCTGTGAAAGATCTGTACACAAATGGGAAACTGAGTGTGCATTTGACAGTATTCTGAATATGAAGTAAATGCCCAAATTTAAAATAGAGACTTTTAAATCTTTCAGTTACAGTAATGATGTTAGTTGTAACAATGGATTTTAAATTGTGGTTTTTAAGTTGTATCCTTGATTAAATAAGGTATTTTTAGATTATTAAAGGGATACTATCTTGTTCAACTTGTCTCAATTTCTAAATTAGTAAAAAAAACAACAGCGCTCTCCAAATAAGTCTGATAGCATATACCTATAAACTTAAATTTCTGTTGCGGTGTTCTTAAACAGTTGTGTTGGTGAGAGGTGTCTTGAAAATTGAAATGGTTAGAAGCTGACTAAACAAAAGTGAAACTAGCTTGTGTAATTTCATCAAGGTGAGAAATGCTAAGCAAATAGCATAAATAGTGATAAATAAATTGTAATTGTAACTACCAAAGATATTAATGCAGTCTTAAGATGACTTGACTGCATCCCATATTTTTAACCTTTTGTCATTTTAAATGTTTGATGAAGGATGTTTAATCAAAGGGAGCTTTCATATGCTGAATGCTCCCAATAGGAAAGGAAAGGAAATATTTAATGTATAACTTATTTTAATTTTTTTTCCATTTAGGTTTCATTTCTTTTCATTCAAAAATCCATTTGCTTAAAATGGAATTAATAGCTGTCTGCTGTGCTGTGACACTCCAGCATATGCATTCATTAAAGATGTACTCTGCTGGTGTTGGCCCTAGTAAGTGGTGGCCTTTTACAGTTTTTATTATATGATGCAGTTTTGTAAAAACCTCTTTTAATATAACTTGCGGAACAGTGCTATATAATAAAAATGCCACTTGATAACATTTATGGGCCTGCTTCAGCAAGTCGCTGAGATTGCTGTCCGATCACACCCTGGTGCTTAATAAGGTGTCCCAGTGGGGCATGAGCCAGCTACTACAAACTTAAGGCACTTTAAATTGATTTTTGTTTTCGTATTAATATGGGCTGATTACCCTTGTTGCTCTTGTGTTGGGCATTCAAACACATGTAACTAAATTAAACACAGGTCGTATTAAATGTTAAAATTCCTTTTAAAATATGAAGGTGGTAGTAGTAGGCTTGAAAGGCTTATTTGATGCAGGGTCATATATATCCCTGCAATAAAACTTGAAAGGAGTGGAAGGACCCAAGAATCTGACAGTGTTGCCAACTTAGCTACTTTGTCACTAGGTTTAGTGACTTTTTGGTTTCCCTAGTGAGAAAATAAGTGTCAAAGTGACTAGTGACAAATCTAGGGACTTTCACTGCCAATTACGGTGACATTCAGAGAATGAAGTCACCAATATATGTAGTCACAAAATCATTCACAAGCAGCTCAATAGTGTTAATAAAATCCATTCCATGCTCCTCTTACTACATTCTCTTGCACACCAAGTCAATGTTATGTCCCAATTGAGCATGTCCTCAGAAGAAATCACATTCCAGGGCTTCTTGGGCTGAGATCACTATAATCTGCAGCAGAGGAAAAGACGTTTGTGGAGGCTAATTAAATACTTTGCCGAAGCCAGGTGCACTTCGGAGAGAGCAGCATATTAGCCAGGGCTTGTTTTTACCCAAATGTGTTCTTTCTTGCTGCTCCGTAGTAGGTAGCACACCCTGTGAGGAAGGGAAAGATGGCTAATGAAGCGGGCGAGGCAGGTTAGCCAGTGAGGAGAGCTGCATGGATGGAAGATGGGGTGGGATGAGACAGGACCGTGTGCCCCAGTGGGGCAGGGGAGCGGTCACTTTTCCTCCAGGGATGAAGCCCTTATTACAGAATCAAAGGTGGAGGTAGCTTGATCTTGCTTCCCCTTTACACCTTCCCCTGGCTTGGCCTGGGGTTAGCTGCCCTACTGTTCTCAGAAATTAAACCCTGGAAGTGGGGGGAAGAGGCCCTGCTAGCTGATTTTTGTTTTTAAAACTACTTTCTTGGCTCCCTGCAGCTCTGAGCTCAGGTCAGGCGAATGCCCTCTTACCCCTGGCTCTGGGCCCTCCCTTTCACCAGTCTGTTGGCTCAAATCCAGGCTGGCAAGAAAGGGAGGCTCAGCTGAAATTAACCAACCCCAGTCAACCTGGCTGCCCTGTATAGAGCATCCTTCCCAATGAGCAGAGGACTGCAGTTTCCTTCCTAATGAGCAGCGGGTGCCCTCATGTTGATGACCATGTACTGCTGTAATTGTTTCTGGTGTGGAATAGAATGTAGTAAGAAGAGAGCATGGAATGTATTTTATTAACACTATTGAGGTACTTGTGAATGATTTTGTGACTCTACTCGCCCGTGTGTGTGTATGTATATGTATATAAAATTCTCTGGAAATTTTGTTCTTTGACGTTTTGACTCCTTTTGAGTGCTTAAACAGCTACATCTAGCGACTTTTCAGGATTTGTATGGTAACTTCCTGCTGTGTGAAGTTGGCAACAGTCTCAAAGAGTGACTGAGGAAGAAGCTGTTAAAGCTGGCAAATCCTGTGGATTCCCCATCTTCCATCCAGTAGCTTCAGTGTTGTTGTGGGATTTCCACTTGGAACATCTTGTCTGGTTCTCCTTCCTGTTGTGCTTGCACTATACTTTTTCCTTTTCTGGGGGGGAAAACGATGCAGAAGTAATAGAAAGGTTTGACTCCAGTTGATTTTTGTGGTGTGTTTTTTTTCTTTAGGTTTAAAAGGGGAATGTCTCAAAATGTCTGCATCCCAACATACTTCTTAGTCTATGCTTGCACTGTATTGTAAGGTGTGCTGTGTAGCCGCTCTTTATCCATCTCCAAGGAAGGGCGGGAGCTTTGTGGCCAGCACAGTTGCTGGCAACGAAGTGCTGTTCACATTGGTGCTTGTCATTGTTAAAACTTGTCGCTCAGAGGTGTATGTGTTTTTTCACACCCCTGAGCAACAAAAGTTTTAACAATGAAAGTGCCATTGTAGACAAAGCCTAAGTCATGCTAGTCTTGACTACAATTATTTGGCTCTTGGGGAAGGTTCACCATCTCCCAAAGATGTGTAGAACATGCCATATTGATTCTGTTATTCCAACCCTGTTTTTTTTTTTTTTTTTAACCCAAGAGGCTTTTCCATCATAGTTCATACTTTCTTTCACAGCAAAGGAGAGAGAAGGGTCTTAGTAACCCAATGTGTAAAGCTTTTATTTTTGAACGGAGTCATTACCTGATACAAACTATAGATATTTTTGGTCATTTCTTATTTGAAACTTTAGTTATTCTATTTCTGAATATGACAATGTTAGGTAACAATTGCCTGTTAAGCAACTAATCTTGATCATTTAGAAATTTTATTGCATAATTGTCTTTTTTTTTAAATATATAATTTAAATATAGGAGCTAACAGCATGGTGGTGTTGCACACTTGTAGCTTCAGATATTTAAGTACTATGGCGAGCTAACCAGGGCATGGAAATAAAAGGATTTAGCAACATGACAAATCGCTGTTGCTAGGCAAGCAGCAGTGAAATACTTGCAAATTTTGAATAGCTGAAAATGACAAATCATAGAAAAACTGTAGGCCTGTTGTAATACGTTAGAATGACTCATTAGTGAACACCGTAATACTGTTTAAGATGTCACAGAGGAACTAAAAGAGCTGGCATTTTTGGTAGTGTATCTGTATCTGCACCAAAAAATTTCTGTGCACAATATTTTAAAATTCTGCATATTCTTTGTAAAAATTACACAGTATAATCACACTATTTTCAATTATTTGCTGATAAGTATTTTGAAATAAATTACCAAAATAATTGAAAATGGTGTGATTATATTGTTTGTGTTTTGACAAATAAAATATGCAGAATTTTAAAATGTTTAATTTTTTTTGGCAAAGACTTCCCTCAAGAGTACCAGTGTTCCGTGTGGCGCAAGCTGGGTGCGGGAAGATAAATGGGTGGGTGGGGAGAGAATCTGGATGCACAGGGACTTGGTGCACAGCTCTGAGTTCAGGGGGAATGGGACTCTGCACGGGAGTCCAGGTGAAGTGTGGTTAAGGGGGTGGGGGGGGGGAGGCTGGGGGAGTGGGGCTTAGTGGGGTGGAGAAGTCAGGGTGCAGCTGGTTTGGGCTCAGTGGGGTGGGGGTTCTGGATGCAGGAAGTTCCTGATACGGAGGGGTTTCCAGATGCATGGCTGAGGAGAGGGGTCACTGTACAGGGAGCTGCTGCCCCGTCCACAGAACCCGGACCCCCTGTGCCCATCCCACCCCCATCTCATGTGCTGAGCCTCACCCTACCCCTTCCTGCCAAGTCATTTCTTCCTCCCCTCCCCTCCCCTCCCTCAGGTACAGAGCTTCCTGCAGCCAGGGGAAGTTTCTTGGGGTTGATCTTACCCAGCCCTGGCTGCTCTGTGTGGTGGAGGGGGAACTCTATCTCTGTCCTTCTTCCTCCCTTCCCCCCCTCCCCTGCTGGGACTAAGGTCTTTGGGCACCCCTAGATCCCCCTTCCCCCCCCAGTAATTTACCTCTCCCCTGGCTGCCAGAGTATCTGAGCTGCTGCTGCCAGGAAGGGTGAGTGAGCAAGCACTGGTGCATTTTCTCTTTGCTTCCCCACAGGAACTATTTTCTGTAAGGAAGTGAAGGAAATCTGTGGGGGAGGAGGTATTTTTCTGCATCGCAGTGGTGCAGATTTTCCCCAGGAGTTTTATATTTTTATATATATATATATATATATATATATATATATATTTAATACAAGATGATCCTTACAATATATAATTTGTATTCTAGGAAGTGGGCATTATATGTAAAGATTATCTTGTATTAAATATTTACAGTCTTAAGTAAACCCACTCCTTCCCCCCCAAAAAAAAAACAAAAAAAACCCCTTTATGTTACAATGTATCAGCCATTCGTGATTTAAAAAAAATTCTCAACTTAGTGCTCAATTAAGCTGCAGTTTGGCATGTGTCTAGTATTAAGCAAGAGAGTAGTCTTGTTGAAGTCTTAAAGATCATACTTTTATGCCTCTGAGACCATACTAAGTTAGGTTCAGTAGTTTTAATGGTGAATTGCAATATTATTTTTCAGTAAAAATGAAAAATGTTAGATGTGCTTTAAAGACTTGCTGAATAGCAGTTCAATGGCTGACTTAAAGTTGATTCTGTTCATACTTTAAATACTTAACTACGGATAATACAAAGGACTCTACGTGGATGCTTAGAAGTTAATTAAATGTTGTGCTTGAGTATTAAAATTGCAGGAAACTGACTTCAGATTTTTTTACTGTCTACATTACAAGCTGTGCTAGCTATTTCATAGATTCCAAGGCCAGAAGGAATCTTTGCGATCAACCTGTGTGACCTCCTGTGTAGAACTTCCCCCAAAAAATTCCTAAACAATACCTTTTAGAAAAATATCCAACCTTGATTTAGAAATTGTCAGTGATAAAAGACTCTGTTGCAACCTGTGGTAAGTTGTTCCAATGGTTAATTACTCGCACTTTATTTTAAAAAAAAAAAAAATGCCTGCTGTCTTTTTATGCTTTTTATGCTGCCTTTTTAGTCTGAATTTGTCTAGCTTCAGCTTCCAGACATTGGATCATGCTATACCTTTTTCTGCTAGATTGAACAGCCCATTATTAAATATTTTCCTCCCTAGATATGTATTTATAAGACTGTGATCGTCACCCCATAAGGTTCTCTTCGTTAAGCTAAATAGATTGAGCTCTTCGAGTCTCTTACTGTAAGGCATTTTTTCTAATGCTTTAATCACTCTAGTGGCTCTTCTCTGAACCCTCTCCAGTTTATCTACAGCCTTCTTGCATTGTGGACACCAGAATTGGACACAGTATTCCAGCAGCGGTTGCACCAGTGTCAAATAGAGAGGCAAAATAACTTCTCTACTCCTACTTGAAATTCTCCTGTTCATGCATTCCGGGATCTCCTTAGCCCTTTTTGGCTACAGAATCGCATTGAGATCTCATGTTGAGCTGATTATCCACCATGTCCCCCAAATCCTTTTCAGTGTCACTGCTTCCCAGGATAGAGACCTTTATCCTATAAGTATGGTCTACATTTTGTTTCTAGAGGTATAATTTATATTTAGACATATTAAAACATGTTCTATTCTCTTGTGCCCAGTTTACCAAGTGATCTAGATTACTCTGAATCAATGCCCTGTCCTCTTGATTATTTACCACTCCCCCAATTTTTGTGTTTTCTTCTAGGTAATAAATAAAAATGTTAAATAATTTAGATCAAGAGCAGATTCCTGTGGGACCCCACTAGAAACACACCCACTCCAAGATTCCTCATTTACAGTTACGTTTTGAGACCCATCAGTAAGCCATTTTTTAATACATTTAAAGTGTGCCATATTAATTTTCTTTATATTTTTTAATCAGACTGTCATGTAGGAGTAAGTCAAATGCCTTCCAGAAGTCTATTATATCAACACTATTACCTTTACAAATCAAATTTATCTCATAAAGAGATGAAGTTCGTTTGACGGTATCTGTCTTCCATAAACTGATGTTGATTGGCATAAATTATATTATCCTCCTTTAATTCTTTATTAATCAAGTCTCATATCAGCCCCTTCATTATCAGACTGACAGGCCTATAATTACCTAGGTTATCCTCTTTATTTTTTTAAAATAGTGGCACAGTGGTAGCCCAGTCTTCTGAAACTCTTTGAAATCAACATTACCAGTCTAGGTCTCCTCAGCCAGTTCTTTTAAAACTCTTGGATGCAAGTTATGTGGACGTACGGACTTAAAAATGTCTAACTTTAATAGTTGCTGTTTAATATGCTCCTGAGATATTAAAGGAATGGAAAGAGATTTATGTACAAGAGCATCATTTGTGTTTTAAAAGTTCATCATTGTGAAAGTATAGTGCTATTTGGAAGCATTAGCAATTGCATGTCTAAGTAATCACTCAGCTTTAGTGTAATCTTTGAAACATATACATTTTCCTTAACAACCTTACTTTCTAGAAACTGGAACAACTGAATCAGTATCCAGATTTTAACAACTACCTGATATTTGTTCTTACGAAATTGAAGTCTGAAGGTAAGCTGCTGGATTTTTATCTTATTCTAGGCATTGTATAATTTGTCTAGATTTTTAGGAGTGGAGGATAGATTTTAGGTGCTGATTCTGCCACCTGCTCCACAAACTGATCTGTACACTTGTGTGGAGCTTTACTGACTATTAGGGATCTGGATGGGCTTGGGGGCTGTCTGCATATTGCTAGTTGTATGATCAAGGCTTTAGACTGGGTTGCATCCTAGCTTTCCTTTGTTCGTTGGTTGTGGGTTTTTTTTTTTTGTTTTTTTTTTTTTTTGGATGTTGGCATCAGTGCTTCGTCGGAGTAAAATTAGATCGTGTAATAACCTTCCTTGTTGGAAAACAGATGTTCAGAGGTCACAAATCCAAATGAATTTCTAACAGGATTAGACCAAGTAGTTTGTGCATGCTATTAAAACCATTACACGATTTGGCATATTTAATAGTTTCTGATAGAGAGTTTGCAGTGTTAGAGAAGAGGTATTAAAGGTTTCTCTGAAGACCCCATCTAACAGAATACTTGCTCTTGGGTCTTGGCTCTTTAGTGGAAGACTGTTACAACTCCATTATTTATTAAAGATGGTTTACTCTTGTGGACAGTAAGTGTGAACCAGGTCATCTGCTGGGTTTAAAGGCTGATTTCCAAATTTACCATTCAATTCTTTCTTGGTAATGGTGGTGAAGAAGCTCATCATTAACTCTTTTGCATTGCACCAATATTTCATATTGTCTCAGTGCATTCTCTTTATTTAGTGTCCTTGCCAGTCCAGTTGCCTAATTTGTGAAGTCTTTACTGCAAGTGTTTTGAGGGCCTGCTCCAGTAACTGCCTTGGCAGGGTGTTTTTTGCCTACTGTGGCATGTGTTTCAGCTCTCTTATACCACGTTGGCATGTTGCTTTTATTTTTTTTGGAGCTTCAGCAGTTCTCCCTTGGAGCTCTTCCCCTGAAGTTTTTTCTAGCTCTTCTCCATATACTGGCACCTGACTTAGTGTGCTTCAACAATTTTGTGTTTTTTAAAATGCACATTTCTTGGTGCATCAGGAGTGCTTTGACCTCAGCCCAGCACATGCTTGATGCTTTGTTCAAATCAAGGTGTTACTTTTTTTTTTTTTTTTGTATAAATCTTCTTAGCTTGTGCTTTTTTGTATTTTGGTTGTGTGGGGAGGGAGGGTGTATGTCAAGAATGAAGGAAGGAGTCTACCGTAATGTGTGGGAGTGTCAGCTATGTCTTCATATGTCGCTCTGAGCACTAGCAATATAGGGAGTGGCTCCAATTCCTCTTTCAGGCACTCCAGAGAAATATCTTGAAGTCCAGCTCAAGCTTGTCCACAGTGCTTTGAAGGATAAACTGAAAACTAAAGCCCAAGCCAGCCAAGATCACTGGAATGTTGGGATGGACTGCCAGCACCATCCATGCACAGACTCAGATTCTCCAGACCCTGTTCCCAATAAGCCCAGCATGATTATTTCAAAGCTGAAGTGCTTTGTGCTATGAACAGCAAAGTTGAGATCTCTGCATCAGCTCCTTGAAAATGTATGCTTGAAGTCTATAGCTCTGCAAAAGACAAGTGGAAGAGATGACAAGAGAACCAACCACACCATACTTGCTTCTGTTGAAGCCCCTTTCTACATGCAGCTTTATATCTAAACTACCTGGTCTCCCCCCCCCCCCCACACACACACATTGTGTCTTGTGGTTGAAATTTAGAAGGGATTCATTCTAGGTATTTATATATTCTTGATGATTCAGCTTAATCATTCCTGGCTGTTAAAATATTCCATCAGATTGTCCATTTTTTTTTCCTCATTGCTTATAGGTAATTACCAGCTTTGTGGGGAAGAAGAGCAGGAAACACTGCTAGTTGCAAAATGACCACTTCAGAGCTGCTGCCAAATATAAAGGGCCAGCCCCACCAGGGGTAGAGAGTGAGGAGGAATTCAACCCTGAATTGGGTGGAGCCAAGAAAGTACTGAAAGAGCTGTTCTCGGGAAGGGGCTGAATTGGTGTTTTATATCACATAGGCCTTGAGGTTGCCCAGAAGCCCACAGTACTTCAAAAAAAAATTCCTCTTGCTCTGCATCAGCAGGGGTAGAATCTCTTTACAAAGTCAATGCACTCTTTGTCCTGAGGCTGAAGCTTCAGCCTCGTAGTCAGCATTCCTGGTCCTGGAAGCTCTGGCCTCAACACTGTCATCTTCAGCTGCTGGTGGTTCCTAGAGTACTTAATATGTTCTAAGGAGCCCCTCCATATTGCTTGGACAATTCAGATACTAGGGTGTTATCCAAGATTGAGGATTGTTACCTGGACTCAAATGAGTAGGAGCAGTCTTCTGACTGGAAATACATATTCATTGCAGAGGAACATCAGCTCCCCCACATTCAATACCTACCATGCCCTTGCACTCTATTTTGGAGCAGCTGGTGAAGGTGTGGCAAATGCATCAAGCTGCTGCGTCTCCTGAAGACCAGTTAAAAAATATCATCTACTCCCTCAGGATGCTGGCAGCAATTTTTTAAGAGCTTGCTTAGAGGAAAGAGTGGCCACACTCTGCACCTCAGAATCCTGATCTGTAGTATTGAGACTTATTTTAATGAACAGTTTGCCAGTCCATTTTGTAACCCTTCTCAACAGGGGTGGCCATGCCTTCATAACTAAAGGGCAGGAGAAGCTATGCAAAAAACATCACACCTTCAGTAACCTTATTCCTCAAGAAAGATGCTAGGAGCTTAAAAGCTAGTCCATGAAAATGTTGACTTAGCGCAGTATCAGGCATGGGTAATATTTGATGCATGTTAGGCCGTGGCAGAGGTGGTGGTCTTGGGGTGTATGCCCTTATGTCCGTTCAGCTGTCAGCATCTGAGCTTCACCAGGAAATCCAGAGAGTTCAAGGACTTGTTTTAAATTTGTGGGGGGGGGGGGGGGAAGGACTCATTTCACGAACAGGTAGGGTGCTCTTTGCTAAAGGCAAAGATGACTACAGAAATACTGCATTCTCTCGGGCCTGTATGCAAGTCTCTCTGAGCCCTGTATGGAAGGAAGGAAGGGAGGGAAAAGCTCCACTTGCAAAAAGTTAGCTTTTGAATCAGTAGTAGGCTTTAAGGAACCAGAAGCCTCTTTTTAGGAATGTCAAAAAAGAGCACAGCTTCTGCCATTGTTTCAAACACCAAAGGTTGCCCACATCTAATGCTGATCTGGTTTGTGCCTTCATAGACTGGTTTTTTATCTCCTTTTTTGAAACTGCTAAAAGGAGGCTTTAGTTGAGGGCAGGTCAGTGTCTACAGCCCCTTGTCATGCTTGTGTGCAGCTTGATGCTTTCGAAAGCCCCACTTTGATGTGGAATACTAATTTGGATTAAAACTGTTTGAAACACTCAGTCCTGTGAATTTAATCTTGTATAGAAGATCAGGTTCCAGGTAGCAGTAGGCTAGCTTCAAACTTGATCAGATTTTTACAAAAATGAAGTACTGCAGACTCGCATGAGATTCACCTCCCCGGATGGTGGTGGTGGTCCACCTTGATGAGTCTGTCATTCTGCTAGCATTCTTAATATGCTTATCACATTGAAGTGTGTCTCCATATGCTTAATGTTAAAAGGTTCTTAGACTTCTGTTGTGAACCAAAGACTAATTAGAGGGAGCTTGTCAGGCTTTTAGGTTAATCCTCAAAGGTTATGGACACTCAACAGTTTGTGACTTAGTATCTTTATAAATTTTAATTAAAGAAATCATCACCAGAGCAAAGCTGCTATTACACTAAACTAAGAATAAAGCAATTAAACTATCATGTAAAGATCAGATCAAAAAATTAGTCTCTATTGGGTTTGAATTAAATCATCAAATTAGTTTGATCATTGTTAGATTGTGACTATCTATTTGGTTATAAATCCCAGCTAAAGAATTTAACAAAGTCAATCAATTATAATTTGAATGGTTAAATATGTTAACTGAACCACAACCTTGGAGCCAATTATTAAGTTTCCTTCTCAGACTTCAGTTATATGGTGGCTAATACCTTCCTTCCCCCTGGAGGCATTATTACAGTACAGATTTTAACAAAACACTTGAGAAACCAAAGTTTGACACCTTAAACCAAAAATTACAGGGGGAAAATTTCTAGTCTCTGAGGACTTTCAAACATAAAACAGTAACTTTGAGATGATGATTATGGCACATTTAGGTGAACTTTTCTTTCATGTGCTTTCCTCATTTGGACTTCATTGGTGCTTACATACACACAACCACACTTCAACTCCAGTTCCCTAAAAATAAAAGGCTAAGTAGGTTGGAGACATCTCAGCCTAATAAAAATAAGGTAACAGGGCTTTGCAAACTCTTCAGTTCTTGCAGTCGTCTTGACTTGCCTGCAATTTCCGTTCTGACTCTATGCAAGGAGCAGTGCTTCTCATTAACAGGCTTTCTTTCAGTGTATCCACAGATAGGGCAAAGGTTCATGTAGCCTGTGATTGATGCATGTGGTCCAGGTTGAGGTGACTTCCTCACATCAATGCGAAAGCCTCAAGATTCTGGAATGTCTATCTTCTGTCAGATGGCTTGTAAGGCTTCTTGGCCTTACCCTTGATTCTTATGGTTTTGTGAATTTTGCTTACTCTGCCTTGCATCATCTCCTTCCTAGATCTTTGGATAAATCTGGTGTGAGGCCTATTTTGGCGCCATGTAAGCTAATTTAAGGATTGGATTAGGTCACTTGTAGCTAGTGTCAGTTTGGAAAAGTGCTGCCTAAGTCAGCAATTTAAAAAAATATTTGGAGTTCTACACTGTTTTCTGTTGCAAATCAGTTCCCTACAATATTGATACAGGTAGTCTCGTGCTCTGGATTGAAGAATCTGGCATTGTTGTATCCATGTGAAATGGTCTGGAGAGGACACTTTCATTTTCTATAAAAAACAGGTGACATTTAAAAATCCTATAAAAGACTGCTAGGGTCTCTTCCCCCCCCCCCCCCCCCCACACAACTGGTCCCTCATCCATCCAGCAAAATTGTAAATTCAGACCTGTGATCTTTCATCACTTCAGTTTATATTGCTTAGACATTACAATACTGTCCTATTTTGAAACTGGGCTATAGGTGTCACAGCTTGTTTTCAGCTTTCATCTCGACAGAAAAAAATTACCTTAAATTATTTCTTAAATAGGTTTTAAAACTTACATAAGGCCTGTATTCCCATGTACTATATTTTTTTTTTCACAGCATACTAAAGACCATAAACTCTTGATCAGGATTTAAATCACCAAGTGGAAAGCCTTCATTTAAATCAATTTTAATCAACTTTTCTGTTGGTACTTCAGTTATTTTTCTAAAGAAAGGTGCATTCTCATTGGTTGATGCAACCATTAAAATGTTGATTTATAACTAAACAGAGCCTTCACACTAGATTTGGTACATCTTTTTGCTGTTTAGGAAGGTGCACTATATACACTGATTTAAGCAATTATATAGCTTAATATTTTCAGGCTCTTAATTAGTTGTACTCTTTTAGTATGTTAAAAAATGATGAATGATGCTTATTTACTAGATAATTAACTTTTTGCTCATGACTTGTATCAAGGTGCATTAGGTTGGTAACTGGAATTTAATTGAACACAACAGCCTATAAAATTTATTTTTATTAAACAAAACTAGCCCTGTTGTGCTACATTTATAAAGTTTGACCTCAAAAGTTAATTCTCACACCCCTCTTCTCTCCCCCCCTTCTTTCTTTATATAGGAAAGCAGCCTTTAACTCAGTTTTTGATAGAGGCTTATGGATTCCGTGCATGTTTGTGTGTTTTTTTATTTAAATGTTTTAAGAGCTAATAAATTTAGGCTTTAATAATTTTGTATGAAATTCAGACTTTAAACAGCTTATTTTAAAAAATATCTGACTTTTTTTAAATTAAAAATGTGATTCTTAATTTTTTTAAATTGATTTTTACCCAAATGTTTTTGATTCCCGTTTGCTTGGTTGTGCTGTTATCAAGAGGACTGTCTAAATGGATGTCTGCATTTTTATATTGCAATGTCTTCTGTCTTAAAAATGAGACTGAGGGTAGGCTGCCACACTGTCTGCTTTGGGAATGTTTCTCAGACACCCATGAAGCAGCTACATACTTACAAATGTTACTGCTTGGATTCAGTCTTTGAGTGTCTCTGTTCATACTGTGAGTGGTAGCACTTGTTTCCAAGGTAGGGGGAGGCTGGACTCTCCCGTGCTTACAAGAAGTTTTGTTTTATTTCAGGATGTCCTTATTTTTAGCCAACTTTTTATGTGAAGGCCTTTTTCCAATAGTCTATTTTGCAGATCTGTAGTTCTCCAAATAATTCAGAGTTCATTTTTTCCCCACCTTGAACCTCTTGGGGTTGTGACCATATCTTCTTAAGGTACCTTAATACTTGTTTCTATTTCTTTCGTATGTGGTGGTTTTTAATTGATCATCCTCATTTGATAAATAGGCCTATATGACTTACGATGAGGTGTGATGGCCAATAGGGATCTGACTCATGCTCTGCCCCGTTAATGTTGCAGTACTGGTGACTCTCTAAATATTCAAAAACCAGATTTTAGCTTAAAAATCATGACCTCGTACTGCAAAACAATAACTGTTGTGTTCTATTTATGTTTCCTGATTTCAGAACTATTTAGGATTTTCTCCACTTCCATGAGGCTAGAAACTTACTTTTTTTGGAAAATTAGAAAGTATGTATTTTGAATTGGGAGTTGGAATTTAATAAAAACAGCCAGCATCACAAGACATGTGATGAAATAATTAGTTGGTAAAACTGCTGTTCTGAAGCGTCAAAAATCTTTAAAAGCTGAAGAGTACTGCTAGTCTTACACTAAAGAGGTAACTCAGAGGAATGAGTATCCTGTTGGAATAATGCTTTTGGAGGCAAAAGCACAGTTAAGTGAATATTATTTGACATTTCTCTATGGGGGGGTGATGATCTAGTATACATTTATGCAGTGCTAGCACAATTGTAAGACCATATGTTTTTCAATAAAACCTCCCCGTCTTTTGTTAACGCTCTGTTTTTAAGTGGCCTCATAAAGGGTAGCACTTCTGGCCTAAAGTGCTGTGTGAACGGAAAATATTTCAAACAATTTCAGTGTACGTCGACCATGGCATTCCTTGTTAATTTATCTGAAATTACCCTGATCAACAGTAGATTCATGTAATGGGGAAAACAGATTTGTCCCAACTGCCTAAATATAGGAACATAACTTCAGTAAGAACCTAAAACAATGCTGGTAGGGTTTCCTTGATGCTGGAATGATGAATCTGTCTGCTAAAGAGTAGCAATAATTACAGTTTCAAAATATTATACACAGAATTCTTATCTGTGCAGCACATGGATGGCAGTACAGCTTCTGATCCATAACCGTATATTTATTGCTCAATTATGCAAGTCCCTGTCCTCTTCCTAACAATGGCCTTTGGACAATCAGAATGTTGAGATTTGCATGTCCATAACATTTGTTCTTTAATCATGCAGTTCTTATGCAAATCCCTATGGCTTGATTGCCTCCTATTTTCAACTTATCTGTCATGCACCTATAAACATAATGTTCAGCTTTTGACAGTCTTCTCCCCTAATTCTAGGTATTAAATATTTTTCAGTTTACATAGGAATTAAGCCCCTATAATCCTGATCCTACAGTCACATCTATGCTGGAACACAATACCGTATAACTTTCGATGCCATATAACTTCCTGTTGACTCCTTGCCATATCCCAGACTAATAAACCTTCTAGCCTTACTATTTATTTAGCCCAGGATATTGTTGTGGTGGAGTTAACTGGAATCATCCAAAAGTTATTTTTAAAAACAAATTACTTTTTTTGTTTGTTTTTGTTTTTTTAAGAGGGAGAGAGGGGATTGGAGGGAGGAAAAACTGGGTTTTTAATGGGAGTTGCTTAGATAATCTTTGGAAACAAAGCACTTTTCAGATCTGTGTGTTTTTAAAACAAACAGAATTAGGGTTTTATGACTTAATTTATCTGAGTTTTAATGATTCTTGACAGGATAAGTGTGATTTAATAATTTAGGGTCTCTACTTCAGTTACTTTTTATAAATTGTTAGTAATCAACCTCTTGTCTATATACCATTGGTACTTAGTAACTTTTTTTAAAAATATCTTATCTGACATGAATTAATTATTGTAATGCAAATAGATTAACATAATGGAGCGAGCAAAGCAGGGCCCTGCACTCAGAGAATTTGCCAGTTTGACAAGCAGTAACTTTTCAAAAGAGCATCTGATCAATTGTGGGGAATGTTCCAGATGCTGATGGGCAGAAGCCTATTGATTTTGGTGAAAAATCAAAAAACTGGAAAACCTGATTTCCACTAAAATCAGATCCATCAAGTGCCCATTTGGTGCTCCCTCAGGAAGCTCTCTGGTGCCCCCTGCTGCTACCTGTAAACTGCTAGCTGTAATGCACATGGTTTTGCACTCAGTTGCTTATATAGGCTGAGGTGGACTCGCGGGCTAGGGGTAGTTTCCAGCTACCCAAGATGGGCCTGTATTTGCACATAAATTGTTGTCCAACACATCGAGCTTGGCGTATATTAGCAATGATGTGCATGACCCTAGTTTGACTCATATTTTATCTGGAAATTAACATAGAATCATAGAACTGGAAGGGACCTCAAGAGGTCCTCTAGACCAACCCTCTGCACTCATAGAATATCAGGATTGGAAGGGACCTCAGGAGGTCATCTAGTCCAACCCCCTGCTCAAAGCAGGACCAATCCCCAATTCTTGCCCCAGATCCCTAAATGGCCCCCTCAAGGATTGAGCTCACAACCCTCATGGCAAGACTAAATATTATCTAGTCCATTCTAGATGTCTAGAACATGTGGCATCCCTTTATTTATTCCATGATGGATGCTAGATGGTGAACACCCTTTTGACTCTTCTAAATTTGTACTCCATTGTTTTCACTGTATTTTTGTTTCACCTTGTGCATGCCTCATCATGTTTTGTAGTTAGTGTTTGGAGTACAGAATTAGTGGGTTTTTTCCCTTCTCCTCCACTTTTCTGGAGAGCTTATTTGGCTTGGCTGGGCATGCCTGGCTCTTGTCAAGAGGCTATCCCGACCAGCAACGTCCACTCTATGCATCTGTTACGTTTTTGGGAGATCTGGGACTCTCCCAAGTAACTTTTGCCTGGCTCTGAAATCTAGAGTTTGGAAGAATCAGGAGACCAAACTGAAGCTGCTGATGGAGCACTCCCTTTGACCTGCTTCTGAGTCAGGTGTGGAGACCCTCTTTGGACATTTTGTGTCTGAACAGATTCATTGCCCCTTCAACTTTTGGCTAACATCTCGCATAAAAAGGAGATCTTGGAGGGCTCAGGGAAATCTCTGAAGAGGAGGAGTGTGGTCTCCCACCACAAGGAGCCAGCTCCCAAGAAGTTCCAATCTTCTGCGAGGTGTATAGTGTTGAGGCCTAGACCTCTTCACTTGGTGCCATGGAGGTGAAAGACTCTTCCTCCAATACCAGTGGAGCAGGGAGATCTTACAGCACTTTGGAGAAACATGGTGCCAGCAAGGCCCCAGCACAGTCTGTTTCAGACTTAGCAACAGTGTCTTCACGCTAGGCTCCATCAGTACCAACAAAATCAAAGCATGCACCTTCAGCTTTGGAGCCAACACATTTCAAGCCAACAGTACTGCTCAATTCAATTGCTGCATCAGTATTGATCCAATCAGTACAGTAGGAATTCTGTTACTCCAGGGACTTGTCAGTGTTAGACAAGCCGTAGTGATAGTCTCAGTACTGAGACCCCAGTCTCCAGATTACCAGTGCTTCCTGATACCACAGGATTCTTCACCCCTCTTCTCCCCCTCGCCCCCCGAAGGACATTCAGGAGGATGAGGGAGGTGTTCAGTGAATATCCTCCTTATCAGTGTGGGGTTCCCCTCTGCATCATTACGGGAACCCATACTTTGACAAGGACCCTTGCCCACATCAGAGATTGTGGGATCAGTCCTTGGTACTATCCTCTCTCCTGTATGGGCCTCCCCTGTGGCCATACTGGGATCCTTGGGTAGCATATTGGCAGCACTTTGATAGACTTCTAGCTTCATTGCACCGGGAGACTGTGGTCTCAATCTCCTCCACCAAACCCCTAACACAGAGACCTTTGAAGGACAGGAGGCTAGGGTGGACAAAGAGGCTATCCCTCAAGCCCCTATTTTGTCTTAGTCTCCAGACGAGGCAGTCATGCCTCTACCACTGTTGATGGTTGAGTGATTATTTCCCCCCCTCCCCTCGGTTCCAGAACCCTTGTGAATTGGAGGAGCTGGTAAATATAGAACCCAGCTAGCAAAAGCTGGAAACTGATTCGACGGCTTTGTTGTTCAAAGAAATGCCCCTCCTACTAAGTAATCATGACATTCTCTTATCTTGAGATCACCTCAGGGATCAGGGGCACAGGTAGAAAGGCATACATCTCCACTACAGAAGGAAGGCATCTCGTAGTGACCCTAGGTTTAGGCCTCCTCTGGAGCAAACATTCTGACATTTTATATTGTACTTGTGGCAAATAAGTCTATTGTGGGGAATGCCCACCAATGAAATATCATTTCTGTGCTGGAACTGAGCAAGGACCATTTATGGTTGACCACTGTCTGCTCAGGAAGCCTGCTAGAGTTATGGCTCTAGGGAGCTTGAGGACCATTGGGCACTTGTTCTTAGGGTACAATTTCAGAAGTAGGTGGCTTCCAGATACACAGGCTAGAAATGGGTGCCCCTTTGCTTCTTCACATACAGCATGGGTGTCGTTTGGTCTCGACTGTCTGCACTATGGCATTTTGGAAGACAAGTAGAAATGTTACATAGACCAGCCTGATGGTTCTGAGCTCTGGCCATTCATATGCTCAGACCTTTTCTTTTGGTCAGAAGATGGATAACACTAAGTAGTTGCCTTGGACAGCTATAGAAGCTGGCTAATGGGAAGTGCTATATAAACCAGTGTGTGTGATCACTTCTGCTGCTCTAACTAGCTAATCCAAATCTAATAAGTGTCTTAACGTGCCACCCTGAAAAAATTGGGTCTCTTTTACGTGGATCCTAGTCTAGCAAATGAAATAATAACTTTCGGCTTCTGGTATTTCAAATTTCAAGCATTCTAGAAATGGTGTGAGCAGCTACATTTCTTTGGTGGCTGGTTTTATTGTGCTTTGTACTTTAGTCTTGTTCTCAAATGCGTATTCTAAGTTTTGAAATAGTATTGAAGGTTCTCATTAAAAAAAATTCTATTTATGGACATTCTTAACTCTTGATGGTGGGGGACTTTGCTTTTGGGTCAAGGCTTTGCATGCCATTCTTATTAAAATTTCTAAAAGGTGGTTTGAAGGGCTTCATACGTTAACTGCTTTTTGTGTTTATACTGGTCTTCGCTTTAATCTGTGAAGTTAAATATTTATTCCTTGATGTAATCTAATTGCTATCATGTATATTGAGTGATTGGTTGAATGTTCCTATATAAACATTCAGACAGGTTCTTGCCCCCAAGGCATTTGAAATCTAAGCTGTTTTTTTAATAATTTATTGGGACACTAAAGGCAAAGATAAGTAAACCCAGAAAATCCAAAACTGATAAAAGCTTTGATTATTCTATATCTAGCCAAGTGGATTTATTGAGAAACAGACACCACTTCATAACTTTCTTTTTGTCAAGAGCTTTAATTAAAATGTTATGTAATATGAATCCTAGTGTAACAAAATAATATTGGGACACAGCATGTTTTCCTCCGTCTGGAAATAGTTTGGAATAGCTAGGTCTGAAGAACCTTGTATAATACTTCCTTAGTTTGTTCAGTAATATAACGTATACTACTGTGTCTCAGGGATTTATTGCACTTGTCCCTACATCACTTCTAACCTTTCTTGCTTGACTTGCAAGATAAGGAAGAGAAACTGAATCCAGATGTTTTGCAGTACACACCCACCACCACAAGGGTGCTTAATTTACAGTTTTCAGTAGACGTGAGAGATTATATTTCTAAGGATATGGCTACACTTGCAATTGTAGAGCACTTTGAGTTAAACCAGCCTTCGAAGAGCACTGTAGGGAAAGTGCTGCAGTCTGTTCACACTGACAGCTGCAAGCGCACTGGCGTGGCCACATTTGTGGCACTTGCAGTGGCATTGGGAGCCGTGCATAGCTGCCCATAAAGCACCTCTTCCCATTCTGGTGCTATGGCTTGTGGGGGGGAGGGGACGATGATGGGGCATTCTGTGTCCTGTCCCAACACCCCGTGATGCATCGGTTTGCATCCCCTGCAATCTCTGTGCTTCCGTCCACATTTGGTGCCATCTTTCAAAGTATTTTGTGCTGCGTGCTTTGTCTTCCCTTTCGGTCTGCGGGAATGGAGCCCAAACTGCTGAGGAATATACTGACGAATCTAACCAGCATGTCACGTTTGGCAGTCGAGTTAACCCTTAAGATCCAAAGTGACAGTGAGGACTCAGAATGTTATCGACTCGAGTAACGCATGCAACACGAGATTGCTTTTGGTATTCACTGACGTGGTCACCACCATGGAACGCCGCTTTTGGGCTCGGGAAACAAACACTGAGTGGTGGAATCACATCGTCATGCAAGTCTGGGATGACGGGCAGTGGCTGCAGAACTTTCGGATGAGAAAAGCCACTTTCATGGGACTGTGTGATGAGCTCGCCCCATACCTGCAGTGCAAGAACATGAGATTGAGAGCTGCCCTGATGGTGTAGAAGCTGGTGGCTATTGCAATCTGGAAGCTGGCAACTCCAGACAGCTACCGATCGGTCACCAACCAGTTTGGAGTGGGGAAGTCTGCTGTTGGAATAGTTGATGCAAGTTTGCAGGGCCATTAATCACATCCTGCTCAGAAGAACAGTGACTCCGGATAACGTTCATGACATTGTGGATGGCTTTGCACAAATGGGTTTCCCTAACTGCGGAGGGGTAATAGATGGGACACATATTCCAATTCTGGCACCAGCCCACCTAGTCTCAGAGTACATTAATTGGGAGGGGTATTTCTCTATGGTTCTCCAAGCGCTTGTGGATCACTGTGGGCATTTCATTGACTTTAATGCAGGCTGGCCCGGAAAGGTGCACGATGCACGCATCTTTCCAAACACTGGCCTGTTCAGGAAGCTGCAAGCTGGGACTCTTTTCCCAGACCAGAAGATCATCATAGGGGAAGTTGAAATGCCCATTGTATTCCTTGGAGATCCCGTTTACCCTTTAATGCCGTGACTCATGAAACACTACACAGTGAGCCTTGACAGCGGCAAGGATTGATTCAACAACAGGCTGAGCCAGTGAAGAATGACTGTGTAGTGTGCTTTTGGCCATTTAAAGGGCCGCTGGTGCTCTCTATATGGGAAGCTGGACCTGGCCGATGACCAATCCCCACGGTTATATCCGTGTGCTGTACCCTCCATAACATTTGTGAAGGGAAGGCTGAAAGTTTCACTTGGGCATGGACCTCGGAGGTTCAACACCTGGAGGCTGAATTTGAACAGCCAGAGAGCAGGGCTATTAGAGGGGCCCAGCACGGGGGCTGCAAGGATTAGGCATGCCTTGAGGCTGAAAGCCACCAGCAGTGTCTGGTGCGCTGCACGGGAGTGAAGTGCAGTGGTTCCAATGTTAGTAGGAATCTGTGTTTGCTACGCTGACTTGCAGTGCCCATTTCTTTTCTAGGCTAAGGTATCTTTTACTTAATGCAATAATGTTTTCAAAGTCAAAAAATTCATTTATTGAAAAGAAACACAACTGCTTGGGAAACTGAAAGGGCAAGGGGGTGGAGTGGAGAATGGTACAATCACAGATTTGCATATGTCCTATTATCATATTCTGACTTCCTGTCTGGAGTGCTGTGCAATGAATGCTGCACTTCAGGATGGCTATATTGCATGGTGATAGGGATTGAGTGTAGTGGCTAAGGGTCGTAGTTTTCAGGGCCGAGTGCTGAAGCTACAGGTGTTGGAAGGAGTTGGTGGCGATAAGAACCGCAATGTTGGGGAAAGTGGCTTGAAGGTGATATAGGGGCACAAGGGGAAGAGTTTTGGGACAAGGGCAGTGGGGGAGGGGGGTATGGGCGCAGTAGTGCGCCACCTGCATGGCTATGAGCGCCTGGATCGAGTTCGCTTGATGCTCCATGATGCTTATCAGCCAATCCGTACTTGGTTCCTGGAGCTCCGCGCTTTTGTGCTGGCGATCTGCATTCTGCTGGCAGATCCTCCTTTCGCTCTCCCTCCACTCCTGCACTTTTAGATTCTCATTAAGTGACTGCTGCATTACTTCATACAGCATGTCATCTTTACTTCTGTGTGGCTTCTTCCTGAGTCTTTGCAGTCTCTCGGCCGATGATAATGAGGATGGCTGAGATCTCAGGGTTGCATCTATAAAGTGAAAATGCAACACTTAACAGAGGTAGCACTGTTCATGCCAGACAGAGCAATGATTTCCCCCATACTTAAGGAGAGCAAGCACAGTCTACACAATAGCATGATTTGCCCGTCCCAAAGCAAGCGCACATACCCCACAGGAGCCCCAAAATGGTGAGTAAGCACAGAGTTCGGGAGGAATGATTGTTTCGTGGCTGTGCTGCCCTCTGAGTTTCTGTGCCTTGGGGAGAGCCAAGAGCTGCAGGGGGCCCCTATTCTGAACACTGTCCCCACATTTTCCACACGAGTTCGTCCTGTAAGGTATCTCGCTGCTGAAGGTGACCTGGGAAGCAAGGGAGGGTCTTCTGCTACCATGCGGCTTCTGCCATGGCCCATATGTAGCTTGCCTGTGTGCAGCAATGTTCCCCCCCGCCCCTCATGGCATAGTGGCACAGACATATTAGCCTTACTGGGGCAAGGAAAACAGCGGCTCTCCCAAGAAACCTGTGCAAGAGCATTGCCCAAGTGCTGGATGAGGCCTTTGAAGAGATCACTGAAGTTGATTACCATGATTGTGAGAGAGCACATCAAAGCCCTGTTCTGCATCTAGGCATGCATGCAGCCCTAACCCTCCTTACCCCAAGGGCCCTCACCTAATAACTTCCTTCCCAAAATAAAAGCTGCTTACTGGGAAACTCCTCTGGTGTTTGTCCTTCCCCAAGCAATGGCCTCCATGACTGGCTACCTTCCTTCTGGTTTGAGAACAACTCCTGCATGCATCTAGGTATTCCAGGGTGTCTTCTTCCGCCGCCTCACCACCCTCGCTCCCGCTTTGTTGCTCCTCCGCTGGCCTTGTTGAACTGGGCTCTGAAGTGTCCATGGTGGTACTCGGAGTGGAGGTGGGGTCACACTGAAGTATTGCATCCAGCTCTTTGTAGAAATGGCAGGTCGCAAGAGCAGCACTGGAGCAGCTGTTTGCCTCGCTGGCTTTGCTGTAGGCATTCTGCAGTTCCTTCACTTTAACCCTGCACTGCAGTGCGTCCTAGACATGGCTCTTTTCCATCATGTCCCTTGATATCTGCCAGAAGGTATCGTAATTCCTACGGCTGGAGCGCAGCTGGGACTGGACAGCTTCCTCCCCCCAAATACTGAGGTCCAGCACCTCGCCATTGCTCTATACTGGGGATTGCCTGGCGCTTGGAGACATGGTCACCAAGAAAGATTCGCTGAGAGCACTCCATGTCCAGCTGAGCAAACAGGAAGGGGACTTTCAAAATTCCCAGAGAATTTAAAGGGTGGGTGTGACGGTTGGTCACCTGAGGGCAGGACAGTAGCCTTCAAGGTGGTGATCAGAGTGCCTAGAATAGGCATTGTGGGACACTTCTGGAGGCTGATCAGAGAGCATTAACGGAGCAGGGCTTTCACACTGGCTCCACAGCACTCCAACGGGGGGCGTATCAAACGTTATTCCACTCGCCGAGGTGGAGTACCAGGAGCGCTCTACGTGCCTTGACAGTATGGACGCATCGTGAGTTAGAGCACACAGGGCTGCTTTAATGTGCTCTTAACTCACAAGTGTAGCCATACCCTAATTCTGCAACCATTGCTAGTAGTTAGCCTTAACTTCACCTGACGGATATTTGTTACCCTTGAAAGCAACTATTCTCTTAAAAGCAGAACAGGAGATACTGAAATTTAGTGGTACAAAGCATTTTGTGTATGATTCTTCCCTTTTTAAAAGAGTACATGTGCTAGTGTTCTATACACACAGTGAAATCTGAATGTGATTTTATTGTATTGTTGCAGATGAGCCCACACGGTCACTGAGTGGTCTCATATTGAAGAATAATGTGAAAGCACATTTTCACAACTTTCCAAATGGAGTAACGGACTTCATCAAGAGTGAATGTCTAAACAACATTGGTGACTCCTCCCCATTAATTAGAGCAACTGTAGGTGAGTTTCCAGATACAAATTTTCTGTTGTTGTTGTTGGTATTGTTCTTCCAGCTTGCTTGTTGCATTTCTTATCTCTGATGTATAAATAGGGAGAATCTGAGTTACTTCTACATCTGCAACTTACTGACATTATCTGCATGATCAATTAAAACTAAAGTGGTGTAAAAGGCATGATACTGTCAAAACTAATGTGTTTTGAACGCAACATACAGATGAGACTGAAATGCAGCTGCTTAATTGCATCTGTGTAAAGTTTTCTTTATCAGATTCATGAGATGTACACTTCTGACTTGTTCCCTTCTTATTTAAAGCTGAATTGAGAATTCAAGCTCATAATTTTTGACATAAGTTTCAGAGTTTAAGGCCAGAAGGGACCACTAAGTAGGTCCATTAGTGTGACTTTCTGCATGCCACAGTACCATTAAATTTTCATGCAGCTACCCTTGTATTAAGCCAAAAGGCTTCAGTTAGGCTAAAGCATTTCAGTCCTCAAAAGACTAAACCAGTTGTCACAGGCATAAAACAGGAGAGAGCAAGGTGCCACCAGTGCTCAAGATCCCTGCAGTGCGCTTGCTATAATTTTGACTAGGCGGGAGATGCCCAGATGATTCCAGCAAGTGCTCCAGGCTGCAGAGAGAGATGAAAAATTCTACTCCTTCAATACATCTAGCCAGCTGCACATTGAGGGGGAAAAAAATAGTTTCTGATTCCCTGCTGGTGATTGGATAGAGCCCTGAAACATGAGGTTGCTGGTTGTACTGGTTACTAATTTCATAACTGTCCCTAAGCTTTGCATCTAAAATTGGAATGCGGTGAATGACAGTTGCAAAATCATTAACTTACTGTTGACTACAGCAGTGAAACAACTTCTTATATTAACTGACATTTTGTAGCAGCATCTGTACTTTTTTTTTTTTTTTTAAACTTCGAGTGAATTGTATTGTGATACAGACAATAGGGACAAATCAAGAGTAGGGCACCATTTTACTGGGTTGTACAGATTCACAGAAAGCGACCGTTCCTGTTCTGAAGCGCTTACAATGAAAAGGACAACAAATGAAACTAATATATAATTATTTTTTTTAGTTCTAGCCTTTTTTTGTTGACCCCTTGTCTAGCTTATTAATATGTTTTAAATACTGCTGTTGTTTGTTATATTCCAAACAGTAGAAAAGTCACTGTTTGACCAAATTTAGTCACAATCTCCTATCGGAGAGTTTCTGAAAATGGAATATCACTATTTGTGTCCTAGCTGGTGGGCTTTTTTTGGAGGGTGACGGGGGATTTTGTATCTATAATCTTGTCTGATTTACTAACTGAGGAGAAAGAGGTTTATTAGATACACCACAAATTTCTCTTTGATCCCTCAAGTCCATTTCTGTATGGATTTTTTTCCCTGTGTGACTTTTTTGGGAGGTGGTGGGAAGGGAACCATGTCTGTTGCTTAACACTCCTTCCTTCCTTCTACCTCCCTCCATTTCTTTTAGAATTGCTTTGTGATTTTTTTATTCTCACAGCCTGGTTCCTGGTAGGGACATTTGAAACTAGCCAAACCTAAGAAGCCCATTGCTAAGCCATCACAGTCTGCTAGGCTCCTGTGTTGGCACTGAGCAACCAGGCACCTACTATTGCTTAGGCTCCTATTGAGCTTACTTAAGGAGTTAGCCTCTGCTCCTCTAGCAACAGCAACAGTCTCTGGATCCCCTTCCTTCAAAAAGAGAGAACATTGCACCATGCAACGTTGTACCAGAGAGAGAGATACTGCTGCTCCTCATTGGGTTCTCTGGTGCTGAGCTCTTCAGTACTAAGCAGACTGGAACAATGCCGTCTCCAACTCCTGGCACTGGAACTATTGGAGCCAAACCAGTTGATGCTAGTCTCAGAGAGAGGTGGTTCTACTTGAGAATCTCTAGGATCCCTTCTGTCTCTGTGCTTGGCACTGGGCCATCAACTCACATATTGGCTCCTTAGCTTACATGCTGTTGCCTTGTCACCCGGCCTCATCTATGAGATTGCATTGTTCTGAGACTGGCTCAGAAATTCCCTGGGTGCCATCTGGGATGGGATTTGAGGGCCTCATGCCAGTGTTGACATTAGATTTTGATTCACAATAGCCCCCATGTGTTGGGGGGCCCTGGTGAGATGTAATGCAGCATCCTTTTGCATTTGTTAATGTGGTCTCACTTTCAAGGGTCTATCCAGGCTTTTATTTACTGACTGGCCCCAAACATCTAACCCTGGAGCTGATGGGATGCTTCATCAGCACCAACACTGTTAATACAGCCTACAGCACTGACTTTCGTACTGGCTGACCTGATTTCTCAGCAATACCTTCCCTAACTCTCACGTCACCATACCAGTGACTGATGTGGGGGTTGATGTTGTCCATTTGGATGATGGGGGTTCCTTTATTGGGGCCATCACTTGATGCCGCCAGCTGTGACTATAAACAGCTTAACGAGCTTCACATTCCACATGCTCCCCTTTTTGCCAACAGATATTACAGTGGTGGAACCTCCTGATTCCCTCTTTGACATATTAAAAGTCCAGATAGGTTGTTTTTTGTGTTTAAATCCTTCGCTAGTTATCCACTGACTCTTTCTGCCTCCTTGAAATAGGGTTCTTCAGCCCATCTGCTCTAGGCCTCCAGGACTATCACTGACCCCTGAGATACTGCTGTTACTTAAACACACCCATCTCCCAGAACCACACCCAAAAGGTGTGAAGCTTTTGATTTACAGTCGGACTCTCGGGTGCATAGGTGAAGTAGTCAACACACAAACTTTTCACAGTCTAACAGCTTTTGCTCTTTTATATCTAATCACATGAAGCATAAGATAGTATAGATCATACAAAACCATAAACATCTGAAACTGCAATGTGTCTCACATTCTAGCTAACTCTTTTCTTGTGAGTCATGGGCGTGCCATTAGTCCAGGTAGGCAGGATTTTCCGTGCCTCTTGCAGGCTGTTGCATGGTGAGTAGTCTGTCCCTTATGTACTGGAGAAGGTCTCCAAGCAGACCTGCCTCTGCTCTTTTAAAATCTTCAGCCTCCTGTACCAGGTGACACCACATGAGCACAGATCCCCGTCAGGTAACATTGTTGCCAAGGTGGCTTTACCACTGCTAAAACAGGTGTTGTTTTTTTTTTGAGTAGGGACCAATCCTTTGTCTGGTCAGATTTCTAACAACCGAGAAACTAAGTTAGCTATCATCTGTTGTTCTTTTGCTACCAACCTGTGGAATTTTCAACCTAACACTAAGGCAAATTGACCATAGAGGAGAAAAAAAGACTGAAGTCTGACATAATCTCAAACAGTTAATAAATTTTATAAGTATTACCAATTCATCACAAACCTGAGTCAGCCCACCAAGTTACTTTTGAGGCTGATAGGTCACAGGACACCCCCAACTTCTTTCTTCTCGTATGACTGCTTATATATGAGGCCACTACATTACTGGGTGACTCAGCAGCACATCCCAAATGCAGGCAAGTTGAGCAGGCTAACTGTTCTACACAAGCTTCTGCAACTACTAATGGGAAATCAAGAACATTTATATTAAAAGGAGTCAGTTCACTTTTGAGTGCCTTAAACTCCTCCTGCTCCTACATATGCCTCCAATGTGGGCAGGGGAGGGCATTATCAAGAACTACAAGTACATGGCAGTTGTAATACCAGAGAGGCAAAGCTCTACATATGCATTCTGGAACTCAGGGCAGTTAGCTGGGACCTGAACCTTTCTACCACCACATCAACACCAAGTGATCTGGGTTCTGATGGGCATCACAGTGGCCATGTAGTACATAAATAAGAAGGAATCTACTTCCTACCCATTTGTACAAAAGCAGAGAAACTCTGGTATTGGTGCACCAAACACAAAACCCGCCCCATAATTACATCTTGTAGAGACCAGTGTGCAATCAGACTTCCTCAGCAGGAGAAAACAGGATCCAAATGAGTGGTCCATGCAACCTTCAGGAGACTGGAAACCTGAAAGTGGATCTCTTTGCTTCCAAAGGAAACATGAAGTGCCTTTTATGCAGCAGAAGAGCAGGCAGGGACAAAGTCATTGTTAGATCGATTTTCTTCTGGACTGGAGTGAAGGCTTACTATGTACTTTTCCTCAGTCCCACTCATTCCTACAGTGCTATAGGAAATCAAGAGACTGCAGTAGCTATTCTAGTGTTCCCAGTGTGGCTGGTCCCAGATGAGGTACGCTGAGCTCTTGCTGCTCTCCCTACAACCTCATTTCCCATTTCCACAATCTCTACACCTTTTGTTTCTGTGGGTGCTTCACTGCTACCTAGAGAAACTCCCAACTGTTGGCCTGGATAATCTCATAGAATGCAAGAAATCTTCCTCCAGTTCAGAAAAGTTTTATTTTATCTCCAAAAATGGAAGAGATACTCCATGTGGTCCAGCAACAAGAATCTGTTCCTGCCCATAAGGGGGAATCCCTGCTATATTGGACAACTTGTGACCAGTCCTTGAGGTATAACTAGTATTTCTGTAAAAGTACAACTCATGGCCATCTCAGCTGATTATGAGCATGTGAAGTGCAAAATGGATTTTTTCCTCATTCTACAGTAGTCAGATTCTTAGAAGGACTTGGTAAATGCTTTTTCCTCAGAAGGGAACCATTTCCCTTCTTGGATTTATATTTGGAGCTTGCCAAGCTAATGGAGCTTCCCTTTAAACCTTTCAAGGGTGCCTTCCTAAAACTCATGTCCCTTAAGACAACATTCTGGATAATGGTTGCATGAGCAAGAAGTGTTTCAATTCCAGGGTCTGATGATGCTCCTCCCTATGTTGTAGTGTAAATAGACAAATTGACGCTTAGACCTCATCTTAGGTTCTTGCCTGAAGCGGTACAAGACTTCACTATAGCCAGTGTATTCAACCCTGTTGAATGACAGGAGGTATATCTTCAGAATCTAGATCAGTGGTTATTAACCTATTTACCATTGTGGGCCGCAAAGCAGCTCTGTTATGTGGGTTGCATCCATGAGAGAGAGATGCATATATCTCTCTCTCACACACACACCCCTCTATGTGGCCCTGAGGATGTCACTTGGGCCGCAAGTGACCTGCGGATTGAGAACCACTGAGCTAGATGTTTAAAAGCAGCCTGATGCCTTTACCTACAGAAGAACACAGCTCCTTGTAAGTAACCTCTCTTCTTCATTCTAACACAGCCTGTGGGTACACAGCTCAATGCAGGAGAGTGGGAGTGTAACAGAATTTTTATGCTTGCCCAAGCAGCTGACCTACCCTGAATTACTGCAGTTTTCCTCCGGTCTTAATTGGCATGATATATGTGCACTTTTTGGAAGTTAGGAGTGGGATTGGCCTACAGACATTTATGTGCTCAGTGTAATACTCTAAAGGCTATCTTTGCAACTTGCCTTACTGCCACTGGACTAGACTAGTTGCCATCTTCCAGTTTTGTTTTGTGCTAGAAGGTCATGTTAAATCATATTTTCTTATGTTTTTTGTAATTTTTATATGTAAGCTTGGTGACATGTATAGTGCATATTCTGCACCAAATCAGTTTGTGTGAAACTTTGTATACCATCTTTGTTCCTTTGGGAGTTTAGAAGCCTTTGTTTACTTTGTCCCCATTGTTATCAGGATAGTAAATTGGATTATGCTGAAAACTTACAAGGGCTGAATATCTTGAGAATGCTTTGTCACTGCTGTTGGGCAGAAATTCTTTCATTGTAAGAGCGCTACAATATTTCCTTTTTGAGGAGAAAAGGGAGACAAGATGCTTCCTGTTTAACTGTGGTCTGAAACTCTTACAAGATTTAAAATGTATTTAAGTGCTGATTCTGTTCCCCCACTTGTTTTTAAAAAAAAAAAAAAAAAAATTTTTTTTAAATAAACTCCTCCAAAAGTAACCCCTCGTACCACCATCTTTCTTGGAGGCCATCTGCAAAGACTAACAAAATATTTGGAGGATGTCAGTGGTTCAACAGTTTACCCTTCTACCCCTCACTTCCAAAATAGAGACTAGCAGAATTTGTTTGCTTAGGGCTGCTTTAGTTTTTAAATAAACTGACACAATCCGCATACCTTCATGGATCTTTTGAATAGTTCCTTCCTAGAACTTTCAGCAAGAAAACTAGTAAGTTTAACATTTGGAATGTAGCTCATACTAATATCAAAACTGTTCCCCTACCGTTTCAAATGAATGTGTGTGGTTTGATTTATCTTAATCAGCAGAGCAGCTTGCTACAAATATTTTAAAAGTGCTATGTTTTGAACATTTTTCTCTGTTCTGAAAGAAAAATTGCTGCTACAGTCCTAAAAGCAATTGCTTGAAAATCTAACCCTGTCCTGGGAATTTGTGAAATTTTGTTATGGGTTTTGTCTATATGTATGCTATATAACTGATTTCTATATTTTTATTGCGGTTTTCTTTTAAAATATGGGGATTTTGACAATTAATGAGCAGTGTCACCAGCATGGTTTTCTAAGTGCAGACTGACCAAATTCCCTTTACTCATACCCCTTTGAAGTAGATCTGTCTTAAAGGAAATTGCTAGAGTTTCTATTTTATGAAAGACTTTTTTAAAACCTAGCTAGGCGAATGGAATATGCAATTATGAAAAGAGTAACTTAGTTTTTCCTTTCTATATTAAGATAATTCTTCAGCATAGCTACTTACCATATTTATGAATGGAAGTGCTTTCTTTCATGCATATTCTTATTTGCCTCCAGTTATAATATTTAAGAAGGCTTATATGAACAGGACTGCCACAGAGAAGCTAGCTTATACCTACTTGGTCAAGGCTGAGGTCAGAGCTCATGTATATGAACACTTTTTGCACCCTGCATAGTGCAATGTCTGGGCATCTTACTTGTTCAGCACCCTTCCACCCTGGATGAAAGGGCATCCACAACTTCAGTGTGTAACCCCCACAACTATTTAGCTGCTTAAGATCTTTCAGTAGCCAGACAGACTTCAAAGTTTCACCACGGGTAAATTGCTTGCTTTTTTATTCCTTACTTCATTGTTTTTTTTGTGGATGAGACATCCTTTATAGGCACCTCCATGCCCTGGGAAACTTTAAAGTGGGTGACTTCATCTATGACCAGGCTGCAGTCACTAACTGTTGGGAAATCCAGTTTTCAGCTGTTCAGGCTCATCTTCTGATGCTTACAGTCTTGACTGTAGTAGGTTCTGTGGTCAGGTTTCCTCTGCATGACATCATCTTCAGCTGTAGAGTGCAAATGGAGTTTTTCTGTAGCTATGAGTGCTCCTCTCTCAACCTTTTTCTTTTTTGGAAAAGGCTAATGCGTACAACAGACATGAGATTCTGGCCTAAGACACGCTTAATGATAACATGATTATCATGAGATGAGTTTGACCCAGTTCCCTCCTCAAATTAAAAACTTTTCTCTGTAACCAGATATTCTGGCCCTTCAAAAACAGGCCTCCCACTAGGATTCTGTTGCTGCCTCAGTCCACGACAAAGTATTCTGGGGGTTGTAGTTCTCTGACAGATTGCTTGGGCTCTATAGGCTAGAGCAAAGAATTCTGGGAAGGTGGTCTGGGCTATAGACAAGTTCCCTTTTCTTACAAGAAGGAGCAGCTTGGTCTGCTGATGGTCCGGGCAAGACCTGTAGTGCAGTTCTTAACAGAGAGGGAGCTGGGTAAAGAATTCAAGAGGGATTGTGGCAAGACTGGGGAGATGGTTTGGGAGAAAGGAAGACCGATAGAAAGGCATAGGAGATGGCTCGGAGAGAAGAGTGAAGTGAGAAAATTGCTTCATTGCTTAGGGTCTTGGGGTCTCCCCTATGCATCAGTAGTGCAGCTTAGTGATTGTTTAATGCTCTTGCATCAAGAGTAAAGGATAAACTGTTGACTTTTCAAGGGTAGAAAAGCTTTTCTGCACCACTGACGAAAAGCTGTGGCTCCAAAAAGCAGAACTAGACTAAGGCTTTTTGTTGGGCTCTGAACTTTTAATCTTTTTTTGTTAGAGAGGAGTTTGTAGTTTGGCCATAAGACTACTTGCCCATGTTGAATTGAGGGAGTCTGTTAATCGCTGAGGAAAGTGAGGCATAGTTGCACCCCTGATGGGTAGGCAACCTTCTTTTATATCTTTGTCTCCAGTCTTATATTAGGTCAAAAGGATTCTAGCAGTGCTGTAACTTAAAGGAGTGGAAAAGAAACTCTTACTGTTGCCTGCTACTGTCTGTTATCCTTCTCAACTTCATAAAGAGAAATCTAGGAAGCTAAAAGATCTTTGATGCCTCAGTTTCTTGACCACCAGAATAAGTGGGATGGGAGCTGCTATTTTAAACCTTTAGAGAGTAAAATTCCATGAGAAGCTCAAATGTTTAGGATGAAAATCTATATGAAGGTGTCTAAACATTGATTTGCACAGTCACTCTGCTCATTATTCTTTGAGCCTACATACTAAAGGTTTGAAACAAATTTTAGCTATTTATTGCCTCAGATTGGGGAGGGGGAAGCTGACCAAAAGGTTGGCAAAACCACTAAATTACTTTCCTAAAGACCACTAGTGGAAGCATTGTAATCATCCACAAGAAACACTGAGATTGTGACTAATCTTTGTCAGTAGGTCAGAGGCCTTGAATCGGCTATTGTATGCACCCTTGCAGATACTCTAGCCAACCAATTTATGGCTACTTTTAAGATCTCTGGGCGGTAAACTTTTTTTTTTTTTTAAGAGCACCTGCATATGACAGTTGCTGAACTTGCAGAGTAAGAAATCCCTCTCCTCTATAAAGCAGCAATGAGAGAACTTTACTGTAGACAGACCTTTTAAAGATATTCATTCTTCAAGAGCCTAGAGGAATTTCAGAAGGACATGAGACATGTGCATAGCCAGTTTTTCCAAAACTTTCACCACCTCAGACTACTACATGACTTCCTTCCCCAATCTGTTCAGAGAAACACAGGGAGGAGACCTCAACATTTTGTTCACCTTGTGCATCCACATCACATCAGGTGGGTGAATTTTAAAGCTCATTTGGAGAGACCACTCTGAAATTTAAAACCCTACCCAGGAGATGAAGGAACCTAGTGCTCTACATTAAAAACCAACTCAATGAAACAGTTGGTCATTCAGAAATTTGTGGAGTACCTTCTTCAAACTGGGACAGCAGAGCATGTCTCTTCCAGTGAACACTCATTTGATCTTCTACACAGTACCAAAATAGTCAGGGGAGAGACAAAGCAGTATTTGGTCTTAAAGCTCTTATACAATGTTTGAGAATGTTCAAATTCATATAGAAGACCCCTGGAAATTGAGAACTGTTGGGGTTGCTAGTTTTGTTTTGTCTCCTTGCCTGTGTTCAAGAGTACATATGCTGACTGATGATAGCAATAGTCAGAATGCTAGTGTAGAAAAGGTACTGGCAGCCGTTGGTGTTAAGTACTGTGTCATGTAGCTCTTCTGTGAGCAGTGTTGGATGGCATGATCCATAAAATGTTGGTCACCTTTCGCTCTGCTTATTCGTAGTGCTTACACAGTTGCTATAGTTAGTGGTGCTCAACCGGTGGTGATGGTGGTGGGAAACTTATGGCAAGAAGCCTAGTATTGGCACTCCTATATTTGGGTTCTGCTTTCTATTGGGGTTTTGTATTTTTTTCCATTTCTAAGTTGGCGAACCAAATTTCTTAAACCAAGTTACAGCTTGAGTAGTGCTCTGCTCTAGCATTTGGTTTGAAGGAGGTTTTGTGGGCTAGTGGGGTGAGGGGGAGTGACCCAGCTTTTTGTTGTTGATTGACAGATCTGAACTACCTCCTTGGCAACAGGTAAGAACAATCCGCTGGATTCCCAGTCACTCCTAATAGGAGAAAGTTATCTAGTAACTTTCTTAACATTTGTCTGCTCTTAACAAAAAGCAAACTACTTAACTAAATAGTTCTGTGGGCAGTTGTACTGGAGAGGTGGGGGTGTTTCCAAAAAGTGGATCCTGCATTTCTTTAGAGAATCTCACTTTTTTTCATTCTTTTTCTTCAACACATCCAAGGCATTCTGATTACAACCATTGCCTCTAAGGGGGAATTACAGAATTGGCCTGAACTCTTACCAAAGCTTTGCAGCCTCTTGGATTCTGAAGACTACAATACCTGTGAGGTGAGGAGTTTTGTTTCAAATACAAATGTAGAGGAAAAATGTCATATTTCATATGCTTGTGGTCTATCTTGAGCAGTGTTTCCCAAACCATGGGTCCCAATTCACCAGTGGATTGCAGGAATGGTCTAGGTTGGTTGCATGTGCCCCAGAAACACTTCCTGTGGGGATCAGGATCCAGACAGTAGTAGCAGCACAGAGGAAGCAGATGGGCCCGTGGCTGGCCAGCAGTCTGTCCCTTGGGTTCTCACTTCCCCTGGGCAGCAGGCAGCCGAGTGGCTGCAGTGATTGCAGCTCAGAGGAAGCTGACAGGGCCAGTGAGCGAGCAGTCAGCATGGCTGGGCTGCAGGAGGGGACAGGTCTTGGAGAACAAGAGTAAAGGGGCAGGGCTGGGGAGGGACACAGGGAGTGGGAGGAGCTGAGTGAGAAAAGGGAGAGAGATGGGGAAACAGGGAGCTAGGGGGCTGAAAAAGGGAAGGCGTGTGTGGGGGATCAGGAGCAGTGAATTACCGTAGTAAAATGTTTGGGAACCACTGCTCTAGAGCTCAGTAGTTCCAACTCCTTATTCATTCTAGCTTCTTATTGCCACATACCTATTTTTTAACTGAACAATGGCTTACTCTTTTGCCTGACTGAAGTGGTATGGCTTCTGTTTCTTTCCTTCTGGAATTTATCCTAAAATTTCCTTGGTCATAGATGTTACATTGCACTGGTGTGAGAATGAGATTACTTTTGAGACATAAGGTGATCAAAAATGGGTACAGAAAAAGGCAAATGTTAACTTTGCTAGATTAGTCTTAAATCATCAGAACAGTTGCTACCTCTGTTATGAAAATATAACCTACTACTGGATTCCCTTTGCTAGATGATTTTAGTTACTCTATATTGGATCTAGAAAAGCTGTTTGAGATGTTGTAGTTTAAAAAAAAAAAGTCTCTGGTAGAGATTTGAGAGCAATAAATGGTACCCAAGATCAAATCTGACAGGGATTGTCTAGGTAGGCTAACTCTCCTGGATAAACTATTTTTTTCTTATTTTCTCAATACTTTGTTTTGAATGGAGTGGGAGAAACCAAGTGAGCTGTAGCTCACGAAAGCTTATGCTCAAATAAATGTGTTAGTCTCTAAGGTGCCACAAGTACTCCTTTTCTTTTTTCACTTTAAAAATAATGTTCAACTTGTTTTTAAATGTGTACGATACGTTCTAAAACTCCAGCCACAAAATGATCAAGTACCGATTAATTTAGGAAATTGTCACATGAGATTTAAAATTTTGAAATGTAGGGGAAAATGCTCTGCATTAGTATAAGTGGAGGAAAGTTTTTTGTCCATATCTTAAGATCTGATTTATCAAATCAATCTTAATTATCAAATATGTTTAGTAAATACGGCAGGGAAAATGTGCAGTATGAATAGACTAGCATTGAATGACAAAACAAAATCTGTTGTCTACTACTTAAGTTGGGATCTTGCAGATCAGATCAAAATGTAAAATTACTTGTCTCTTTTCATCATGAAATTGAGTTGAAACTTACTAACGTGTGTTAGGTCATAACTGCATCTATTTGCTAACTTACAAATAGCTAGCCATGCTCATTACTAAACAGAGATGTTTAGCTACTCATTGGGTTTTCTTTTCTTTTTTGGGCTGGGGGGAGTCAACTTTCTTCGGAAGCTAACTTTTTTTTTTTTTCCTGAAGAAAGCAAACTTGTGTATTTTATAGGGTGCATTTGGAGCTCTTCAGAAGATATGTGAAGATTCTGCTGAAATCTTAGATAGTGATGTATTAGATCGACCCCTCAATATCATGATCCCTAAATTTTTACAGTTCTTCAAACACAGCAGTCCAAAAATAAGGTAGGTATACATGCAGCACTGAAGTCTCAGATGAAAATTGATTTAGATAATCAATAAGCTGTCTTGTGGCATTGTTTAAAATGTCTGAAAAGTGACCCTGCATGTGTAATGGTGCAGGGAAAAAAGAAGCCTTGAGAGTTCATGTTAGTGTCAGTGACTTGCATGTCACTTCTTGCTCAGTTAAAAAGTAAAAAGGTAGTGTCTGTCTTCAGCCTTACTATCAGCCTAGGGTCTTGAAAGTCAACTGTGTTCTCCGGGATTCACCAGCAATAAGATTCAGCAGCTGGAACTTAGTTAATAAATCTCTTGCTCGTGAAAGCACGAGCCAGAATAGAATCCAGATCACTCTTTCATAGCTGTATTGGCTGCAGTGTGAATTTTGGGGGAGGAGGGGAAAGCAGTAACATACATTTTGTCCGTAAAGCAAGTGTGTGTAACACGTTCCGCATCAAATTGCTTTTGTGACTGTACCAGTGTTTTAGTGTTTCTAATCTTTCATGAGATCAAATTAAAAACATCATCATTTTTTTTAGATGAGGTGACTACAATACTAATATAAAATAGAAATATCTAGTGGGCTGGAAAAAAAATCTATGAAGTGGATAACTATAAAAGAACTGTGGAGTGGTAATAGGTATGAAATTAAACATGATTTTACAGAGTAATAAAACCAAAAGTGGTTTTGAGTTACATGTACAGAGTCATTATATTATGTGAGAAGAAATAACTAGCTGTTACTGCGATATTTATGTAGTTCAGCTCTGGGCACCATGTAAGTTAGAAGTTACTGCTCACATGGCAAAAATTCAGATGAACAACAACAAGATTATTTCATACTGCAAACACTAGTGGGATGGGATTGAAGACTGTAGGGAGAGGTATCATAGTAGAAATTAAGACGGAAAAATTTCATGATAGTGAAATGTTGGGCTGTGGAATAGGTTCCCAAGGATGTGGGTTTTTGCCACTGGGTCTTTTAAAGCTAGACTAGATACATTAGATTTTTCTGATACAGTAAGGAACAATCCTGAGCTTGATCTAATCTAATACATATGGGGGAAAATATTTTCCTCTAAATAAAACAAATTCTCCTTACTGTGTCACAATGCTGTTTCTCTTCTTCCTCTGCCTACTATTTAAAAAGGCGCGCACACATGTTTTGAGTTCCCTTTATGGAAGGAACCTACTGAACAACCAAACTGGGCAATTCTTTCAGTAATGTCATCAAACATTTATTCTAAACACTTGAAGGAAATATATTTTTCTTAGAGGGGAGCTGTAAAACTCCTACATGTCTGTTCCCCAAAATGGCCTAAACAACAGGATGTGAGTTTAAAATTAAAAGAGGGGAGAAGTCTAAAGACAAAAACCTCAAACTGTTTTCAGGTATTGGGCAAACGTGGAATCCAGTTGTTTTTACACTGTGATTTTTTGATGCAAATGGTGTCAACTGATGTATAGTAGGAAAAAAATACTTCCTAGTTCTGTAGAACATTATAGAAGATAGGGATGGAAAAGATGTGTTAAATCCAGTCATCTTTTGTTAATGTAGGATTGTGTTCTACAAAACATCTTTTATTAGTGTTTTGTCCAGTCTTTCTATTGATCTTTCTTTTTGTTTCCTTGCCCATATTTCTAATGTCTAGATTCATTCGCGTGATCTAGAATGTATTTTATTTAGGATCTGTATTTTTTTAATTTTTTTAAAAAAAAGCCCTCCATCTTGTTTAGTTTTTAAAATTTTAATTTAAATTAATTCAGGTTTTTGAGTCTAAGATTTCAAGAAGTTGGGCCTGTCATCTATATACACTAGTTCCCCTGAAAATAACCAATATTGCAAAAATAATAATCTGTTTGACAATGAGGAGGCAGATACATTATAAACATCACCACATAGATTGTATGGGACTTCTAGTTTCAGATGAGAGAAAGTCAACATTCATAAACATAAACTCCTTTTATCAAAAATTACACAAGTGTTTCCAGAGCTGCCATATTCCATAATTCTAGCAAATCTCATGATGTTTTTCTCTCTTATTATTCATTTTTTTAATAGTCTGTCATAAAGTCTAGATATAGTGTAATGAACTCTACAAAATGCATCCAGTTTCTTCAAAATCTTAAGGACCAATCCAGGCACAGTGGTGTGGACTTGAAAGGGCCCAATAGTAGCAGATTGATTAGGGGATTCTGTGCTGCCTTAGAGCAGAGGAGCCAAGTTCAAGGTGGCTTTTCATTCTGTGTTTCACTGACCAAACTCCCAGATTGTTAACTTTATGCAGTGGATCTGCTCTGTGCATCAGCTGGCCCCAAATCCTGTGCTGGTGAGAAGTGGGTCACATCTGTTCTGCCTCCTTTGCCTGCCCCTCTAACTTCTAGAAGTGGCCTATTTGCCTGCTGGCTCTTACAGAAGAGGATTTAATTTCTCAGCCTTGTGCCTTTTGACTGAGTGCACATACTTTGGATTGTTTAGATTTTTTTTTTTTTTTTTAAAAGCAGGGTTTAGTCCATTGGTATTGCATTGTATTTGTATTTCTGAGATTTTCCTTTGGAAAAGAAAATAATACTTTAATATTACAAATGAGTCAGCATAGTTAAGAAATAGTCTCTTGATCTGCATATTTGGATTCCTCTTATTTGATTCTGAAAATTACCATTAGACATTGTAGTGCATGTCTTTGCTTTGCTTTCCTCTGTCCAGTTTTTTATGATTGTATACAGTTTAGAAAAAGTTTCTAATCATGAATTTTTCCATCTGTTTTAAATAAATGTTTGTTCTACTTCTAGGTCCCATGCTGTTGCATGTGTCAATCAGTTTATCATCAGTAGAACTCAAGCTCTTATGTTGCACATTGATTCTTTTATTGAGGTAGGTGAGTTCCCCCACCCCCTAAATTTTGTATTTTTAGTATTAGAATCTTGCTAATACAGTTTAATGTTAAACAAAACCTGTTTTTTCTGTAAAAGGAGTTGCATGCAATAATGATACAGAATGTTTGATTCATGTATCCAGGACTTGGCCCTAAACTTAATTACATTGTTTTAAATTTGTATGTTTTTCTTTGCTGGCTGAGGGGTGGTTAAACTATTAAGATATCCTCCCCCTGCCCCCGTTGCATATGTTTAAGTATTTAAAACATGATTGAGTAAAATGCTGCAGTAGAACAGCTGTTTTCAACCACTGGTGCATGGGGGGGGGTGCCTATTGAGTAGTACCGGTGTATCAAACTGGAAATTGCCTAGAAACTTGAAGAGGCTGGGAAAGAGCAGACGATTCCATCCCGCTTCTGCTTCTGTGGTGGCTGCCTCTCACCCCACATCAGACTACCAATCGTAAAGTAGCTCTTGCATCCTTCGTCCATGCAGTCTTCAAATCTAGAGTGGGGAAAGTGGCTTTGAGAGACTGTAGAACCAGCTTTGCAGCCCTCAGCCGTGCTCCACAGCTGAGTGCTTTGTGAGTAGGTAGAAAAAGGGAGACTCTCTATCTCCCCACCCAGTAGCTCCTTCAGTCTAGGAGCACCAGCCTTCATGCTTTCTACCTTTACCTCTTTAAATCCACAGTATGGTGCAAAGTTGTTCTGTGATCCAAAATCCTTAACTATTTGTGATTTCAAAGAATTCTGGAGTATGTATGGTGGATTTCTGAATAATTTTTCAGTCATTTTATAGAGCTTGGACCAAGAAAATCACTAAGAACCACTGTAATAGAGACTGATGAATATTTCTGTGAGGGGAGAACAAGTAGTCTTCTGCTTTATGTTCAGTTAGATTGCATTATGAGCAAGATTTTCAAGTTTGTGCAAAATCAGAAACAATTGTTTAATTTATAAACGTAATAGATGCATATGGCCTAATTATCCATTTGTAAATATATACCATACACAATTACAGTAATTACATGGGCAAATTATTAATGTGATCATGCATGCCCTCCTGTTCTCTTCATTTCTGCTCCACTTTGGCCTATATATTTATACATACAGGGCAGTTGTCAGTAGTTAACTGGGGAAGGGGACTGGGTGGACAATCCTCCATGCAATATAACACATTACAATGAGGGTCTTGATTAACTCCTGCTGGAACAGGGTTTGCAAACTGCATCCTGTGTGTCTGCTAAATATGAATATTGACCCAGAGTTACAGCTACCCTTAGATTTTGTATTCATGCCCTGTTGTGCTGGGGGAGGACAGCGTTAATCTGCATTTCAACTTCTGTGGCCTACCTAGAAGCAGGATATATTGAGTCAACACAGCCTTTTAGTGGTCTGGCCATGTCTCCTTAGGGTCAGCAGTGCCTGTTTGTGAGCCAATTCAGAGTACCTTTTGCTCTAACCTCCCTTTCAAGTGAACTTTGCCTCAGACGTCCTTGTGGCTTGGCTTGCATTGGAAGTTGATGTAAATCTGAGATGAGGAAAGTTCTAAACGTGAATAACTGGAATTTTGAAAATACATGCTGTAGCGTCACTTAAACAAGAAAAATACTTATCCTTTGTGAGCCACTGGATTGCTCTCTGAGAAAATGTTTGATTATGTGATGGTAGAGGGCTCTTTCATTACCAGTACAAAACCACTTTCTTCTGTTTTGAGTGCCGTGGTCCTCATTGCTTAGAAGCGAGTTTATGTAACTTAGATTTATGTTGGGTTTAGTATAGAAGACTTTGGGAGCTAGATCAAGGCAATCTAGGGCCTTAGGCACACCATGATTTGGAGGGACCCTTATGACCTCCCTCATAAGCTTCTTTTTTTTGGTGTGGCCAATCCTCATGGCTGTCTCCAGTATGAGAGCAGGGGGACCTAGTCCCCTTCCAAGATGGGCCTTTCTCCTCACTCCCTGGAGATACTGGATTGGCAGCAGCAGGGGCCCCATCCCACATTCATTTAATATTATTATTGCTGAGGCATCTTTTTGGGTGGATCAGGCCTGGTACTGTTTTCTCTACTTGCCACAGAATCCTCTCACCAAGGCCTGCTGGAGTAGCGGGTCTTGCTGTTAACGCTTCTTTGATAGCCATGGATTAAATCTCACTCTTTAGTGCTATTGCTTGTCTGTCCACAGGCTTGGAGAAATGTTAGTGCATCCATTATGTTAGTGCATCCATTATATTAGGGTCATGTGTTCAAGCCTTTCTTTGAACTGTTAGGTTGAATGCAAGTTTCTAGCCCTGAACTTTCATTTAAAGAAAAAGTACATAACTCCAGGAGGCAATAGCATATAGTGCCTATGCTTTAATCCAGCCCAGGTCATATCCATATAAAGTGTTAGAGAATTTATGCAGTATTATGTACGTTCAGGTGAATATAAAGGAGCATTAATTCCAATCCTGAATGGTACTGAGTGTCAAACACACCGAAATGTGCACTTGCATGATAGCTTGCTTGATGATAGCAAGTACTATTCTATATAAAATAAAGGGATTAGAAAAGTCTCTTAATTTTTCCCCACAGAATCTCTTTGCATTGGCTGGAGATGAGGAGCCTGAAGTACGCAAAAATGTGTGTCGGGCTTTGGTGATGCTGTTGGAAGTTCGAATGGATCGCCTGCTTCCCCATATGATTAGTATAGTTGAGGTAAATTTTGTTTCCTAAATTGCATGCACAAAAAATGCTTTAAAGTAATAGTTATAACAAAGAGTGTGTTTTGTCAGCTGTGTGTAATCTATATCTTTCTTTCTTCTTGAACGATAGGCTATTTTTGGCAACCGTGAAATTATCTTCTGGTTGTCTAGCGGATTTGTATATGTGACACTTGGTCCAAATGATATACTTTACTGACCTTAACTTAATTGAGGGGAAAATTCATTCCAAACTGAATTAAATAAGCAGAGAGAGAGTGTGTGTCTGTTGCGGGAGCATCTAAATGAATGGTGTGCTGGTGGAATACTTCACATAGATAACTCTGGAAGAATGGAAGTCCTCTTTAGCTTAACAATATCTGAACATTTTGGGAGGGGGGGGACAACACATTTTGTCTGGGGAGGAGACTCTGGCAGAGCCAGGTCCATCGTTGACATTGAGAGATTCCCTTCCACCAGTACAGTCTCAAGTACAGTAGACGCTTGTTTGCAGCAACACTTCGTAAGAGAAACTGCTGCTTATGAGCAACATTTTTCCCTGGGAACACTTTCCCTACCATGAATTCTCCACTTGCTAACAGCAACATAGCAGCTGCATAAGAGCAACTTTTGTGACGTTGTGACATCACATCTTCCTCTTATTAGCATCATTTTTTGGTGAAAAACGGACAAAATGCCAAGAATTCTCTCACTGAAAGAAAAAGTATACGTTATCCCAGTCTATCAAACTTCAGGGACTACTCAAAACCAAGTCCCAGTCAAGTGGGAGTTGCACAGATCAGTTGTTTGCAGAATGTGGAAGCAGAAGGATAAGCTGTTGGACGGACAGTCAAATAGCTGCCGTAAGCACGGGCCTGAAGGAAAAGCCCCTGATGTCAAGCAAGCTCAAGAAGAAGAGGGTGCAGGGATCACTGCTTTCTGGACCCGCAATCAAGGAAAAACCCTTCAGCTTACTGCTTCACTTGAATTGAGTGATTTTAAGGCAAGTTACGACTGGCTTACCAGATGGAAGAAACTCTTCAATGTCTCTTGCAAAAAAGTGCCTGGCAAAAAATGGTCAGCGGACAAACCAGCAGCTGAGCAGTGGCAGTGCGAAAAAGACCTCACGTTCTTGAAAATTTTTCCCTGGCCGATACCTACAGTGCTGACAAAACAGGACTTTACCTGAAAGGGCTCTGGACAGAGGACAAGTAGGAAAAAATTGAAAAACTAGACAGAGAGCTTCAAAGGACAGTATAACTGCTTATCTGTGCCAACATAGATGGTAGTGACAAACACCTGCTGTTCATGATCAGGCAGTCAAAACAACCCACATGCTTTCTGAAGGATTTCGGTAAACTACCGTTCAATTATGTCAGTTCAGCAAATGCCTGGATGACAGGTGAGATTTTCATCAACTGCTAAAAAAGGTGAGATTGTCCACTTCACTTGCAGAGCTGTAAGATATGCCTCTTACTGGATACTTGCTTCACGCACCTCCGTTGGTTCTCTCAAACATTCAGCTCAGATTCTTACCCCAACACTACATCTTTGATTAAACATATATAGCTCAAGTGTGCTTAAGAACATGAAGGGACAATACCAGTCAAAAATTGAAAACTGGATTACTGTTGCTCTTGATGCAGACCCCAGGGCAGATATTCAGACAATCTTGAAAAGTGTAAATTTACAGGTCGTGTTGCTGAGGCATGGCAAGATGTAAAGCTGACAAATTTACAACTGTTTCAGGAAAGGCAAATTTTGTTGTGCCAGTGGAAGGTGTGCACAATGAGGATATTGAAGAGTTTGACAACCTCCTGAATGATGATCCATTTCCAGTCAACATGGAAAAAAGAGGACTTAATAGCAGCTGTGATTGTGAAGTGAGGATTTGCTCATGTTTGGCGACCTAACCAATGAGGAATTACTGAATGCAGCAGCTGCTGCAAGGCCAGAGAAATGAGCTTGTGTTGATGAAACATATCGTCGTCAAGAGAGTGAGGATGATTTTGATGAAGTTCCACCTCCAACAAACTCCGAATTGTTGAACGCTTTGAACCCACTTAAGTACTTTTCATAGACAGATCTGTAGACCTTTCCTGGGATATTGAGTCCCATCTTCAAAACAAAATTGTGACCTGAGAAAAAGCAGAGCAAATAAACAGATTTTTCACACAAAATGAGTGTTTTATCCATTCTTAATTTAGAAGTTGATTCTCTATAAATAGAATACACTTTTTTATGTGGAATTAGAATACTGTAATACTCTAATTTAGATTATTTATTTGCTTAGCAGACGCCCTTATGCAGGGCGACTTACAGTGCCTATGAAGTATTAAGTGCGAGTTCAAAAAAGGTTTACAAATAAGAGCAAGAGGTTGTGTTGTCATGGTTGATGTTTGTTCTTAAACATAAATAAAACTGGATATTTTTATAACGTTAACTCAATTAATACCACTTTCTTGATGCAATATGGTGGTAGGCTACACTTGCAAAATAGAGCACATATTTAAAATGTACAATATGCTAATGTAATACTGTAGCAATAATAAACATACATCACCTTGTTATAATTATAGATTGCATGTACGTAGCTGTTTTATGCAACTATCAGAAAAAGCAGGCTGCCTTTGGTCCAATGATACCCCTATAATAACAGCTGCTTAGAAGCAACATAACAGAAGAGCACCAATACGTTGCTACTAATGAGCATCTACTGTACTGAAAATGCCATGTAGATGATGCCCCCAAGACGAAGTCTACGCACTGTCACCATGGTGTACTTTCTCCCTATTATCAAGCAGAGATGCTTATTTGAGGTTTGATCAGTGCCACTGAGGCCCCTATGGGGTTCTCCTAAAAACTCACATTGGCTCATCAAGACTGGTATTAGTCCAGTCAACAGCCTGAGTCATCTGTACTATACAGTGTGCTGCCAGGGCCCTCTTAGAGATATTAGGGTCTGCCTTCATAAACATCAAGAAGCAGGTGGTCTTCAAGGAAGAGAGAGGGCTTCCTCTTCAGTGGCATTCCTGGCCAGACAGGCAACACCAGACTATCAAGTAGATGATTCAGGGACTGAGCAACATCAACATCCTATCTTGCAGCCTAACAATCTTTCGTAGTCGTTGCTGCGTGAAGCTATATCCTTTGCATAGGTACTGGCAACAGACAATGTTAAGTGTTCCAGGAGCTCCTTATGTGGATTGTCGAGACTCTGGAAATCAAGCATTGTCATCTCAGAAATACCATAAGCTGTTCAACATCTTGTCAGCTTCTAGTCCAGCCAGGATCGTCCTCCCCATTAACAAGGGACTGCTAGACCTAGCTAAAGCCCTGTAGCAGATGCAAGTCACTATTAACACCAGTTGTGAAATGAGTCATAAATAGTTGCCAGTTACCTCCTTTTGGGGTTGAATACTTCTGCACTTACTCCAACCTAGGCTCCTTAGTCATATTGGCCATTGAATCAAAATTTAGATGAAACAGAAGTGCCCCAAAAGATGACAGACCCTAGATGCCTCTATTTAGAAAGAAGTTGTACTTTTCAGTTTCTGTACAGCTGTGTGTGGCGAATTGCCAGGCTATTTTGGCTGAGTTTGCCTTTCTAACGTGGGTCAGGGTGATGGCCTTTCTCATGAAAGAAGAGAGGCACATAAGGACATAGTAAAGAGAAGCCAATTGGTGGGCAATGGACACCTGAAACCATGGCCAGATCTGTCACCACAGAGACCATAATGTACAAAACATTGTGGCTCCAAGTATCTGGTATCCTGAGAGTTGCAGACCACAATTGAGGACTTGGCTGGGGGCTCAGCTGTTAAGCAAGTGGACAGAGTGCTCCGTACTCACTGATGGACTTCAAAGCTACCTTGTCCTGTCTAGAAAATTACACTTTTTCTGTCCCCAGCCACAGTTGAGACAGTGTACATAATCTTACCATCCCAGACAGATGAAGTATCACACCAAAAAAAGCACCTAAGACACAACAGGGTTGCCAGCCTTCCTCTTTCTCAGCAACATCCACTACTCCTTTGACGTGACAGGAGATTTGACAAGACTTGAGAACCCCACCTTTGAAAGCCACTTCTTCCATTCCATTGGGTTTTTCTTGACATGAGGTATTTGATCTCCTATGGCTGTCCCATCCGGTTCTACTTTACCCCCTTCCCTGTCCCTCTTCAGGGACTCTTCTCAAGAGAGCCTATTACAAAATGTGGAGGCCTTGTTGCTTTGCTTTGTCTTCCTCGGGAGTACTGGAGAAAAGGCTGCTTTTCCTGGTATTTCTTCATTCTGAAGAAGGGAAGTGGGATGGTCTTTGTCCTATCCTAGACCTGATGAAACTGAACAAATATATGCCATCCTCAACATGAAACAATTAACATTGCCTCTTTCTCCAAGATCAAGACTGGCTCTCATACATCCTGCAAATGGTAAGCTATTTTCACATATTCAGCCAGCCAGCCCACGGAAAGTATCTGTAATTCATAGTGGGGCCTAACCATTACCAGTACAGGGCTCTGTCCTTGGTCTTTTAGTGGCTTCTAAAATATTCTGGCTGGCAGTAGTGGCAGTGCATTTAAGGAAACAGGATGTCTGTCTACCCATACCTGGATGACTGGCAGATACCAGCATTGGACAAATGGCCTTAAACAGCCTTTCCTTGTGAGCTGTGATAAACCAATAGCTGAAAGCCTATGCTATAGCATATGTGGGGCAGTTGGACCAAGTATTCCACCATCTGTGCAGTTCCCTCTTACAACCAAATGAAATTGTTGCATGCAATTTAGCTGTGGAGCAAAGGTTATTGGTTGAGTTATCTCTATTAGAGTGGTTTAGGACTCTTGGCATGGCATATCCTTACCATAATGACACCACATAGGTGTAATTTGTAAAGTCAAAAAACTGAGAATGTGAAAACTGTGTGGTAACTGACCACAAATCCAGTGATTGACTGGTGATCATTCTGAATAAAAAGAGCTCTCAACCATGCTTGTAGCTGTTTCCAGTGCTTCACACTGACTCAACAACAGACATAAGCTTCAGAGTGACAATTTTGGAATCTTAGTCTCTCTTTCACACACTCACAGATGGTAGAGTTTATAGGAACTTTGATTTCTGGGAATAGTGCCATCAACATGGGGTGACCCCATTGGTGTTCCCCACCTCCCATGATTCAGCTATATAACCTAGCAGGCTTCCTGAGCAGAAATGTGGTAACCACCCCCAAGTGGTCACTGTTGAAGTCCATCCTAGACTCAGTACTCCTGGAAGTGGGACTCCCACCATAGACTTAGTCATGACAGAGGACAATGATAGTATGGATCTCTACCAGACACCTTCCTCCTTCAGTGGTCTTGATGACTTTAAAATGCTTTTCTTTCCAGTTTCCTTGATCCCCAGAATATTATCCAAGATCAGATGGAACAAGGATTTGATCATGATAGCCCCATACTGGCTGAGACAGTTTTGGCTGTTGGACCTATTACAAATGTCCAAGAGGCCTTCCATATATCTTCTGGCCAGCATAGAGAGAAAATCTCAAACTTCTGTCAGATACTGTACTAAGATCCACACTAGTTGCACTTGACTGCTTGGATATTTGCTGGCTAAGCAACACTGATGTAGACTGCCCCCTACAAGTTCAGGAAATTTTTATACAAAGCAGGAAACCTTCCACCAGGAAGATGTTTTGCCGTTCTGAGGTGTACTTCTAGGGTAACGTAGAATAGTATTGACCCAAAGGAGGTTCTGATACTGAAGGTCTATCATGCTCCTGAATCACATGGTATTAGCATTTAACTCCCTTAAGGTTCATCTTGCCACAGTATCTCTGTCACACTCCAGTTGTGTCACCAGTTGTACTCTGGTCGTCTTACACCCTGAGACATCAAAATTCCTCCAGCGACCTACTTTTATTCACCCTTCAGCTAGGGACCTTTCTTTCATGTGGGGCTTTAATGTCATCCTTCTAGAGCCTGTTGAGCTTCTCTTGGGATCGCTTTTGGAATGTGCAGTACACTTTACTTTCCTTGTGACTATTAGCTCAGAGAGTGAGTGAGCTCCAAACTCTTATGATCTGGCTGCCTTCATATTGTCCAGGCGGAAGGATGTGAGAGAATAAACCACACCCCACCCTAGGTGGAATTCTGAAACCTCCTTGACCCAATCCATCACGGTACCAATCTTCTCTGTCCTGGCATCAAGTGCTGCTACGTGAAGAAGCTGAATCTTTGGATGTTTTCAGACCTTGCCCTATACCTCAATGGGACCATATCTTTCAGGTGCTCTCCTCTCCTCTCTCTGACCATATCTGCTGCAATGAAAGGTCATACTATCTCATTGAAGATAATTTCAAAGTGAATCACTTTCAAATTGCCTCCACAGACACTAAGTAGTAGTTGATACCCATCTTGTACCCCTTAGAGAACACTTATCCAGATGTGCGGATCCATGTGGATCCGGGCAATGCTCAAAGGAGAAAATGTGACTTCAGAATTGTGAACAGAGAGATGACTTGATGTAGGATGCTTGTTGATAGACAGTGGCAACATAAAAATCAAACTTGCATTTGCATCCAAAAGCTATAAACTATGTGAACATTGTGATCCCTTCAGGTGGAGGGTTCTATAATTGTGGTCTGGCTGCCAAGGAAGTCCTGAGTCTTGTTCTGAGTACGCTATTATTTCTGAGGAACCATTTTCTTGTGGGGCCTCAGTTGCAAGTAGTGTAATGCCTTCATGTACCTTAGAGCACAGTGGGGCCAATAGTGTTGCTGCAACACCAATTTATTCTGTTGCTATGAAATCTTCGTTCCCATTCCTTTACAGCGCACACGCACAGTTGTGGCTTGTAATTGAAAATACTCGTTGATATAACGTTGGTAATTTCTTTCTTTTGAGGATGGGTTTTTGCTCTCCACAGAGTCAGGCCTGCAATATGCAGGTGATCAGACTAGATGATCATGATGGTCCCTTCTGACCTTGAAGTCTGAGTGAGTCAGATTCACTCCTGAGGCCTTAGTTCTTGAGATTTCTTTAGGCTATGTAGCTGACCAGCTAATTCTTCTCATTTCCTTGGCTGCAAACTGGACTTAAGCTCTGGCTCCCTAACCTACTGCCGCCTAGCTTAGTGTAGCAGTATAGGGAGCATGTACTGTGATCCAAGTAACTTCCACTTGTGGAGAAAACTGGAGACAGTGGCAAGGAGAATGAAAACAAAATGTTGGGTACCTGGCTATGGCAAATCGGCAGATGCCTTTTTGCTTTTGGAAAAAATTCCAAATGACGCAACTGCAATTGTAGTCAGATCCCTGACTGTTCACATTTTCTTAAAGCTGTAGTTTCAAATTGTGTGTAGACCAAGGCAGAGAATAGCATTGGTTTACTCAGTATTAACATTTTGAAGGTTATCCATTGCAACTGAAGGGCTAGAAGCAGATTTGTTTTAATGAAAGCTCAGATTCTGGAGTGCAGTTCTGTGGCAAGAGCATAACATCCATGGCAAGTTCTGTAGCTGTGGTGTGCAAAGGATGCTGGTGATGTATTCCCCTTCTGCTCATGTTTTGGAGGTGGGCTGTGTTATACTGAAGCAATTGGAAGAATTTTTTTAAAACCCTTACTTATTCTAGGTATATGGTATGGTAAACAAGTGGATTTTCTTGGTTTTTGTAAATTGGAATGCAAGTTTACAGAACTTAAAGGAGATTTGAGGGAGAGGTTTGAATGAACCTAGCACTTCTGAATGACAAGTGGAATATAGTAATGGTATGAACAGTATGCAAGATGTTTGTGTTTTGGCTTAAAGCAATGATTATGGGGTATTAAGCTTTATAGGACCTTAGTTGATTTGAGGCATGATCTTTCGAAGCTCTTGCTGGCAATAAGATTATCATTTCTGCTATTTATCTTTACTGGATTCACTCTGTTACATATCCTTGTTTATTATGGGATTTGATCATATTATTTTAAAAGTATTTCATGCTTCTTAGTAAAGATTATGAAACAAAGTAGGGATTTTAAGGTACTAAAAGTAATGTGAAAACACCTGCATCTATACATTTGTGGAACTACACCTTCCAGTTGCTGGTGGAGGAGAGATTTCTCTTCTCTCCCCCCCCTCGTGGGGGGGGGGGTAGGGGGGAGAAGAGATCAAGCTGTTAAATTCTAAGTGTTCGGCTCTAGCCTCAGGTTTAGCAAGCATTGGAAGATGACTGAAAAGTGAAGAACTTAACACTGTACATGGCTTAAGAATGTTAAGTAGAATGAAGTTATCTTCACCTCAAGCTACAGTCAAAGTGGCAGTCTGTTGCAGCTGTATATACTAACCAAAAAGCACCTTTTTTTAAAAAAAAAGAAAAAAATAAAAAACTGATCATTCATAATGGCAGACTGCAGACTAACACATGTAGTAGTTTCATAGATACTAAGGTCAGAAGGGACCATTCTGATCATCTAGTCCAACCTCCTGCACAACGCAGGCCACAGAATCTCACCCACGCATCTCCTACGAAAAACCTCACCTATGTCTGAGCTATTGAAGTCCTCAAATTGTGGTTTAAAGACTTCAAGGAGCAAAGAATCCTCCCTCAAGTGATCCGTGCCCCATGCTACAGAGGAAGGTGAAAAACCTCCAGGGCCTCTCCAATCTGCCCTGGGGGAAAATTCCTTCCCGACCCCAAATATGGCAATCAGCTAAACCCTGAGCATATGGGCAAGATTCACCAGCCAGATACTACAGAAAGTTCTTTCCTGGGTAACTCAGATCCCATCCATCTAATATCCCATCTCAGGGGATTAGGCCTATTTACCCATAATATTTAAACATCCATTAATTACCAAAATCACATTATCCCATCATACTATCTCCTCCATAAACTTATCGAGTAGAATCTTAAAGCCAGATAAATCTTTTGCCCCCACTGCTTCCCTTGGAAGGCTATTCCAGAACTTCACTCCTCTGATGGTTAGAAACCTTCGTCTAATTTCAAGTCTAAACTTCCTGGTGGCCAGTTTATACCCATTTGTTCTTGTGTCCACATTGGTGCTGAGCTTAAATAATTCCTCTCCTTCTCCTGTATTTATCCCTCTGATATATTTATAGAGAGCAATCATATCTCCCCTCAACCTTCTTTTGGCTAAACAAGCCAAACTTCTTAAGTCTCCTTTCATAAGACAAGTTTTCCATTCCTCGGATCATCCTAGTATCCCTTCTCTGTACCTGCTCCAGTTTGAATTCATTCTTTTTAAACATGGGAGACCAGAACTGCACACAGTATTCCAGATTAGGTCTCACCAGTGCCTTGTATAATGGTACTAAAACCTCCTTATCCCTACTGGAAATGCCTCTCCTGATGCATCACAAAATGATGATAGCTTTTTTTCACAGCCATATCACATTGGCAGCTCATATCATCCTATGATCAACCAATAGTCCAAGGTTCTTCTCCTCTTCCATTACTTCTAATTGATGCGTCCCCAACTTATAACTAAAATTCTTGTTGTTAATCCCTAAATGCATAACCTTACACTTCTCACTATTAAATTTCATCCTCTTACTATTACTCCAGTTTACAAGGTCATCCAGATCCTCCTGTATAATATCCCGATCCTTCTCCGAATTGGCAATACCTCCCAGCTTTGTATCATCTGCAAACTTTATTAGCATACTTCCACTTTTTGTGCCGAGGTCAGTAATAAAAAGATTGGTCCCAAAACTGATCCCTGAGGAACTCCACTGGTAACCTCCCTCCAGCCTGACAGTTTGCCTTTCAGTATGACTCGTTGTAGTCTCCCCTTTAACCAATTCCTTATCCACCTTTTGATTTTCATATTGTTCCCCATCTTTTCCAATTTAACTAATAATTCCCCATGTGGCACGGTATCAAACGGCTTACTGAAATCTAGGTAAATTAGATCCACTGCATTTCCTTTATCTAAAAAATCTGTTACTTTTTCAAAAAAGGAGATTAGGTTGGTTTGGTACGATCTACCTTTTGTAAAACCATGTTGTATTTTGTCCCATTTACCATTGACTTCAATGTCCTTAACTAATTTCTCCTTCAAAATTTTTTCCAGGATCTTGCATACTACAGATGTCAAACTAACTGGCCTGTAGTTACCCGGATCACTTTTTTTCCCTTTCTTAAAAATAGGAACTATATTAGCAATTCTCCAATCATTCGGTACTACTCCTGAGTTTACAGATTCATTAAAAATTCTTGCTAATGAGCTTGCAATTTCAGGTGCCAATTCCTTTAATATTCTTGGATGAAGATTATCTGGGCCCCCCGATTTAGTCCCATTAAGCTGTTTCAGTTTCGCTTCTACCTCAGATATGGTAATATCTACCTTCATATCCTCTTCCCATTTGTCATGCTACCATTATCCCAAAGATCCTCTTTAGCCTTATTAAAGACTGAGGCAAAGTATTTGTTTAGATATTGAGCCATGCCTAGATTATCTTGAACCTCCACTCCATCCTCAGTGTTAAGCGGCCCCACTTCTTCTTTTAGTTTTCTTCTTAAAACTCTGCTCGACTTTTAGCCTGTCTCACTTTATTCCTACATGTTCTGACCTCAATAAGGTAGCTTTCTTTGCTGATCCCTCCCACTCCTTGTATGCTTTCTGCTGCTGCTTAATCGCCTCTCTAAGATGCTTGCTCATCCAGCTTGGTCTACAATTCCTGCCTATGCATTTTTCCCCTTTCTTGGGATACAGGTTTCCGATAGCTTCTGCAGCTTTGATTTGAAGTAATCCCAGGGCTCCTCTGCCTTTAGATCCATAAGTTCTTCAGTCCAATCCACTTCCCTAACTAATTTCCTTAACTTTTGAAAGTCAGCCCTTTTTGAAATCAAAAACCCTAGTTGCAGATTTTTTTTGTTAATCCTTCCGTTCAGTTTGAACTGAATTAGCTCATGATCACTTAAACCAAGATTATCCCCTTCAACCATTTCTTCTATGAGATCCTCACTACTCACCAAAACCAAATCTAAAATGGTATCCCCTCTAGTCGGTTCAGCAACTACTTGATGAAGGAATCCATCAGCTATCGCATCTAGGAAAATCTGAGCCCTATTATTATTACTATCACTGGTCCTCCAGTCTATATCTGGGAAGTTAGTCTCCCATGATCACGCAGTTTCCATTAGTATTTACTTTATTAAGAACATTAAAAAGGGCTCTATGCATATCCATATTCGATCCCGGCGGTCTATAGCACACCCCAAGCACTATCGTAGGAGAGGCTCTACTAGTTATCTTCCCCAATGTAATTTTTGCTGGGAATATAATTTTTTTAATGTAGTAATTTAACTTTGATAGAATTCTAAGTGTTAAAGGAACCTAAGAAAATAAGGTAATGATTTCTCTCCATATTTTGTAGTACATGCTTCAGAGGACTCAGGACCAAGATGAAAATGTGGCTTTGGAGGCATGCGAGTTTTGGCTGACTTTGGCTGAGCAGCCAATTTGTAAAGATGTGCTATGTCGGCATCTTACTAAGTAAGTTAATTTTCAAACAAGCAGAGTGAAGCATATTCTACTGAGAAACTAAGGATTGTAAATTAGTCCTCTCGTTCTTGAATTCTGACTTAAATCTGTTCTGTAAAAAAGTTTACAAAGTGCTTCGGAGAAATTCTAGATATTTGGTGGTTCTAGTTGCTTGTTTTTTTGTATAATCTACAAATGGTGAATTCAAGTATTGACAGCCGTTTTGTACGTAGAGATGGAAGTGGTTGGGCTAATAAACGTCCACATGATTGGATATGTCTCTGTACAAAGAACACGGTGTGTGGAGTTTAAAAAAAGTTTTAAATCAGGTTGAGGCTCTGCAAAAACTACTTACAATTTTTATTTCAACTTTCAGAGTAGCAGCCATGTTAGTCTGTATTCGCAAAAAGAGAAGGAGTACTTGTGGCACCTTAGAGACTAACAAATTTATTTGAGCATAAGCTTTCGTGAGCTACAGCATCCAATGAAGTGAGCTGTAGCTGACGAAAGCTTATGCTCAAATAAATTTGTTAGTCTCTAAGATGCCACAAGTACTCCTTTTCTTATTTCAACTTTAGCTTTTTTTAGAAAAAGGATTTATAACTTCACTCACTTATAAATTTTGAAATGCCACTGCTGGTAGGGTATCACAGGTGAAAAACAAAATACTGAAATTTAAGGTTCTGATCTGGAAAATGCTTCAGCAGTATATAATCACATGAAGAGTCCCACTGATTTCATTAGAGTTAAGTATATGCATAAATGTTGCACGATCGAGGCTAAAATTGTAACTTTAATAAACTTTTTTCCTAGTGGAATGAAATTTGGTTACTTCAAAATAAAATTTCTCCAGTGTTACTAGTGAAATATTTACACTTCCAATATATTAATAAGGTAGTTGTGAACTTGTATACACAGAGCTAAAATTTTCAAAAAGTTAGGCTTCTAAACCTGAATTTTGGACACCTGAGTGCGATTTTCAAGTGACTTCAGAGCACAAATTGTGATGGAGTATAGCCTGGCCAAAGCTTTTTTTTTAAAAAATTTATTTACTTATTTATTTTAATTTTGGAAATTCCATATAAAGGAAGTTTGGTCTAGGCTGCAAATATTGCATCAGCTGTCTTCATGTCACTTCTTTTTTTTTTTTTTTTTTGCGGTCTGTGTGTGTGTGTGTGCTCACACTGATTAGTGAGGCTTGTCTTTTTTCATTATAGATGTGCGGTTTAAATGTGAAAATTCTTAGGAGAAAGAAATTTTGTTTAAAAAGAAATTTGGGCTAAATATTAGGAAACTAATAAAAGAAATCAGTCCAAAAGATCTATTTTCTTCCCACTCTCTATATTCCTAAATTACTTTAAAAAAAACAAACAAACAAACAAAAAACAACCCCCCCCCCCCAAAAAACTCCCAACCCCTAGCAACATGTAAGTAAACTGACTTTTTTTAAACTTAAGATTGATTTAACCTCTTTTAAACATAACTCTTTGGATAGAACTTTTGAGTTAATTAAAATCTGCTAAAGAACTTTTGGTTTAACTACTGCATTTTGAAGTACTTCTTCTGTTTTTCTTGTCTTCACATCACTTCTGTGTTTTTGAGCCTATCTTAGTGTTGATGGTTAATACTGACTTTAAAGTTGCAATGCAAATGTAGGCTTGATTCAGATAATAAATTCAGTAGCTGTAAAAGGTGAATACAAAGGTTTTTTTAACTAAAATTTACTTTTAACGTTCGGGTTTTCCTTGCAATATTGTGCACTTCAACATTTTGTTCAACAGTTAGTCCTCTTTAAAGGTGGAACTTTGAGAACATAATTCTGTTAGTATTTGAAAATCCTAGAGGTATAATAAGTTAAACAGTGGGCAAGATTGGTGTACTATTTCCTTAGACAAGTCTAGAAAACTATCTGAAAACTCCGCTAATTGTGTCTTTGAAATGATCCAGTTGATATGGTGTCTAGCACCCTTTCCCACCTTCGCTCCTCAAAGGCTTTTTATTTTTCTGTAAGATTACTTCAGGTACTCATCACTCGTATACCATGGTAATGATGCTCAAGAAATGCTGATACATCCCTAAACACCAATTTGTTTATGTATTTCTCTGTTAAACTGATTTGGATTTATTTGGGTACGGGAAGCTATTACCAGCATGATTTAATTTGTTGTGAAGGTGGTATGCTAATAGGAAGCCTGTATATTAAGGCTGGCATTCATTTTCAGTCACAAAACTCGTATAGGGATTGATTCTCCCATTGATGCACATTCAATTCACATTGACTTCAACAATAGTCAGATCCAGCATGTACTATTTTTATGGATTGGATTGCTGTCTAATTGGTTTGATTTTACAATTTACTTGAAGAAACTTACTAGAGAGAAGTCTACATACACTTAAAAGGAGATTTTTGGCAAAGCTGTGATCAATAAGCATTCACAAAGTTCGTCAAATAGTGTCAATATGGGTGCTCCGCTTCAGGATCTGCCTGTTCCCAATTGGAGATTTTGCCTCATTAGTATCCACAGAGCTGGGCCTACACCCTATATATCCTCATATCGGAGCACAAGGATATGTGGCGTAGGGTGGGATAGACCCACCACCGCTCTAGTGCCTTCTTAATGGCCTGTGGCCTGAGATGGCATGTTGTGTTGTCCCTAGCCATGCAGTTGGCTACCTCTTTTGCTCTTTTTCTTATTGTTTTGTTTTATTTTTCTGTTTAACACAGTTCGTGCTTTTTGGGGGGTGGGTTCCCCCACTCTCCTTTTCCTTGCCTGATCAGAGCCTTTGTTTTTTCTCAGGATACAATCTGCAGCCTCAAGTAATGGGATATGTCCAAGAAATTGGGTTCCAAACCCTATGGGCAAGTCTAACAGGTCTCTTCCCCCTCAATGACGGACACTCGAGTGGCCTCTGCTTGGGGGAGAGACTTGCATCTTCCAATTGTGAAAGCTGCTTAGGATTTAAAAATAGGTCTAAAAAAATGAAGGGAAGACAGGATAAAATGCCTGATGATGGAATATCTCCTTGAGAGCTATGGGGTCCAAGTCACATCCTGTACATCAGATTTGGTCACGCAGAGAACCCTAGTAGCTGTCGCTGCTGCAGTAAGCAGAGACCCTGGGGACTCGTCAGAACTGTCCATCAAAAAAGAGATCCCATTTCCTAGGATGGGATAAGAGAAGGGGAAAGTCACCCTTTTGGTTTAGATCATGAGGCCCCCCCATACCAACAAGGAGGGTATTGCTGAGCTCCTATGTCCTTTGGTACCAAGAGCCTGGCACTAGCTAGAAAAGCCACTCCACATATCTAGAAGCCATCTGTTAAGCTACAGCAGCAGCTAAGTCAGTACCAGACCCAATGCTTCCAATGCACAAGGACTCTTAAGGCTAAGCAGAAATAGTAGTCAGCCACTCTTCTGCAAGCATCAGTGAAGGCACAGAGATTGTGCTTTGGTACCATTTCCAGGACCACCCAGCGTTCTAACTCCTGAAGATTATCTCCAGTCCCTAGTACCATCCAGGCTTCTTTTCCACGAGGATCTTTGGATCCGGGAAGAACCTGAGTCTCTCTTGCTCAGGAGAACCAGAAACATAGAAAAGTCCACATTAACTCTAGTCCAGTGCATAGAGTTTATCGGAGCGGTTCTTGACTCCGTGCAAGCCAGGGCCTTCCTTCTGGAAGCATGTTTTCAGCCCATGTCTGATCTCATTGCCCATATGAGGCATCCAATCACCATGGCTCACACATGACTGTGGCTGATGGGCCACATGGCAGCATGCACATATGTGGTCAGTCATGCCCAGCTTCATGTGCAACTCCTGTAGACATCTTGGCAATGGTCTGCATTCCTAGCAGGCATCCCTTGGACTGAGTGGTCACGGTACCGAGCCATGTCCTCTCGTCCATAGATTAGTGGCTAGACCCGAAGTCAGAGCTGCAGGGAGTTCCCTTTGTGTCCCCATTACTGTTGCTCACCCTGGTCTCAGATGCATTGGACCTGAGCTAGGGGGCCCGGCTGGGCGAGCTCAACACCCAGGGCCGCTGGCACGATCTGGCCCTTCATATCAACGTCGGGGAGCTCAAGGTGGTGCGCCTGGCCTGTCAGGCATTTCATTCTTGCCCCACCTGAAAGGCAAGGTGGTGCAGATCCTCACGGACAATATGGCTGCAATGTATTACATCAACAGGCAGGGTGGTGCCAGGTTGTCGGCCCTGTGTTGGGAAACGCTCAGCCTCTGGGACTTCTGCATGTGGCATGCCATCCATCTGGTGGCCACCCACCTACCTGGAACCAAGAATATCCTGGCAGATCATCTCAGCAGGACCTTCTTGTCTTGTCACGAATGGTCCCTCCATCTGGAGGTGGTCAGCCTTCTGAAGGTGGGGGACTCCCCAAGTGGACCTGTTTGTGTCCAGATGGAAGAGGAAGTGCCACATATTCTGTTCCCTGCACAGCAGACACAAGGATTCCCTGTCGGACGCCTTCCTGATTCCGTGGTCGGAAATGCTGATGTATGCCTTTCCGCCGGTACCACGTATCCCCAGGGTCCGCTAAAGGCAAAGCAAGACAAAGCATCTCTCATCCTCAGTGCCCCGGCGTGGCTTTGCCAGCACTGGTTTGGCACGCTACTGAGTTTTTCAGTGGCTGACCCACTGCACTTACCTCTCCAGATGGATCTGCTGTCCCAGAATCACGGCAACCTGCTCTACCTGAACCTGGCATTGCTGCACCTGACACCATGGCTTCTGTGTGGAGTGCTTAGCTGCGGTCCAACAGGTCCTGCTGGGTAGCAGAAAGCCTTCCACCAGGGCTACCGGTGTGGCGAAGTGGAAGCACTTCACGTGTAGGGCTTTGGACAAGCACATTTGTTCAGACTTGAGGAAGCCTCACTGCAGGACATCCTGGACTATTGGTTGCATCTTATGCTCCAGGGCTTGCTCTTGCCTTCGGTCAAGGTACAGCTGGCAGCCATTTTGGCAGGTGGCTCTTCACCCATCCCATGATGGTGCCATTCCTGAAGGTTTAAGACGCCTGTATTCACATGTCCGGGACCCAGTCCCCCCGTGGGACCTGAACCTTGTGCTTTTTGAAACTCATGAGCCCCACCTTCGAACCCTTAGCTTCCTGCTCCCTTCTGCTTCTCTCCTAGAAGGTGTCCTTGGTCACTATAACTTCGGCTTGGTGGGTGTCCAAGATCAGGGTGCTGATGTTGGAGCTGCCTTATACAATCTTCTACAAAGACAAGGTCCAGCTGCGTTCACACCCGGCTTTTCTGCCCAAGTTTGTTTCCCAGTTCCACACTGGCCAAGACGTTTACTTACTGGTCCTCTGTCCGAAGCCTCATGCATCAGATGAGGAGTGCAGGTTGCGTACTCTGGAGATTAAATGGGAGCTGACCTTCTACACTGATAGAACATGGCCATTCTGTAAGTCAACGTAATTGTTAGTTGCTGTTGCAGACAGGATGAAGGGTTGCCCAGTGTTAGTCCAGAGAATCTCGTCTTGATCACTGCCCTCATCCGCTGTTGCTACAAGCTGGTGAAGCTGCCCCTGCTGGCAGTCATGACGGCTCATTCTACTAGAGCATAGACGTCTTTGGCGGCCTTCCGGGCGCAGGTGTCGATCCAAGAAATTTGCCAGGCCATCACCTGCTCGTTCGTTCATACGTTCACATCGCACTTTGTGCAGACCCAGCAGGCTCGAGATGATGCTGGCTTTGGCAGAGCTGTGCTACAAACTGCATGATGGTGAACTCTGAGCCCATCTCCATTGATGCTGCTTGTGGGCCATCTAGAATGGAATTCTTCGAGATATGTTGCTCATGTCCATTCGATTACCCACTCTCCTGCCCCTCTTGTTGGAGTTGTCGGCAAGAAGGAACTGAGAGTGCATGGGCCAGCAGCTCCTGATATACTGCGGCATGAGTGCAGCATTCTAGAGGGCTCCACAGCCAGCCCTACGAGTACTGCTATGGCAAAAATCTCTGGCCACGCACGTGGGCGTACGCATACCTAGAATGGAACAGACATGAGCAGCACATCTTGAACAGTTATGAAAAGGTAGGTAACTGTTTTTTCACCTAGCTGCCATCACAGTTTTCTTCTCTTCCCCGCCCCCCCCATACCCAACCACTATAACGTTTAGTAAAGGTGTTTTTCTCCCCCCCCCCCCAACCTTTTTCCTCTTTCAAAATGAGGTATGTTATATGGATGTACAACTTAATCCAGAGTGCTCTGAGGAAAGCCACATTTGAACCTATAGGAATTTTTTCCTTCCTTCATTTGTCCCTCAAGATCTTGTTCTTGGTAGCCGACATCTCAGCCAGGAGTGTAGGGGAACTATGACTCTTATGGCTGACTCATCATACACAGTATTCTATCTCAATAATGTGACACTACATCTATACCCTCAATTCCTACCTTAATCAGGAAATTCACCTCCTGGCATCTTACCCAAGCTTTGCTCTTCAAAAGGAGCAGTGAGCTCCATACACTGTACATAAGAACAGCTCTCCACTCTTTACCCTGAGAGGACTAAGTCCTATGTGACTCCTCGTAGGCTTCTCATCTTGATTGCAAAATGAATGAAAGGGCATCTGATTTCTACCAAAGACTAGAAGTCCATCTTAACCCGTTTTAAAGCTTCGGGTATTAACCCCTGAACTAGGATGATTGCCTGTTCCACCAGGGCTCAGTCTACCTCTGCAGCCCTACTGAAAAGCATACCTGTCTCAGCCATACACAAAGCGGCCACCTAATCTTTGTTAGGCATGTTTTCCCAGCATCGTGCTTTCATGCCTGCTTCTGGAGCTGATGAGGCTTTTGTTGGTGCTGATCTACTGTCCATACTGAATCTGTCTCTTCAGCACCATCCTCCATAATTGAGATCCTGCTCTGGAATCTCTTGAAGTGGAGCACCCAAAGGAACACTAGTTGTACAGTAACTGGAGTGCTTTGAGATGTGTTCCCCCCCCCCCCCCTTATGGGAGCTTCTACCTGCCCTCCTGCCTCAGTCTTCTCTCTGGACTTCAGTGGTTTAGAAGGAACTGGAGTGGTGCAGGACTGCCTAGAGTGCAGGTGCAGATCTGTGGACAGTGCTGATGAACATGTCTGATCAAGAGTGCGTGTGGATGTAAACATCCTGAAGTGGATCACTTACAGGGACACCCTTCTCGAGCTAAGTTAAGTAACCTTTCCATTTATTGTGACAATAGTTCTGAAACAGTGTCACTCTTGATTAGGATTGCAGTAAAGCTGCACTAATGGAAGAGACCAGTGTAGATTAGGAAGTGGTTTTATAGTCCGTGCCAGGCAGGGCTAATGCAGGTGACATTATGCACGCCCCAGGCCAATTAGGGATCTTCGTCATATTCGTAACAGTAGCAAAGCTGGGCCCAAATCTTGAGCTAGGATCATTAAAACTGTATTCTTCCCTGCAGAGCCTTGTTCTCATTGTGAAGATCATGTTTTTTTGGTGGGTATAGTGGGTTGAGTTAGTGAGGTGGCGGTTTTGATTTAATTTTTGAAAGATATTTGGGAGAGTCCTTGACTAAGGAGGAGTGGAGTGACTAACCTGCTGAATGGTTATGAGAGTAGGGACAGCAAGATGGCTGGGACAAGTGGGTGCCACCTTAGTACTCTTCCATCTGTCCTAAAGAGTTAGGTGAAACAATGTGTACAGCACATGATGGGAGCTTGAGTCCCCATTCAAAGGATTTGGCCTGTACCCAGAAGCATTTTGGAGCATTAATTTTATAATGTTGAAAATGTTCAACTTGCAGTTAAGACATGATTTTATCAAATGCATAACATGATTAAAACTAATTTTAGATTTTCCTCAATTATACAATACATTAACTTCACTTAAACTAGAAATTTTGTAACATACAGTCAAAATTTTATAAGCCAGATGCCTGTACCTCAGAAAATCAGAAAACTTTTTTTATTTAGGAGTTTAACTTTAGGGGTAGGTTTGAAAAATTTAGCCTATTGATAAATATAAACCAGTTTCTAAAAACAAAATTTGGCTCAGAAAATTGACAGTTGTCTGAATTATGCTTTTTTTAACACATACATATTAAAACCTTTTCTTTGTAGGTTGATACCTGTGTTAGTAAATGGTATGAAGTACTCAGAAATAGATATTATTCTGCTGAAGGTGAGCAACAATTTCACTTTACTTCTCAAGGAATGTATTCATTTGACTATTCACTTCTAAGTTACTGTGCTAGGGCAGTTTCTACCTAGCAGAAATAGCTTGTACAGTATGGATATAGCTAAGAAGCTGCGCTTATTAATGCATTCTAACACAGAACTAGAATTATTACTGTACAATAAAAAGGATTTCTCTACCTCTTTTTCCTCCTTCCTTCTCCGTTCATGTTTCTAGAAGAATTAGTGGTTTTTTTGGTCAGGTGGCCAGCCCTGAGGTGGCTATGAAGCTGAAGAAGTTGTCATAGTTTTCCCCGAACATATTACCCACTATATTGCCTTTTAAAATATCTTGGGCAAACTGGCTGTACTGTTTCATAATCTGATGGTATAATAACTTGCAAGCATGATTAATGTTTCATTTTTAACAGGGGGATGTTGAAGAAGACGAAGCTATTCCAGATAGTGAACAGGACATAAGGCCTCGTTTTCATCGTTCACGGACAGTGGCTCAGCAGCATGAAGAAGATGGTATTGAGGAAGATGACGACGATGATGATGAGCTTGATGATGATGATACTATTTCTGACTGGAATTTAAGTAAGTCAAACTACTGTGTTAGGTAATGTAAAATCTACAGCTCGTGTAATTCAGAACCCTCCCTTTCTGACTCCTTGTGTGTTTTTAGTGCATTGAACAGAAATGCTGACATTTTTAATTTTGGGATTGCTCTGTTCACATTTCTGAAATCTTTTGATTGCTTGGCACTCTTTCTGTTGCTTAAAAAGAAACTCTGCTGTATAGCTAAATTCACACGTTTGTAACTACTGTATGTTTACCGTAATTGGTTAGTATGGCAAATGGATCCATTGGATGTTTCTGCTCAGATTAATGAAGACTTTCCAGATTTACCCTTCTCACTTAGTGGAAAACAAGTGAATTTAAGTTCCAGAAAGTCTTACAACATCACAAACTATGGCTGATCTGCCTAACGTGACTGGGCATTAAGGAGTAACTTTTTAGTGCTTTAATCTTCTATATTTAAGGCCCTGAGAAAAGCGCAGATTTAAAAAACAAATAAACCCAACAAACCTCCAGCAGTGTCATGGGTAAATGTGTGTTCAGGGGATATGTATGCTGCAGAGTCGTCGTCCACTGTCCACCCCTCCCCTCCCCCCCCGCTGTGAATTTTTCCAGCTGCAGGACTTCTGCCTCCCTTCTGAGGTGCTGGCTACTCATGGGTTGTTAGTTGGACTGATCTCATCCTGGAGGATGGTCCTATCCCATGGAATTGGGGTGGAGGGTGTGCTGGGGTGTATGTCTTGCTGATGGACAGGGTAACAAAAGCCACCTGGATGAACAGCAAGAGCCAGCTTAGCAAATAGATGAATTATGTGGTGCCAGCTCACCTGGCCCTGGGGCAGGGATCAGGGCCCCAGCTCCAGTCCAGGCTGGTTTTACTGCTTCCTCTCTGGCTGGCGGGGGGGAAAGGGGGCAGTGCTGAAGCGACTAGGAGCCTCAGCCCCACCCCACAGTGGCTTCTCACCAGCTAATACTGTGACCAGGATCCATTCTGATCCCTCTGATAAGGCTGGCCTTCCTCACGCCTTTGGTCATGTTTCATGCAGCATCGGTGCTGGCCCCGATGGGGGGATGGATCTTGGTCTTAGCTCCTGGCAGGCCAGCACTGCAGTATCTCTCCTGAGTCTTTTGGGGCCACTGTGGGCAAGGCTGGGATTCATAACTGGCATTTTGTGAGTGCCGCCCCTCATCCCCTGCCAGCTGGACCAAAAACAGCATCAGTGTTCTGGGCCAGGGATTTGCAAATTTTTTTTTTTTAACTCAAGGCTCACCTGTACAGCTGCAGTCGGCACCATGGCCCACTATTAACGCTTCTTGAGGAAATTTATTAATTTTAATTATTTGTAAATATAAACTAGAATGCTGTAATAAACAATTATCAGAAAGGTAGCCGTGTTAGTCGAGATCTGTAAAAGCGGCAAAGAGTCCTGTGGTACCTTATAAACTAACAGGTGTATTGGAGCATAAGCTTTCGTGGGTGAATACCCACTTTGTCGGGGCATGCATCCGACGAAGTGGGTATTCACCCACGAAAGCTTATGCTCCAGTACGTCTGTTAATCTATAAGGTGCCACAGGACTCTTTGCCGTAATAAACAACGTGCGTTTCATTTTCATTTTAATATTAGAAATTCCTAGCAATATGCACTCCAAAAATGCTTCAAGACCTTTAAAATGAAACAGTTTTAGTAAAACTATACTTTAAAAAAAGTTCAGAGCAAAATGTGGTGTTCAAACAGGGAAAACAGTTCTGTATAAAAATGAACAAGCAACAAAACAATTAAAAAAATTGTTAAAACACATTGTGCTGTTTGATTTTTTTTCAAAACAAAATATTGTCCAACTTTGAACACCATATTGTGTGTTCAATATTTTTAGGGTAAAATCTATACTATTGTGCTGTGTGAGTAAAGACCTAACTGTATTCTCTATTAATTAGAAAAGAATCACATTGTAAATAAAAATATAAAGTAACTTACAGACCAGGAGCATTCTTAATGGATAGGAGCATTCTTAATGGGATGGATGTGCCTGCTTCTCCTTGCAAAGTTTTTTCCATCTGGGGACATACGTTAATGAGGGTCAACCTGATATCTTCGGTTTTCAGTCTTTCAGCCAGGTCAAGGTGCAGGCAGTGGATAGCTAGGGGCTGTGTGCTGGGAGGGGTGTAGCTCAGGGTGGAGAAAGAAGACTGATTGCTAGGAGCTGTGTGCAGGCAGGGGGGTAGCTCAGGGTGTGGGGAGGGGCTGTGTCTTAGGGGATGCCAGTGCTGCAGGGCCCAGCCATGTACTCAGTCCCTAATTGGCACAGTGGGGACAGCTCTGCTCTGTCTGGCTGTGTGAACCATGCTGTCCTACATGCACCCAGTGGTTCGTGGGCACCAAGGACATACACCTACCTCAGCCTGGAGGGTGCGGCAGCTGTTACCCAACCCACGTGGGGAAACTGAACTGGACGTACAGAGTTCCTGGTGTCACTGCTCTCCCCTGAGAATATTCCTCTGTCCCCCCAGCAGGTTTGGGGAAGGGATGGTGAGTGGCAATGTCAGGCGCTCGTGCATTCAGGTCGGTTTCCCCACATGGGCTGTGCTGTTAGGTGTCAGAAGCTGCTCTCCCACCGTCCCCTTATCCAGCCCGTGTGAGGAAACTGACCTGGACACACAGTGCCTGGTGTTGCTGCTCACCCCTCTGAAACTCCTCCTATGATGGTGGACCACCCAGGACTGTTGTGGCACACCTTTGGGGCTTGGCCTATGGTTTGAGAACCCCTAGTATGGGCCAGGCTCTGATCCCTTACCTGGGCCATGCTGACTGGTGTCATGTGCTTCATCTTCTTGCTAAGCTGGCTCTGGCTGCTTATGCAGGTGGCATTTATTACCCTTATCAGTGAGATGACATAGAATCATAGAATATCAGGGTTGGAAGGGACCTTAGGAGATCATCTAGTCCAACCCCCTGCACAAAGCAGGACCAATCCCCAATTTTTGCCCCAGATCCCTAAATGGCCCCCTAAAGGATTGAACTAACAACGCTGGGTTTAGCAGGCCGATGCTCAAACCAGATGCCTTTCCCGTCCCCCGTTTGCTGGGATAGGAATGACCTGCCGCCTCTGGGATGCACCATGGAGAGCCACAAGCAGTAATGCCCACTTCTGCCTCCCTGCTGCTGGAAAAATTCATGTTTCAAGGTCTTTGTGGTTTTTGTGGGGGTTTTTTTGTCGTCTCCCCCCCCACCCTTGAGAGCTGGAAACTTTTAAATGCAAGATGAGATTATCAGATAAATTAATTCTAGTAACTGGGGCCAAACATGCCAAACCCATGGTGAAAATGCAGAAATTGGGCTTGTTTTTGGCTTAATTGGCTCGTGAGTTGCTTGTTGGCTAATTTTTGGTTTGTAGCTTGTTGCTGCTTGCTTTTTTTTTGATCGGCTCCCGGCAAGGGCGGGAGAGAGTCCAGGGTGCACAGTGGGCCCACTACAGTGCCAGACTGTATGCTGGTGGGATCTAGTCACATAGTGTGTTGGGGTTCTTGGGGATTGGCTTGTTTTGGCCTTGTTTTGAAATGGGATTAGCTTGATTTTTGGCTTATTGTGAAAGTTGGGGTGCTTATTTACCACATGAAAGTTGGCAACTGTGACTGGGTCTCTAAAAAAAAAAAAAACACAGAATATTTTATTTAAAAATAATCCAGTTGCAAATAGAAAATTGTCATGTATATCACAAAATAATGTGCAGCACCCATGTTCCAGGAATTCCGTTCACTTTTAGAATCCAAAAGTAGATTTGGGCTCTTGATTGATCTTTTCCAGAGATAGTCCAGATGTTAGCTTGTATATTGCTATAAAACATAGTTTAATCTGTATTTTTTCCTTTTTGATTTTGTTGCATTCATTACTGTAAGTGGAATAGTTACCTTTATATATTTAGCTGACTGAAAAGTCATATGTGAAGTTTCCTCTAATTATTTGATTACATAATCTCGGAATTGCTGATTCTATATATAGCAGATTAGAAAGTAAATGGTTTGAAAAGGTTGGTTGACAACTTGTTTTCCTTATATCTGAGCAGGTTGAATGAATGTATATGCTATAGTTTTGGTTTAGCTGTAAGTGTTTGTCATACTGTAATTCCTCACTTTAACGTTGTCCCAGGTTAGGTTGTTTCGTTGTTACGTCACTGATCTATTAGAGAACATGGTTGTTTAAAGTTGCGCTGTGGTGAAAGTAAAGCCGAAGATTTATTGGTACGGGGGCCGGCTCTGGCCCCTGGAAGGGGCAGGGCTGGGGGGTCAGTATCCCCTAGCCGGCCCTTCCACGCTGCCTGGCCTACCCCGGGCCCTTTTAAATTGCCAGCCCATTGATGGCCGGGGGAGGATGGGGCAAAAGGGGCAACGACATTAAAGCGCTGCCATGACAGTGCTTTAAGCAGGGTCCTTTAAAGACAGATGGATACAGGCCAGTACTGGCCGCCACTTTTTACTGGTATGCCATACCCGCCCGTACCGTCTTACTTTAACTCCTGAGTTGCGCTATGGTCCCTTATAACGTTGTTTGGTAGCCACCTGCTTTGTCCACTGGTTTCAGGAAGAGCAGCCCATTGGAGCTAGCTGGTTGGGGCTTGGAACCAGGGTGGGCCGGCAGCCCCCTTAAGTTCCCTGTGCGGTAGCTGTCCAGCAGGTTATCCATTGCTGGGCAGTTAAGGTGTCCTTCCCCCCCACTGCCGTGTACTGCTCCTGCCCTCTGCCTTGGAGCTGCTCCCAGGAGCCTCCTGCTTGTTGGGGGCTGGGGGAAGGGAAGAGGGGTGCTGATGTCAGGGGTCCCCCCGCTCCTGTACTCCATCTCCACAGAGCAGGGGGGACAGGACTCTGGACAGAGGGAGCTTATTGGCAGCAGCTGCTGTCTCAACTTGCTGATCTATTTAAAAAGGCAGTGTACTTAGAGTGGAGTCAGCATACTTAAAGGGGCAATGCACATCTCTCTCTCTCTCGCACATTCTCCCCCCCCCCCAGCACTTTGGAAAGTGGAGGGAGTGGTGCGCTCCAGTGGGATAGCGTGCATTCATCATCACGTTCAGTTTCTTCAGGGAATGTTTGCAGCCACTGCCATGTGTCTGTTGTGTCTCCTCCCTCCATTTGTATAGCCTCCCACTCTACAAGGCTGCATTAACAACGTGTTAACCCTTGAGGGCTCAGACGAGTTTTAGTTGATCATTTAGAAGTAAGGCATTCCCTCGGAAATATCCCATCCTCTGACTCCACCACCTCAACTAAGCTTCACAATCATCATTGCTGTGTACAGTATTAAATTTTGTTTAAAACTTCTAGACTGTGTTTGTGGGGAAAAAAAACTTCCCTGGAACCTTCCTCCCCTTCGCGCCGCCCCCCCCCCCCAGTTTGCATTAATTCTTATGGGGAAATTGGATTTGCTTAACATCGTTTTGCTTAAAGTAGTATTTTTCAGGAACAGAACTACAACAATAAGCGAGGAGTTACTGTACAAAATTATGATAGAGATCTTTGTACTTGGTAGGAGTGTGAAACTATTTCATGAGGCTTGAAGTGTCACTCTTCTCACTAACAACTTAGTCTTTCCCACTTTTAGTAAAAAAAGGAGTACTTGTGGCACCGTAGAGACTAACAAATTTATTTGAGCATAAGCTTTCGTGAGCTACAGCTCACTTCATAGGATGCATTCGGTGGAAAATACAGTGGGGAGATTTATATACATAGAGAACATGAAACAATGGGTGTTACCATACACACTGTAATGAGAGTGATCACTTAAGGTGAGCTATTACCAGCAGGAGGGCGGGGGGACGGGACCTTTTGTGGTGGTGATTAAGGTGGGCCATTTCCAGCAGTTGACAAGAATGTCTGAGGAACAGTTTGGGGGGGAGGAGGGATAAACATGGGGAAATAGTTTTACTTTGTGTAATGACACATCCACTCCCAGTCTCTATTCAAGCCTAAGTTAATTGTATCCAGTTTGCAAATTAATTCCAGTTCAGCAGTCTCTCGTTGGAGTCTGTTTTTGAAATTTTTTTGTTGAAGAATAGCCACTCTCAGGTCTGTAATCGAGTGACCAGAGAGATTGAAGTGTTCTCCAACTGGTTTTTGAATGTTATAATTCTTGACATCGGATTTGTGTCCATTTATTCTTTTACGTCGAGACTGTCCAGTTTGACCAATGTACTTGGCAGAGGGGCATTGCAGGCACATGATGGCATGTATCACATTGATAGATGTGCAGGTGAACAAGCCTCTGATAGTGTGGCTGATGTGATTAGGCCCTATGATGGTGTCCCCTGAATAGATATGCGGACACAGTTGGCAACAGGCTTTGTTACAAGGATAGGTTCCTGGGTTAGTGGTTCTGTTGTGTGGTTTGTGGTTGCTAGTAAGTATTTGCTTCAGGTTGGGGGGCTGCCTGTAATCAAGGACTGGCCTGTCTCCCAAGATCTGTGAGAGTGATGGGTCGTCCTTCAGGATAGGTTGTAGATCCTTGATGATGTGTTGGAGAGGTTTTAGTTGGGGTCTGAAGGTGATGGCTAGTGGCGTTCTGTTTTCTTTCTTGGGCCTGTCCTGTAGTAGGTGACTTCTGGGTACTCTTCTGGCTCTGTCAATCTGTTTTTGATTATCACTGCAAAAGGTCCTCCCACTCCCTCCCCCCTGCTCTCCTGCTGGTAATAGCTCACCTTAAGTGATCATTCTGGTTACAGTGCGTATGGTAACACCCATTGTTTCATGTTCTCTGTGTATATAAATCTCCCCACTGAATGCATCTGATGAAGTGAGCTGTAGCTCACGAAAACTTATGCTCAGATAAATTTGCTAGTCTCTAAGGTGCCACAGGTACTCCTTTTCTTTTTGCGAATAAAGACTAACACAGTTGCTACTCTGAAACCACTTTTAGTGTTGCTCCATTTTGGGATTGCTTAATAGTAACTATTCTGTGAAATGGAATACTTTCTCCCTACAACTAAACAAGGGTTTAATCTCTGTTCTATGGTTGGTTATTTGATCTTGAGTAGAGAAAGCTGCCCGTCCATGGCTATGTAGCCCATAAATGCAATGTGACTGTTTTTCCTTGGAATGTGATTTGTGGTTCCAGAATACAATGGCTATTTATGCACTACAGTGAAACAGAAGCATTGCTGCACTGCTCCCCCTATTGCCCTAAAATGTTAGTGTAAGGCTAAGGTGGTTTGAAATGAAGAGACACAATGTAGTAGTGGGTATTATAATACATTCAGATTTACAATATGTTAATTTTCAGGGAAGTGTTCTGCTGCTGCATTAGATGTCCTTGCCAATGTATTTCGTGATGAACTTCTGCCACACATTTTGCCCCTTTTGAAAGAACTGCTGTTTCATCCAGAATGGGTGGTTAAAGAATCAGGTATCCTGGTTCTAGGAGCAATTGCTGAAGGTAAGACAAATTTGCACTCATGCTATAGCAGAATTCTAGTATGACTAACCCAGTCGTCTCCAACCTTTTTAGACACAAGATCACATTTTAAATTTAAGTGCAACCCAGGATCTCCCCTGCCCCGCTCACTCCATCTTCCCCCTCTCTCTGTTGCTACCTGTCCCCCACCCTCACTCACTCTCACTGGGCTGTGGCAGAGGTTTGGGAGTGGGTGCGGACTCTGGGCTTGGGCAGTGGGGTTTGGAATGTGGGAGGGGCCTCCAGGCTGAGCCTGGAGCAGGGGGTTGGGGTGAGGAGTGCAAGCTGTGGAAGGGAGTTTGGGTGCAAGAGGGGGCTCTGGGCTGGGGCAGAGTGTTAGGGTGCATGAAGGGGTTCGGAGTGCTGGCTCTGAGAGGGGGATCAGGGCTGGCGGACTCCCACCGGGCAGTACTTACTTCGGGCAGCTCCCGGGTAGTGGGGCTAAGGCAGGCTCCCTGCCTACCCAGGGCCTGTGGCGCTGCTGCAGTTCCCAGCTAATGGGAGTTGCGGGGCAGTGCTTGCATGCAGGAGTAGCGTGTGGAGAACACCTCCCCTCTCATGCAGGTGTGCTGGCCACTTCCAGGAGCAGTGTAGGGCTGGGGAAGGCAGGGAGCCTGCCTTAGTAGGTCACTTGTGTGTGGTAGTGTTTTGTTTTTGTGTTTGTTTTTTTTTTCTCTCCCTGTTCTGTTCATTCCTCTCTGAAGCACCTGGCATTGTTCACTGTTGGAAGACAGGATACTGGGCTAGATGGATCATTGGTCTGTCAAAGTATAACCATGTTTTATGTTCTTAATTTTTGTTTTTTTAAAAAATCACCTATTTTGAATAATATGACTAAAAACGGTTAGGAAAACTGATATTTTAGTTGTTAGTTCAAAGAGTATTTTAAAAAGTCTTAAATTAATTTTGTAGGACATTCTGAAGCACAATCATAAAAGCATGTTTGTCCTAATATAGAGTGGTGAAAAAAATTAAACTTAAAAACAATAAATCTAAACTGTTAAACAAAATAAGCTACTATGAGACTCAGCTTCTCATTGTTTGAAAAGTTTGGGTTGGTTATGCCTTCAGGTTTAAAGAACATTTGTAATATGCTTGGTATATTTTAGTCCTTGTATGACATTTCTGTTTGGTTAGCTGTTTGCAAGGATTGGAATCTTTCTCTCTGATTTGATTACTGGTTCAGGGCTAGTGCTTGGGAAAGCTTATTAGTATGCCTAAGTGTTTATAGTCAAAGATGCTGGATTTCTAAAATACTGGTGTATTTGTGTTGGTAAAATATAAATTTCCAGCTGTGACTCTAGCCGCCTCTCATCATCTTCTCTCAAATATGTCTACCTTCTTCCACATTGCTTGTTATGCCCTTCTAAAAGCTGTATGCCATATGCACCTTACTCAGATTCTACTAAAAACTCATTATCTACTCATTAAGGGTACCTTTTAAAACAAAGAAAAAACAGTAATCACCATCAAGGTATGTCTTACAGACTTATCACCTATTTCTCTTGCCTTCTCCTTCCCACCCATCCCTTTTTATCACTATCACTTGTTGTGTAATCAGCAAGGTTAAGATTTTGTCAAGGTTATTTTTAGTAAAAGTCAGGGACAGGGTTGTGGGTAATAAACAAAAAATCATGGAAGCCTGTGACCTGTCAGACTTCTACTAAAAATAATGGGGGAGGCACCTGACTGGGGGATGCTACGGGAGGAGGGGGGTCTAGCATCCGCAGCCCTGGTGACTGGACCTTCCGGATACCCCCTGCCCTTCTGGTCTCTCTTCCCCCCTCTCCCCCCCCCCCCCCCCCGCCTTCCCCTTCCCCAGGCAGCTGGAGACGGAAGTGGAAAATAACTTGCTTGTGACTGTGCAGTGCATGCAATAAAAGCAATACCATGTCCTCAGGAGGTGGGCTTGTGAAACTGAATAATGATTATAAAACTTCACTAATTACAACAAAATTATGGAAAATATTTAAAGTGACCCACTCTTGAAAAATCTAGTATTTCTTGTTACTCTCTTACTCCCCCATTCTGTTCAATTACAATTATGTTTAATAGAGTGTTAGCCAGCTCTGAGGGTTAGAGACTTTTTGTAGAATTTCCAAGCTGGTTTTCCTGGTTTTTTTTATGGTATATATCCTATATTTGTAGCCCTAACTTTCATGAAATGTTGATGTTTAAACTGACACACAATCCCTTACTTCCTCCAGTTTAGCAGTACTTTCTTTTGGCATTAATTTAGGGCTTAATGTAGCTGTAGCCAATCCCAAACCTTGGATCAATGTCATTTTGAGTCTATTATATAGCCCTGGAATTACACTTAAGTCTAGCACTTACAAATTTACCACCTTCACTGATATTAAAAGATAGTAAAAGTTAAGGGTATGTTAGAAAACAAAAAGCAAGGAAGATCAAAGCTTAATTTGTTTTCAGTATATAGGCAGAATAAGGTGTTGAAATGTTTTCATCCTACCTTGATGATGAAACTTTAATGTGTATGTTTTACTCTACAACTGACTTTGGGAAATTCAGAGTTTAATAACTGAGTCAAGTATCAGAGGGGTAGCCATGTTAGTCTGTAGCCACGAAAACAAGGAGGAGTCTGGTGGCACCTTAAAGACATCTGAAGAATGCATCTGAAGAAATGGGTTTTTTACCCACAAAAGGTTATGCCCAAATAAATCTTAGTCTTTAAGGTGCCACCAGACTCCTTGTTGTTTTTACAGTTAAAATGTGTGAAAAATCAAAAAAATTTCATTTTGGCTAGACCACAAATTTTTTTTTTTTTGTTTTATCAGCAAAACCAAAACAAAACAAAAAGTTCTTGGAGTGCTTGCTCATCTCGATTCCATTTTAGGTGTGCACGTGTGCAGACTTCAGAGATTTTTTGCCTTAGCCATATCCGTAGGGCCGGCTGTGGTGCCCTCTTGAGTGCCATGCTCATGCGTCGGTATATTAGGCGCCGCTGGCCCTTTCAGATCCTTCTTACCACCCATGGCAGCTGGTCAGAGAACCTTTCCCTTGCCTAGTAAGGGTTAGTGATTCTTCTACTTCAGTCTTCAAGGCTTAAGGCCTTGTAAATAGTTTTACGTTAGTTAGTAAGTAGTTATGGAGTGTAGCTAGAGTCCCAGTGGGGACTTTGCCCCAGTCTCCATGTTTTAAGCCCTGCTTTGATTGAAACAGGCCTATGCCTTTTAGTGACCCCAATAGCAGCTACGTCAAGTGCTTGGGGAGAATCACATGTGAAGGAGAAGTGTCGCATCTGTGAGAACTTTCGTCCCAGAACTCGGAAAGAGCGAGACATCCGTTTGAGGGGAGGCTGCTCTCAGTCCGGCATCTGAACCTTCCCGGTCAGACTCTGCCCCTAGCACCTCGGTGCGCAGTGCACCCCTGGCACCAGGCTACACCCAGCACTGCTCCTCGATGTTGGTGCCTAAGAAAATGTCGAAGAAGAGCGGCTCCGTGGCACAGAGCAAGAAGGGCAATGGATCTGGTTCTGGCTGCCAGCCCACACTGGAGCCATATGGACGACCCCCACCCCCCACCCCCTGAAGGATCCAGCACCAGAAGGGCAAAGGTCCAAGCCTGAAGGGGAGTTGAACCCCTCGTCTTTAAAAGGTGAATCGCCGCCAGTACGTGAGACCAGTGTGGCTTCTGCAACAGCAGGGTGGAAACAGTGGCAATGGCTTGCTCAGTGGCAGTACTGGAACCTGTGGGGTGCACCTGTTATGTCAGTCCCGTAGTCCCACCATTCCTCCCAGGGTGCATCAGACAAGCTGCCCCCAGCTCAGCTGGCACCCGAATCACAGCATGGTGCCAAATCCGACATGGGGTCAACACAGTGGGCCCCGACGCCCAAGGAGCCATCTGCGGACGAGTAAGGATGAGCAGACCCTCCCCCTGCTGTGCAGTCATCTTTGTTGTCTCTGGATGAAGTGGTGGCAGGCCCCTCACAAACAAACAGCCCCTCCTCAGATGTCTTCAAAGAGCACAGGCCTTGCTGGTGGCTGCCAACCTGAATTTGGAGATTGAGGAGCTAGCTAGGAGGAGTCCAATCTCTTTAATGTTATACCCTTCTCCATCCCAGCCTGTGTTGCAATGCCCATCCACCCAGGGGTCCTTAAAATTGCCAAGTCTGTGTGGCAGAGCCCCTCTTCCATTCCCCCTGTGTCTGAGTACCTGTACAACCATCCTCTAGCAGGATGCCCAGTCATGCCTGCCCCTTCCGTTGACGGCAGACAAGTGGCGCACCAAAAAATAAAGATGCCAAGAGGCTGGACTTGTTTGGCAGAAAAATTTATTCGACAGCCAGCCTGTAATTTCAGGTGTCTTACCCATGAGTCCCTGCTAGGCAGGTATAACTTCAACCTGTGGGACATCATCAGCAAGGAGGGCCTCCCACAGGACCGAGCCCAGGCCTTAGCTGCCTTGGTGGATGAAAGCAAAGCAGTGGCGAGAGTTGCCCTCCAGATGGCCTGGGGCTCCACTGACTTGGCAGCCAGAATAGTCACCTCCGTGGTAGTCTCTGCTGTCCCTGGAGATGCAGACTACCCTTCCGTTTGACGGAGATGGGCTCTTTTCGGAGCTGACTGATGCATGGCTCCACACCCTTAAAGACTCCCATACCACCCTCCATTCTTTGGGCCTTCACGCTCTTCAGCAGGCTAGAAAACCTTTCCGTCCGCCTCCGTTGAGGTCCTGGGGTGTCCCCTGGTCCAGCTCCTACAGAAAGGAGGACAGAGACAAAAAGGATTTTAACTGTCTCACCTTTCATCTTCCCGTTCCTCTGCCCAGCCTGGTTCTTCCAGAGGCCAAGGAAGCCAGAAGCAGGCATTCTGAGGATGCGTCTGTGGACTGTGCCCCAGTCACTTCACAGGATCCACTCCCTTGCTCTTTCTCAACCGCCTGCGCCCCTTACAGTTGGCCTAGTCACCGCTGACCTCAGACCATTGGGTGCTCATAATATCTTTGGGCTACACCCTGCAGTTCGTGGCTGGCCCTCCCTTCCTTCCAATCCCTCCCTGTCCATCTTCAGGGAACTTTCTCATGAGCAACTCCTCGTTCAGAAAGTTGAGAGCCTTTGGTCTCTCGTCAGCCCCAAGAGCGTTTACAAAGTGCATAACGCCATTGGCTGCTTATCTGAGGTGTGCAAATTTATCCATACCTTGATGACTGGCTAATAAACGGCCGGTCCCAGGATCAGGTGCGGCGGCATCTCGATCTGGTTTGCTCCAACTGTCGCGAGCTGGGGCTGTTGATAAATGAGAAGACATCGATCTGAATGCCTGTACAACACTGACTTAATTGGAGCAGTCCTTGCTTCTACTCAGGCCAGAGCCTTCCTCCCTGAAGCTCTGTTTCAAGCCATGGTGTAACTGATCTCATACATGCAAGCCCACCTCTCACCACCGTACTCGCGTGCCTATGATAGTTGGGCCACATGGTGGCCTGCACTTATGTGGTCTGGCACACACGGCTCTGCTTCAGACCTCTATGGGCTTGGCTGGCATTGCTCTGTCCCCAACAGACACAGCATGGACTGTGTGATCAGGGTCATGGACCATGTACTGTCGTCACTCTCTCATGGTGGTGGAATCCTGCATCGGTGTAGGAGGGGGTTCCCTTCATGGCTCCATCCCTGTCAGTGACCCTAGGACCTACAGTGGGGAGCCCAACTGGACGAGCTCAGCACACAAGGTTGTTGGTCCAGGTACAGTTGCTCCCTGCATATCAACGTTAGGGAGCTCTGAGTGGTTTGCCTGGCCTGCGAAGTCTTCCTACCTCACATGAAAAGCAAGATGGTCCAGGTTCTGACTGACGATACTGCAGCTATGTTCTATAGCAACAAGCAAGGCAGGACCAGGTTGTCTGCCCTTTGCCAGGAAGCCCTCAGGCTCTGGAACTTCTGTATACAACACATCGTCCATCTCGTAGCCACACCCTCCCAGCACCAGGAATGTTTTGACAGAATGCCTTATCAGGACCTTCTTGTCTCGCCACAAATGGTCCCTTCATCTGGAAGTGGCTAGCTTCATCTTCCAGAGGTGGGGAACTTCCCAGGTGGACCTGTTCACGTCCAGCACGTGTTCTGCTTGTTCTGGGGGATCGACAGAGGCTTCCTGTCAGATGCTTTTCTGTTCCCATGGTCGGGCGCTCTGTTGTATGCCTTCTCTCCGGTGCCACTGATTCACAGAGTCCTCATGAAAATCAAGCAGGACATGGTGAAGGTGATCCTTAGCACCAGCTTGGCCGTGCTAGTACTGGTTTGGCACTCTGCTGGACCTCTCAGTGGCTGCTCTATTATGGCTGCCGCTCAGGCCGGACTTGCTGTCCCAAACCATGGCAGTCTTCTGCATCCAAACTTGACGATACTGCACTTGACAGCTTGGCTGCCGCATGATTAAATGCGGAGGAGCAGGAGTGCTTGGCTGTTGTGGAGCAGGTCCTGTTGGGCAGCAGAGAGCCCTCCACCAGTGACCTATTTGGCTCAAAGGAAGCAGTTTGGTTATTGGACCTCGAATAAAGGTATTTGGCCTGAGCCGGTGTCATTGAAGTTGATTCTGGCCTACCTTCTGGACCTCCAGCTCGAAGGACTGTCCTTTTTGTTTATCAAGGTCCACTTGGCTGTTGTTTTGGCCTTCTGTCTTTTGCTTGAGGGTAAGTTGGTTTTTGCCCAGGACGTGACTTTTAGGTTCCTCAAGGGCCTCGAGTGCTTCTACCTGCATGTCAGGGACCCCGTTCCATCAAGGGACCTGAATCTTGTGCTGTCATGGCTCACTGAACCCCTCCCCCCCCCCCTTAGAGCCTCTGGCTTCCTGCTCTCTCCTTCGCCTGTCCTGAAAGGTCGTGTTACTAGTTGCGATAACATCTGCCCGCCAGGTGTCCAAGATTAGGGCGCTTACCTCAGAACCACCCTATACGGTCTTCTACAAAGACAAGGTCCAGCTGCAGCCACACCTGGCTTTCCTGCCCAAGGTAGTCTCGCAGTTTTCCTATGGGCTGGGACATTTACTTACCTGTCTTTCCCCCCCCCCCCCCCCCAAAGCTACATAAGTCGGAGGAGGAGCACTCCCTAGACGTCAGGAGGGCACTAGGCTTCTGCATTGAAAGGACCAAGCCATCCTGCAAGTTGACGCAATTATTCATCATAGTGGCCGACAGGATGAAAGGCTGTCCGGTGTCCACTCAAAGAATTTCTTCTTGGGTCACTGCCTGTATTCACTGCGATCAGGCCCGGGTTCCACCTCTGGCAATCGTAACTGCCCATTCAACCAGGGTGCAAGTCTAAGAAAATTTGAAAACTCTACAAAACCACTGGGGGAGATATAGGTGCCCTAATACCCTATAGTGCTGTGGTTGGAGGATTTGCCTGGGATGTAGGAGATCCAGATTCAGGTCCCTATTCTGCCTGATTTGGAGCAGGGATTTGAACTTTTGTAGATGAGTGATACTAATTACTAGGATACAGTGTGATTGGCATGGGACTCTGTCTTTCTCCTGTTGAAGCTGTTCTATTTTTGTTTAGCTACTTAAATATTAATTGGGCCAGAGGGAGTGAGAGTGACTCTATCGTCCAGTGTTTAGGGGACTCCCTCTCCACCTTTTATTTATTTATTCTAGATGAAACTGTTCGAGTAATTCATGTCAAATTCACAAATAGGTTTTGGTCAACTCTGAACTGCAGTTTTGGTAAATAAACTATTTGTCCAAAAATTTTCACGTAGCTCTACTCATTAGTATTGCTTAATGGCAACCTTTTTTAATGGATATGTCTTATTTTGTCAAGAGTCTCTTGCATAAATGCCTACTGCTCATTCATCATCATTCCTGTCTTGTCCGACATGTTGTGGCACTGATCTTGTCTGATTCTCCCTACCTCTGTTCACCTACTCTTTTTCTCCCCTCTTTTTCCTTTCTTGGGAGCTCTGGGAAAAGCAGGTCTTAACTGTGTAGTGCACCCGTGGACTAAGAAATGTGGTACTAGTTGGTTGGGCTGAAAGCAGTTAGGCAGCTCTGCTCCCTGCGGTCGCTACTCAGAAATTGAAAGGGTAGGGATATTGGTAGGAGTGGTCTTGATCTCTGTTTTGGATACTTACAATGGAGAGCAGAGAGGGAGTAGGACAGCCTAACTCTCCTTAACACAGGAAACTGGCAGTATTAATGATCCACCATTAAGGAGTAGACCCTTAGGGAACTGTAGCCCATATTCTTATAACTGAGGCGCTAACCTTCTGTGTCTTATCAAACAAAAGTAAATTAACACAAACTTGCAAACTAATTTTATTAAGCAGATGTGCTTGTTAAACTACTGTTAGGACACCAAGGCTTTTGAGTATCATGGGAGCAGTGGAAGATATTGATGATTTTGGATGAAAATGGATTGACAAGTTGCAAAAAGTAATAAATTGTTGTCGCACAGATAGTAAGATCTTCCAGGCCCGATGAGCTTGATTGCATATTGGCAAGATTGTCTTTTTTTTTTTTTGGGACACCTTTCAGAATGTCTCAGAGAAGAGAGAAATATTAAGCCAGAGTTACTTTAAGCCTTTCTAACAGCAGTATTTTACATTACATATTTTTGTGTTTGTAGGTTGCATGCAGGGTATGATTCCATATCTTCCTGAACTAATCCCTCACCTTATTCAGTGCCTCTCTGATAAAAAGGCTCTTGTGCGCTCCATTACATGCTGGACTCTTAGCCGCTATGCACACTGGGTAGTTAGTCAACCCCCAGATACGTACTTGAAGCCATTAATGACAGAGTTGCTAAAACGTATCCTTGATAGCAACAAGAGAGTACAAGAAGCTGCCTGCAGGTAAGTCAAAGTTATTGTCTATTGTACTTTTAGTAACTTTTTTAAAAAATAAATAAAAAGGCCTAAACACTTTTTTAAAATATTTTTCTCTGTATAGTGACCTTTACCCCAAATGTGGTAGGGTTCATAAGTCCCTCTTGATTATTTTAGTTGATTTTGAGATGTCCAGTTTGATCTTTAAATGTGTTGATTACTGCACTAAAGAACTTTATTACAATAAGGGAAATTTTGTCTGTATGCAGTAGCTGATTTTCATTAAGTAGTAATTTTGATTTGCCTTAAAAGGGAAGGCTAACTTTGTTACTGATTTGCATTCTTTTATGTGCAAGGTCAGTGGCAATGAAAATGAAAAACAACTAATGCTAGAACAGAATTATGTAAATAGATTAGGTCTGATTCAGGATTTTTGAAATTGTGGGTCACAACTCTTGCAGGGGCCATGAAAGGAGGTCTTGAGAGGCTGTGCAATAATATAACTTTATTTTTAAAAACACAGCAAACTTAAAATTGCTCCTTAAAATGGACAACTCTGTGTAAGCTTTTGTACCCAGGAACCCTACTAACTGTTTCAGTGTAGGCTATTGCTGGATATGATTGTGTGCAGCGGGCTGAGAGTCTCTGCTACTAAAACAGTATTAAATCTATAATCTTCAGGTGCTTGGATTTACTATTTTAATTATATTTGTATTCACCTGATGCCTAAAGACCCTAGCCAGGATTCAGAGCCCCATTGTGCTAGGTTCTATACAAAATTGAATAGACACATCCTTGTGCAAAAGAACTTACTCTTACGAAATAGACAGATAACAGACACAACATACTACAGCAAAATATTTACAAGTACAAAACTTATTAAACATTTTTCCTTTTTATTTCCTGAAACCTACCCACCTATTTAGCCAATCTGATATGCTGTTCACATAAAATCCTTTCTCCCTGCCCTCCTACAGGGATAACTTTCCATTCTTTATAGAATGAGCAGGAACCTGCTGATATCAGAATGTCCACTTCAGACGTTATTACATACATGCACGCGTAATCCAAACTGGTAATGACAAAATGTACAGTTAATTAGAGCTCTGGTGGCTGTAATCACTGAGGACCATGGGCAGTGGTAAAGGGATAATTGGGAAAGTTGGATTATTTAATGAAATAATCCGTGGCAAACTGTCATAGTGATGGCTTGCAAGAAAAAATATAAAGCAGCATGGTTTTACATACATTGAGCCAATACCATGGGTTGTAGTATATTCTGAAGCATTGGGTGCTAAGAGTATGAGCCCTTCAGAGTTGCTGCAGCATTTAGAAATCAAACATCTTTGAAAAATAATCCCGAGAGTGAGTTGAATGACCAAGCCTTGTTGATTTCCCAAGGCTTCATGTTTTTTCACAGAGTGGTAGTGTCAATAGAGTCTTTCAGGCATCTTATTTGCTATCTTTACTAATTGCACAAAAGTATAAGACTCAGCATTGCAGAAAATGTTGTTCTCTGTGCAGCAGACAGGATTTCAAGGCCTGGAGCAGCTACCATACTGAAAAGTGCCATTGTTATATAATACTGCCTATTTTCAGATCTTTGTAATTTCTACATAACCCCAAACATAAAACTTCTCTTACCCAAGAAGTTTCTTACTGGCAATCCCCAGCCCAAGGGGGTGTTGTAGCTGTACAATTCTAACACACTGGCTTTTTAATGCCTATTAGAAGGAATATCTGTGGGTTCCAAGTAACATAATCACTGCCCACCTATAGTGTGTGCTACAATTCCATTGTGATGTAGGAAAATGGTTTCTATAACTGAGTGTGGTAGAAAAGGGGCATGATCACTTTTTTTCTAAAGGGAGTAACTTTTTAGCATCCAGGACAGACAGTAGTATATTAATCGGTATTTTTTTGACCCAATCCAGGCCAATAAAATCTTTGTGCTTTCCAATCATACGTGTAAATGTACTTGTGGAATGGCATGTTCCATCTTGATTCCCTTGGAGCCTAACTGCATATAGTGTGTGTCATAAATATAAAGGGAAGGGTAACCACCTTTCTGTATACAGTGCTATAAAATCCCTCCTGGCCAGAGGCGGCAACATGTTACCTGTAAAGGGTTAAGAAGCTCACGTAACCTGGCTGGCACCTGACCCAAAGGACCAATAAGGGAACAAGATACTTTCAGATCTTGGGGGAGGAAAGGCTTTTGTTTGTGCTCTTTGTTCACTTGGTTGTTCTCTCTTGGGACTGAGAGAGGCCAGACAGAAATCCATCTTCTCCAACCCATCCTAATCCAAGTCTCCAATATTGCAACCAGTATAGGTAAGCCAGGCAAGGGGGATTCGTTTATCTTTTGTTTTGTTTTATGTGATTTTTTTCTCTGTGTTAAGAGGGAGGTTTATTCCTGTTTTCTGTAACTTTAAAGTTTTGCCCAGAGGGGGATCCTCTGTGTTTGGAATCTGAATACCCTGTAAAGTATTTTCCATCCTGATTTTACAGAGGTGATTCCTTTACCTTTTCTTTAATTAAAATTCTTCTTTCAAGAACCTGACTGATTTTTTTCATTGTTCTTAAGATCCAAGGGTTTGGGTCTGTGTTCACCTGTACCAATTGGTGAGGATTATTATCAAGCCTTCCCCAGGAAAGGGGGTGTAGGACTTAGGGGGATATTTTCGGGAAAGATGTCTCCAAGTGGTCTCTTTCCCTGTTCTTTATTTAAAATGCTTGGTGGTGGCAGCATACTGTTCAAGGCCAAGGCAAAGTTTTTACCTTGGGGAAGTTTTTAACCTAAGCTGGTAAGAATAAGCTTAGGGAGTCTTTCATGCGGGTCCCCACATCTGTATCCTAGAGTTCAGAGTGAGGAAGGAACCCTGACAGTGTGTATCTATATAAAACTGCTCTATTTTTCCCAATACTGGGAAAAAATCTGTTCCCTCTACTGGCTCTTTTTTTTTTTTTTGCGCCACTTCTGCTTTCCACGTCTGTTTTTTATATCCATTTTGTCTTAGATCATGAGCTTTTGAGGGCAGGGACTGCCTCTTCATTAGATTTAGACATTGTCAGGCACGGTGGAGTTGGCCTCTAGATGCTGCGATAGTACAAATAAATACCCCATTATAGAACTGAACTGATGGACAGCTTTTGTCAGAGTTCCTGCTGCTTCAGTTAACCAATTGTAGCTAAACTTATAATAGTACTTCTGGTTTTCCCCATATGCATTATAGGCTTTAAGGGAATGTCTGTCTGAATTTTGTATTCACGAGAAATGTTAGAATTTGGTCCTTTTAAACTTTTAGTTGCAAGATTTGATTGCCTGGATATCAGTGCCATTGTAGAAACACATTTAGATTAATTTTAAAGGGGCAAACCGTTTATCTAAGGATATATCTTCACTGTGAGTGGGGGTAGCTCAATCTAGCTATCATTGAGCTAGTGTGCTAAAAATAAAGTGTAGCAGAGCAGGGGCTAGCTGACCCAAGTGTGCGCCCATCACGGATGCTAGGTACATGGGTTGGTTAGCCCTTCCAGATGCTTTCACTGCTGTGGCTACATTCTATTTTTTTGCACACGAGCTCTGATTGAGCTAGCAGGAGTATATCTTCTTGAGGTGGAAATCGCATCTAAATGGAAATGTCACCTTCTTAATTATATTGATTTAACAATCTGACTTGTTTTGCTCCTTAGTGCCTTTGCTACTCTAGAAGAGGAGGCTTGTACAGAGCTTGTTCCTTACCTTGCATATATACTTGACACTCTGGTCTTCGCATTTAGTAAATACCAGCATAAGAATCTTCTCATCCTTTACGATGCCATAGGAACTTTAGCGGATTCTGTAGGACATCATCTAAACAAACCAGTAAGTATTATTTGTATTATGTATAAACCACTGTCATAGTGAAACAGTAACATCATGACTATCCTACTGCAGTACAGTGTATAAGATTTTAAAAGAAAACTTTATTAAAATCTATATAATAAAAAAACCCCTGACCTTTCTTTTACACTGCCGCAAAGGATGCACTTGGATTACTAAATATACTAATATTTTCTGTTTTAAATATAGGGAGTCATACCTATAGAATCTTTCAAAAAAGAACACGTTTAAATGCAGTTAGTGTATAGGGCAGTGGTTTCCAAACTGGGGTTCGCAGAACATTACAGGGGGTTCACCAGAAAAATTTCACTAATGGTGGCCAGAGGACCCCAGGCATTGGAGGCAGCAGGTGGGACCCAGTTGCAGGGCAGATAGCACGAGCCCCAGGGAGAGCGGGGCAGGGCGGTTGGGGCTGGCAGCCCGAACCTGCCCCCGTCAGCGCGGGAACCAGCAGCCTGAACCCCGGTGTTGTGCATGGGGCTGGCAGCCCGAGCCCCAGGAAGAGCGGGGCTGGGCAGTTGGGGCTGGCAGCTCAAGCCCCGGCGGTCAGTGGGACCTGCAGGCCGAGCTCAGTTGACTGGGGCGGTCAGTGGGATCCAGCAGCAGGAGCCCCACGGAGTGTGGAGGAAATTTAAACTTAAACCCCTGGAAATAGTCCTTTTTAGGACGGGGTTTATGAGGATTTCACAATTTAGTGAAAGAGGTTTGCGGGCTGTTAAATTTTGGGAACCACTGGTATAGGGTTAGTGAAATGTTCACGTTTGTGATATTGAATTTCTTTAAATATAACTCCCATTGTTCTACTTTTGAGTAGGTGCGGATCTAAATGAGAACCTTTAAAATATTAAACCATACTCAGCATTATGCCTAGCCTGCGTTTTTGAAAATGTCATTCAATACCATGCTGAAACCTAAGGCTGCTTGACCTACTGACGCTCATGTATTAGGACTGTAGAACCCTGCTTAACAAGTTCTGCTGTAGAATATTTTTCCTAAGCTAAAATTTTTGTAATGAATGCTTAAGATAAGTCTTTCTCTCAACTCCTTTCAAAAACCATTAGCTATGTACAGGTTGTGAATGTAAATGTTTCAAAAGGCAGGAGATTCTTAAATTTTCTATCACCAGCCAATTATCGTTTAGTCATATTTTCTGTGCGGGGAAGAACTGGATCACTGGACATGGGGGTTTCTCGTTGTATTCCTCTTCCCATCCCCAACCCCTTCAAGGTTTGTAGTGTTTTTCACCTGGCTTCAGTGTCAAGGGTGTATAGTAGGGGTTCTCAGACTTTTGTACTGGTGACCCCTTTCACATACCAAGCCTCTGAGTGCAACCCCACCCCCTTATACATTAAAAACACTTATTTATATATTTAACACCATTATAAATGCTAGAGGCAAAGCAGGATTTGGGGTGGAGACTGACAGCTCGTGACCCCCAGTTTGAGAACCCATGGTGTAGACTCTTGCCCTACAGTGCACATGAGTTCGTGGAATAGTGTTGAATTATTCTTTCATTCCTTTTGGAGGGCCCTTGCAGCGGAATATTGCTGCAAATGTAGATGACATTTACATTGTGTCCTGGAGGACCTTATTTGGATTCCCAATTACAGTAATTTCACCCCTTTGATAGACTTTAGGTGGTTGAGAAGGTTATATTTTGGGAATCTGAAGGAATGGAGGGAGTTAACTTATAAGGGATTCGGTGTTTTGATCCCTGTATTGATAGGCATAATGATTCTTTGAAGTACCATCACATTCCAGACATAAGTAGCTTATCTATTTCAGGGTCTCATCTGAGGGTCTTGTTTTAGGAATAAAAGGCATCAGTAGATGGCAGTTCTACTTGTTGCTTCATGTTTGCTATATATAATTGGTGTTCAGTAAGATAACTGACATCCATAACATTGGGATTAGAGGAAGACTAGCATTGTGGTTAAGGCACTGAACTGTGACTGCGACTTTGGGCAAGCCACTTCACTTCCAGATGCCTCTGTTTTGCCAGTAAAATGAAATTACCTTTTCTCCAGACGGGCACTTGGTTCAGCACAAGACAAAAGGTAACTGGGGGGGATAGTGATGTGTTCAATTTCAGATGTAGGAGGTACACTACTTGAAAACTGGATTTGTGTGTACTTTCCTTGAATTTTTTTTGGTTTTGGGATGGGCTCAGAGTTGCTGTAGGTAATGGGATGAGGTTTAGGTGTGCCATATTGGAGACCTGAGTTCTGTTCCAAGTTCTGCCAGACATGATGCTCATGCATTTGTCTACCTATAAATGGGGGAATGAAACTTCCCTGCCTTTATAAGGCAAGGGCATGGAGACTTTGATTATTAAGACTTGTGAAGTACACAGCATTAACATCAGTCAGTGGAGTGAGATGAGAATGCAACCCGTGGTCTGCTGGATCCAAAGCCATGCCGGCTCCAAATCCATGCATCTTCCCCAACACCTACGGGAATTGTGGTGTTCAGGAGCAGCGCAGCAAGAGAAAAAGAAGAATTTGTGTTGCCTATGTTCTGTCTGAACCTCTAGTTTTGTGTGCATTGAATGGATGCACTGCAGGAGAGTGAACAGGGCCTGGAAGTATGCATGTGTTTTGGAATGTTCTTAAAATTCAGTTACAAGTAATGCACGTGTGCAAATAGAATTTTTTGTTTTTCCCTATGGCTGATGATTCAACCACATTGCATGGGTTTCATGAAGAAAACAATACACCTTTTTGACCCAAGGAATATCCTGAAAGCCGAAACTTATAATGGAAAGTGTTAAAGGTTGCTGCTGCTGTTCCTATAGCTGTAGTATAGAGAAAGATTAGGTGCTTCTGTTTACACTTTCTCACATAACATGGATGTTCCCTTGTCCTTGTATCTGACTAGCCCTCATCAAATTAGTGGTAAACTTGTGCACTGAACAGTAAGAGTTTATGGAATTGTCTGTTTAGTCCTGTTTTTGAACTCTTCTGTAGAACTCGATATCTTTGTGGCAACGTGTTCCACAGGTTGGTTGTACAGTGTGTGTGTGAGAGAGAGAGAGAGAGAGAGAGAGAGAGAGAGAGAGTAAAACAGTAAAAAAAAAAAAAAAAAAATACATATATTTTTTACTGCCTTTTTAGTTTCCTTGCCATTATGGGGATCTACACCTTCTTTTGGGTCATCTGATACTGGCTACTGTTAGCAACAGGATACTGGAGTGGATGGACCCCTTAGAGGCTTCAGCTCATGATGAATGCTGCCCATCACTTGTCTGTCCCGTTTTATAGGACAAGACTGTTATTATCTCAGTACAGTCTGAATATCGGTACAGCTAATCTTGGAGCTCCCCATTCTTTCAGCAACTATGAGCACTTCAAACTTATTCCAGTTGAGACTTCTTTGCCTCTCTTACAACAGATATAGTCACATGTCCATCTCAGATTCCTGCAACTTGCCATTGGTCCTCAGTGTGCTGTGGCCCTTTAATGTAGTGTCAGCTCTGAAAGGTTCTGTCTGGCTCCAGAAACTTGATTCTTTCTTACAGTATTTTTTTTGACTGAGCTGTATTATCAATCAGAAAAGCAAATTCATTCCAACTCAGTGAATGATTTATTTGGGAGCACTCGTGGGACTGTCTTGATGGTAGTCTCCTATTTTCCGAGAGAGAGACTGATTTAGCAAGGTATCAGAAACGGATCCCAAGAGTCAGATGTGCTCCAGCTTCTTGGAATCTTGATCTTGTTAGAATAGATTTCGTAGAACATCACGGTTGGAAGGAACCTCAGGAGGTCATCTAGTCCAAACCCCTGCTCAAAGCAGGACCAATCCCCAATACTTAAGGTAGGTCCTGTGGGATGACTGAAAACAGAGGGGAAAGCAAAGACAAATGAAGGTATGCTGATCCTACCTAGTGTCTCCCAACTGGCTTCACATCGTAGAAATGCTAATTCAGAGTGCCATCAACCAGACTCTTTATTCCCCTGCATCACCTTCCAGACCTGTTTTCTCAGGTGGAAGTAATCATACTGTTGCAGATGCTGTATCTTGAATCTTAGTTTGTGAGAAGTGGCTCTTGAAACAGCTGGGCTAACTTTCCCGTTGATGGATGCTGCTGGGGTCAAGAGAGCTGTTTGCCACCTGGGTTGTTTACTTCATCTTTGATCTCTGTTAGGGCTGGTGGTTGGCCAATGTATGCTCTTTCTCAGGTCTTCGAGTTTCTTAAGCCAGTGTTAAGTAAGGATGTCTCAACTTTCTGAGAAAAGATTCAGCAGTAGGAGCTATAAAGACGGGTAGTCAATAGGCGGACTGTGGGCCAAATCCGGACTGTCAGATGCTTTTGAATGGACCCTGAAATCTTTTTATTATTATTGTTTGTTTTTCTCTGGAGTCTAGACCTTGACCAAGAAATTTGGATCTTGACAAAAATTGATATTGGGAAATACCTCTTGCCTCTTAGTGTCAAGGGAAGTAGAACAGAATTCAATGAAACTTAAATATGTTGTCCTTAGAAACTAAATGCAAAGCTTATTAGGCTGTCCACTTCCCCCCTCAAGTCCTTAGTATCTGCATCATTATGAATGGCAATATAATTGTCCTTTCTGGTGAGTACTACCTCTCTGCTGAGAGTGGGTGAGCCAACGGTCCTCCCTTGTTGCTGCCCCTTCTTGTCTTCCCCATATCATCTTCTGGTTCCCAGCATTATCTCCAAAATTAGAGATTTCCTGTGGAGCTAAGAATTTCCCTTCCTATTGTCCTCTGCCAGCCTTATTTAAGGGATATGACTTGGCATTCCTTAGGTGGAGTCCTGAACTTTTTCTTGTGTAGTAGAGTGTAGGATCTGATACACTGTTTGCCCTATAATATGGGCCCAAGAAAGGATGGAAAACGGACAGCTGTATCATTAATAGGAGGATTCAGAGAGAGTATGCCTCAGTGGAGAACTGTCAAGTAGCCTCTTGATATATCTTGGCACAGCTGAGCTTCCCTCAGGGCACCTTTTTAGGCATAGGTTTCTGAGTGTTATAGTCCAAGGATATGCTGTTAGTTACCATGACATCATTGATATTGTTATTGCTGGGCAATACATTTTTAGAGTAGCTGAGTGAGATTCTGGGCACACTGAAGTCCATGGTAAAACTCTGTTGATTTTCAGTAGGGTCAGGATTTCACTCTCTATTTTTCAAGTCCAGAAAGTCAGATTAAGTAAAACTTTTTATACTGGGTGCATTGTGACTTTACAATAGAAACACATTTCCTGTGTGTAAACTGTACACTTTTAAGTATGATCATTTAGATGGTTTTGGTCACACACGTAGTGGTGTGTGTATGTGGTGTGGAAATCTTTTGTGGAAGTCTCTATATGGATTAAATTATAACATGGGAGAACTGAATCTCACAGAATAAATGAATATTGCTGAAACTGCCTCTAGTGAGCAAAGTTGTCAGTGATGGTGTATCTATTGGCACCTAATATATAGTGGAAAAAGACAAGCTTTGTTAATACATTGATGTTTCCTAAAATCTAATTTGAGAAATATGAAACTTTATTAATAGTCATGCAGGAGAGACAGTTGTTTACAATTATCACAATTGAAACTATTGTAATTTGACCATTGATATGTAATAAGGACCTTTTTTGTAAAAGAGAAAATGTGACGTAATCATGTGTTCCAGACTTCTGACGTAGAAAACTTGGGTATTCTGGAATTCAGTATTTCAGCAAAAAGAAAAGGAGTACTTGTGGCACTTTAGAGACTAACACATTTATTTGAGCGTAAGCTTTTGTGAACTACAGCTCACTTCATCGGATGTTAACTGGGTAGGGTAGTTAACTGGGTTAACTAGCTGGACGAGGGGTGGACGACCCAGACAAGGGGGGCTGCCAGCTTACCACCTGCTCAGGAGGTTTTGATGGGGGGGGACCTAGAGGACTGGCCAAGCAACCCCCAGAACGCCCTGGTGGTGACCCATAGCCAGAGCTGGCGAGGGGCACTGCGCCCTGACCTTGGGGAGGGTACCACACCGGAGGCGCAGGACCCTACCTTCGTGGGGAGGGAGTGCCGAGGGGCACAGCTCAGAGAAGCTGTGGCCTCAGACCCAGCCAATGAGAGGGAACCAGGCCCTATCCCTTCCCCAGGTGCTGAGTTGCAGAAAGATCCCTCCTTGCGGAAGCTCAGGGACCTGGCTGACCTCAGTGTCGTACAGACCATGAGGAGAGGTTACCAGGAGAGGTTCCTGTGGGAGGACGGGTTCCTGTACCGAGAATGGGCTCCCGCAGGGGAAGTGGAGTTCTGTGGGGTCAGGAGGCAGCTGGTGGTACCCCAGAAGTATCGCCGCAAGCTACTGTACCTGGCCCATGACATCCCCCTCTCAGGGCACCAGGGAATCCGGCGCACCCAGCAGAGGCTGCTGCTGGCCTGGGGTCTTTACCTCTGTCCGGCAATATTGCCGATCCTGTGACCCCTGTCAGAGGGTGGGGAAGGCCCAGGACAAGGGGAAAGCGGCTTTGAGACCTTTGCCCATCATAGAGGAACCTTTCCAGAAGGTGGCCTTGGACATAGTGGGACCTTTCAGCAAGACGTCCCGGTTGGGGAAGAAATACATTCTGGTGGTGGTAGATTTTGCCACCCGCTACCCGGAGGCAGTGCCCTTAGCTTCCACTGAAGCAGATGCCGTGGCAGATGCGCTGCTGACCATTTTCAGCCGAGTGGGGTTCCCCAAGGAAGTCTTGACAGACCAAGGATCCAACTTCGTCGGCCCTGCTCCGGTGTTTGTGGGAGAAATGTGGGGTCCGGCACAACTGGGCCTCAGCGTATCGCCCCCCCAGTCCAATGGGCTGGTGGAGAGGTTCAATGGGACACTAAAGATGATGCTGAAAACCTTTATGAACCAGCACCTGCAGGATTGGGACAAGTACTTACCTCACCTGCTGTTCGCATCCAGGGTGGTACCCCAGGAGTCTACCGGATTTTCACCTTTTGAACTGTTATATGGAAGGAGGGTAAGGGGCCCCCTGGACCTGATGAGAGACAAATGGAAGGGGAAGGCCACTCCCAATGGAGAGTCAGTGGTGGAGTATGTCCTGATCTTCCGAGAGAGACTTGCTGTACTCATGGGCCTGGCCAGGGAGAATCTGGCCAGAGCCCAGAAGAAGCAGAAGGTCTGGTATGACCGCATGGCGCGGGCCCGTGCCTATGCCACCGGGGATCAGGTGATGGCTCTCATCCCCCTGACAAAGAACAAACTACAGGCCGTCTGGGAGGGCTCTTTCAAGGTTGTCAAGCAGCTAAATGAGGTAAAGTATCTGGTGGAGCTGTCTAACCAGGCGCACCACCGCCGGGTGTACCATGTGAATATGATGAAGCCATATTATGCAAGGGGGAATGTGGTGTTGGCCATGTCCGAATGCATCCAATGAAGTGAGCTGTAGCTCACAAAAGCTTATGCTCAAATAAATTTGTTAGTCTCCAAGGTGCCACAAGTACTTCGTTTCTTTTTGCGAATACAGACTAACCCAGCTGCTACTCTGAAACCAGTATTTCAGCAGTTAATCGACAATATTTTTCCTCACTATAAATAGGAATATATTCAGATGCTAATGCCTCCACTAATCCAGAAATGGAACATGTTGAAGGATGAGGATAAAGATCTCTTCCCTTTGTTAGAGGTAAATGTTATGAAGTATTTTTGGTGTGAAATTGGATAACATATACAATCTCTTTTACTAAGTTGATTTTTGTGTTCTAAATATGTTTAATATAAAGCAGTCTGGATTTTATTGTGCTGAATCTTTTAAGGATCTGAATTATAATTGTGCATAAATTAGTGTAGCTCTTACAAGAATGATCCTTTCTTCTGAAAAGACTTCAGGTTGGTGGTGAGACTGTAGAGATTAGGCATAGCGGTAAAAATGTTAATTATGGAAAAAGCCATGTCTGCATACCTCATTCATTTTGGCTGGAAAGAGATAATCTTCCTTTTTCTGTGATTAAAGATATAGCCATTTCGGAATATCTTCTCCCAGAGCAAAGATTTTAGATTAGTTTTGCTGGAGTCCTTGTGTGCCTCTCCTACAGCAGTTTTTTTTTACTGCCCATCTTTTATTCCTACAACTTTGCTCCCATAGAACAACTTGGAGGCGCTCCCAGTTGGACACTGTCAGTCAGCCGTCTCCTGTAAACTGAACATTCCCTTTCAAAATCTGTGGCATGAAAATTATTAGTCTAGTCCTAAACCCAGGTTTTCCATAACAGTAGCAAAAAAAGTGTCTGCCCAAAATGGTTAAATTTTTCTCTTTTCTGTATTTAAGTAGGGCCTCGTGAAACAAAGTGTACATTTTCATTATCACGTGTACATTGCTTTTGTGTTCCAGTGCCTGTCTTCGGTTGCCACTGCCTTGCAATCTGGCTTCCTTCCATACTGTGAACCCGTGTATCAGCGTTGTGTAAACCTGGTACAGAAGACTCTTGCACAAGCCATGGTATTTTTCTATTATTCCCAGGATTTGTAGATGCATTGGGTATGCAACTGCTGGTGTATTACACTGGGATTTATAATATATCCATCAAACAACATCTGACTGAAGTGACAAAACATAAACCAATTCCTGATTTGCATGCATAGCATAGAGAGAAATCGGTTTTATATTGAAGGTGGGTGTCTTAACTAGTGTTTTATTACAGTTGCACAATGCTCAGCCAGACCAATACGAGGCACCAGATAAAGACTTCATGATTGTGGCTCTTGATTTACTCAGTGGCTTAGCTGAAGGACTTGGAGGCAACATTGAACAGCTAGTGGCTCGCAGTAACATCTTGACACTAATGTACCAATGCATGCAGGTGAGAAGCATCTTTTTTTGTAAATCCTGGGATTTATTTTTTAAATAAGCCTAGTTCTAATCAACTTCTTTCTTCTACCTTTTTTGGTATGTAGGATAAAATGCCTGAGGTACGACAGAGTTCTTTTGCCTTGTTAGGTGACCTGACAAAGGCATGCTTTCAGCATGTTAAGCCTTGCATAGGTATGTTTCTTTTTATATATATATTATGTCGTTAGCTTATTTCTAGGGCTGTCAAGTGATTAAACAATTAATAGAACACCATTTATTTAAATATTTTTGGGTTTTTTCTACATTTTCAAATATATTGATTTCAGTTACAACTCCGAATACAAAGTGTACTGTGTTCACTTTATTTATTTTTTATTACAAATAATTGCACTGTAAAAAACAAAAGAAATAGTATTTTTCAGTTCATCTAATAGAAATACTGTCATGCAATCTTGTTATCATGAAGGGTGAACTTACAAACATAGAATTGCTTAAAAAAAAAAAGCATTAAAAATAAAACAGTGTAAAATTTTAGAGCCTACAAGTCCACTCAGTCCTACTTCAGCCAATTGCTCAGACAAACCAAGTTTGTTACATTTGCAGGAGATAATGCTTCCCGGTTCTTGTTTACAATGTCACCTGAAAGTAAGAATATGCGTTCACATGGCACTGTCGTAGCCAGCATCACAAGATATTTACGTGCCAGATGCGCTGAAGGTTCATATGTCCCTTCATGCTTCAACCACCATTATTTCACATGTTGATAGGTGAAGAAAAAAATGGTGGTATCTTCACCATGGACCATTGATTCTCCTGGTGGTGGAAGGTCTGCGTGTTGTGGGGAAATGGGCAGTATTAGTTACCAAACAGCTACCTCATAGACAGTTCCTCTCACTAAGGAGTGTGTGCTGTTAAGGGTAGGAGTAGATGTCCTAGTTCAAAGTATCACATACGTAGCAGTCGCTTCAAAGGCTCCTATGGAGGCCTGATAGGAGACTTGTAAGCTGCCATCCCACAGCAGAAACCTTGATGAGGAAGAGAAGTGGCAGTACCAACCATCCTTTGAGTCAGAGATAGTCAATAGGCAGACCGTGGGCCAAATCCTAACTGCCAGTCACTTTTGAACAGACCCCAAAATCTTTTTTTTTTTTTTTTTAACTTATTTTTTATTATTATTTTCTCTGGAGTCTGTACCTGGACAAAAAATAATGGACTATCCCTGCTTCTGAGTAAATTAAGCCCACTGGGCCAGGCTGTTACAAAGTTCTATTTTCATCACCTTGAACCAGCAACAATGTGTGGACATAATCTATTTAGATCACACTTTATAAAGACAACACTGCATTTTGCTTTTTTCTTTAAATTAAATTTAAACTGTTCAAGAGTGAGTTTCTCCAGACTGATTTTATACCATGGTCATCTTTGATCTGGTGTATTCAGACTGTTTTGTAACTAATATAGCTACTTTCTGCTGAAAATGGAAAAGGTGATAAAATGTTATCCCTGATTTACAACCTGTATTGCTTGTATTAGGAGTATGTTGTTTCCATTGCAAACATCTGCACATAATAATTGAAAATGTGAAAAGCTTAGCCAAGAGCTTATTTTCTTTTTTTCAGCAGAAGGATTATAGTATCCATTGTAGGTTTTAATAGCACTTGCTGATCCCTTTGGCAGAGGCATATGCCAGAGAGGCTGTAACTTTCCTCCAAACAATTATTGGACTGACTTGGGGATTCTAAAACTTGAATTCATTCTTGTCAGATGTTTTATCAGCTCAATGACGTGTGCCTTCATGGCGTGCTTATTTGAGGAATTAGGAGCAATAGATTTGCAACTAACTCTTGTCTGTTCTACATGAGGCATTCCATGCATATACATATTTTTAGATTATGAAAAATTGTATAAGTGGAAAAAAAATTCAGTTTAAAAATGTTGTTCTTTCTAGCTGATTTCATGCCGATTTTGGGAACCAACCTAAATCCTGAGTTCATTTCTGTGTGCAACAATGCTACATGGGCAATTGGAGAAATCTCCATTCAAATGGGTAAGAATTGATTTCTTTTTTGTTTTTGTTTTGAATTTTTTTATTTTTTGGGGAGAATACATGTTTAAAGGTTTATGTATTTTTGTTCAGTTAAATGGCAAATGAAAATTTGATTCTGCGTGTTAGTCTAAAGTGCTATACACATGAATCTATTTTGATTATTTTAATCATTTTCTTCTGAATTTTTGTGTTTTGGCTATTTTAGGTATAGACATGCAGCCTTATATTCCTATGGTGTTGCACCAGCTTGTAGAAATCATTAACAGACCCAACACACCAAAGACGTTGTTAGAGAACACAGGTACCCAATAACTGAAATGTTTGTGGTGAAAGGAATTATGCAGTTGTCTCTGAGATCAAAAATCACCCACAGCCTTTAAAAATTGCTTAGGGAAACCAAATCAGAATTGATATATTTACAGCGTTTATAAGCAAAAGCAGCTCTGTTTTGCAGAAGTTTTTACAAGTCTCAGTGCTGCAGTGAACCAACTGTCATATATTTAGGTTGTTGCTTTTTAAACCTATTTTATAAAATTAATAGCTTTGTTAACCTCCAGTTCTTTCAGGTCTTTCTTTTACACTAGTTTAGATTCATATTGTATGTAGATTCATGGGTATATATATATATATATATATATATATATATATATATATATATATATATATATATATATATATATATATATATATATATATATAAAAAAATATGTCTAACTTTGAAAAGTTTGAAAACATAATTGGCGTATGTGAAAACAGCAGAGGAAAATGAAGATTTGGAATGAACAAAAACAAAAAAAAATCCAATGGGTGCACCAAACATTAGAGAGAAATCAGTTTGTAGTAATTACACTAAAAAATTTTGATCTATAGTGGTAACGTTACTACAATCAAATTAAAGTGTAAAAATAAAGTGTATATATAATTTGTAGTGCCTAACTTTTTATTACAAATTATGAAAACTACTTCAGTGATGGCATACACATTTTATATTCTGGCCAATGACAGTGGCCTTCATATTGGGAACTGCTAGAAAGTGTCTCATTAAACATGCACTCCTGAGGCTTGTTTCTTTTGCATTTTTAAAGAGCATGTTCTGGTATAAAGAGCACCTTCCATACTCTAGAAAATCTTAATTATGATTTAATGAGTTTCATTTTAGTACATTGACCTTTTCTTGGTATTTTCTTAGTAATTGAGTGTCCTCTCAGATTTTTGCAGTTACTCATTATTTTCCTTTTGGTGAGGAAACATAGTTCTTCGAGTAGTGTCCCTATATGTACTTCACTTCTGGTGTGCATGTGCTCCACATGCCTTCGATCCGAGATTTTCACTAGTAGTGTCTGTTCGGTCTGCGTATGTGCTGCTGCTATCCTCATGCCCAGCACCAAGGCTACATCAGGTTGTGCAGGAGAACTGCCCTCAGTTTCTTCTCAACCACCTTGGCCTGAGATGGAGTTTATTATGTCTGCATTTTGTGTGCCTTGGCCACTTGCTGAGTTTTTTGTACTTTAGTTTATTTAGCTTAGTTTGTTGTTAGTAATAATAGTTAATTACTGGTTATTGAAAGATTGTTTTATTTCCTCTGGGGAAATCCTCTCTGAAGGGTGTGCCTGTTCACAGGCTTTTAAGCGTTGCCTCATGCTTAGAGAGTCTATCCCAGTCAGCAATGGACAGTCTAACTGCATTCACTGCCTGGGGGAGAGTCGAATCCCACAGAAGTGTAACTCCTGTTTAGACATGGGGGAACTGGGAAATCAAGTTGTGAGTGTTAATGATGGAGTGCTCCCTTCACCTGGCTTGGAGCCAGGTCAGGAGAACCCCTTTGTACATCAGTCCCTGGGGTCTCTAGCAGCCCTTTGACCTCAGCTTACTCTCTTACAAAGAGGAAAGCCTTGAAGATCTCCTCTAAAGATCCTAAGAAGAGGAGCTCTAATTCCCCTCCTAAGGTATCCATCTCGGAAACAGCTCACTCTCCGATCAGGTCAGCAGCCATGCTTGGTACTGTAGTGGCAAAAGGCTCTTCTGGTACCAGCAAAGTGGGAAAATCCTACAACTCTTTAAGAGTAAACATGGCTCTGAGAAGGAGCTAGTATTGTCTAGTGGAGATGGTCAGAGCAAACACAGAAGATCAGTACTACTGGACTTAACACCTCTCCCGGTACCCTTATCGAGCTTTTTGGTACCCTTTAAGACTTAACCTCTATCGACAGCAGCGCTACCTGTGAAGCACGCAGAACCCTTGGTACCTTTCTGCTGGATAGGCATACTGGTCTGTTGATACCACAGCTAAATACTGGAAGACTTTAGGTAGCTGAAGGATTTATTGATGACTGCTTGAACCAGTGTGTCGGTTGGTGACAGGTACTGAGCATCTCTCAACTGAAAACCTCTGTCTCTGAATCTTTATACATTCCCCAGTATTGTCACCTCTCTTCAGTCAAAGCTCTCCGATTAGAGGAAGAAGAGGATGATGATGGAGATCTCCTTTCTGTATCATCAATTTCTGTTCGGCGTTTTCCTATGTACCAATATAGAAACCCACCTTTCTCAAAGAGACAGGGAAGATGTCTGGAAACCTCATGACTCCTGGTGGGAGCAACTCTGGATGCACCCCCTTCCCTTTATGGTTCTCACTGGCCATATTGGGGTCCCTGGGCATTTTATTGCTGGCAAGTCTCCAGAGCCCCTCTCCTCTCGGGATGATAGGGAGACTCAAATGTCCCCTCCCCAACAACAGGAGGAAATGTTCGAGGATGAAGAGAAGGGTGGATAAAGGCTGCCATCTCATCTCCACAGGTTAAGAAGGTAATGCCTCCTCTTCCATCTATTGACAATGATTTTTTGCGGTTTCAAGACCTCATTAAACAGGTGGCAGACTCCCTACAGATACCTCTTGAGGAAGTCAAAGAATCCCAACACAAGCTGTTGGATATTCTTCGCTCTGTGACATCAGCCAGAGTTGCCCTTCCTATCAACAAGGCTCTGCTGGAACCTGAAAACACCATTTGGCAAACCTTTGCTAGAGTAACACCCATGTGTAAGGGAGACAATTTAAAAAGTGTTTTTCCCACCAAGATCTCTGAGTGCCTAGTTTCTCATCCTCCACCTCGGTCTCTGATGGTTGAAATGATGATCAAATGAGGCAAACAACATGTAAATCCACCACATATGACAGACCAGAAGGACCTGGACCTTCTGGGGAGAAAATTTTACCCATTGGCAACCCTACAGTTCTGCAGTGCAAAATATATTGATGGTCAAGTGCAACTTTACAAATTATGCAAATTTAGCTCCTTTATTCCTTATTCCTTGACATCTTCCTTCAGATTAAAGGGAACAATTTCGGCCTACCATTGCTAAAGGATAATTACTGGCCATGATATCTCTTGAGGTGGCTCTTGATGCTGCAGATATCCTAGCCAGTTCCATCTCCGTCGCAGTGGTGATGTGCAGGGAATCCTGGCTACAATGCTCTGGTTTCCCCCAGAGAAGTCAAAATATGGTAGAGGATTTCCTGTTTAATGGTCTGAAGTTGTTCACAGAGAATACTGATGAGTTGTTGCATGTTCTTAAAGACTCCAGGGCCACATTACATTCTTTGGGCAGCTACACTACTGCGAACAATAGAAAATTCAGTAGATGGCAAATCGCTAAAACATCCCACCCGATGCAATTCTCTGGTTTTCAGAGACTGATGGAACCACCTACACAGACACGTAGGTTCCAGAGAAAAAGTTCCTCCAACCCACCTAACCCAAATTCGCCAAAGACTTCATCATTAAAGTGTCAGTTTTGTGAGGATGGTTGAGGGGTCGGACTCCCCCTTCTCTTTCGCCTGTCAGCTGCCATGATTTGCCCACCTCCCCCCATTTGAGGACTAACCCCCATTTCTGACCAGCGGGAGAGCATATCACCTTGGACAAATGAGAGCTGAAAGTAATATCGGGCTACACCTTCCTTATTTCGTTTCTCTCTCCTCTTCAGGGACCCCCTCATCTGTTCTTACTAAGACGAGATTAAACTTCCTTCTTCGTTTAGGAGTGAGAAAGCCAGTCCCCCCATAGTTTTGGGGAAGGGACTTGTATTCAACATACTTCCTTGTGCAAAGAAAATAGGAGGACAGAGGCCAATCTTAGATCTGAGACCTCACAAATTTGTTTAGGAGTCTTAGAAGTTCAGGATGATGACTCTGGGAGCTGTAACTCCTTTTCTTGATTCAGGGGATTGGTTTTTGGCCCTCATCCTTCAGTTGCATGTTTCAATATAGCAATACAGCCATCTAACGGAAGGTTCCTGCATTTTGTTATAAGCTGGGATCATTTTAAGTACAGGTGCTCCTGTTTGTTCTCGCCTCAGCTCAGAGAGTGTTTTCAAAAGTTCTCCCGGGGGTGACTGCCTGCTTGCATCATGAGGCAATCATAGTATTTCTGTACCTCATTGAGTAGTTGCTCAAGGGAAGGTAGTACCAGGAAGTGTTGTCAGCCCCCTGGAAAGTACTTTCTCTGTTCTTGGACTTTGGGTCACCAATTGCACATGGGAAAATCCACACTGACTCCTGTTCAGAATACATAATGTATAGGGGTATCCCTGGATTTCTTGGCATCCAGAGTCTTGCTTCCCATGGACAGATTCACAACACTATCAAACTTTGTCAGAACTAATCAAGGGAGCCCCCAGATTTCAGTCAGAAGCTCTCTTGAACTTCTAGGTCACATGGTGGCTTGCATTTTTGTGACTGAATGTGAGATTACACCTTGGCTGTTTTCCAGAGTGGCTCATATGTTTACTCGCTAAACAGAGACCGCCTAGACAATCAGGTGCAAGTTCCTCAACAGGTAAAATGCTCCTTAGGTTAGTGGATAGTTCATCGCAATGTAGGGACGGGGGTCCCCTGCTTCCAACCAATGCCAGTGGTTAACCGTAACCATGGATGCATCTCTGTTAAGATAGGTGTGTGCACATCTTGGTGCTGTAATGGTACAGAACAGATGGTCACCTCAAGAATCTACCCTCTGTATCAAGCTGTTGGAGCTCAAAGTGGTCAGAAATACCTGCCTTCATTTTCTGCCTCTCATCAGAAACAGATCTATCCATGTCATGACTGACCATGCAGCCTGCTTGTTTGATACCAGTTGGCAGGGAGAAGTAAGATCCCCTTCCCTCTGTGCTGAAGCAATAAGGTTATAGAAACAGTGCATAAAACGTTGCATACAAATTTCAGCAATGTATTTCCAGGGTAGGAAAAGTGTCGGAGCCAATGCTCTTAGCAAGTTTTTTCCCCCCAAGACTATGAATGGGAGCTGGATTCCTAGTTCTTGTCAGCATATTTCAGACTTGTGGATTTTCAGAAGTGGACCTCATTGCCACAACTACAAACAAAAATGCCATCTATTCTGTTCAAAGGTGGGGTTGGGAAGGGGAAAGGTTAGGTCACAATTCCTTGGGGAGAGCCTTCCTTCTCACTTGGATGAAGAAGCTGTTTGTTTCCCGTACCACCTCTGATTCTCAAAGTGGGGAACAAAATCAGACATGACAAGACCAGAATTATCCTAATAGCTCTGGTATGGTTGAGGAAGGCATGGTTTCCTTAGCTGTTTCACCCAGCTCTTCGTTCAGTGATACATTTTCCAGTCACTCTTCAGCTCCTCTCCCAGGGTTCCAGCTGACTGCTGCATCTCCAGCTGAGCATTCTCTGACTCAAAAGCATGGCTCCTTGATAGTTTGCAGGGTTAGTAGGTCAGTTGAGCAGAGGTATAACAGATGATATTAAATAGTAGGAAAGGTTCTACCAGAAATATTTACCTTCAAAAGTGGAGAAGATTTAGTCGCTTGTGCGAATTCCAGAATGCTGTCCCTGAATTTGCCTCATTTCTGCTTGTTCTAAAAGATGTGCTGCAACTAAAGAAAACAGCAAAAAGAAAAGGAGTACTTGTGGCACCTTAGAGACTAACTAACAAATTTATTTGAGCATAGGCTTTCGTGAGCTACAGCTCACTTCATCGGATGCAACAGGAAATTAAACAGGACCATCACTCACTTCTCTGTGTTCTTTGTGCTACCTTTTCATAACATTGTTTAGGGGTTCTCACTGTTTGCTCACCCTACAACCACTAGGTTCATGAAAAGTCTGGGTAATCTCTTCCCACTGGTGAAAGCCCCCGCCCCAGTTCGGGACTGTAATTTGTTTAAGACTCACGAAATCTCCTTTTGAACTGATGGCGACCTGCTTGTTACTTCATTTTTCCATGAAAGCAGCCGCCTTAGTGGATATTACATCAGTCTGCAGAGTCAGAGAGATGGAGGCCTAAATGGCAGACCCTCTGTTCACAGTATCCTATAAGGGCAAAGTGTCCTTAGAACCACACTCTAGGTTTCTCCTAAAGTGTCTTCTGAATTAGATCATTTACCTACCAGTTTTTCCAAAACCACATTATTCCAACGTGGAGACCACCTTCCATACTCTAGATGTCAGGAGGGCGTTAGTCTTCTATTTAGATATTACTAAATAATTTGATACGTCTCCTAGGCTGTTCCGTTTTGGTTTGGACAGATCCAAAGCTTCTGCTATTTGTACCCAAGGACTGTCAAAATGGATTTTGGGATGTATTATAGCTTGTTACAGTGCTCACTTGAGAATCTACATCTGTGGCTCTACTTAATGTTCTAGTATCTGAGATCTGTGGAGCTGCTGCATGGTCTTCAGTACATACCTACTCCAAGCACTACACCTTAGTCGGTGCCTCTAGATCTGATGCAGCTGTTGGCAGTGCAGTTCCTTGTGCTGGACTCTATTCCAAAGTTCACTCCTCCTTATAGGGATTCTGCTCAGGAATTTCCCAAAGTGAAGCACCCATAAGGACACTACTCAAGAAGAAAGTGATTACTCACTCTGTGGATAACTGTAGCTCTTCGAGATTTGTTGCCCTCTGGGTGCTCCACTACCCATTGTCCTTCCCCTCTGCTTCAGTTTCTCCTGAGACTCAGTGGTGGAGAAGGAATTGAGGGTTTTTCTCTGCTCAGTTTGATATAGCCTTGGTGCAGTGCATGTGCGGGTCGAATTGACGCTGCTAATGAAAATCTATCAAAGGCATGTGAGGTGCATGCACACCTGAAGTGGAGTACCCATTGGGGGACACCTTGAACCAGTTGCTGTACAGGGTGAGTAACCTCCTTCTTAGATGAACATCGCATGGTGATGTCATTGGCATTGATGTCACAAGTACAGGACTGCACTGTACCATGAGAGGTTAAAAAGAGAAATTGGAAGTTTTAGTTTGTGTATGTCCCCTCCAGTATTTTGTGAAACTAAATGTTAAAAATGTAGTGTTTTTAAAATTAGTGTGGAAGGTGAACTTTAAGAAGAATTAGCTGGTGATTTGGCATGTTATAGATACTGCTTTTATTTAAGAGACCATATTTGAGCAGCTATGTTAATTAAACTGCCAGATGGTAATATTGACAAGTGAATTCTGGTTTTTCTTCTTCTCATTAATTGATATAGTAATTGACATGCGTCCAGTGCTCAAAAGTGCTTGCTTCTATTACTGTTGCAGATACTATAGAAGCATTCAAACACTGAATTTTTGTTTACTCTTTAATAGTTAACGTAAATGTAGATATGTAACTGCAAATAAATGTTGAATGTGGTGTACTTACAAGAAGTTTGTTGTAGGATATCCCCCTATATACTACATGTCCTAGAATATTTTTTCTATTTACCCTAATATTTAGCACAGCAAGCAAGATGCTACCAAAATATTTACATTTTTCTGGTGTGTATTGTCTTACTGTCATTTTTGTCCAACTTTTTCTCCTGGAACAATATAATTAAGACACGCTCAGTAAAAAATCATTGCATAGGAAGTGGATAGGTGGCACAATCTTCAGCCTTCACAAAAAATATTTGTCCTTGTATTGGCTTCTACAATGTGGAAGATGAGTGGAGTTTATCAAATGTGGCTTTAAAAAAAAATCTTGTAATATAAACATTTAACTGCCTGTCTTCCTGATATAAAAATGATGCTAATGTTATGTAAGTATATTAAAATTGGCACTGTTGTGAGGCTGCACTTAAAATTAATTCAGCTGAAAAATTTGCATGCCATGGATATTGCAGATACGGAAAACAGAAGTATTATGTGACCAATATGCTTTTTAATATAATTTGGTCATATGACCAAAGTGCTTTTCAGAAAGCTAGCATATCCTACACCAAACTTGACTGGAGAGAGTATCATCTGCTTTATTGCATGTTTCATGGGAGTGCTCACAAATGCCTGTTTTAATTAGTGTTGCATAGTATGTCTCTTGAACATAGGTTTCCTTTCTCTGCTTCATATGAATCTGCTGGATTTTAGTAGTATTCATGTAGTTTGCTTCAAGTAATCTTTAAACATTATTCCCCACCCTCTCCTTTTTCTGAAAGATTAATCTTCTGTGAGTTGAGTGAACACCAATAAAGCATTCTTGTGTGATCACCTTACCTTTCAGTCTGCCCCTTACAATAAAAGCAGTAAGCTATTTATTTAGTTAGATACACAAATGGAATAAACTTTTTTGTGCTAACACCTTTGTGCCAGAAGTCGATTCTCCCAAGAGAAATTCTATTGTGTTCAGTAGATGTAATTTAAGGAGCCTATTTCACTGATAAATTCTATAGCTATTAATGAGCTATTTAGCTGCTGAGAGTTAATTTAGAAAAAAATTGTTGCTAAAAAATCGTGAAGAAATTAGATACATGAAGTCTTTAGCAAGAAAAGTGCTTGTATATTAATATTTTAGTTGTAGATGAAAGAGCATATTCAAATAACCACATTCTTTCTTTGGGGTTAATTTTAACATTGTAATCTAATGCAAACTTTAATTTTGAAATTCAAAAAAGTGCAAGCTTAAAACAAAGTAACTCTTAAATTACTTGTAGTATATTCTGCTGATATTATAAACTGAAAATTCTTAGTGCCTTTGTACCAAGAACATTAGAAATAATACATGTGAGTAGGTACTTTTATCACTGACTTCTAAGTAACAAGATTGCAGAGATAAATCCGAAGAGGGCAAAGTCAATAACTCTGTTCAAATAGCCTTTGGAATTTAAATTGTGTTTTTGGTGTTCTCTCATTTACTTAATTCCTTTTTTTTTTTCTTTTTTTCTTTTAATCCCCAAGAGTATACCATATATGTTGCTGCCTCGTATTTTAGGGGGTGGTAATAAACCGCACTAGTGAAATCTTATGTTTATTATCATACACAGATTCTGTTGGTTTCTGTTTCTGAGTTATTTGTTGTTTTTTCTTTATTTTTTCTCCTTCCCCCTCATTTGCTCATGTCTTGGTTGGCGTTTGGTGGTGTATAACCGTGATTGCGTTACCTTAGCAATAACAATTGGTCGTCTTGGTTACGTTTGTCCTCAAGAGGTGGCCCCCATGCTACAGCAGTTTATAAGACCCTGGTGTGTATTATTCAATCTTTTTTTTTAATTCATTTTTCTTCACTTTCTTTCTTTCTTCTCTCTATCTCACTTTTAGATATATTTTCAGTTGGTTACAAAATCACAATCCTTAATCATTGCCAACCATGTGACTAATCTTGTCCTATCAGGTTTGTGAGTTTTTAGTAGCACCGTCATGTACATTTTATGTTGTGGCTAACGACTAATTGATGCATGGGATAAGATTGTCACATGCTTGCTGTGTTAATAAGCTTGATTATGAAAGAGCATTTTAAAATCCATCAGAATGATAATATGATGCATGCAAGTACTGTAAAAGTTAAACTGCATTACATTATTTTAAAAAAAAATTCAGTCTGAGACTTGAATTGCTGTAAGGAATACATGTTTATAGATTTGTTATGTATGGAATAGTTTGCTTGCTTCTGTAAAAGTTAAATAACTGTTCTGTAAGTGGTATCTGATCTTCAAACTGTGGCAGTATAGTCTATGTTCTAATAATGATAGCTCTTATCAGTACTGTGGATAAACATTTTAGTTGTATTTAATGGAATACATGTCACTTTTTAGAAATCATAATTGTACATGATACAGCATTAGGTATAAGCAGCATTTAAAATTCAGAATTCTTCAAAATGTAGAAATTTCATTATATCTAACTTCTGAAGTTAAATGCAAATAAACTACACATGAAAAGAGACTCTGAAATCTTTATTTGAAGTGTTTTGAAAACTATTCTAGGAATATCTCCTCAGTGTGACTCTTACTCCATCAAATACTGTCAAACTAGTTAATTAAACTAAATAAAAACTGATTCTGTTGCCTAATAGCCTGGTTCTCCAATTTACTAGGTGTACCTCTCTGCGGAACATAAGGGACAATGAGGAAAAGGATTCTGCTTTCCGTGGGATTTGTACCATGATCACAGTCAACCCTAGTGGAGTAGTCCAAGTAAGATATTTGCACGGGCATTTGATTTTTGTTCTGAAAGGCTCATCCTAAAATTGAGTAGGAATAACAGTCCCCCCCCCCCCCCAAAAAAAAAAAGCTTAATTTGAACGCTGTAAAAGAAGTTAAGCACATATTGGTTCCTTTCTGCAATTGGTAGTAACTTTTAAAGAACAATAGCTGATGTAAAGTGGTGTGTATCCATTGATTTCAAGAGGATTAAACCATTTACATCAGCTGAGGATCTGACTCAGTTTGGCTTTTTACCTCCTGTGGTTACTGTAATTGAAATGGAAATATTGAAGACGCACACAGTTAATTTTAGATATTTTACTGAACTCCTTGCCAAAAAGATGCCAAAAACATCACAGATGTTTTCATGTCCATTAAAAATACAGTATTTTCTTTCTAAATCTCAACATTGCACTTCAAAGTGTACAAATCATATCTTAAATTTCAAAAAATGTTAACTTATTCACACTGACTCCCTCACACACAATGTTCTTTGTACAATTGGAAAAATAATGAATGCATATGTAACTATTCAAAAATGTGTTTTATTGTTAGTCTGTACATCCTGAAACTGTACAGTCTTGACAAAAATCATTAGTTTTTCATTCAATCATTCATTTCAGTCTATTGTTAATTTCTTTTGAAAACAGCTTCAAATTATGAAAAGATGATAGTTGACGAATGTAATTGTATAATAGTATATGTATGCAAAATATATTTAAAATGTAACTTGTCTAATATGCACTAGTGACTTCAGACTCCAATTAAATGTTAACATAAATTGCATGGTGTCACATCTTTGCATCTCATTCCCTTTAAGAATGATTGTTTGGCATGCTTAATTTTATAATAACTCGTGAGTCTACAGTATTCACTTCAGATCTTCTCTATTTTGTTACGGGCATAAAGAACATAGAAACATGTATCTAATAAATGACTGCCACTATCCACCATATCTTAAAGGTATACTACAATGATTGATTCTCTTAACATTTTTGTGTTTACTAAGTTTTGTCATGGTTTTATCATCTCAGCAACTGACATTGCTGGTTATGCTATAATTACTTCAAATTAAAAATCAATTTTGTTAATGGTTCATTTCTTTTAATTTGTAGTGTTAGAATAGCTTTTGATTACTCTGCAGTTTTTCTTTAATCACCCTTCATCCTAGTGTTTCTTTTATTTAGAAGCTGCATAATGTGTGGGTTAGAGTAAAAGACTGAGAGTCAGACCTGGAGTGTAGTCTGATTCTGACAGATCTCTTGTGTGCCCTTGTTCAAGTTGCTTAATCCCAATACTTTAGATTTCTCCTTTGAGTTGAGTAGGTGTAGTAGACGGAGTACAGGTGAGGCAGCCAAAGATGTATGATAAACTGCATTTACTACACGAATATCATTATTACTTTTTTGGTCAAACAAATTGAAAAATTTTAGTCAAAGCAACTCCGCACCTCTTTAGCTCCTGGCTGCTGGTGGCAGAGGAACTGCAGAGTTGCTCAGCTGCTGCGGGGTGGGGGCGTGGCAGCAGGGTGCTGGACTCTCCTCCCTCCCCATTTTGTCATGGATGTTTTTAGTAACAGTCAGGGACAGGTCACGGGTTCTGTGATTTTTTTTTTGTTTATTGCTCATGACATGCCTCTGACTTTTACTAAAAATATCCACGACAAAATCGTAGCCTTAGTCATAAACCATTTCTGAAAGAGAACCTACTTAACTTTTTTTGCTACAGAAGATTTATAAAGAAATCTGTTTTAGTCATTAAATCTGATAGAAGGTTGGGTATACAGTAAATTAAATATAAAAATGTGGAAACTTGAAAATATTGAATGATGTAATTGTAGCCTGTTAGTCATGTGAGCTGGATGGAATCTAAAGTCCAATGAAGCAAAATTTTGGGGATTGAAGGGGAAGGGCACTTGGGAGAATATTGTTACAAGCAGCTGGAAGAAAAAGCTAAGAAAAAGCAAATTTTATTGTTAAACATTTAAAATGCTAATTTTTCACTTTGTCTTTGATCTATACTGACATTGATTTACCCTATGGATTATAAATGGAGCTGGTAGTTATCTACCCCTATAACTATAGTGATCTGGAATTTGAGGCGTGACATAGAAATCTACTTAGTTGCCTGGCTGTGGATTTTGGCTCCTTCGCTTCATTCCACTTTTGCCTTATTCTCTACATAATATTTCCATCGCTTCTGCCCCCATTGTGATTTTTGAAGACTCATGTTAACACAGCTTCAAAAGAGGTGAAAGGGAAAAAATATGGAAGGAAAGAAAAGGAGTTTTCTTTATTTAACATTTATATAGTAGTCTTCCTATGTTCCTGAAATGTCAGATGTGTATATTTTTAACTTAATACGAAAGGGAGTATGGTTTAATGGTTGGGCAGAGGAATAACCCACCAGAGTCGCTGAACCCAGGATGCAGGATTTTGGGGGGAATAGATTATGGATTATGACACTAGTGGGTTAGAAAAACTTCATTTGGGCTGTATTGACTTTATTCCAGCTCTCCTGAGAGGAGGAGTACTGCAGCCTTGTGGGGGGGATGTGTTTTGAGCAGGGGGAGATATATTATAGCTGTAAATTTGCAGTAGTCTCTTTTCTCTGAAAGATTTCCCTGCTCTTTGGTTCTTTCCAGTGCAGTGCATTTAGTTGGGCAAATGTGTCTAGGAAAAATTTACCAGTTAGCTCTTTTAATAGAGGCATTCAATCTTAAGGGCTTTCATACTTCACCTTATACAAATACTAAACTCACTTAAAAGTAAATCTAAAATATAATAGAATCATGTGTGTATTGAAGTTGAGATTCCTGCAACACTTACAAATTAAGAAATCAGTGTCATATTGATTTCCTCAATTTATGAATTGAAATGATGCAAATATGGAGTTTATAACCTATGTAATGTTTAATCTTGCAGGACTTTATATTTTTTTGTGATGCTGTTGCATCGTGGATTAGCCCAAAAGATGATCTCCGAGACATGTTCTGTAAGGTAATGTGCTTAATTTAATAGAAAATGTAAAGCTTACCTTTTATGGCTCCTTCACTTCTCTTCTGACTCTTTCTACTACTTTCCCTGTCCCCCATACCTTTTTGCTTTGGTTTATTGTGTTCATGGAGAAAAAAGAAAATTACCGAGTCCCAATATGGGAGTCCTAATGTAGGAGTTTGGATTTTACATAAAACCTCACCAAAAGCAAAAACTTGTGAATAGATTTTTAAAAATATACTGTACACTTGTAAATATTTTGCAATTTTAGCAGTGTTGAAAGTTTTACTCGGGGCAAAACATTTAAAGATGCTTTAAAGGTCATGCCCAGTAGAATTTGGCTATATATGGAAGAACCAATATTTGTATAATACAATAAACTATCAAACTTTTAAACTTCAATTAAAAACTATTTTTAAATACAGAAAATGAGATTTTTGCCTAAAAATATACAACTACTTTTTTTTTTGTATGGTTAAAGGGAGGGGAAAAAGGTTTCCAGTTTTTGTGTTAACTTTACTTAACCTGACTTAAAATCATCTTGTTTATAGAAGATGATCTTGTCTTTGGTGCTGTTGAAAAGTCTTACAAGCATTCTTTAACAATACTTTTTGGCCACTTTAAAAGAGTTTGTCAGCTGCAGTTAAATTGTCCTGTGAAAAGTTGGCTTCAGGAATTAACAAATTTATTTTTGTTTGCATTTAATTTTTCAGCATCAAACAGTTAACTTCTGCATTTCCTGATAATGCAATCTAAAATGCCTTGAGTTAGTTGCATGTCATGTTAGGGTTAGGTAGAAAAGCCTATCACATTGTGCTTTTTGTTATTAGGTCTGATTTTTTTTTCTAAGAGACATGAAAATCAAACTTTGGCAGCTTGGAGTGAATCACAAAAGCAGGTGCCTGTTTCTTTAAGTCTATAAAGGATAAAAAAAGAAAAAGGAGTAAGAAAACACTTTATTCTACTGTTTGTGGGTCTGTCAAGGACTGTCTTAAATACTTGTCACTTCTTCAACTCTCAGCGTCCAATTACTTTGATTAAAATCTGTCAAGCAGATACCCATGAAACAAGGTGTTCCCCCCCCACCCCGATTTCCTAAATAGACATAATGCTACTCCCTCAACTCCTTTGCAGTGTTCTGCCCTCCCATCTGTTTTATAATCTCTGTTTCTTCACAAAAGTGGATGGCAGTAGTGGCAGTCCTCCTAAAGGAGGGTATAGTTGTCATACTTGCCTCGGATGATGGACTAATCTTAGTGTTTTCCCTTCAGACAATGTGAATGTAAATTGAACAGAAACTGGAATTTCAGCTTTGTGACCAAGTCAAAAAAAATTGCTTGTCTCCTACCCAGGACCTGATTTATCTGAGCCCCATTTAGGAACCCAAAGCTCCAGATACACACCCTCACCTACTGTTGCCACTTGAATACTGACAAGAGAATTATTTCAACCATAGGGAAAAGTCTGAGCCATATCTTGAGTTGGTTGCCTAGGGCAGTATCAAGGTCTCTACCTGGGACAGCTTCTCCTCAGCATGAGGGAAGAGCTTCCTCCATCTGTTCAGCAGGAACTTAACTCGCAGCAGCAGGGAGGTTATGTTCTCTCCCTCAAGCTCTTGGTAGAGATCCTGATACGCTCAAGCTAGATAAACAGGGGTTGGCCCTCTGACACAAAAACATTACTCTCTTCCAATGCATCCAGGAATTCCTCTTGGTGCTTGTTCCACTCCATCTATTGCCACCTCTCCAGAAAGTGGGCAATAATATTCTTAAGTTGGCAGGCCTTCCTATTAGGTACCTCGTTCCAGTAGAATAGGTCTAGGCATCATATGAAGACGCAACTGTTTCCATATGAGATCAAAGTTCTCCTTGCCCAGTCACTTTGGGATGCTGGTGGGGACTATGAAGAATAGGACTTCTCTGAAGATTCCAGTGTCTGATTTCCACACCCTTCACCCCATTGTCCTTTGAACCATGCCCTTGATAACAGATGGCCCAACTTCCTTTTACTTAAGATTGCTAAGGTTTTTAGAACTCTTCTGAGAGAACATCTTTCCTTCCAGGAGTGGGAAAGAAAAGATGTTTTCCCTGTATAGAGATCTGAAATAAATAACTAAGGCTTACCCTGAGCATACTAATCCTTCTCAAAGCTATTAATAGACTTTGTGTACCCTATAGAATCTTTCATATTAGGAGTTTCAGCTAAGGACTTGAAGTGTTTTATTGCATCCATTGTTGAGTAGCGAAGAGAGAGTACCTCCCACAAAAGAAGAAAAAAATCCTATGAAGCTGGAATCTCTCTAAGAGCAGATTCATAGATGTCAAGGTCAGAAGAGACCACTATGATCATCTAGTTTGATTTCCTGCACAATGCAGGCCCCAGAATCTCACCCACCCGCTCCTGCGATAAACCTCTCACCCATGTCTGAGCTATTGAAGTCCTCAAATCATGGTTTAAAGACTTCAAGGAGCAGAGAATCCTCCAGCAAGTGACCCGTGCCCTATGCTACAGAGGAAGGTGAAAAACCTCAGGGTCTCTTCCAGTCTGCCCTGGAGGAAAATTCCTTCCCAACCCCAAATATGGCAATCGGCTGAACCCTGAGCATATGGGCAAGATTCACCAGCCAGATACCCAGGTAAGAATTCTCTGTAGTAACTGAGATCCCACCCCATCTAACATCCCATCACAGGCTATTGGGCCTATTTACCATGAATAGTTAAAGATCAGTTAATTGCCAAAATCATGTTATCCCATCATACTATCTCCTCCATAAACTTATCGAGTTTAATCTTGAAGCCAGATAGGTCTTTTGCACTCACTGCTTCCCTTGGAAGGCTATTCCAAAACTTTACTCCTCTGATGGTTAGAAACTTTGTCTAATTTCAAGTCTAAACTTCCCAATGGCCAGTTTATAACCATTTGTTCTTGTGTCTTCATTGGTACTGAGCTTAAATAATTCTTCTCCCTGTCCGGTGTTTATCCCTCTGATATATTTATAGAGAGCAGTCATAACTCCTCTCAACCTTCTTTTGGTTAGGATAAACAAGACAAGCTCCTTGAGTCTCCTTTCATAAGGCAGGTTTTCCATTCCTCGGATCATCCTAGTAGCCCTTCTCTGTACCTGTTCCAGTTTGAATTCATCCTTCTTAAACATGGGAGACCAGAACTGCACACAGTATTCCAGGTGAGGTCTCACCAGTGCCTTGTATAATGGTATTAAAACCTCCTTGTCTCTACTGGAAATACCTCACCTGATGCATCCCAAGACAGCATTAGCTTTTTTCATGGCCATATCACATTGGCGGCTCATAGTCATCCTGTGATCAACCAATACTCCAAGGTCCTTCCCCTCTTCCATTACTTCTAATTGATCCGTCCCCAACTTATAACTAAAATTCTTGTTATTAATCCCTAAATGCATAACCTTACACTTCTCACTATTAAATTTCATCCTATTACTATTACTCCAGTTTACAAGGTCATCCAGATCTTCCTGTATGATATCCCGGTCTCTCTCTAAATCGGCAATACCTCCCAGCTTTGTCTCATCCGCAGACTTTATTAGCACACTTCCACTTTTTGTGCCGAGGTCAGTAATAAAAAGATTAAATAAGATTGGTCCCAAAACTGATCCCTGAGGAACTCCACTGGTAACCTCCCTCTGATATATTTCACAGTTCACCTTTCAGTATGACCCGCTGTGGTCTCCCTTTTTAACCAATTCCTTATCCAGATATGAGATGGTGATCAAGTGCATCTCAATCATTGTATCTCTGGACATGCTGCACCAAGACTTTAAGTTCCTGGGTGGCACATCTGGAAAAATGGATCCAGGGGTTCCACAAGAAAGAGTTTGGGATTAATTGGATTTCCTGTACACTTCAGTTATGACCATGTCTTCTGCTTTCCTTACCAAAAAATGTAATAGGACCACAGTTATCTCACTTGAAGGTAAAAAAGGGTATCATACTTATTTCCCCCCAAGGACACTTTGTCTTCAGAGAACCTAGACAAAGCAATCTGAAGCATCCCTTCCAGAAAGCAGGGTAGATAGAAGATACTTTTCAGACTGTACCACTTTTTTTAGTCTTTTTCCAAACTAGTTTCAAATCCGCTTTTAAAAATTGGATAAACCCCGGAGCCCTCATGGAGGACAGAGGGAAATCTTCTCATACCAGAAAATCTCTTACCAGCCTGAGGAGAAGAATCTGTCACTTTTTGTTTTTATTTAAAATGATTGCAGATAATCATTGAATATTTCCAGTGATGTCCATACGGTACTATCCAGAATTTGCTGATGCCTCTTGGAACATGTCAGAATCTGAACTATGAAAGCCATGGTGGAGTTAATTGATTTGTCTAGTGACTTGAACCTATACCTACAAGTACCTTCAGCTGAAATTCTTTTTCTGGCAAGCTGGGGATACGTTAATTATGTTGCTCTAGGGATGTCTCCACTGGGAACTCTGGAGTCTTGTTGCCAATCTTTTAGTTAGTTGATCACTCACCTGTGTAGTAAGGAGGAATGTGGAATGGCTTGCAAAAATTCTATTTCAGAGAGAGAAGCAGAGAGAAACTTTTTAGTGTCAGTTTCTGGTTTCAGTTAAGGCCACTGTCTGTCCCTTTTGGTCTCAGCCTTTACCTAGTTTGAGGCACCTTCTGGTGCTTCTGATCTAGCTGCTCTGTCTGAGGAAGAGTTTCCAAGCCAGGCTTCCTTTATGTTCTCCAGTTTAGTGTCCCTGAGGGCTTGTCTACATGTAAGGCAGCAGAGCTGCACCAGTAGCATTTAGTGAAAATACTATCTATTATGGGAGAAACCCTTCTGTCTACTCCAGGGGTTAGGTCAGTAAACCATGTCGCTCAGGTGGTTATACCGACACATTGGTACTGCAGACCAATACTGAGTTTTTTCTAAACCCTTTTAAAGCCTTTCCTTATAATTTCTGCAAGGATGGTTCAGTGAGTCTGTGTTTCTGGTCTTTTGACACTTACGTGCTACTAAATCTTTCATGGTGATAGGAAGAGAGTCCTTAAAATTATTTTCTTTCCAAAGTTTCCTTTTGGATTCCCCTTACTTAATATATAACTCATTTTTTCTTTTCTTTTGCAATAGCTGAGTACCTCTGGAATGCTCTAGGCGATAAAGCTCTAAAATTTGACTTTGAAAGAACTAAATATTTTCTGTTTCCCATTTATTTATTATGTTAGAGGAATACCAGCAGAGGCATTTAAAATCCTAACCCTTTTGATTTAAAGCCTCTATTCAGTTGTTATATTTGGATGAAGGGACTTGGTATCCTCTGTTAGGGTCTATTCTGTTCAGATTGTAACCATCTCCTGGGGTCTCAATGAGATGCAAATCCCCAATTTGGGTCTTTTTGTTCTTACTCCAGGAATTGCCAGATAGGCATTTAAACCTTGTCAAACACTAGGTTAGGTTGTAGTTCTAGTGTGCTTCCTTAATCCATTTTTAAAGGAAATAAAAATGTACATTAATATGAAGTATATTAGTTGGCAGAATTTAAAAATTTGTATTTTAAAACTTGTCTAGAATGACCCTCACTAATTATAATATTTTTTAGATTAACCCCTTTTTTTAGGTATAGCAAACGTTTCATTAATTACACTTCATAAAAAGTGCTAATTAGTTCAGTTTTTTTATTTAGAACTAAGAGCGATCACTAAAATTCCTCTATTTCTCAGTGCTATGGAAGTTGTATCTGGAGAATTCGAGTGAGATAGGCTGAGGCCAACACTTCTTGGCACAAAACTCTTAGCAAACTTTGCTGCTGTTTTCTGCATGATACGTAGTTGATGAACAACTGACTGCAAGTGTTCCAGACTGTTACACTGGAGATTCAGAATAATCAGAGGTAAAAATGTAATTTTTTTAACCTACCTGCAGATCCTTCATGGATTTAAAAATCAAGTTGGGGATGAAAATTGGAGGCGTTTCTCTGACCAGTTTCCTCTTCCGTTAAAAGAGCGCCTTGCAGCTTACTATGGAGTTTAACCTCATGTATTCAAGCTGCAGTCCCATAATTAGGGGTAAGTACAAAAATAAATTCCAGTTTTATGAAGTTAACTTGTAAGTCCATTTTGCATTACAAGAAATGTTTTTTTTCTTTTTTTTAAACAGTCACTGTATAGGCTATATTTGTTCCTATTCATTTGGCTCTTGCACCATCCTTCTTTTAATGCCTACTATAATACTGTATATGAATATTGTACATGGCATCTGTAGTAAAAGGTCACACTCAATTGCTTTGAAATTTTTTAGTTTTACTTTTTGATGAAATTTATTATGCTTGCTTTCATTTGGGGCAAAATGTTCTTTTCCTTAAGCCTTTATCAAAAAGCTGTTTTCAAGCATTGGATCAGTGGCGGGGGAGAAATGTTTTCAACCTTTTTTTTTTGAAAAAGAGAAGCTGATGGAAACTTGAAATATGACAGTTATATTTATGACCTGGAGACAATGTGCTCTTCTTTTTTGATGATTGGATTGTGTTTGGCAGGATTATGAGTGGTTTTAGAGTAGCAGCCATGTTTAGTCTGTATTCGCAAAAAGAAAAGGAGTACTTGTGGTACCTTAGAGACTAACAAATTTATTAGAGCATAAGCTTTCGTGAGCTACAGCTCACTTCATCGGATGCATCCGATGTTAGTCTCTAAGGTGCCATGAGTACTCCTTTTCTTTTTAGGATTATGAGTGTTTTTAAAAGAATTTCACAATGTTCCAATGGGATGGTGGCACAGAATTCATATGGTCTGCATATTTCTGTGTGCAGCGCATCTGTTCCGGTGTGCCTGGAGCAGCCTGAGAGGCAAATCACTGAGGGGGAAAGGGACTGGGCATGCGTGCCTACAGGGGAGACATTGATCACCATCGAGGCAGGGTTGGCCAACAAGCGAGAGAGACTCTGTCCCTCTCGTTTGCTTCTGCAGCTCACCAGGCATGCAGGGGGGTAGGTCTTTTTATTATGCACAAGGAAGGCTGTGTCCCCGAGGCAGAAATGTAGGAGCCTGCCTGCTAATTAATTGATATCATTCTCTGAGGCAGAAACTTAGCAGCTTGCCTAGTAATATGTCCATAACTTCTTGAGAATCGAAAAAACTTAGTTAAATATTAGTGTTGTGTTACTGAAAATTACTTGTTTTTAAATTAAAGAAAATAGCTTTTGAAACCCCCTTCTTCCCCACATTTTGTTAATGTTGCTGTTGATGGTTAATTGAGCTCATTCCCTGAGGCAGAAATGTAGCAGCCTGCCTGTATAGTAACATTGTTAATGTTCCTATTAAAGAAAAGGAGTACTTGTGGCACCTTAGAGACTAACAAATTTATTTGAGCATAAGCTTTCGTGAGCTACAGCTCACTTCATCGGATGCATTCAGTGGAAAATACAGTGGGGAGATTTATAATGTTCCTATTGTTAGTTAACTGTTCCCATTCTCAGTTAATTCCCCCAGGAACATAAAACCTGTAAATGTTTTATGGTCCCTACATTGCCAGAGTGATGTAAAGCTTTATGAATGACAGTAAGGGAATTGGCTAGGAAGACCTTTGTGTTTATCTCACTTTTTTCCTGTGCCAAAGTGGCACAATGGGGTTAGAATTTATTTTACTTACCTATTTAAATAAAAAAAAAAAGACTGAGGGCAAATAAAACATTTACTAAGCAGTCAATAAAATGTCAGGACAATCGGAACCAAGCATTTCACAAAGTACCCAGCCAGATCCAGGACAATGATTAGCAAAACTGAGACTTTCATGTGTGAAAGTCTGAGCAATTTAAAATGACATTCTACTCTTTCCCCCCTTCCCCCATTTGGTGTTCTGTAATGTAATTTAAATTAAAATCCAGGATTATAACTAGAATGCAGGGTATTAGTTACCAAGTGTTTTGTAATTTAACCTCCATGTGTTTAGGAAATGCTGAAGTTATTGTGACTTTTTTCTATATTGTAGTTTAAATAACTTACCAAAACAATTGAAAGTGATTATATTGCATTATTTTGACAAAATTTGCATACTTTTGCAGATTTTTCATTTTTTTGGGCACAGAATCCCCCCAGGGTAGACTGCATATGCCTGTGTGTATGAATAGATAATTTACCAGGATTGATCTGGAAGTGCATGTGTGTGCATAATGAAGTGGAGTTTCAGCTTCAATAGATGACTATAGAACAAGGTCTGCTAGAGGGCCATATTTTTGGAGTTTAATGTAGGCACCCTGCACACACCCACATCATAGAAAATTTAAAATCTTATTTTATGTACATTTAGATGAGATGATGTGGAGCCATAAGCTTCTAAGCGAGGGGTTCTCAAACTGGGGGTTGGGACCTCTCAAGGGGTTGTGAGGTTATTACATGGGGGGGTTACAAGCTATCGGCCTCCACCCTAAACCCCGCTTTGCCTCCAGCATTTATAATGTTTTTAATTTATAAGCGGGGGGTCACGCTCAGAGGCTTGCTATCTGAAAGGGATCACCAGTACAAAAGTTTGAGAACCACTGCTCTAAGCGAGGTGAAACAACAGTACAGCTGTAGCTCACGAAAGCTTATGCTCTAATAAATTTGTTAGTCTCTAAGGTGCCACAAGTACTCCTTTTCTTTTTGCGAGTACCCAAAATGTCATTTTTTGCACAGTTCCAGAGACACTGCAACTTGACTGACTACACTTTTTACTGTTTAAGTTAATTTCAACATCTTAAAGTGGTGTTTATTGATCAGAGGTTCCAAATGACAATGCATTAAAAGATTTGTATTTTTTTGCATGGGCAAGTGTCGTGTGTCGTGTCCCCCCCCCCCCCCCCCCCGAAATGAAGCTATTTAGCATGTGGCAAAAATGACAAACATCATTTTCCAAAATACGAACATGAAATATTTTCACATTGCGTATTCTTAATTATCAAAGTATGTCACAAGTGATTGAAAATATAGAAAAATATTACAATTTAAATTTGCTGACCAAATCAGTCTGTCACTGAAGGTTGCACACTGGTAACAGTGGATTGAGTGCCGACTGGGTCCTTACAAACGTCATTAAATAGTCTGATGCTGTAACTCGGTATATGTAGAACCCTGCGTGGATACAAATGTATAGCTGTGGCTATAAATCGGTATCCATGGAACCGCAGTGGCAAAAGGCCCAAAAACGTTGGACCGCTGCTCCTCCAGTGCGGCTGAAATGCCCCCAGCCCCACCCCCTGCCAGTCCCTTCCATGCAGCTGTCTGGGGGCATGCACACTGCTTGAAACGAGCGCGACCAGGGACAGCTGCTGGTGAATTTGGTGCCTGCCCCACTTGGCAGGGCTGGGTCGGTGCTGCCAGTGTAGGGTGCTGGTTCCAGGGGTGGCAGCGGCATGTTCTGCTCCTTTTGCTGCTGCCGTTCCTGGGGGAGCCTGCAGTTCCACGGATATCCGCATCCACGGGTATATATTTGTATTCGCACAAGGCTCTAAGTATATGCTCCACAACTGGAAGAATTTCAGAGATGGAGGTATGCCCGGTCTCCTACATTCAAGTTCTGTAATAGGTTTCTCCAGGTTATGCAGATACTACTGCCAAATGCAGAGCGAGGGGGTGACTGGAAGCTTCACTGACACAGTGTGCCAAGTTTCCATACTACTTTACTACAAATAGGTTCAGCTAGCCAGCAGTGTTCCTTCTAATTTTTGACAGGCCATGTGCACAAAAAATTTCTTCTGTGCAAACTTTTGTGCACATGGTGTTTCGGATCTGTGTGCACACACGCACAGCTTAGAGGGAACAGTGTATGCCGAGTAGATACCAGTCAACATTCTTGACATGTTAAATCTTCCTGAAGAAGTACCCAGTGTCTTTGAATTTGGGGAATTTGCTGTTCATCAGACTCCGGGTTCTTTCAATGGAATTTGGAGTGACCTGGAAAGAGAAAACTGTCATCAAGGACTCAAAGGGAAGCAGTGGGATCGTAGGACTGACGAGAAAAAAGTGAGCACTTGTCAGGTGGATCCTCACAAGACATGCCCTGAGTGAATATGTAAAAACTATGAAAGAAGTAGCCTAACAAGAAGTAGTGAAGATGAAGTCCACAAACAAGTCCTTGCTGCTAAACTGAAAGGGAATGAAAAGCACGTTACAGCTCTTACCAATCATGTCATCAACAACAAACAACCCACTGGACCCTGAATCGCATCCAGATGTGCTGCTTATATCTACTGAATTGCATGTTACATCAGATGTACAAGAGTCTTTATTGAAAGGAGCACATGTTGGTGAAGAACAAATGGAGAGATTTGTAAGAGGTGCACTTGATTCTGATGGGACACGTAGCTTCTTCAGCCCAGTCAAGAAGTCTGGCATTAAAACATTTGCTGACATGGTCAGGAAGACCAGATTTAAGTCTGGCAAGGGAAGGAAATCACAGTAGCTATCACTCCAGAAATTGTTTTCTGCAGAGCTCTGAGCTTAGCATGATACTGAGATGTCAGTGGCAATTGTTCTTAGACCTGTGCCTGAGTCCATCTTCTCTGTTGATGGAACAATGAGAAGAACAGACCAACCTGAGCTAAACGCATGCAACAAAGAAACCGCTGTGTACCTCAGATGTCATGGCTGTCACACAAATGATGGCTGGAGACAGATTCCAAACATTCGATGAATTGGCTATTGAGTACTTGAAGCAGATCTTAAAAGGGTTTGACAAAGCTAATTCTGTAATCAGTCTTTTTGAAATGTATGACAACAGTAACTCTGTACAAACGGCAGAAAAACAGTGCCAGACAGGATCTATGAGTGGATGTCCTGTGCCTCCATGGAAAAAAGTTTCTAAATGTAACATCCAACAAGCAGGCACTTATTAAATTTTTCTGTGAGTGTATGGTTCAAAGTCCACTTAAGTGTAGGAGCACATCAAGCACAAAAGCTCCTTGCTGGAGTCTTTTTCAGTGTAGTAGCAAAATCCGTCACCAACTGAGGTATTGAAATTCAAGAAACGTACAGCACTGAAGAGGAAGCGGATACAAGGATGCTTCTGCATGCTAAATGTGCCAGTATGGCTTTTGGGCCTTTGTGTCAAAGGTAACGTAGTGATTAGGTCACCAGATACAGATGTTTTGGCGCTTGCTGTTCACTGCTTTCCAAAATTGGAAAACCCAAGTAATGTAGATTGAAACAGGCACCATTACCAACACAACTGACAAGTATTGCTTCATACATGTGTGTATTTGTGACACACTCATTTCTGACTTCCGTAACATAATGCGTGCACAGCAGGAAGTAACAAGAGGTGACTCTGTTCCATCCCTATTTTGTATTGGGCAGAAAAATCTGTTTAATATTGTCAAAACAAAGGGAGCTTCCGAGCTCTTGACAAACTGGGGGAGTGTGGTGCAATTTCTGCACCAAGGAAGTCGTAGCAATGCTGGATGACGAGAGCGAGAGAGAAAAGGAAACTCTCAGAAACCTGAATTAATTGTGCCTCAATCTAGTCTTCAAAGAAGTCTCTGGCTAACTTCCCACCATGTGAGGACAGTTTTGAAGAGCTTGTCAAAAAAGTAGCTTAGCAAACAGAATTGAAGGTCTTTTCACATTGATAAATCAGATATTGGGCCATCATTATGGCATACATGGAAAAATGTAGATGATGAACTGCTTCCTGTATTCTTCAACAGCTGAATGGTAACAGCTTCTACAAGACCTTATTTGTGCCTGTACTTGTAGGGGTCACTGCAAAATCAAATATCTGTAGTCAGAACAAGCTTCCCTGAACAGAACTGTGTACATGCCAACGGAACAAAGACTATGGTAACCCACGTTCACTCGACAGAAATCATGATGAACAAGATCATGTTGACTAGAAGTGACACCAGTGCTATTACATTTCAATGATACTTGTACAAAGTTATCATCAAATTTTGTTTTACCCTTTAGATTTTTGTGATGCTGTGGGATCAGAAAGAAATCCAATTTTATGTCTTCAAATAATACCTAGTCATCACAGTAACAGAAAAAAATGCAGATATTTCCAAGTGTTCATTTTAATGTGTTGGTGGTGTTGTTTCTATGGTAAAGATGCCACTTGACAGCTCCACATCATCCCTTATCTAAAAGTAAACATAATAAGCTTTCAAGTGGTGTATGTAGAGAGCGTGCTGGGGGAAGGGGGAATGATAAAACATATATGATGGGGCAAAATTAAGATTGCATAGTCAACCTTAACATTTCATGATAAAGTGATGAAACTCATTATTCTTTTAATGTGACTAATTTTTGTGTGGAATGAAAGTAGAAATCAGTTCTTCTAACAACGCTGTTTAAATGGTCCTGCAAATTTTGGTCCTCCAACCTAAGTGTAAAGTGAGTGAAGCTACTATACGGAATCTTTTTTGTTCGTGGACTCAAACCATCAGTATGTTCCTGGACAGTCAGAAGCAAATCTATTTCAGGCTGTTTCAATTTGAAAAGTGGTTTAAAAAAAATCATTAAGAGGTTCAGTATTTGTCATCTAAATGACTCCTTTGAAAATCTGATCAGTTTACAAGTGAAAATATTTTTTTTGCAACTACCAGATGTGGTGCACTCCAAGACGTAGTTTGAGAAATAGAATTGATTCCCAATTCCAAATGAGTGGACAGTATCAAAGTATATTAAATATAGTTTCATACTTGGTTGAATTTTGTTATGGAATATTTAAATCTCTGTAAACTTGTGGGAAAACTGTATGTTGTAGTATTCGTTTTTCCTGCATTGTGATTTTGGAAAACTATTTTATCCACGTTAAATGTGAAGTGAGTTCTATATTGACATAAGTTTAATAGGTTTGTCTATTTTTAAAGTAGGATTTGTTACATATTTGATAAGTTTTTAGTTTATTCTGAAAATATCAGTGCTGGTGAAAATTGTTCAAAATTAAGCTTGCCACATGAGTGGACTTCTTGGTGTATTTAAGGCAGGAAGATTTGTTGTTTTCCTGACTTAGAACAAAAGGTATAAAGATGAGAAGAGATTGATACTGGGTTTTTTTTAAAGACTGTTAAAGAGAATCTGAATGCTGTATTTATTTTAACAAAAAAAAATAGTGTAAGTTGGTTAGCACAAAAATGTTTATTTTTGACCCTGCATAGCTTAGTAAATTTAAACCTGTTTCTAAACACCTAATTGTGCTATTTTTCTTTTTTTTTACAGGTCCTTCAGTCTAGGAGACTATGAGGGAGCCTCTGCACCCAGGGAAAATGTTACCCTTTACTGGGGGGAAGGGTAAACCAGTAGGGAATACAGTACAATCCCAAGCCTACTGGGAGGGGCGGGAGGGAGGTGTTGCCGTCACTGTATTAAGTCGATGTTGGGAAACGTTTTAACATCTGGAGCCTTTGTGGGTGGAAATCTGTCTCCTATTACAACTCTGCACTGGATGTGAAGAAGCAAAAAAGAGAATCTATTCACAAAACAGCACAGTCTGGAATATTATGGGGAATTGTACCAAAACAAGAACCATATAATTGAACCATAGGGATACGTAAAGAGGAAAACTATTCTGCGCACAATAAAGGAAACCTAAGAATGGGGGTGGGGGTTTACAAAAAGCCTTTGACTGTTTAAGTAAGGGTTTTCTCATTATTTCATCCTGCTTGATGGGATTCCTAGGTATTTGCATGTTAATGAAGAACTACACAAATGAAGTTAGTACAGTTAAAATGCAGCTTGCTACCTGTATTAGGAACTGGCACCTGCAGTGTACAATATAGAAACCCCATAATAAAGGTTTAACTTTAACAAAATGAAGCAACTTGCAAGATGCCAAATGAGTCACTCCTTTCATTTTTTGGGTGGGGGGAGGGGCATTTCAAAGGAAAGATTGTCAGCTTAATTTTACATTAAAAACTTCAGTGGATATGATTTGATGGTTGTACTTCATTAGATTTAATTTCAAGAGTAAGGCATTATTCTTAACATGCAGTTTAAGGTTCAGGCATGCATTCTGGCTCCTAGTGACCAGAAGTAATTTAAATTAGTGGGAAAGTAGCATGCTTGCATCACATAGAGTGAGATTGGTATACTTTTACTTACGTTGCGCCAGTTTTGTGTTGCAGTTTACTAATTTAATATAGCCCTGCATTTAAAAATCCTTTTTTAAAGATTCTGTGGATTTTTATTTTTATTAAGAATATAGATATAAAGTACTGTAGTTTACAATTAGGCCTTGAAATATCTTTTTAGGATCTATTAAGAATAAGATTGATATTGTATTGTGTGTAACTGGCACAATGTGGAAAGCTGATATAGCTGTGCAAAATATTTGCCTCTGTGCTGTCAGTGTGATGTGCTTTCTGCATGGTTATATACTACTAGTGATTTTATCAGAACTTCTAAAAATGAGTTACATGGTAAGACATGTTTAAAGGCTGCATAAATGTTAGTTGACACGTAAAGACAATTGTAGAAGTTGACATGATTGCTATATTTCATTGTTTATTCCCACTCAACATATTATCTTCTATGCTTTCTTTTTTGTTCAAAGCATGATCTTTGAGACGTTTAAGTTAATGGATGTAATGCAGGGTATCTACACTGTATCGGCGCATGTTGGTGGCCCTGTGTGTCGTAGTTAAGTGCACAAGGGTGCAAGTTAAAAGCTACAGAGTGAAAGTTGGTTTGGATCCTCTTCATTTCATTTGTTTGGCTTTTCTGTTGTTTTTCTCTACGTGTATTCCTGTGAATAAATCCTTGTTAAGTTAACCCTTTACTTTTCCTTCCATGTGTATTTTCTTATGTACTGTGAATGTGAAAACCTAACTGGTACACTTGATCTTGTGTCCATCTGAAAGTGCAAGTCTTTATTAATTTAGATTACCTAAAGAATATCCCATGATGATAAAGGAAAATGGAGAGATTTTAACTCTGCTGGTCAGAGGTGAAGCCACACCTTTCCATTTTTCAAGTGCTGCGTAATTAATCTATAAAACAAAATTAAGCCATAACCGCCTTTTTATAGTTTTAGTTTTTTACCATTGCATTGCAGAATGAATACTGGATAACAGGTTTTGTAAGAACTTAATCTTCTTTGCATGGTTCTATTCTTTAAGAATGTTTGAATAATTTAGCCATTGCACCGAAGTTTGAGTTGTGTGAAAATGCTGTTTAAAGAAGTTTTTTTAATGCATGGTAGCATGAACAAGTTTTACACATTCCTTTTTTGGCTTTTCAAAATAATAGATTATCTTGCTTGAAGATAATTTTGACATACACTGACTAAATTCAGTAATGCTAGTACATGATACTTACTCATGTTGTTCAATCAGAACTGCATGTGGTGATTTGCTTTCAAATTCAGTTGCTTTGTTAGAAACTACAAATCTTCCTTCTTGGCTAATAATTCTGAAGTGAGTGGGTAATAGGTTTCTTTGACTAAAAATGTCTGACATATTACTATTAAAATGTAGTGAGGTAGGCTCTTGTCTTGGGCCCAAATGTATTTTAATTTCTTGTATAGGTTAAACATTTGGCAACAGTTTCAGGAAAAAAAAACTACAGCTTTTCCAGACTAAAATTTTGTATACAATATAAAACCTACTTTATAGTGCAGTGTTTGGACTTTATTTAAATTCAGCTCTTAACAATTGCAGCAATCCCATTAACTGGAGGAAAAATCAGTCAGATTAGCCCATCGTATCCACTTTTATGTGTGTATTTTAAATCTGTATCTATAAACGTGTGACTGTTTACAGCTGTGAACTGATCTGGTATAGCAGTAAGGAATATAATCAAAACAATGCAAAATTAAACAATACTGCCATAATCATAGTACTTTAATAGGTCCTCTGTTATATTTTAAAGCAAATTAAACCATATTCCTAATGCATAATAGTACAGGCATTTGCAGAAGACGTTTAGGTTATAACTTGAGGTAAGAAAAGTTGATTCAGCATTAACTGTTGTAATTCAAATTGTTGCATCATGGGATATATATATAGAGCATCTTAATTCTTGTGATGTAGTTTTTGACAGTTTTTGAATGTTGACTGAATGTTTATACCAGTAGAATTATATGTTTGTCTTTGTTACATTCCAGTGTTTCTGCCTCTTGGCATGCTAAAAGCACGGCTTACTTCATCTGCTCCTTACGCACTGAATAAAGTGCTGTTAGTGTGCTAAACTACAGAAATAGCCGCTGCTAAGTGATGATGTAGATTTTCTACTTGAATATTTTGTTGTAGGAACCTCAGGAGGTCAGTGTTTACTGTTTTTTATATGCCTTGTTTTTCCTGTTTGAGTTTCCCTTTTTGAAGGATTCTAACAGTGAACAAAAGCTGCTGATCAACCTAAGTTGGTAACAGAAAGTGTATTTAAAATTTTAAATGCACCTTTTTGGCAGTTCTAAATTGCAGTTAAATTAGTCTTAAAGTAAAGTTCAGTACGACAGTTTTTCATTTATACATTCAGAAAACAAGTTGTCTTTTTTTCATTTAAAAAAAATTGTAGACTACTTCATGACTTCAGGCAATGTAAGCAAAAATGATCAATTTTGTAAATTTTTTTGAAGCTTTATTTTCTAAATCAGTTTGTACATAATTAAAATTGTAATAAGCTAATTCTTATGTTTCAGTTTATTGCTACTTACTAGAGGTTGTACCCAAGAGATCACTTTTAAAAGAATGGATTTAAAATTTATAGCCATTATGATTTTTAAAATTTTAAGTAGCATAAATTTTGTACTAAACAATCTTGACACGCACTGTGATTTTTGTTAAGACTTTCTTTAGCATTGATCTGAATTACTTAAGCTGCATATATGTATAATATAATCAGATATATATTCTAAAATTTTAAGTGGCTTTCCTCAACTGAAACTCATTGCTACTCCAACATGAAATATTCAGATACTAGTTTTATCTCAGGTGAATACTCTTGTACCCTTTTTGTTCCAACATATGTATAAAACACGTCTTAATTATACCAGTTTGTGTTTCATATATGTATTTTCATATAAGTCTTAATCGCTTACAATCTAAATTAACCTGCTATGGGACAAAAATGATTTTGCTTCACATCCGTCACCTATTTTATTCATATTGAATGTATTAACAGATAAAAGTGCAAAACAATCTTCCCTGGAGAAGACTGCATCCATGCATAACAGCAACTAAAATACTTCATAAATAGTGCTTTAAAGCATTGCATAGGAAGTTTTTTGTTTCAAATATTATAAAAAAAAAAAAGTTACAACTTTGCATTAACTGCTTCTCAATTTTTTTTTTTTTTCATGTAAGGTGATGGACCTTTAAAATACTGTGGAAGGTCTACAGACTATTACTTTTTTTTACTGTAGCTTTAGGTAAAGAGTCAGATCTATAATGAAACTGCTGCTGTAAGCCACTTAACACGCAGTAATGTAAACACTGTTGTTTGCATATAGCAGTTTGCTTACATATTCATTACATAATATTGGCAATACCTAATCTTGGGTACAAGTTTGATATACTAGTTGTAGGTTTCATATGTATATTCTTCAGTATGACTTACATCTGGCAGGTTACTAGACCTTCTCCAGTACAAAAACGCTATCTATAGATGGTTCTTGCTTTTTGCACTTACTGTTGGAGCTAAATCAGTTTTAGGTTATTCTAAATGAAAACTGTAATAAGTACATTGTGGCTTGCCTTTCCAATGTGTATTGTGCTAAAATAATAAAGATACTTATAAATCTGAATGTATTCATGCGAGGGGAAATTAAAATGGATGTATAATAAGGTTAATTCCCATGCTTTTTTGGACAGTATGCTTTTAAACAAATCTACTTTCCAAACAAGTTCAAGGCTTACAGTGTAGTATTCCTTTTCTGTAAGTTGATACTGTTGAGGTACTTTATCCTTAAATCTCTTTCTATGGATGAGTAAGAAAACTGGGAAAGTCTGGGTGACTTTTGTGGGAGCAATGCTTGGACCACACTGTGTAATCAGGTGTATTTGGTTGTAGACATTTTCTATGTTAATAGTACCTTATCTTACAAGGAAAAAAGAGGTGGATATGTTGTAAATGACCTAACCAGTTATAAAACTGTTAAGATTGGATGCAGTTAATAAAATAGTTTAGAATTAGCAAAATGACTGGATCTTTCTGCTGACAACTTAGGTTGTATGAGTTTTGCTTGAAAGCTTTAAATCTCATGTTTCCTGTACCTGCCACGTTAGAATGTTTCCTTCAAACATATCCTCCTGCAACTTCTCAAGCTGTACTAAATTGAGTGATATTTCTTGAAGTCTGCCTCTGTGCTAATAGAACTTCATTTTAAATAGAATATGGTTTTAATTTTTGATAAGCTGCTGAATTTTAAAGAGTTTTTGGGGCCACCAAATATTTTGGATCATGCAGAGAATATATATTGTACTGTAGTAATTTTGTATTTACATTTGTATGATGTGACATAATAGATGTGAATGTTAATCACTGCTTGACTATGTTAATAAAGTTGTTTAAATATAGATGTTGCACTTTGATTTTTAATGGAAGATAAAAATTTCATGTCCAGACATACTTTTTTGTACTTACTCAGTAGTGCAGTATTGTGGTTCAGCTCTGTTCTGAAGGCTGTAAATTCTGTCAGTTTTGAAATGAATAGGACTTTTTATTTGAAAGAAAACGATCTCTGGCTCAACTAACACCTGTAATCCAATTAACTTTGTTCTAGATGCCTCACACTCTATTGATATTTTGTAAATGTATTTGTTCAAGCAAAGGTTATACCTAAATTGAAATAAACCTATATTTGGTGATGCAAGTAACTTTTCCCACCTGGAACACTGACTGCATTCAGTACGTTTTAAACAGTATAATTTAAAAACATTTAATGTGCCAAAAATGAAGTTTCATTTGCCACACAACACTGATAAATCTGAGTAGAAATAAGGTTATAAAAGGCACAAAACTTCTATATTTTAATCTGTTTTTAATAAAAAATAGAACTGCCATGGTCTTATGATTTAGGATCAGATCTTCAAGTGGTATAAATCTGCGTAGCTTCACTGACTTTAGTTGGAGCTATGCCAATTTATACCAGCTGAGGATCTGTTTCTTAGTTTTCTACACAACCTACTGCTGCAAAATCCTGTGATGTGAAAGTGTAAAACTGACAGAAATGTGGACAAAATCCATGTACATTACAGATGTTAATTTGACTATCCAGTATTCAAAATTGACCTGAATTGGTCAAAAGAAATTAACATATTGTGTACATAGTTTCCCTCTAGAGTAGTCAGACTTTTGCTAAAACACTTTTCAGTATATTTTGCTGAATAGATAATTACTTGCACGGGACTATAAATCATTTTTATTTTATATACACCGTTTATACTTTGGAATGGCAGTGTGTCCAGTCTATTTACTCACTTTCCATTTAAGATTGAAGAAGAATCCTGTTAGATGGATGAGTCTGACTTGTTTCAAATTTAGAACAAATACAATGTACAAAATGTGAAAACAATATTTTTACTGGCAGCAAAACTGAAAACCTGCATTAAAAATGAATGTTGCATTTGCATCTTCACTCTACCCTACTTTAGTCCTGTTGGACAGGTGATGCCAATCAGAGATGCAGAGTTAGAGATTTAGGCTTCTATACAATCAGATTTGCATTCTGTTTCTGCTCTATTACACAGTTGTAACTTGTTTTTCATATTAATTGATATGAGGCTTAATCACTTACCTATAGGACACTAGCACAGTTTCTGACTTTTAAAATGAATGTGTTTTGGAGATAACCTCACCTCTGAAATAGGCTTTCAGAACTGGTAGCATTTGCAGAAAATAGCCTTTTTTGGATACTTTCAGAGAAAACTGACAATACTTAGCTAATCTGCATACGAGGAGTTCTTATTCCTTTCTAATCAACCCTCTCTTTTAGTTGTAGAGAGACCCACCATAAGATTAATGACTTCAGAGGTTTCATATAGTTCACTGAAAATATGCATAGATAATCTAGTTCTAGCTTTTATCTCTCCATGTGCATTTATAAGACACCCATCACTTCTAGGTGCCAGCTGCCTGTTACCTGCCTCCCCTTGAGATGAATCAGTAAGAACCCAAACATTATTTTCAAGTTGGTCTTTTTCATCTCATGTCTCAAGGAGTCCAGTTACACAAGCTTTGTTTCCTAATCTGGTTTAAGATTCCTCTGTTAGAAGAAAAGATACTTTACACTTTTCTCAGAGAAAACTGGGGGTGGGAGGGGGGACTCCAATACTGGTTTCCAGCACTTACAGCTAAGAAAGAGTCTTCGTTCCTTTCTTCCCTCTCTTAATAGGCCTCTTTCAGCCTCTCTTAACAGGCTGTATAGTGACTTGCTCCTCAGTACAGTAACTCCTCACTTAACGTAGTTAAGTTTCTGAAAAATACAATGTTAAGTGAAACTATGTTAAACGAATCCCATTTTTCCATAAGATTTAATGTAAATGCAGGAGATTAGGTTCCAAGGAAACTTTTTTGGGGCAGACGAAAGGCATTATATACTGTACTGTACTGTGGTTGGGAAGTGCCCCTGGCTTACCCCACACAGGCAGAGCCCACTGCAGGCAAGGACACTAGGAAGAACCTTTGCAGCAGCACTGGCAGCTTACCCAGAGAAGAACAGGCGCCAACTTTGCTCCAGGCCTGCCTCTTCCCGTCCCTGCTCCACTCCAGGCCCACTTCTTCCCCGCTTCCCCACTCTTCCCCTTCCCTCCCAGTGCTTCCATGCTGCCAAACAACTGGTCGGTGGCTCTTAGGACTTTCTGGGAGGGAGGGCAGCAGTGGAGACGTAGCGCTTCCCCGCTCTTCCCCCTCCCTCCCAGAAAGTCCTAAGCGCTGCCAAACAGCTGTTTGGTGGTGAGGGAAGCGCTGAGAGGGAGTGGGAGGAGGCGGAGAAGAGGAATTTGTGCAATGCTCCCTTGTAAAGTTGCTGCTCTTCCACAAAATCTTACATGCAGTGTACAGAGGAGGTAGCCAAATGACCTTACAAGGCAGCATTGCACAACTTTAAATGAGCATGTTCTCTAATTGAGCAGCAACGTAACTTTGAAACAATGTTAAGCGGGAGGATGTTGAGTGAAGTGAGGAGTCACTGTACTAAAATGCAGGATACCCAAGAGGTCATATAGGATCAGAAAAAAGGAAAAACTCTATCTGGGCAATAGACTTAATGAGGGGAGAGATGGTCCAGTGGTTAGAACACTGGCTTAGGAATTGGGAGAGGAGACTTGGATTAAATTCCCTGCTCTACCACTTATTTCTGTGTGACCACCCTCAAGTCATTTAATTTCTCTGTGCTAGTTCCCCATCTGTAAACAAGGGGATAATACTTCCCTATTTCACAGGGCATTGTGGGGATAAATACATTAGAGATTGTGAAGTGCTTTGAGAGCTGATGAAAATGCTATGAAACAGCTAGGTATTAGGTATTAATTTGAAATGCGGATCTCTAAAATATCTCTATTTTCTCTCCTTGCCAATATTAGGAGAATGTTAAATAATGAAGAGGACAGGTCAATTGATACAGAATGATCTGGATTGCATGGTAAACTGGGCGTGAGCACAGAGTAGTATGCATTTTAATGTGGAGTTCTACATCTAGGAACAAAGAATGTAGGCCATAGTGTCTCTCACTATGAAAGTATCTTGGGGAGCAGTGATTGTGAAAAAGATTTGGTGGTTATGTTGGGTATTCAGCTGAATGTGAGCTCCCAGTGTGGTGCTGTGGCCAAAAGGGCTAACGTGATCCATGGATGTATAAATAGTGGAATACCTACTAGGAGTAAGGCGGTTATGTTACCTCTTTTTGGCACTGGTGCAACTAGAGCTTTGACTGCTAGAGTGAAGAGTAAGTTATCATTTTTTTTTGTTCCCCACATAGGTACTTATACCTGTGATTAAGTTACCCCTTAACCTTTTCTTTCAGATTGAGCTCCTTGAGTATCTATTTATCATAAGGCATGTTCTGTAATCCTCTAACATTCTCATGAATCTTCTCCGAAGCCCCTCTCCTAATGTATCTGTTTTCCTTGTATTATGGACACCGGAACTGGGCACAGTACTCCAGTAATGATCTCACTACTGAGTAATACCACCTCCCTGCTGTTAGATAGACCCCAGCTTATATAGACAAGGATTGTGCTAATCCTTTTAGCTACAATGGTTTTCAGTGTTTTTTCATTTGTGGACCCCTAATAGAATGGAGGTGTGGACCCATTTGAAAATCTTAGATAGCCTGTGGACCCCCAGGAGTCCATGGACCACATGTTGAAAACCACTGAGCTACAGTATTGCACTGAGCTGCTGCTGTTGTTTTCTTCTGCGCTTTTCAGCATGTCTTCATTCCAGGATAGTCCTCCATCTTTTGTGACCTAGATTCTTTGTTCCTTACATTTGTCAGTATTAAAATCTATGTTCAAAGGAACCCACCTTACCAAAGCGATACAAATTGATCTGGGTAAGTGACATAACTCCATCGTTTACACTTCACAAATTTTGTTTATCTGTAAAGTTTACCAGCAACAATTTTTATTATCTTAAAGATCCATTAATAAAAATATTTAATAGCATTTGGCCAAGAATAGATCTATGCAGGACCCTGCTGGAAATGCCATCATAGAATAATTCCCCATATACAATTACTTTTTGAGATCTAACAGTTAACCAGTTTTTAATTCCATTTAATATGAGCTACACTGATTTTTTTGTATGGCGCTAATTTTTATCAGAAGGACATGTAGGCCTAAATTAAATGTCTTACAGAAGTCAATTATGTCAATACAGTTGTCAACCAAACTTTTAATCTCAGAGGTTTTTCTATAAAACCATGTTGAATGGCATTAATTATGATACTCTCCTTTAATATTTTATTGATTATGTCCCATATGAATCTTTCTATGATTTTTGCCTGGGGTCAGACTGAATCTAGTTACCTGGGTCATCCCATTTACCCTTTTAAAATATTGGTACATATTTTCTAGTTCTTTAGAACTTTCTCTGTTCAAAAACTTCTTTTAAAAAATCAACATTAATGGTTCAGAGAGCTCCTTGACCAATTATTTTAATACTCTTAGGTGCAAGTTATCTGGTCCTGCTGATTTGTAAAATGTTTAAAGTTAATAGTTGCAGTTTTAACATCCTCCCTAGTTACCCATAAAACAGAAAATATTTCACCAAGATATGATATGAATAAATCATCCTGTTCCTTTACAAACACAACAAATGTTTCTTCAAGGCTTGAGCCCTATGTATATTCCACTATAGGTGTGGGTATTCACTCCACGCACCTGCCCTCAGAGAATTCTTATAAGCAGAGTCCATTGGTCCACACATGTGCCCTTGCCTTCCTCCTTGCTTTTAACCAAAGGCAAAAAGGGCACAGAACAGATTATATAGCTTTCCTTCAATTTCTTCTATCTCAAAATATGGGAAAAGATCTTCCTCTGTAACAATCCTCCAAAGAAAATTAGTAAACCCTAGGAAATCCATTCTTTTTCTAATGCTGGACCTTAAAGCAAGCCTGTTCATGACACACATTTTCGACATTAAAATTTGTTCGGATGACTTTTTGTATCCTCCTGCTTCAGCAGAAAGGATGGGATTTTGCTGAATACTAGCTGCTTCCTTCTTTGCTTTTCTTTTGACGCGTTCCCTAAACTCATTATTTCTATAGTGATAAGTTTTTAAGATTCACTTAACTGATTTGGACATTCCATATTTTTCTTAAGTTAGCTTAATGTTTGTGTAAAGTTCTGAATTGATGTCAAGAAACTATAAAATGGGCTCGGTCCCTGTTCTTCTGGCCTTTCTCTGCCCCCTTGTCTCCCCACCACCCCCATCCCATAGTGGACACAGTAGCAGGTCAGGGGGCACTGTTTCATTCTGAAAAATTAGATGTTTCTAAAATTTGAAAGTGAGGCTATGACTCCTCTCCCAGATCGCCCTCCAGTACAGGAACCATGGCCAGGAATTGAGGCTCCCAAAGGATTATCTTGCATATGGAAAGGAGCCTTAAGCCTCCATTCTGCTCCTGCAGCCTTTGCTGCCATCTTCTGGTCAGAAAAATAGTTACAGCTGTAACTATTTCTATTCCTCTCTCCCCCACAAAGCCAGTGCAGGCACTAAGGATGTTATGAAAACACGCTAACTTATTTTAAATAAATGAATGCCTGATGCTGACTCTCTCCCCTCTTCCCTTCCTTAGACTTGACCCTACAGAGTGTTGTTGTTCCACCATGCTTCCAGCGCATCCACCACTACTCCAGAAACAGACTTCTCCAGCTCTGTGCAGTCTCAAGACTCAAGTTATATGGCCAAAAGGATCCAAAAGACCTGTCTTGCCCTGAGATTTTTTGTGAACCAGCCAACCCTTCCTACAGTCAGAACATGCCATGACGCAATGCACTATTTTACATTTCACAGACCAAATTGGGAGGCACTGTCCAAGGAAACAGAAACCTATTATCTATCCACTATACAGGCCCCAAGACAGTAACCAAAAACTACCTGAATTAAAATTTATGATAATCAATGCAAGGTGTGTTGCCAACAAACAATGTATGACCTCTTCAGAGATGAAGCACTCAACTGAGCTTGCATAAGAGGCCTGGCCTGATGACACTGCAAGCTCTGTTAGCCCCCCTTCTCTTCCTCTCCCTCCACCCATCAGCTTCTTGGCCTATCACAGACAGGACAAGGCTGGTAGCATTGCATTCACCTTTTCAAACATCAAATCCAAGAGGATCCAAAAGTAAGATGAATTCACTCCAGGGTGTATTTGATTTAAATCACTAATCAGGAAGACTCTATTTAATCATGGATTTCTACAGAAAAGTGCATTCTTGTTGGTTATAACCTTAATACACATTCTTCACAACTCAGAGATAGATGTAGATTTTATTTTTAGAAGGTACACACTATGAACTTTGTAAATGATTTATTTTGAAAACTTTTTAGTTTTACAGCTATATCAGAAAATGAATGATTGTTTGGTTATTTCATTTACCAAAGGAACTGAAGCAGAAATTTATGAAGTCATCAGGAGGTGAACTATCTCCAATTCAATGGGTTAAACATTACTATTTAGAGAATTTTCTTGCCAAGCTGTGTTAGGAGGAGAACATCACCAGACATTTAAGTTGTTTTATTTAACTAAAAACATTATGTATTCTGGATTTTTTTCTTCAACAGCAAACATATTTTAACAAAACAAACATTTGAATTTAGTTAAACATTCAAGTTTTTTAAAAATCGGGTTTTTGTTACAGGTTTTTTTAAACTAAAATAGTTAAATGAAATGTTTTTTTTAAAAAAAACAAATTAAATCAACTGTGTCAGCCAGGTCAACATGAGAAACTTAAAATATTGGCTTCTGCACCTAACTCAGTCGTCTTCATCTCCATTTTCCTGTTCATAATCTGGAAAAGAAAAACAAGCTTTCCTGCTTTTTCAGGTCCCAAACGATTTCTCAGTTTGGAATGAATTAGTCCAAAGGAAGAAAATATTCTTTCTACACCTGCAGAAGAAGCTACTCTTGTTAAAAGTGAGATTAGCACTTTAACAGTCTCTGAATCCAAGTGCTTAAGTGACTTCCACCAGTTCACGGGTGTGACTTTCTTTAAAACATCATCAGCAAACATATATTTCTTGAATAGTTCACCCTTAACTCTGGAGTTTGTTATAGTTGGCATTATGGAGGGCTGATTGCTGGATGTCCATGTCATAGCCAACTCCTCTTCTTCAGCAGTTAAGGTTTGACCCTGATACTGAGTATTGAGAATATTTGCAAGAAAATGAGCTGGAGAGAGTGCTTGTTCCATTCGGTTTTTGTTTTTTTAATGCTTGTAATTTAACTCTGTCATTACATATTTCTCTTTAAGATCTCACTCAGTTCCTTCCAAATTTCAACAGCATCATCAATAAAACAGCTATTTCCCTGCATTTTGTTGAAGGCTACAGAAATAGGCTTCAGGGTACTCAGCATGTGTTCAACATTTCTCTTAAGCCCAATGTTGACAACTTGATTTTGATTTTGTTCACAAACTGTCATCAGATTAGGCCAGTTCTTGAGATAGTGCTCAAAACAGTCCACTACTGAGTTCCATTGCATGTCTTGTGGGAGAGTTAGCTTGATTCCTCCCACTTTTTTCAGAGCAGCTGCTGCAAAGTGGTTGTTACGGAAGTATTTTGCAATTTCAACAATATTAGCCTTTATTTCTGGAACACTGAACACTTAGTCTTTGCCTAAGAGGTGCATCAAATGAGCACTGCAACTGCATGTTATTGGGACCCTCTTCCAAATTTCTTGTCTTGGATAGATTTGCAGCATTGGGTGTGACCAAGCTGCATACTAGATATTTAATTGTTTTTCACAATTTTATAGCTTTTACTGCTGATACTTGTAGGTATTCTGCTGTGTGTGCATTTTCTGATGCATCAATTGTTTCTGTAAGGAAGACATTCCCTTCTTCTGTTGTCACACAAGCACATACAACAGGATCATTGTGGACATTGCTCCACCCATCAAGACTCAGGTTAACAATTTCACCCTCTATACCTTTTGCACACTGCTCAATTTCTCCTCCATACACTTTATCCAGCAATTTGCCTGTGACATCTGCTCCATTGAGTGGACTATCCTGGTCTTAATGACTGCACCATGTTAATGAAGTGTGGGTTCTCAATCATATGGAAAGGAGAGTGTGTTGCATTAAACTGGGCAATGTTTTCATCCATTACCTCTTTTTGTAATCTGGTTCTTTTAACACATTTATCTATGGTTGTTTCTGGATGGAGATTTTTTTTTCTTTTTGCTATAGGTGATATACTGTGGCATGTGACATACATGATGTGAATGAAACACTATCATGACATAATTCAAACTACATCTTGAAGGTGGATAGTCTTCAGAATCCTGTAAGTTGAGGATGAATTCTGCTAAACAAAATACGTCAATGCAGTTATTTAATTAAGATTACTATAATTCTCATTTAGTATTACTCATTGCATTCATTGACATTCTGTACTACTTTAAAGGTGAAATTGTAAATAGAAGATCTGCCTATTTCAGCTATTTATTTTTTATCACAACTGCATCTAAAATGATAGTACCAGAGTAACAACTATATTTTTTGCTCAAACATGAAAATTCAAGAATAGTCCAGAAGGAAGACAGGCAGTCCTTAGGAAAGAAGTCTGAAATAAAAAAAGTTTACCAACCTGAGATCCTGCATGTTCAGACATGTTCCTTTTATCATCTTCAACGCAGCTTCCTCCTGAGAAGGAACACTTCTCATGATGATTCATTTAGGCAACCAGGCCTTGCATTTCTTTGTTGCACTGTTTGCATTTTGCATGCAAGCCTGTCTTACTGACAGGTAGAGGAACTTCATTAAAATATTCACAAACTGGGTCTCTTTTACGGCCTGCTGCCATTATAGGTTTTCCCTTCTAGTGGGAGAATGGTATGGTAGATCTCAAATCAATGAAGGCTACAAACAGACCTCTCGACTACTGGAATATGCTGCTCAAACAGTTTCACTTTTGTTTCTACTGCCTGTCCTTCCCTTCTCTCATTTATCTCCAGACTTCTTCTCCTTGTCCAGATCTATTCCCCCCCCAACAATCTTCTATTCATTGAACTTTTTGAAACTTTGCACTTTTAGAGAGAGGTAAGGGATTGACTCTGTGTACAAAAATTTGCAGAGGGTCAGTAGGGTTGAGGTCTGTTATTTCTCACCTCTATAATATTATTTTAAAACATTTTTGCTGTTAACAAGCATGTTATCTCTGGAGACACAAATCCACAGTTTGAGAACTGTAAAACTAAGCATCTCTGCTGGTATCTTCTAGACTGATCACTGAATCCCAGTGGGTAGATAGAAAAATTAACCTAAATCTACACAGAAGCCCCTGGAACCCCATAAGATTAGGTCCCTAATCCATGAACTATTGGAACTCATTTACAAAACTTTTCTTAAACATTATATGACTATATTGTCTCGTACTATAGAATTAGAATGTATAATCCCTATTCCATGAGGAGATACATTATAGCTCAAAGATATCTTAATTAAAACTATCTTTAGATGGATTTTTTGATCCTTTTTTGAGGAAAGAGCTAATTTAAATAAAAATCATTTTTTAACCACCCTGATTCACTAAATTAATTTTTCTAAAAATAGAAACCAGAGCCAATGCTAATATAGACTCTATTTAGAGACTTCCAAAGTTTAATTGGCTCATAAAAGAGCTCCTGATACATTGGTGATGGTGGTAAAATACCCCAGACTACTTGTCCTAGAGATTTCAATATCTGTTGACAAAGCTGCAGCTGTAAAAGGCCCAAAACTTGTTTCGTTATCTGCCTCTTTAGAACTTTCACAGATACAACCCACACAGCTGGTCACTCCTTCAACCTGGTCTTCAAATTTAGATGTCAATACTGGGGACATCACAACCCAGCCGCTGTCTTGAACAGACCATGACTTTACTAAGCCAGTGGTCAAAGACCTATGATGCTGTCTCTACTGTGAATACTTATAGACTTCATCAAATTTTCAAGCATGCTGAAGGACAACAGCCCTTCACCCACAGGACAAAGAGTGAATGATCTGGTGAATCATCGTTGTACGTTAGCATAAACTATTAACACATGGCCCCTTCCTACACTGACCACCTTTGTTTTCTGACATACTGCCCCAGATGGAGAGTGGGCTGGAAACTCTCCCATTGATGGCAAAAAATTAAAGTTGAAACAAAGAATTTCTTCAAGCTTATACTGAGGCTGTGTAATAGGCCAGTAAACTTTCCTACTGGCTTCCACTGAAGCTGCCAAATCCTATCCTAATGAGCTATCCAGGGTGATACACTGTCATCAATCCTAAGTGCCTGCAAGGCCAAAACGGAACCCAAATACTGTGAAAGAACTATTATCCTACTTAGCCACAAAGTTCCTGCATATTAAAGAAGGCTTCTCAAATTTCATCAATCCCCATATACCACCCAACAAACATGTTCCAGAGTTCAGTACATTCATTCCTCAAGGGCTACTGGGGTACCCTAAAAGAATCTCAACCCAAGTCTCCCAACTGGGAGTCTGACCCATGTTCTCTCTGGCTGATGAAAGAGTCATAAACAATTTCTGAATGAAATAGCTAACGCTTCATTCAGTGAATTAATCTTCCCTTCCTCCTTCAAACGTACAATAATCTGACCACCACTGAAGAAATCCACATTGGATGTATCTGTTCTACCATTCTGGAGCAAGCTCATAGAGAAGTTAGACAACTGACAACTACAATTCATCTAATTGATGCTAATATCCTAGAACCCAGCACAATCTGGATTTAGGCTGGGATGTGGGATGGAACCCTCTTTAGGTCCTGATGTACAGCTGTCAGTGGAGAGTGGCCAGATGTCCATTCTTGTCCTCCTGGGCTTCTCTGTAGTATTTGACTCTGTTGACCCATAAGACACTGCTGTTCCATTTGAGAGAGGTGGCAGAGGTACAAGGTAATGTGCTAAAATGGTTCGAGTCCTTACCTGGAGAGGTACGCTCAACGAGTAGTGATGAGAAACTGCACCTCCACTACTAAATTTCTCACTTTTAGAGTCAGGCAAGGATAAATTCTCTGTGTGGTCCTGTTCAACATCTATATGCAGCCACTAAGTGAACCAATAAGACATGTATGCAAGAGTCAGCACTATGCAGATGACACATACCTCCACCTACTCTTCACCCCATAAGACCATATACTGCCATCAACTCCAAGTTCTCACATAGCAAAATCCACAAGTAGTGCTATCTGCCTTGTCTGGTTGGTTTGGAAACTCCCATCCTGATAGATGATGAGCTGGCCTTAGTTATACCTGCCTTTGCCACATCTCCTCCTCTGGATTACAGGGCTGGTATTCTCGTGTAGGCAAGAACCTATCAGATCTCGGGGAGCTTTGGCTAATATAGACTGCTGAAGCATGTCTTCTCAGCAATGTGGGATATTACACCTACATCAAACCTGTCCTCTGATCTTTACACTGGCTTCTCAGAGCATGTTGTCAAGTCCTTAGTCTTTATCTTTATAGGTTTCAGAGTAGCAGCCGTGTTAGTCTGTATTCGCAAAAAGAAAAGGAGTACTTGTGGCACCTTAGAGACTAACAAGTTTATTAGAGCATAAGCTTTCGTGAGCTACAGCTCACTTCATCGGATGTTTGTTGTCTGGACCTAGGATTTCTAAAAGATTGCCTAAACCTCTGGGATGAAAACTTCAGTCAACTCCACTTGTTTTGGAACAGTAGAACTCACTCAGTGTAAAGTTTGTCTGTGCAAGAGATGCATCATTCTCTGGGGTTGGTCCAAGACTGTGGAATGAACTCCTACAGGAACTAAGTAGTATCGGAAACCTAACCTCCATTTGCTCCAAATGCAAAACCTCCACGCCTTTGACCTTGCCTTTTCTCTTGTGCACAGCAGCATGTACGCTTAAACAAAAAAAACCCCTCACCAAACAAATCAACCTTCTGTGACAGATACTAGTCATAATGCACTATTGAAAAATACTCAGATACAATGCTGATGGGGGTAGTATAAGAACCTAAATTGAATGTCTTCCATTTGTACACAGAAAAAGTACAGTAAAGCACTGGCAGTAGAAACTTCCATACTCCAGGTGCTGCAGCTTAATTGTTTTGTAGCTCCCTCTTGTGTTGTCCCCATGATAATGTATATTGGAGAGGAGTTACCACTTCCTTAGCGGAGACTGATTTGGATTCCAGCCCTCAAGTGTCTACACAGGTCAGCCTGTTATTGGAAAGAGCTCCAGGCAGACATGGCATCTCTGCTGCTGCTTTTCTGCCTTTTGGCACAGTAGTTTAATCTCTGTAATGTGGGAGGATGTCTACCTGTTCTTCACACCTGGCTTCTATGAAGAGGGAAGATAACCAGTTTATCCATCCCCTGCTCTCTTCTTCAGTGTGGTGTTCAGTTTCTTACAATAAAGCTCCTGCTATTCTCAACCCCTTCTGAGGATGACTTTTATCGTTTCTAGGAATTTACTGCTATGGTCACAAACTTTTGACCTACAGTTATCATCAGTGTATGACAAGCCTGTTTTCATAGCTTGGAGCTGCACCATAAGCACAGTAGGGCTTGGCCCTGGAGTGATGGTCTTCTGGAGCTACTGATGGACCTGGCCAACTTACATCCATCTCACCTGCTTCTACGATATATGATAAAAGAGCGGATGTCCCCAGAACATGAATCCTTTTTTTAATTGAGCAGGAATTATGTTCTTTGGAAAGGTGCTGATGATGAAGTGAGCTGTAGCTCATGAAAGCTTATGCTCAAATAAATGTTCATCTCTAAGGTGCCACAAGTCCTCCTGTTCTTTTCAGAGCTGTACTATTCTTCTACCCTTAACTTCAATGTGTCAGGAACAGCGGTTTGGCCGCAGCGCTCATGTTGATCAGACAACCTCACCTGGAGCCCATCACTTAGCAGCCGCTACGGATAAGACGGAACTTGTCCGCCCCGGCATTGTAACCTTCCCCTCCCTGTTCACCTTTGCTTCTTGACTGGCTGAAGAAGGGAGGGTAGCTGAACTTTTTTTTTTTTTTTTGGAAACGTTTTGCTGAGGCAGACTTAAAACATTCCCGCCCTCTATCGAATCTGCCTCAAGCGTCGGGCTTTGCTGGTTGGGTGCGAAAGTTTTTTCCTTGACAGAGCCGGCTCCCTCTTTTACTATTTCAGTTCCCGCCACGCGTTAGAAGTGGCGAATAGCGTAGCAGGGCCTGTGCCGCCTGGGGCAGCCGCCCCGCCAGCGCTGCTGTAGAACTCAAGGCAGCGCGAATCCCGCGCTCTCCCACGGCCGGGCCCCGCTGAGGCCGAGCACCGCCCGCTCTCTACTCCCGCGCACGCCCTTGACCGGGGGAGGGGCGGACGATGCAGCGACACGCCTGCGCACTGGGGGAGGTGGCGGTGGCCGGCTGGCGCGTGCGCGCCAGGGCGGTTTGGGCTGCAGAGTGGCTGCCGCACAGTAAAGGGAAGGGCGGCGCACTGTGGCGGGCGGCGGCGGTGGCCGTTTCCTCCGTTGGGTCTTGGTGGCTGAGGCCGTCGGAGCCGGGCTCACCCAGCGCTGAGGCGGCGGCGCGGCCATGGCGTCTTTCGTGGAGAGTTTCTGGGTAGGAGCCGTTGGTTGTGTCCGCTCGGGCCGCGGCTCGCTCCTGCTCTGCCCGCTGCAGGGGAGGGACGGGAGTCGGCATAGCCGAGTCCTCTCCGGGCCAAGCCGCTCTGGCTCCTACGCCACCCCGAGGACTGGGCTTGGGCCTTGGTGCGGGAGGAGATGGGGGTCAGAGTCCCCTCGCTTGTGCGCCGTATCCCCGGCCTCTCCCGCTGCGGGCAGTCCTGGGACCTCCCCGCCTCGCGTCTTTGCTGGGGACGGGACGGGACTGGGGTGTCTGGGACGCACACGGAGCCCTGCTGCTGAAGGACCCGTGAGCCGGTCCCCTCTGGCACGGGGCGCAGCTGAGGCTGGGGTGCCCTTTTGACGAGTGTCTCTATTGCAGCTGTGGGGAGCCGGCTCCCTTGGTCGCGCCAAGGCTAGGGGCAGGCTGCTGTAGGGAGAAGCTGGCACAACTCGCTGTGCGCTGCTGTTGGATATGCACCGATTCACGGTCCTGCAAAGCACTAGCAGGACATACTCCAGACATGGTGACTTCTGTGGCATTACCGACCATTTATCTCGAGGGATGCACTGGAAGGGAACTCCAACTAGGTCTCATTCGTTCCTAATCTTTTTGTTGGTTAAAACTCATACTTGAAAGTTAGAGGTTAGTCATTTAACTTTTCATACCACAAAACTGCCCCGGTAAACAGCACCGATTCCAGCGTACTGCACTTGTATTAGAAAACACAACTGTGCTTCCGAAGTCATGCCCTCCCAGTGAAAATTGTTTTTCTGCCAACATAGTGGGAGCGATGCAGAGTTACGACAGGAATTTATAGCTTCCAGAATTATTAGTTTAAATTATCCTGTAGTTTTAACTAATTTACTGCATTGTCTCTCTGCTACTACAATGACTTTTTTTTAAATTTTAGAAATACCTGAATGGAGAGAAATGAACTAAATGTTTTGAGAAATCGGTAGTCTTAATTTACTGATTTGAGTTACTTACAGAACTGTGAATAATGGATACATGTGCATTGTAAAGAATTTTGATTTGTTTTAACTGGATTAATCCTTTCCTGAGAAAAATTACAAATCATTGAAACCTAGCTTAAGCCGGTGTGTAGAATTTTTAAAGTAGCCTTCTACACTGATAGGTCTTAATTCAAATTTAGATTTTAAGTTTTAGTGTGTTTATCGTCAAAAGTCTTATGTGTAACTTGAAGGGCTCTGTTTTTATTGTAGAAACATATGGCCCTTTTAAATGTAAAGCCCATAGGTGTGTATATAATCTTGTGGGCTCCTAGAGCTCTGATGTCGTTGCCTTAATGTTTTTATATACAAAGGTTTACAAATGAACCAAGATAGTTTCAAAGGATGTATTTGCTAAAAATTGAGCAAGGATAACATCAGAAGGGAAAGTGTTACTTTCAGATTTGTCTGCTTTGTAAATATGAATAATAGTTCTCCTTATTTACAGTAAACTAATTTTATAAATATAGTGGAAATTTTAAGAAATAACCGCAAACATGTTTTGTTTGCAGTCTTAATTTCAACAACTTTATTAAAACTGTATGTTATTAAATCCAATGTAAAAATTCTGAACAATACTACAGCATTGGAGGGGAATGTATGTTTAACTACATATGAAAAATTTCTGTAGCTTTGTAAATAGCATTTAAAAGGATGCTTGGTAATGTTTGGTGTTAGTTGGTTAACACTAGGAACAAACTGTGGTAACCTTTGGTGTTTTAACAACAGATACAAAAATAAAATCACACATCTGAAAATTTAGTTCCTACTGTTAACCAAGAAGCATAAAATTATTGTAACTGAGGTAGGCCCTTTAACTGTTTTGATGTCCAGTTGTGCTTTCTGTCTCACTGGCAAGTCGATATCACTCGTGCATTACTCTGTGGGGAGTTCATATGCACATTCTTCCCCAGGATCCTCCAAGAGAGTGTTCCCTAGAAGCTATAGCATGATGAGGCACAGCAGGTGTGTGTGCACACTGGGACAGGAGAGAATGAATGTTACTGAGCATATGTGGGTAGACCTGAGAGCAACACCATTATTCTCCTCTCCTTGGAAGACCCTTAAAGACATCAGTAGGGCAGTAGCACTCCTCCCTTCTTTTTTTTGTTTTATTCAAGGAATCTAAAAAAATAAACTGCTTGTGGTATTCAAAGGGTTCTTAATCAAAACTTTTTAAAAGTCTTAATTACTTAATTAAAATACCAACAAGTTGATCATGTCTTTAATTTTGAATGAAACATTTTTCACATGTCAGAAAATATTGCGTATCTATAAAATCTCAAACCAAAGGTATATTATTGTCTATAGTACAGTCAAATAAAATGTAGTTTAGCGCATTTTTAATGTTTAAAGCTTAGTCTATCCCCATCAACATTTCAGATCAATTCATTGTTCAATATCATTCTTTCCTCGTTTCAGAGAAGACAGAATGTAGACCCTACAATTCCAAATGTATTAAAATATGTAAATGCTCAACATTTTTATAGTTCAGACAATAACAGGGAAAAAATAATCCGGTGCACTTGGATTTACAACATCTATCCAACAAAGGTATAATTTAAACATATAACACACCACCTCTGTGTACCTTTACCGACTACTTCACGTTTTACCTAGTGGATAGAACACTGAACTAGGACTTGGGAGAACTGAGTTCTTCTATTCCCCGCTTGGCCACTGGCTTGCTGGGTGACCTTGGGAAGTGACTTTACCTTCTTGTTTCCCCATGTGTAAAACAAGGATAATTTTCGAAAGCACTTTGAGATTGAATGATGGAAAGCACAATATAAGAGCTAGGGATATTTATTACATAACATTTGGTTACTTTTTTTTTCGTTACAACTCTTCATTTATTATTTTAGAGAAAGGAGGCTGGCCGTGAAGGGGAAATATATTTAGACTACATTCTTCAGTAACTATTTTAAGTGATTGCAGTTCTTGAAGCTCACTTGTTGTGTGCCCTTGCCGAACCGGAGTATGTTCCAAGATTTTAGAATAAACGTTTATGTAGCAGAGAGATCCAAATTCAATCCACAAAGTTGTGAATTAGATGTTCATAGTACTGTGATTACAAATGATCAACATGGTTTGATGCGAATCCAAAGTGGAATTGAAATCTGGAGAAAAAAGTCTCAAAATGTACAGTTCAGGATTCCTTTAGAAGGAAAAGGATGAGACTTTCAGAGAAAGGAATGTTTGGGGTAGAAAATGAAATCATAGTTTTGTAATGAATCCATACATCTCTGGTGTTGGAATGTACACCAGTCGAAACTGCACATATGCCAATGGGAAACTAAACCATCGATCTTGTGCCTTAAATGGGCCTCCACTGGCTTAAATGCTTATCCTCTTGGTAGTCATTAGGGAATACTCCAGAAATCTGATGGTCTGGTCTGATTCCATTCAGAATAGGGCAGTGACGCATGTAAACACCCTATTTATGTAATTCTGTCTCCAGTACACTAGGCTGCTACTTTTAAGGACTTTTTTGAGAAAATGATTCAGTAATGTACTGATGTAAACAAAACAAATGTATTTAAAATATATTGTTTTCTTTTCAGTGGTGAAGATTAAGAAACTTTTTAAATAATAGGTTACCATTAAAAATGGCAACATTTAGAATTTGAACAGAGGGCATGGTTGTTTTTTTTTTTTTTGAAGGGAGGAAAAAGTGAAAAGTAGATATTTTTTAGTGTTTGTATTCTATGGGAATATTTTAAAATGCAGTACAGTAACAGAAAAAAAGGATATATTGCTTTAAAACAAGTTTCATACAGGTTTTTGTTGTTGTAGGGTAAAAATGTAGATTATAAATGATTTTTGAATTCATTGTTATGAGATAGCGTTCCAAGCATTCAAATCACTTGACTCAACACTCCTAATTAGGATGTTGTTACAGAACAATGGGTACCTACTGTTATAGACAATGTATGCTGACTTAAAGCAGAAATATCAGTGAAATAAAATGCTTATGAAAAGTATTCCCATTGTAAAAAAAAAATTGTAATTTGTCACTTAATGTGTTTTGATACTGATGCAGTAGAGTAACAATTGCTCCCTTACTCTAAATAATGACTGGATGTTATCTTGCTACTTTTCTAGAAGAGGCCCACTGGAAACTCCGTCCAAACTTATTAAAATGTTTTATGAAGAAGCTAGGTACTGAGTAGCTGAAGTTCGGGAGTTGAGGAAGAAAAAAGAATATGTTCAGTGAATAAGTGTTGTTCAGGACTTAAATAACTGGTACATATTCCATGTGGTATTAATTTGACTAGAATTGTGGTTCCCAGACTGTCATCTGCAGAATAAAATATTTCAAGTGCAGACTAGCAGAGATTGAGATGTTGGGAAGGGATCATGGGCCATAAAAGGATCTCTTTTTTTAGATGTTGACTCAAAATTTATAGTTGGAGAACACTTGGACCAAACTGATGGTTTTCAAACTGCTCGGCACCCTGAAGGGGGTGTCGATGAGGTTATCGGGGTGGGGGGTGCGAGGATATGACTGGTTAAGCATTTTTCTTATTTTTTCAGGGTTGCTGAGAAATTTCTCAAAGGTGAAAAAAATATTACTTGTTCTTTTGACTATATTTTTCCACAGATGTACAGCCCTCATTGTCCTTCCTCATTTGTATGGAGACAAAGTGGGTGAGATAATCTTTTTATTGGACCAACATCAGTTGGTGAAACAGAAAAGCTTTTGAGTTTATATAGAGATCTTCTTGGGAAAGGTACTCAGAGTGTCACAGCTAGCTTCAAGATGGAACAGATTACTAAGCATAAGGAGTTATGACATCTTGGAAAAGACCATTCAGTGTGAAATGGGCAGTTAACAACACCTCTGCAGTCGTAGGACAAAGGAGGGTTAGTAGATTACAGATTGTTGTAATGAGCCATAAATCCAATGTTTTTTTTTACTGAGTTCATGAATTTTAGTTTCTAGCAAAGTTATGAATTTAAGCTCCTGGGCTTGTCTTTTGAAGGTGTTCTGCAGGATTGAGAGGTCAAATGTGGAGTGATCATTTTGTGAAAAGTGTTTGCTCATGGGTATTTTTGTATTTTCAGAAAGAAGTAAGTTCATTTCGGAGCGTGGTAATTGCCTTGTTTCACCCACATAGTTGTTGTTAGGTCATTTAGCACACTGAATGAGGTATACCAAATGTTGTGCTATGTATGTGTAGTACCCCTGGATCTTGAAAGGTGTGTTATGGACCCTATTGATCATCATGGCAATAGAGATATGTTTGCAGGTTTTGCATCTGTTATGACAGGATCTGGTGTTGCTTTGAGTTGGTGTGCCCTCATCTGTGTGTTTGTGATGATGAGCTTGGTGAGGTGGGGGCATTGTTTGAAGGCTAGAAGAGGGGGTTGGAGAAAGATTTCTCTCAGGATGTGGTTCCTTTTGGATAGAGGTTTTAATTGCTTGATGATACACTTTATATTTTCCAGTGTGGGGAGGTATGTGACAACTAGAACTGTGTGCCTGGTGCTTCCCACCCTATATTGAAGCAGGTTACCCTGGGATATTTGGGTGGTCCATTCCATGATGTGATCTACTTCTCTGGGGGAAAAAAAAAAAAGAGTACTTGTGGCACCTTCTGCGAATACAGACTAACACGGCTGCTGTTCTGAAACCTACTTCTCTGGAGTGTCCTTATTTGGTGAAGACTTTTTAAAGTATGTTAAGATGTATATCCTGGATTTTCTTTTCAGAGTATATTCTGTGGTATCTTTCAGAGTTAATCTGTATTCACAAAAAGAAAAGGAGTACTTGTGGCACATTAGAGACTAAGAAATTTATTTGAGCATAAGCTTTCATGAGCTACGGTGAAGTGAGCTGTAGCTCACAAACTCTTATGCTCAAATAAATTTGTTAGTCTCTAAGGTGCCACAAGTACTCCTTTTCTTTCTGTGGTATCTGTAAGCCTGGTTGTATTTGGGGTGGTTACTGGATCCGTGAAGGTAAGTGTAGTGATCTGTGGGTTTCTTGTGTATGGTCATGTGTAGGATTCCATTGTTGAAGTTGATCATGGAGTCGGAAATTGATGCTGGTGTGGGAGTGGAGTCCTCCCTAGGATTCTTGGAAATGGAAGAGGGAATTTTGGGGTCCGATTTTGCAGTGGCACTGCAGAGACAATATGCTTGAATGGCAGCCACTGATAACATTTAAAAATATATATATAGCAGGATATCCTTTTTTCAGGGGATCTCAAAACTTTCCTCAAATACAGGCATCATGTCACATACACCATTGCAATGAAATCACCTGTGAAATGTGGCAGCTATTTAAGTATGTACAACAGTCTTATTCAGCTGTTCAGGACAAGGGGTGAAGAGCATGTTATCCAATTAAAACGGTAGGAAATATAGATACATTGCAGTTTAATCAGTTTGGAAATCATTGGTGATTCATTTTATATCCATACATCTATCTCAGACTTGCTCATGTCCAGGTGCTACAACTCTTCTGCATACAGAGCTTGCATTGGAATTAATGAGAATTCTTGTAGGATTAGGCCGTTAATCTTTTCATCTACTGCAATGACATCTAATGTAATTTCTAAGAAGACCCTTCAGCCTAAGTCTTGTAAGGTAGCTAACTACTGCAAACATTTAGCCATCTGCCAGCTGTTCCAAGGGTAGATTATTTCATGAAGCACAAGGAAAAAGTACTGGCTGAATTACCAGAGTGAGAGAAACATTCACTGTTGCATACTAAGTTCCCAGACGTTGCTGCTATTAGAATAGTTTCACAGCAGCTGAGGAATCTGATCCAACACAACCCCCAAATTGCCAAAATGAGTCACAAAGAGTACACACCCTAAATTAAAGGTGAAGAAATCTTCCTCACCATATCTTATGGTTGCTTCCAATGTTTCCTCTAATTTTTTCCATCCATGTACGAAATACATTTTGTTATGTGCACTGAGGTACGTGCCTATGTGCTTCACAAGTAGAAACAAAAAACCTAGATTTTTTTTTTAAAGTTACCATAGGGATAATTACTCCAGCCAGGACAGGTTAGGCATTTTAGAACTCACTACTCAAAGAATTAAATTTAAGTGTAAGATAAATAAAAATTATGAAATGCATAGACCAGTCAAAACACTAAAATAACACTTTGAAAGAATAAAATTACAGAGAATATATGTGCATTGCAAGAAGTACCCAAAAGTAACAACAATACAAATGTGTTGGGAGGTGAGTGAGACACAAACTGTGTGTGTGTGTGTGTGTGTGTGCTGGCTGCTGGGGAAAGTCATGCACTATCTCTTTAAAACAGTCAATGAAAGCTCTCCTGAGCCCTGTTGTCTCCCCTTCCCTGCGGAGATGGGGTGCAGGGGGAATCGGGGCGGGGGAGAGAGAGACAGGTGTGAGCTGGCTGCTGAGGAAATCTCAAACAGTACACTGTCTCTTTAGGAAAGGCACTCAGACACTCATCATTCAGACCGCAGCAGCTTAGAGTCCTCCTGAGCCAGTGGCTGTTTTTAATAGAGATCAGCAACTCCATGCACTGGGTGTTTAGCCTCAAGGCCACCACGAACTGACAAGGCCTAAATTCTCTTTCAATAAACAACAAAGTCCAACGGGTTTTGAAAGGCTTCAAAAAGTTTTGCTGGTTTGCCATTAACCATCACTCTGTCAGGATCTTTCCGTCAGACCTTTTATTCTATGGCCCTTGGTCACTGAGTCCTGAATGTTTGTTTTGAGGCTACAAGATCAAGGTTGGGTTTTGGTTTTGGTTTTGAAAACTTTTCACATTACACCCTTTCCCCATTCCTATTCCTTGGTGTTAAGACTTGGTGCTGCAGGAAATCCAGTTGCTCCTGACAAAGACCCGGGGGGGATAAAAAATCAATTTTTTTTAAATAAAAAAATTGCTTTTTTCCTCAAAAAGCATTTTATCAAAACAATCCCATTTAAATTAAAAAAATCCAATCTAAAGATCGTTTTAATTTAAGATACATTATAGCTCAAACATATCTCATCATGAAATAGGAATTATTCTAATTTCTATAGTATGAGACAGTATAGTCTTGTAATGTTTAAGAAAAGTTTTGTAAATGAGTTCCAGTAGTTCATGAATTAGGGACCCACTTTTATGGGGTTCTGCAGGGTACTGTATAGATTATTTAGGTTTCTATCTACTGTGACACAGTTTCTCCTCTACCTTGGTGGGTCTTGCACTTATTGGCGGATTTGTTCGCCTCAGAGATTTACGGCAGCCCTCAGTTTGGCCGTTTTCATGAACCCACAGTCCAGGTCAACTTCTCCTGTGTCTGACTAGGAGCTGGGAGGTTTGGGGGGAACCCAGGCCTACCCTCTACTCCAGGTTACAGCTCAGGGCCCTGTGGAATGCAGCTGTCGAGAGTGCCTCCTGGAACAGCTGTGCAACAGCTACAACTCCCTGGGCTACTTCCCCATAGCCTCCTCCCAACCCCTTCTTTATCCTCACCATAGGACCTTCCTCCTGGTGTCTGATAATGCTTGTACTCCTCAGTCCTCCAACAGTCCACGTTCTCACTCTCAGCTCCTAGTGCCTCTTGCTCCCAGCTCCTCACACGCACACCACAAACTGAAGTGAGCTCCTTTTTAAACCCAGGTGCCCTGATTAGCTTGCCTTAATTGATTCTAGCAGCTTCTTGATTGGCTGCAGGTGTTCTAATCATCCTGTCTGTCTTAATTGTTTCCAGAAGGTTCCTGATTGTTCTGGAACCTTCCCTGTTACCTTACCCAGGGAAAAGGGACCTAATTAACCTGGGGCTAACATATCTGCCTTCTATCACTCTCCTGTAGCCATCTGGCCTGACCCTGTCACACTACCCAATGGGACTCAGCAGTCGGTCTAGAAGATACCATCAGAGCTGCCTAGTTTTGCAGTTCTCAAACTGTGGATTTGTGTCTCCAGGGATAACATGCTTGTTAATAGCAAAAATGTTTTAAAATAAATAAATATATAGAGGTGAGAAGTAACAGACTTCAGTCCAGTCCAGACAGCCCCCCAATCTGAAGCAAATACTCACCAGCAACCACACACCACACAGCAGAACCACTAACCCAGGAACCTATCCTTGCAACAAAGCCCGTTGCCAACTCTGTCCACATATCTATTCAGGGGATACCATCATAGGGCCTAATCACATCAGCCACACTATCAGAGGCTCGTTCACCTGCGCATCTACCAATGTGATATATGCCATCATGTGCCAGCAATGCCCCTCTGCCATGTACATTGGCCAAACTGGACAGTCTCTACGTAAAAGAATGAATGGACACAAATCAGACGTCAAGAATTATAACATTCAAAAACCAGTTGGAGAACACTTCAATCTCTCTGGTCACTCGATCACAGACCTAAGAGTGGCTATACTTCAACAAAAAAGCTTCAAAAACAGACTCCAACGAGAGACTGCTGAATTGGAATTAATTTGCAAACTGGATACAATTAACTTAGGCTTGAATAGAGACTGGGAATGGATGAGTCATTACACAAAGTAAAACTATTTCCCCCTGGTTTCAGAGTAGCAGCCGTGTTAGTCTGTATTCTCAAAAAGAAAAGGAGTACTTGTGGCACCTTAGAGACTAACAAATTTATTAGAGCATAAGCTTTCGTGAGCTACAGCTCACTTCATATTTCCCCCTGGTATTTCTCCCTCCCACCCCACCCCCCACTGTTCCTCTGATATTCTTGTTAACTGCTGGAATTAGCCTACCTTGCTTGTCACCATGAAAGGTTTTCCTCCTTTCCCCCCCCTGCTGCTGGTGATGGCTTATCTTAAGTGATCACTCTCCTTACAGTGTGTATGATAAACCCATTGTTTCATGTTCTCTGTGTGTGTGTATATAAATCTCTCCTCTGTTTTTTCCACCAAATGCATCCGATGAAGTGAGCTGTAACTCACGAAAGCTTATGCTCTAATAAATTTGTTAGTCTCTAAGGTGCCACCGGTACTCCTTTTCTTTTTGCGAATACAGACTAACACGGCTGCTACTCTGAAACATTTGAAGTTACAAACTCTGATTTACCGGTTGTTATATTTTATCTGCTTTCACCTCTCAATAATTTTTTTCTTTTTTTTGTAGCTAATAACTTATACTTAGTTTACTATAGAATTGGCTGCCAGCGTTGCATTTTGTGTAAGGTCTGGAGTACCAATTGATCTGGGGTGAGTGACTGGTCTCTTGGGACTGGGAGAAAACTGATGTGTGTTTTGGTTTTAATAATCTTTTATCACAAGTTTGTTTGGGTTTCTGGATAGACTGGAGAGGCTAAGGGGACTGTCTGTGACTCCATGGCAAGACTGGTATAATGATCCACGAGTTCACATTTATTACTGACTTGGTGAAATCTAATTATAGAATATACCACCAGTTTGGGGTGTCTGCCCTTATTTTCTGAAAGTCTGCCCTGAGATAGGCACTCACAGTGGTTAGCCACTCCAGACAGCATGACAATCATTTTATTCCAGATACTTCCCAATCAACAAAAGATGAGGGTACTGACTCATCCTGAATCTGTATCTGGTCCATGAAAATGTCAAAGATCACTCTGGGAGCAAGTGTATCTTTGCCTCTTCTAGAGTGAGTCCTTTCTCCAACCTCCCCGCACTCACCAGCAGTGGGAAGCGGAGCGCCGTGGCTGGGAGGTGGTGGGGTGGAGTGGAGTGGGCTGGGGCCGTGTTGCTCCGCTTCCTGCCGCTGCTGATGAGTGCCTGTCGGGGTGGGTGGTGTGGATAGGGGTTGGAGCAGTCAGGGGACAGGGAGCGGGGGGGTTGGGTAGGGGGTGGGGTCCTGGGGGTGATTAGGAACGGGGTCTCTGGAGGGGGTGGTCAGGGAACAAGGAACGGGGGGGAGGGCAAAGCATGTTCGATATAATGCGGTCTCACCTATAACGTGGTGAGATTTTTTTGTCTCCTGAGGACTGCGTTCTATCAGGGTAGAGGTGTACTTAAAGGGACAACTTTTTCTCAGCACACAATTGGAGAATATATGAGCCTACTAAACACTGCTCTCAATGCAAAACCTTCCTGTCCCAGGATATGATCAAAGCAGGGCTTTGGACCGGAGCCCGGAGCTGGAGTGCGGAGCAGTGGAGCTGCAGATTTTAGCCTGGAACTGGAGCGGAGCCGGAGCACAGAAAATCTTGACTGCTCAAGTTTTTTTTTCATTTTCAATCCAAAATGAATGATATTTAGCAAGAAAGTCCTAAAGGTGCCAAAAAGTTTCAGATTGTATAACAATTGATATTAACATCTACTTTACCACTTTACGTAATATGTTAGTTATTCTCATTTTGGCCGAAATCAAGATTTAATATATAGATATGTTTTATTAAAGAATCAGATAATTATCAGACATCCGGCAACACTGCAGACTGCTCCCACCCTTGTGCCAAGGTTAGGCCATTACGTACTTGTGTAGATTAGTTAGATAGGTTAGTATGTGTTGATACTACTTTTGTAAGGGTTGATCAACGAGACGTGCTGAGTGCTGTGATTACGGAAAAGTGTGATGCAAGACGCAACATTTAACATATCACAAACAGGTTTATTGCAAAAAAAATGTTTTTGTTTATTGATATATTAAGATATTGCAAGAGATATTAACCACTTAAGCTCATGTCTCACACGGGCTCCTGTTACCAGTACATTTGTTCATTTGTAAATGCTCCCGTATCACTCTGGCGGACTTATTTTATGTCATCTGTTTAATGGTCTTTTGGTAATGTTGCTTGTAATTTTAAATTTACTGAAAAAGTCGCATGCAGCAGGCATATAAATATACAGTAAACATTTTTGCATAAATTGGGAGTGGGTTTTGTGATATATCCAGATGATTGGAAAATGTCCAACACACCTTTGGGGGTGAATACTTAGGTCATTTTTAAGAAAAAACATTTCTGTGAACAAGTGTCCTAAAATTCTTCCTAAGGGATCTACAGTCCTTTCAAAGTGATGAAAAGTTAATTTCTGATTGATATCTCAAAAATGCTTTAATATAAAGTAATGAAATTGTCTGTGTCTTAGCGTTAGTATGTGCTACCATATTACATTATCCAAAATTATTTAAACCATAGGCGTCCCGAACTATGGTAATTTTTATTTCATATTTCAAGGAAGACTTGTCGTCAACTGTGCCTGGCTATGAGCGGTAATATTATGTACCATAATAAGTTGTTAATTTTTGGTTATTATTTATTATTACGTTTAAAATTTATGGTTCCAAAGTTGAAAAATAAGTAAAATTGTTTGTATCATTCTGAGTATCTAAGCAGATTAAAATTTTTTAAAGAGTTTTCTCGGAAACTGTTAATTGTACAAAATAACTTAAGAGTACCATTTTAATGCATGTTTTAGCATTAAATCATATTCCAGAGGCGCATCTGTTAAATAGTCGAAGATTTAAAAAATATTAAATAAAATTGGCCCGGTCCCACCACTTCACGACGCCTGTAGTTAAAATAATTTTATTTGAATGGTGTTGTATGATAGAACTTTGGAAATAAACTTTAACGGGAAAGCGGATTCAAATTGCAAGCACAGTCCTTTTAGTAAAGAGAGCAAATTTTCAGAAATATGTTTTTGCTTCATCAGCCTGAATAGATTATACAAGAGAGAACCTGTTGTATAATCTATTCAGGCTGATGAAGGAAAAACATATTTCCGAAAATTTGCTCTCTTTACTAAAAGGACTGTGCTTGCAATTTGAATCCGCTTTCCCGTTAAAGTTTATTTTTAACCATGTAACGTGTAGCCTCGTTATTTCCCAACAATTAATGTTGTAGAACAGTGATAACACGTACTAAAGCTAAGGCACATACCAAATTTCATTGATATATCTATATAAAAGCGTTTTGGAGATATTAATTAAAAACTTGGAAAATATTTTGAATATTTTTACCGCAAAATTTCATAAGAAAAACTAACTTAATTATGTATATTAAAATACTTCTTACTTCATTAAAAGTGTAAATATGTTAAAATATTAAAATATACTTTAATAATAATTTTGTTTAAAAGAAAATGTGATCGCTTTTGTCGAAAATCCAAAATAAATTCAAAGTACCTTAAGTGGTTAAGATATCACAAGTGGGTACATTATTAAAAAAAAATGTAATGTTTTTGTTCATTGCTTTTCGAAGATCATAACAAGAACATTTGGATGCAGTAGTAGCACAAGAAGATTTGGCCATGCCTTCAACAACAAAAAATCAGATCTGCCCCCCATGATTGATAGCCGATTTATGGAAAAGAATCTCAATGACATCTTTACTTTTGAATTTGAAAAGCCCAAGTTTGGGTTTTGGGGAAAAGCAAAGAAGAAATCGGCAACGTTCAAGGTGGAAAGGGAAGTGAATGGCGAGCTCAAACCATGTAGCTTCAAGACAAGTGAAGCAAGTGCTATGAAAAGTTTCAACCTTTGGCAGCATGTAAAATGTAATCATCCTGAAAACTATGCGGGGCTCTGGTTACAAAAAAGGACCAGGAAGATGAGGCAAAACAGAAAGCTGACGTGGCTAAACGACGTTCATCTGGCTCTTTGAAAACTCCTGGAGAAAAGATTTTTTGCAGAGCTTCATCTGAAAAGAAACCCAAAATTTGAGCAAACAAAACTTGACTCATATTTGAAGTCCTCAAAGGTTACAGTCACCAGGGATGCCAATACTTTCCGTGAAGGGCTGATGGAAATAGTTTGCTTGAGTTCAACCCTGCTCACTACTTTCAGGCTAAAAAACAAAGGATTCCAAAAAATTGCAGATAAAATGGGTCGGCAGCTTGGCGTTTCAACGGGGCACGATGCGGTTCGTCATTTAATTGTCAGCACAGCTGAGTCTGGTTGCGAAGAGCTCAAGAGAGCTTTGGAGCAAAAATTGTGCTACCTGAAAATGGATGCGGCAGCCCATGGAAACAGATTTTCTTCAATCAATGCTCAGTACTGCAAAGAAGGAAAAGATAAAGCTGTGGTAAAAACCTTGGACATAATTGACACTGAAGGGTGTCACAATTCTTCATACGTGAAAAGTCAAGAAAAAGCTATTCTAGAAAAATTTGGGATCAGTAAAATGTAAGTGCTGAGCATCTGCGTTGACAATGCAGCAAAGGTGACATGTGCCGTCAAAAATTTCAGCGAGGACAATGAAACCATTTCTACTTCTGAGAACAGGGATGTGGACAGAACTGAAGCTATTTTGCCTGATGAAGGAACTAAAAGAATAGATGAAATCAAACTCAACATGGATGCTGCTGCGCAATGGGTTAATGACTCTAGCCTCATACTTCCAACATGGCTTCATGAGGACAACTCAGAAGTCCAATTGATAAGGTGTGGTATTCACACTCTTCAGTTGGCAATCTGGGATGGACTGAACAAAGAACATGCCAAGAAATTTCTGGCAAAAATTTGACAAGTCGTTGTCAAACTACAAACCAAGTATTTGAAGTGTTCTACTTGATCTACATGAGATAACTGAATCATTGGATACTGTGACTCGCTGTGGTTCAACATTTGCGATGATTGATTGGCTTCTCGTTTTTCAATCTTACTGTGAACAAGTGGCTGCTGCTGGAACAAAAGAACTCAAGTTAACAAAAGCTGAATGGGACGAAGTGAAGAACCTGCGAGACCTCTTGGCAAAGCCAAACCAAACAATCGTGAATCTTCAAGCTGTCTATGTAACCCTGGGAGTTTTAATGAAGGAATGGCGAAAACTGTCAAAATTCTTGCAAAAAAAATGGTGGACAAATTGCAGAAGGAATTCTATCCTCCATGCAGAAACGCAAAGAGAAGCTTTTTGACAATATTTATTTCCTTGCTGGAGTTTATGTTAACCCCCGATATTGGATTCTTCTTACTTCAAGGGAAATACCAAAGGCAAAGGAAGGGCTCCTTGATATTGCTCGATGACTTGAAAAACAAAATCTATTGCTACATTTGAACTCGGCAAAAGAAGTTGAAGAAAATGAAACACAACAAAAGGAGTCATCAACAATCGAATTTGCAGTTTCGGAAAGTTCACATCCTTAAGAAATAGCAGGCTGTTCTCAAACTTCCGTCTCCACTCTGACCTTGTTTGAGCATCCATCCTGAGTTGTCTTCAAGCATCACAGGGAAATGGAGATAATTCAAGCACCAATTCTTAAGAAGATGACGCCTTCGAAAAGGAATTGGATAAACAAGAAAGATGCAGCCGAGTTTCTGCGATTCATAATTGTAATGAAGCATTATTCAAGAGAAACTTTTGGGAAGATTGTGAGGTGATGGATTCTATTGATAAGCTAAAAGTTGTCTGTTTTTGAGGCCGTTGACAGCTACCCACACCGCATTCAGGCTGCCTGTAGAATTGCTTCGAGCATGCCAACAACTCAAGCTAGTGTAGAGCAACAGTTTTTGGCTTTAAAGTAAATTTTAAATGATTTACAGCAGGCTATGAAAGATGACTTGATTGCTGCAATAATTTTTTACAGAATGAATTATGAATGATTCTAGTTTGTATCATTGTTGATATTTAAATTGTTTTAAAAGTCTGAATAAAATTTTTTTCAAAATTACAGTGTGCACTTTTTTATTTAGTTAAAAATTAATTTGAGACGGAGCGCAGTAAGAGCGGAGCTGGAGCAGTCACTATTGGTGTTGGAGTGGAGCAATTCAAAAATTTGATTGTGCCAAATCTCTGGATCAGACATTTTTGCTGCCAGACTGATATGCAAGAAACAACTAATGACAATTAGAACAATGCTATGAATGTTGCTACTGATGTCCGCAAATTAATTTTTTAAAAGTTATGGCACATCGCTGTACAAGGCAACCTCATTTGACCCTGAGATCCCAGTGGAAGCAAGAAATTTGGGCTCTTGCATCACATGCAGATGACAATCAATTCAATCAGCATTTGGAAATAGATTTCCATATTTCTCTTGTCCAAACTGTAGCAACCACAAATGTGGTATCAGGAAAAGGGAGCCTATGCTTGGAGGCTCCACATCAAAGGACTTGGTATATTCAGGAAAAACAATTACACAATGTTTTGGATGGGAGGGTAGTCCTGGATGCATTCAGTTCTTTCAGATTACTGTTATCCCAAAAGGCGGTGTGGTTGAGAAGTACTATTGGGCCACTGTTTATATAAAACAGTAAGGAGTATAAAACAGTATAAAACGTTAGATTCTTCAAGGTCAGAAAATCTTGCATATGTAGGACTGGTTACAGGATTAGGAGTTTTCAATCAGTTTTTCCAGTGAATGTTCCGGAATAGAAAGCTACTCATCTTCATACAGCACAGAGAAAAAACTCCATTAGCAAGATATGTCTATCCACTTTAGAAATAGGCTCTTGCAGTTGTCTTGGAGCTCAGGAGCAACACAGGTTTAATAATCCTAACAGTCCTGTACTGGCCCAGTTGGGTAGGGTTCTAAATGCCATTGTAGATGGTCAAAGCCAGTTCCATCAGATTGAGAATCTGGACTCAAATCTTCATACTGACTGGGATGCACTGCTCCATCCCATCCCAGGAGACTTTCCTTAACAGCCTGGCTGCTGACAGGATAAGGAGCTCATAGGCATGGTGATCTTCAAGAATATGCTTTGTTTCTGGTGTTTTTGGAAGTCATCTACCAGAAGGACCTACACTTCCAATCGGAAGAGTTCGTAATGTGTCTCAAAACAAAAATCCCTTTTAAGTTTACTTTAAAACTTTGAGGCCTGATTCTCCTTACACCAGTTTTACACTAATACTGTACCACTTGATTGCAGTGGAGTCACCTGATTTACGCCAGTGTGAGTGAAATAAGTTAGTTCATTTGTATATTAATAAACCTTAATGAATAGCATATTTAACTGAATTTGTGGAGGAGGAATTGGTTTTAAAATAAGTTATGAATATTTGAAAATACAGACATGAGCATGCACAGTTTAAAGTTCCAAAAAGAAGCATTCAAAAATCAGTAAATCTCATGTTAAAGTTGTTCCAGCAAGGAGATCTCTGCTACAGATGTGTTGTTTTCTGCTCCTCTTCTGCTTGTTAAATGTAAGCCTTGTCATAATCTGGTTAAAATATTACTTAAAATATACATACTTTGGAATATGACAGAGTTAGTAGTGCTGGGGCAATTGTAAATCTTAGAATTAACTGATTTTATGATAACTGATCTGACAACTTTATCTTTGCAGTTAATTCTAGAGTTTTGCACTTAATATTAAAAATGAGCTCTTTAGAGTTGACCAGAGCCCCAACAAAGAGAGACAAATATTCCTAGTCTTGTTTTGTGGTGAATGAGGAAGAGAGTAATTTTAATATGAACGCAATTAGTTGTTCTTTTTCTCATGTGTGTGGAAGCAGCTCTATTTTCTTTCACCCTTTGCATGCATACACAATAATTAACATTTGTCAGAAGGCTTTTTGTTTATAAGGTAGTGAACTAACTGTCGTAGGTGTGACGAGGAGTTAAGTAATAATTTTTTATTGAACCAACCTGTGTTGGTGAGAGAGACAAGCTTTTCTTGTATGTGGCTTGAAAGCTTTCCTGTCTCTCCAACAGAAGGTGGTCCAATAAAATATATTTCCTCATTCACCTTGTTTCTCTAATGTCAATGGCTGGATATGGCTACAACTACACTGTCATTGGTGCATAATATGTGCCTTATGGAGCTGAAAGTTTGGAGGTATGGTCACGGATGCTGAATTTGATCTGTTGGGTCAACTGGTCAACTTCACCTTGTGGGCTTCTGCAGGTTTCACCTTTTGGCTTGAAAAGCTTTTCAGAATCAGTACGTAGTTGTGTAGTATTACCAGTAGCCTCCTGTAGAGTAGATTCCACTGAAACATTCAAGAAAGACAACTTGACAGATAACCAGTAATGTAGGCATTGCATTTTCAAATACATTGTAGGGGTGATACGTGAGAGAATGTGAATGAGTATTCTAGAATTTCGGTTTCATTGTTGATAAAGAAAAAAAAAATCTGGTCATGGCACTACTCAGGATGGCATGACAGGGGTCTTGCAACATCTCCATGGGGTTGTAGTTCTGGTAATAAATGGAGTTTTGACCAAGAACATGACCAGAATTCATTATAATGTAGTATGTGACCTCCAAATGATTGCTGCTGTTCATTTATAACTTTAAGTATCCTAATTAAAATGTTTCTATAATGGTTTCTTGTTCAAAAAGTGTGGGTACAAAGGCACGTCACTCATTTTAATTGAAGATTTGAAAACAGGAAATTATCCAATTTTTATTTCATACGAATTCAAAGTTAGAGACCTCGCCTTTTTCTGGATTAAAATAGAATCCTATTAAGTCAGAGGACTTTTTCCATCTGTAGTTTTTGAACAAGTCTGTTTGCTTGTTTCCTAGAGAATAAGTTGTTGTTGTGTTTTTTTAGGCATAAACAAGTCATACTTAAATTGTGTATCATAAGAGTATTTTTCTAATTCCTTTTTCACATTACTGTCAGGGAGTGGAGCTATTTGAATTTTGGATAGATAATTCTAGGCAAAACATACTCCTGCACAAACTCAGAAGGTACCAATTAGCTAATAAAGCTTAGAAAAAATTGTATAATTGACTTTTGTCAGATGTTTACCTTTCCCATCCTTGATGGGATAAGAAAATCTGTGTTCTAAATTTCTATAATCAAAGACAATTGAAGTTTGATCATGGACAGAAAGGACTGCTGCTTTGGATCTGCATGTATTTACTGTTTGTTAGCAGCTTATCTGCTGAGTTTTGCTGATAAAATAGTGGTGTTAGCTGCTTTTCCCATTAATTGTAAGACAGAAGTATCTGTCTTGTCTAGTGCAGGAAAATTCAGGATAAACTTAAGAGGTGATACGTTTTACACATACTTATGTTAGGAGCTAGGTTTGTATTTTTGTTTTATGCTAATACAGTGTGCAAAGTAGACAGTCCTTGTACTTTGTACTACTTGATTTAAAAATATAGGAAATCAGTACTGCTGCAGATGTGCCAAGTTAATTCTGGCTACTGTACCAAACATAAGCTTTACATTCAAATTTGCTACATATAAAACATGAGAACTTCTTCTTGGAAATTTCAAGATGTATTACGGTAGTTCAACAAAACAGGGAGTTCCTGTAATCGGTTTCCTGTTATGTACAGGTTGTAGAAAAACTGAATTCAGGCTGAAGAGTTGCTGACAGGGCTACTTCATTTTCATGAGAACATTGTTTAATTGCTGATGAAGGGAAATTGAAATGAAATATCATCTACCTTCACTTTCTGTGACCCTTACTTTTTTTGTATGCATAGTTTGGGTAAATAATATCCTTATATGGGCCTATTTAATAGAAATATTTATGGATACTGGAAGCCCCATTTTCTCTTTGCCCTGCTCTCTCCCCTGACATCTGAGAAGGACCCCCTTTATGACAATGTCAGAAGAGAAGTATCAGTCTGAAGCCCAGCTGCTGAAGAGAAAATCTTCAATGCCTGTGGGAGGAAAAGAAAGCAATATCAGAAGTCCTAAATAGCCAGTGTGGAAGGGTTCACACACACAAAGCTGCAGTCTTGTTGGGGAGGACTGACACAATCCCCATCCAACAGATATTTTTTACCACAGAGATATTCACAAAGCAATCCTTCATAATGATGTGAGGAGTATTGGAACTAACCTCCCTGGAGATGTTCCAGGTGAAAAACGGCTCTCCTCCTACCCCAAAAGAGCCATATCCGCTGGTGTTGGATTGGGTGGGAAGATGGGAAATCAGCATCTGATTTCACTGCTTCTCCACGTTATAGCAGAGGTTGGTAACTATTGCTAAAAGAAACTGGAAGGTCTGAATCCTTAAATACATACACACTATTCTCACAGCAAACTAACTGACCAAGAATTATTATTTTATCATTGGTTATTATTGGTTAATATAATAAAAGCATCCTGATTGGTTATATCACAGAGTTTTAATATCATGTGTTGCAAAAAGCCACAGGAGACACATTAAAGAGCCACTTGTGGCTCAGGAGTCTGTCCAAGTATCACTGCCCTAGACAAACTTTCCACTCTAGCGGATTGAGGGATGTTGCACGCACCAGATCAGCGTGACTCTCCAGTTGCCAGAGAATTCTCATGTTATTGGCCCTGAACACATTGTCAGAGGACCCTTAGGGGACCTATTGGACTCCAGGAGATGGATCTAGAGCCAGATGATCAAACCTCATCTGATGAAAACATTTGGGTTTCCTTTGACACCTCTTCCATGAGAAGATGTTATTCAACTCCATGAGCTGGTAGAGAGAATGGCCTCCACATTGAAAATTCTGTCAGTGTCGGTGGAAGAAGTATCTCACTCCATATTTGGCTTTTTGGGGGTGTCCTTCTAAGGGTAAAATCACTTTCTCTGTACAGAAGGGGGTACAAACACAGCTGGTTGTAGTACAGTGCCTAGCACACGGGTCCAGGTCTGATGGTACAGCTGCTACTACTACTCTACTAGTATGTGGCTGAATCCTTCCTCTGGACAAGTTATCGCCAAAAAAGGCCAATGGGATATACCAGTTTCCAGTTAAGGGTTTTTTCTGTATCATATACACCTTGCTCCTAACACACTAGCTGCCACTGCTGTTGTCCAGAGAATAAGAGGAGGGATGGGCTTATTTCACCTCATTGAACAGGAAGTTAAAAAGCTAGATGCCCAGGGAAGAAAGATCTCTTCAGCTTCACTGGGCATTAGAGTATTTAATTAGCAAGCTTTAGTGTCCAGATACCAGTACTGTCTGTGGAAGAAGATGGCTATATTTGATAAATCCATACCTGAGGAGCAAAAGAAACTCATCAAAGGTTTTGTTTCTGAGCACTGATTAGCAGCCCAGACATGCATTAAGAGATTCCTTTGGCTTCTTGGATGCAGCTTTTAGGATAGTTTCAGCTATTACCTTGAGGTGCCATTCATGGATCTGATCATCTGGTCTGCCTCCTGAAGCAAGAACCCAAGTGGAATACCTTCCATTTGAGGATGATGAATTCCTTTAGTGCTAGATCTGATATACAAAAACCAACGGTTAGTAGAGCTATGGCTATAATCCCTCAAGATCTCTGTCACTTAGAAGATTTGGCATTCCTACTTGCAGATCCCACAGACAGCCTATTTTATTATTTTTTAGCCTGTTTTGCTCCCAAAAGATTAAATCAGCAACAGCCGAAAAGAAAAATGTACATGTCTTGCCCAAAAGGGGAACTGGCTAGGTCACGGGCAGGCAAACTTTTTGGTCTGAGGACCACATCGGGTTTCCAAAATTGTATGGAGGGCCGATTAGGGGAGGCTGTGCCTCCCCAAACAGCCAGGCGTGGCCTGACCCCTATCCGACCCCACCCTCCTTCTCGCCCCTGACAGCCCCCCCAGGACTCCTACCCCATCCAACCCTTCCTGTTCCCTGTCCTCTGACACCCCCCCCAGGACTCCTGCCCCATCCACCACTCCCTGTCCCCTGACTGCTCCCCACCGCCCTATCCAACCCCTCCTCTCATTCCTAACTGCCCGCCCAGGACCTCTGCACCTATTCAACCCCCCTGTTCTCTGCCCTCTGCTGCCCCGACCATACCCCCAGCCCCTGACCACCCCCTCGAACTCCCCTGCTCTCTATCCAATGCTCCCTGCCCCATTACCGTGCTGTCTGGAGCACCTGTGGCTGGCGGCGCTACAGCCCCGCTGCCGTGCAGCACAGAGCACCGGGTCAGGGCGGGGCTCTGCAGCTGTGCTTCCCCAGGAGCACACAGCCCCCCTGCCCAATATATTGTGCCAGCAGCGCAGCGAGCTGAGGCTGCGTGGGAGGGGAAGAGCGGGGGAGGGGTCGAGGGCTAGCCTCCCAGGCCAGGAGCTCAGGGGCCGGGCTGGAGGGTCCTGGACTGTAGTTTGCCCACCTCTGGGCTACGTCCTCGCCGTCTTAGCAGAGATATTTGAGAGCCTCAAACCAGCTATGAGCATTTACCTTTCTCCTCGCTCCCCTCTTCCCTTTGGAAAGCCAACTTTCCCACTCTTTCAACTTCTGGAGAGTGCCGTCATTACAGACACAGAGGAATTCAGGAAGTCATTCAGAGGGGTTTCTCCATCCAATTCGACATCCCCTTCCTCCCAAACCTTCCTTCAGGGATCCCTATCACCAGTATCTGTTAAGAACAGAAGTCTGCTCACTATTGGAGGTAGGTGCTATAGAAGAAGTTCCCCCCCAAAAAATTGGGAAAGGGATTCTATTCCACATATTTCGGAGAATGAGGGTCTTCCACCCATTCTAGATCCTTGAAAGCTCACATCAACAACCTGGTAATTCATGGACATTGGAACCCCTGGGAAAACAATCTGCATATAAACAATTATGTAGCTTAACATACATTTATTCAGTCTCTTCATTTTTACATTTTGTTATGTTAGAAGATCGTGAATGACATTTCTGACTATATATGATTTTGTACTTAGAATTTGTCTGACTGCATTTGAGTGGGAATTGGAAATTGTATTGTTAAATGTGAAGGGAATTAAGGTTTTCGGGTATGGAAAAGGTTGAGAACCACCACATTATGAAAACTAAGGAGAATAACTTCAGTTTTAGAAGTTCAAAAGTGGTGTGTGTTTCAAGATATTTAGAAATGTTAGTGTGTGAATTGTGGAGTTTGTGGGGACCAAATAAATGTGAAGAAAATAGAATAGTATTTTAAAAAGGGAACATTTTAAAATGTTTCCTCTGCAAAAATTAATGGTTTACTTTAACACATGTATAGTAGATTCTCTTGTTCTCTGAAGAGTTATTGTGCCCAAATTTGGAAACTAAATTGTCTCATGAAAATATAAACAGTAAGTTTAGTTCTGTCTTAATTGTTTCTAATGCCTTATTGCCTCCATAGTGTGGGGGAAGAGGAATGGGAGTTCCTAGATCAGGTGAAAACTGTAGTAAGTTTAGTAGTCACCTATTGTTGAACCAGTATGCAAGGACTGTTTAGTTTTACATTGGTCTACATTTTAGATACGCAAAGCAAAGCCGTGTGATAACTTGGAAGGGGAGTAGGTATTGAACTGGCTAAGGTTAGCATTTGCAAATAGCCTATGTAGAGTAAATAAATACAGTTCTGGCTTCTGAACACCTTGATTTGTCGATTATGGACTCTTTGATCTTAAGGTATTTTCTGACTTATGTTCCTTTGTACGCAGTACTAAGAATTTTCTTGCATTGAGTTTGGTAACATTGGCCTTAACTCTGCTGATTGAGCCAAGATTTCTCATTTCACTTTTTCTGGTTTCCAGTTAGACCAGTAGTTGAAACACACAGACTACACAAATAAAATGGAAAGACTTAAATCTGTTAACCAAACAAGTTATATTTTTCTATTAATCAGATTTTTCTGTTCCCTTTTTCTGAGCTATGAGCTCCAGGAAACTGCACCAGCAACATTATACCAGTGTTAAATTTTTTTAAAAAATGTTAATCCATTTATACTGTGCTTAACTATATGCAAGATAGTCCATTTACATACCTGTAAAGAGACTAAATTGGTACTAAGAAAAGGAGTACTTGTGGCACCTCAGAGACTAACAAATTTATTTGAGCATAAGCTTTTGTGAGCTACAGCTCACTTCCTCGGATGCATTCCGATTGGTACAGACTTATAACTACAGCTAAATCAATCTGCAAGTTGCTGAACTTTATATTCACCTTTTTTTTTAACATTGTGATGAATGGTAACCTGAAAATTAAAATAAGATTAATACTTTTAATGTTGTTTGGAACCAGTAAAGCAAAAAAACCCAAAATTACTATGAGGTAGATCAGATATACTTAGATTGGCTCTTGAATGTGTCTTCTGCGGCTCTTTGCAGCACGTGATATTAAATCACACAGTGTGATTTAGTTATTAACTCATCTAAGTTATTAACCAGTCAAGATGCTTTTACCATGTTGTTAATCAGTTGTAGTTGGTCAGTCATTTTGCTGTGAGAATAATATAATATACACTAAATATTTCCCATCACACTGTTTTTAAATATAAATATATAGTACTATAGTAAATGGAAAAAATGAATTCACTCTACTGTGGCTCTTTTTGTTGATAGCTAATTTAGCTCCTGAGGTCTCGATATCACTGAGGTAGATGAATGAAGGTGGTCCAGTTCAGATTGCTATTATATTCTGTTGTTTAATAGTTATATATAACACCTTTTAAGTGTGCTTGGTACATTATGAAGATAACTGTCCATGCCAGTTAGTGCTCTACAATCTAAATATCGCAAATCATAATTGATGATAGGCAAAGGGAGGTTTAGGGGATGGAAGAGAGCGATTAATGGTTTTAGCCATTTTACCAAATATTGTAGAGGGAGAAGTGACAAAATTTGGCATGGACCTGAATTTGAGGAAAGAAGAATGTGAAAAATCAGTTTGAGTGACCAAGAGGACTGTGGAGTGGTCAACAGTGATGGAGGAGAGGGGAAGGGTAGGTACTGCAGAAGGAAAGAGTTTGACAAGTTTTGTTTTGAGAAGTGGTGGTGAGACATCCAGGAGGAAATATCAGAAAGACAGGAAGATAGATGAGTCTGGAAAGAATGGGAGAGATTGGATTGGAGAGACACATTTAGGTAATCAACACAGAGATAGTAACACCATGGGAGTATATTGGGTTATTCAGGGAGTATGTATAGAGGAAAGAGAAGAGAGGATGAAGGACAGACTTTTTGGGAACAACAAAGCTGGAGGGTCAGGGGGAAAGAATGCAGTGCTGAAGGAGCACCCTGCAAGTTGTGGGAGGTTAGGATGGCGGGGTAGAGTAATTCAGAAGCCCAAGGAAAAGAGGGTCTTCAACATAGCATAGAAAAAGTGCATACAAAAGAGTGGCCATGACTTGGCAAGGAGTTCATTTGTGACTACTGGGTTAATTGTTTGCAGTGTTTTGGTAGCTGTGTTCGTCCCATGATACTAGAGATACAAGGCAGGTGAGGTAATATTTTTTTATTAGACAAACTTCTCTTGGTGAAAGAGACAAGTTTTTGAGCTACATGGAGCTCTTCTGAAGGACAGCTGAAGGACTCCTACCTTGACTCTCTCTTGGGTTAAATGGAAATTGAGTGGTTAGGAAATAAGCTGGGTTGTAGCAGATCAAGAAAGCAATTGGTGGACAGAAGTTGAAACATAAGGAACAGCCAGCTTGTTCAAGGAGGATGAAAGTTAATCAACTATTACAATGTATAGGTACAATACTTTGTTCTATAATTATTTTAATAAGTTGTGCTTCATAGGTTTGATTAAACTATAAAGTCTTTTTATTATTCTTTAGGGGGAAAGGAACAATGGCTTTGATGTCCTCTATCATAACATGAAACATGGACATCTATCGACAAAAGATCTAGCAGATTTTATAAGAGAAAGGTAAGTATTTACCTTACTATTCTTGAATCTTAGCACACCTGTATGTGTTTACTTTTGAAAGTTTGTTTGTGTGATGTGATGGTATGCATATTTTTTGTGGCTTTCACAGGCTCTGCTATATTTTTCCAGGTTCTTTAGGCATACTCTGTTTGCTTACAAATGCATATTATCTCTTGCGCTTCTGTTATTACTTGATTTCTACTTTGCAGATTTGATTTAGCTGACATTTGCCTTAGTGAGCTAAGAAGGGTAGAGATGGAAATGCCAGAATATTCAGTGTCAGGAGTCAACTATTTTAAAAAAAAAAGTTTAGTGTACTGTTTAATTGTTTGAAGAAAACCATTGATTTCTTTTCTTAGGCAGTAAAAACAATATTTGTTCGAGAAAGATTAGCACGATCATTGCTCATAAAGTGAGAACAAACACACCCCCAGGCTCTAGTATAATACCTTATAAAGTGAAATTCTTTTTTCTGCTATTTTTTAAATTTGAGAGAATCAGAATCAAAATAGAGTAAATGGGGATGTGAGGAAAAAAAATATAACCAATAAACAAGAGTGCCTACCATATTTTCAGAATTGGCAGGAGTGAGCTGCAGGACTAGCAATAAGAAAAGGAGTACTTGTGGCACCTTAGAGACTAACAAATTTATTAGAGCATAAGCTTTCGTGAGCTACAGCTCACTTCATCAGATGCATTTGGTGGAAAAAGTTTTTTCCACCAAATGCATCCGATGAAGTGAGCTGTAGCTCACGAAAGCTTATGCTCTAATAAATTTGTTAGTCTCTAAGGTGCCACAAGTACTCCTTTTCTTTTTGCGAATACAGACTAACACGGCTGCTACTCTGAAACCTAGGACTAGCAATGTGACACTTAGGCCAACAAAATGTGCATGTCCTATTTTTACATAATTTACATAATCAAGGGTAAATGCTCAGCAAAAACATAATGCAGACTAGCTTTTTTTATCATATCTTCCACCATTAATGTGACTCATGGCAAAGATTTTTTTTTTGTTCTTGCTTGTACACACAATGTAGAGCACAAACTAGAATTCAGATTGTTATTAAATAACTTTAGAAAAGAGCTCTTAATAAAAATATAGATTTTAATACGGTGTAACTTACAAAAGGGCACATTTTTATTTGGACAAGTATAGATTTGTGGAACTCTTATGCTAAATCTTTTGGTTTTTTTAGGCTACTTTAAAACTTAAGGGACTTTACATTTAAGGAAAATTTTTTGTTTTTTAAAAAGTAAATATTTATGAGAATTCTCCAAGGAATATTAGACTTTATTGAGAGTTTTGTATAAGCAAGTATTACAGGTTTAGGACCTTCAACAAAAATTGACCCAAATAATTTCAAGATATAGCTAAAGGAAGTTTAATACTCTAATAAGAATATTATTGTAGTTTGATAATGTAAAGAAGGAAAACACAAATTGTGGAAAATGATTGATTTGATCATTTTCACTGTTTTCTCATGCACTCATAAGAATATAATGATTAGAGGCATTCAGTTCCGAGCGATTCCCTTAATTAATCTTAGTTTTAACCAAAATTGAGATTCTTTTGAGAATTCTTTCTTAGGTGAAAATTCAGTAGAAGAGGAGCTAGATTTCATGATAAAATCAAGGTTGACGCAAGGGAAAGTGAGTCTTACTGTTCTTCAAAGGCCCATTTCAACACACACTTCTGGAGCAAGGAGAGTTTCAGATTGAAAAGATAACTTTATTTTGTATGACATTAGGTTTTTAATTATGAAATTAGAAGCAGGGAAAAAAACCTAGTACCAGAGAGAATTAGGGTGATGGTTAAAGAAAATTACCTACTGTCAGATGTGTCCAGTCAATGCTAATTCATGACTGCTAATCTGATTTAAATTGGTCTCTTGGACAAATATTGGGTACTTGGTCAGAAATAGAATTACCAGTCTCAGCTAGATTCATGCTAACAGAATCAAAAATTTTGAAAGCAAGTTTTAAGTTTTAAATACCCACCCAAACTATTTGGCAGTAATCTTTGACTAGCTTAACTCATGAAAAGGTAGTGTAACAGGAAACATAATAGAAATATCCACCTGATTCAATTAATTTGTTCATTAATTTCTAAATTTCTATAGCTTCTCTAGTAGTATAACAAGCAACATAAGTCATAGTAAAAATAATGATCAATACTCACCTTTGATTGATGCCTCACTTAAAAAAATTATCTACAAAGTGCTGTAAAAGTGCATTGACATTTTCTTTCCCATTTTTCTTCATATACTAACATAAAATAGGGTTCAGAGTAGCAGCCGTGTTAGTCTGTATTCGCAAAAAGAAAAGGAGTACTTGTGGCACCTTAGAGACTAACAAATTTATTAGAGCATAAGCTTTCGTGAGCTACAGCTCACTTAAGAGAGGTCTCTAACTGCCAGCTTCAGTATTAGCAGGAAAGCTGTATAATTGTCACAAAAGCAGCATTTCCCTGCTTCAGTGTTTTGAATTGTAAACGTTCAAGGGGGATTGTTTAAAGTGTTTTAAAAAAAAACTATCATATAGCAGCTAATAATAAACTACGTTTTATCACTAAATTTGGCACCTAAAAAGGGAAATGCATTCCTTTGAAGACAAGTTGAATCAATGCCCTGTGTAATCCAAAATTGTTGATGTCCTTAGCACAGAATTGTGCTCAAAAATCTGTTTAAAAAATAAATAAATAAATAAGCCATTATGGTTAAATAAAAAAAACAGAAACAAAGCAAGAAAACCTTCTAAATCTGATGTTTTAGTGGTCCCTTTCAGTTGTGCCTATCCCACCAACTCAAACTAGGTCCCACATCTTCCCAAGTGCCAAAAGCTCTGCAAGTTCCTTACCAAGCTTCCAAAACTTCCAAATTCCCATGACATCTTGTGCAATGAAACTTTCTTTGTTGTCACTCCAAAGATCTGTGGCACATAGAAAACACACAGAATACATCAAACTTAATAATTGATTACATGAATGATGTTTTATTGATATCCATTTCCATTTTAAATTGAATAAAAACCTTCAATTTTGAGCTTACTTGAAGGCATCACAGCCATTTTATTCTGCACCATTGGAATACTGTAGAAGCTGGATGTCCTTGCTGCAGAATTTAGGTCTATGTTGCTGTGGATTAATCAGTGCTTTTACTATATTAAGATCATTACAGCACTCAGAGCAGCAAGAATCTGAAATATTAATGAGTACTTGTGGCACCTTAGAGACTAACAAATTTATTTGAGCATAAGTTTTCGTGAGCTACAGCTCACTTCATCGGATGCATTCAGTGGAAAATACAGTGGGTAGATTTATATACATAGAGAACATGAAACAATGGGTGTTACCATACACACTGTAACGAGACTGATCACTTAAGGTGAGCTATTACCAGCAGGAGAGCGGGGGGAAAAAACCTTTTGTAGTGCTAATCAAGGTGGGCCATTTCCAGCAGTTGACAAGAACTTCTGAGGAACAGTGGGGGGGGGGTGGAGGAATAAACGTGGGGAAATCGTTTTACTTTGTGTAATGACCCATCCACTCCCAGTCTCTATTCAAGCTTAAGTTAATTGTATCCAGTTTGCAAATTAATTCTAATTCAGCAGTGTTGGAGTCTGTTTTTGAAGTTTTTTGTTGAAGAAGTGCAACTTCTAGATCTGTAATCGAGTGACCAAAGAGATTGAAGTGTTCTCCGACTGGTTTTTGAATGTTATAATTCTTGATGTCTGATTTGTGTCCATTTATTCTTTTACATAGAGACTGTCCAGTTTGGCCAATGTACATGGCAGAGGGGCATTGCTGGCACATGATGGCATATATCACATCGGTAGATGTGCAGGTGAACGAGCCTCTGATAGTGTGGCTGATGTGATTAGGCCCTATGATGGTGTCCCCTGAATAGATATGTGGACACAGTTGGCAACGGGCTTTGTTGCAAGGATAGATTCCTGGGTTAGTGGTTCTGTTGTGGTTGCTGGTGAGTATTTGCTTCAGGTTGGGGGGCTGTCTGTAAGCAAGGACTGGCCTGTCTCCCAAGATCTGTGAGAGTGATGGGTTGTCCTTCAGGATAGGTTGTAGAGATTTGATGATGCGTTGGAGAGGTTTTAGTTGCGGGCTGAAGGTGACGGCTAGTGGCGTTCTGTTATTTTCTTTGTTGGGCCTGTCCTGTAGTAGGTGACTGCTGGGTACTCTTCTGGCTCTGTCAATCTGTTTCCTTACTTCAGCAGGTGAGTACTGTAGTTGTAAGAATGCTTGATAGAGATCTTGTAGGTGTTTGTCACTGTCTGAGGGGTTGGAGCAAATGAATGCCACTAGCCATCACCTTCAGCCCCCAACTAAAACCTCTCTATCGCATCATCAAGGATTTATAATCTATCCTGAACATTTACATTTATTACATTTCAGTGTGTAGTATTTACAGCAGTATAAACAAGTCATTGTGAAATTTTAGTTTGTATTGACTTCACCAGTACTTTTTTATGTAGCCTGTTGTAAAACTAGGCAAATATCTAGATAAGTTGATGTACCCCGAGGGGTACGCATACCCCTGGTTGAGAACCACTCATTTAAAATGAACGCCTCTCTACTTAAAAACATATTTTCTTGTTGGCATCATGGTAGAAATGAGGAGAGCTTGAAATAGGTTGATGTATAAAAGGGATATTCCATGGATAAAGTCATTTTAGAAGAAAGTGCAAAATCAATTCTGGGAAAAAAATACAAATTGGGTGAGGTTAAAGTTGGTGTCACTGGCAGCAATGTGGGAATATAATAAAAGGTGCATAGATAGATAAAGGAGGCAGACATGCAGAGGCCCTTGGAGTGAAGGGGTAACATGTCTGAAGTGATGAGGAAGGATGACCTTAGCAGTTGAGTTTTGAGTGAATTATAGGAGAGGGAGTAATGTGGGTGTCAAGACAGAGAGGAAGATGTTACAACGATCAAATCAGGATACACAAGCCTGGACATTGTATCATCCTTAACTTCACTTTACTGTGCTTAGATATTTCAACATTACAATCTGGAATGGTGTCAAGTATCAGAGGGGTAGCAGTGTTAGTCTGTATCCACAAAAACAGCGAGGAGTCCAGTGACACCTTAAAGACTAACAGATTTATTTGGGCATAAGCTTTCATGGGTAAAAAAAACCCACTTCATCTTATGCCCAAATAAATCTGTTAGTCTTTAAGGTGCTACCGGACTCCTCGTTGTTAATCTGGAATGGACGTTCTATGTTTTTCTTTATTAAAATGCTACAAAAACTAATGTACAGTCTCATTTAAATTGAGTATGTTTTCTTTTAGTGTATATTTTCAATTATTGACCCACCTATTGAGTTCATCTTTACTCAAACCTGCTCTGAAATTACCCAGTCTATCCTCCCATATGACTCCTTTCGTTTCTGAAATGTTAATAGAAGATGAGGATGGTTTACAAAGTCGTCAATATTCTTTTGGGAAGACCAGTTATCTCAAGATTTTATTTGAGAATAGTTTCTGCTGATGAAATAGAATGGTCTCCATCACTCTTCCTCTATAGTATCATATTTCAGATTTGTTGCAATCAGAGTTAAATGGGTCTGGCACTAAACACCTTTGGATTGAAAGTTTTCAGTGTATGAACTGATAGGGACAGGATGTGATGAATGTACAAAAGTCCTATCTTAGTTGTTTGCCTATTATGTGCACTTCCATTATTATGATAATCCGTTACCCTTTTAAATGTCAGTTCCTCTTTTTAAAAGTAAACTTTATTGGTTCACAGAAATTGTCATTTTTATGGCATGTATCCAAAATATTTAAAGCATTTTCTTGAGGTTTCTAAGACTCGTGGCTTCCTACATTTACGTAAAATTGTTTGCCAGACTTCAGTTAGATCTTTTACATGATGAAATTAATCTCCTGTAGTCATTTCCTAAAAGAAATCCCTTTGTACTGAATAGAGTGTGAGAATGCCTGCAAAGATGTTTTATTCAGTACCTCGCTGTCGTAATGACAGTTTTCTCATGCAATCCATGGTGAGCTCATTCGGACCATCTAACAGTGCACAGTTTCTGGAATTTTGAAGGGTTTGAGTTGCACAAGAATATATTGGGTCTGAAGGCAGTTCTGTTGGCTTCCCTTCAATACGTCAGGAGGCCCAGTAACATTATTAACTGGGAATGTGTTTTCTTGTTTGGTTAAAAGGAATTAACCAGGGAACTGATTCTTATTTTATATTTTAATTTAAACATATAAAATTAGTATAGGATTTACAAAAATAAAAATGAAAACTGAAATAGAGTTGAATGTTTTTTAAAAACAAAGTAGGCAAAAGGATATTAAGCAGAAGAAAAACAATTTTTAGAAAAGGCCAAAATTAGATTTAAATCAATTAGAAATAGCCAGAAGCAGAGTTGCTTTATTTTTTAAATTAGGAATAGCTATGAGTTAAAAATGGTAGGGTTTACATAAAAAACAGGTTAGGCATGGTCTAACTAAATTAAGCAGTTTTTCTTTACTTCTTGATCAATTGGACTCAAGTACACTAGCTAGCCTATGCAGCTGCATCATCTAATCACTGTTTTCCTCCTCCATCCTCCCATTCTCAGTTTGTTACACTCATTTGTCAAAACTTGTCTTACATTGGATTGTAAACTCTTTTGGGGAGGGGACAGTATTGTACATGCATTTGTACAGTTCCTATCACAAAGGAGCTGGATTCTGATTTGAGGCCTATGTGTACTACTGTAACTCTAATTAAAAAAAAAAAGTCTGCGTTGTCCTTGAGTACTGTCAAGCTTAATCTGGCAGTCTTCTCATTTTACCATCTTCCAGCAGAAGGATCTTCTGTTTGTACCTAGCAGTTGCATAAATAAATCATTGTTTGTGTACAAACTTGTTATGACATTTCATACATATCGGTATTTGAAGGTCTCAGATGTGCTACAGCCTTCATTGAACAAATTCCATCAGATTTAGAGTTTCCATTTCTAGGCGATGCTACTTGGAACTCTACTGACATAGTTACACAGCATTACTTTGACTAGACAGTTAGATCAGGCATGCATTTTGAGGAAGCTGCCCTATAATTTAACTAACCCTACTCAGACCCACTATTTTACAGGATTGTTACTGCTAGTTACAAGTTGCTAGTTACTGCTAGTTCCCAAGATTCGGATTTATATTGACAATATTCAGTTAATTCTTATAGCAGTATAAATTTGCTCTCTTCACCCTTCAACTTCATTATTTGAGTCTTTGCTAAAGTTTTAGTAAGTAAAAGGAACTGAAGGACAGCCCTAAAGTGGATTACTTCTGACATCTACTCTAATCTTTCTTTCCTGGGCAGTCATAGAATCATAGAAATGTAGGGCTGGAAGGGACCTTGAGAGGTCACCTAGTCCAGGCCCCTGCACTGAAGCATGACCAAGTATACTTAGACCATCTGTGACAGGTGTTTGTCTAACCTGTTCTTTAAACTGCCAATAACTGAGATTCCACAGTCTCTCTTGGAAGCGTATTTGCAAATGATAACTGTTTTCTTTATAACAGCCCTTAACATATTTGAACACTGTTTTTAGGTCCCCGTTCTCTTTTCTCAAGACTAAACATGCCCAGTTTTTTTAACCTTCCCTCACAGGTTAGATTTTCTTTTTCCATTTGTCTTTCTCTCCTTGAGACTCTTTCCACTTTGTTCACATCTTACTAATAGGGTGGTGCCCAAAACTGGACACGTTACTCCAGCTGAGGCCACACCAGTGCAGAGTAGAGTGGCGCAATTACCTCCCATGTCAAACATATGACAGTCCTGTTAATACGCCTCAGAATATTAGTCTTTTTTGCAACTGCATTATAGTGCTGACTTGTATTCAATTTGTGATCCATTATAACCCCCAAATCATTGCCAGTAGTATTACTACCTAGCCAGTTACTCCCCATTGTGTAGCAGTGTATTTATTTTTCCTTTCTAAATATAGTGCTTGTCACTTGTCTTTACCAAATTTCATCTTATTGATTTCAGACCATTTCTCCAAGTTATCAGGCTCGTTTGGAACTCCAGTCCTGTCCTCCAAAGTGTTTGCTATCACTCCCAGATTGATACTATCCACAGATTTTATAAGCAAACTCCCCACTCCACTATCGAGGTCATTAATGGAAATATTGACCGATACTGGACCCTGGACAGTTCACTGTGGGATTCCATTAGCTATGTCCTCCCAGTTTGGCAGTGAACCATTGACAACTACTCCTTGAGTACAGTCTTTCAACCAAATGTGCACCCCACCTTATAGTAATTTCACCTGGGCCACATTTGTCTAGTTTGCTTATGATGACACGATAATGTCGTGTGGGACTGAATCAAAAGCCTTACTAAAATTAGAATGTAGCCTATCTGCGGCTAACCCCTCCACCCAGTAGGCCAGTAACCCCATCAAAGAAGAAAATTAGATTGGGGTGTGTGACTTGTTCTTGACAAATCCGTGTTGTCTTTAATTATCATCCTGCTGTTCTCTACTTGCTTACAAATTGATACTAATAATTAATTGCTTAATAATTTGTTTCTGTCTTTTTCCAGGTATTGAAATTAGGTTGACTGGTCTATAATTCCCCAGATCCTTTTTGATTCTCTTTTAAAGGATAAGTACTATGTTTCTCTTTCTCCAGTCCTATGGGACCTCGCCTGTCCTCCATGAGTTCTTGAGGATAATTGCTAACAGTTCCAACATTGCTTCAACTAGTTCCTTCAATGTCCTAAAATGAATTTAATCATGCACTACTGACTTGAATAGAATCATAGAATATCAGGGTTGGAAGGGACCTCAGGAGATCATCTAGTCCAACCCCCTGCTCAAAGCAGGGCCAATCCCCAATTTTTGCCCAGATCCCTAAATGGCCCCCTTGAGGATTGAACTTACAACCCTCGGTTTAACAGGCCAATGCTCAAACCATTGAGCTATCCCTCCATCTAATTTATCTAAATTTTCTGTAACCTGTGCTTTTTTCCTAATTTGGCTTGCATTCCTTCTCCCTTATTTTTATATTAAATGTAACTTTTCTTATCTGCATAGTAAATACTGGTATTTTTATCTGTTTGAATAATCAAAGTGGTGCCTTCTTGGTTGCAAAGATTTGAACTGCTTCCTGAAGGTCCACAGTCTGGGCAAGCTCATGCTCTATTGAGATGGTTGCAAGGCTGACCAGCCTCTCCTGTGTCATTGTGGAGCGTAGATGTGTTTTTATTAACTTCAGCTTGGAGAAGCTGCATTCTCCACTGGCAACTGTTACAGGAAGTGTTAGAAGTATTCACAGAGCAACAAAATCATTTGGAAAGAGGGTGGTCATCTTATTTGTGCACATATATTCCAGAACAGCCTTTTGGAGTTGATCCTGCTGAAATGTATCTTGAAAGGGCTTTCAGTTCATTAACTAAATCACTCGCATCAATATCGCGCATGTCATTATGTGTCTACATTGTCTCCAGTGCCCTTCATTGCTGGCGTAGGTCTTCTTCAGGTATAGTGAGGAACTTTGGAATATCATACAACATCCCAAATATACTGCTGTGTGCCTTGAGCTGCATGAAACGTTCTTCAACTGACTGTATTGCATAATCTAGCACCTGGTTAAAGAATTCAAATTTGAATTGTTGTTTCGGGTCTCCTATGGGATTATTCCGTGCCTCATAATCAAAATGTCTTCTTTGGTGACTCTTGTATTCTTGAATGGGTGGGAAAATAGTTTCAGTGTGAAGTTCCTCTGCCAACTTGTGTGCACTCTTCAGAACGTTTTGAAATCCCTCATCTGACCGGTAAGACTGTAGGTATGACTTTGCTTTGTCCAGTTGTTCCATTGCTCCAGATATATCAAGGTCAACACCTTGGAGTTTCTTGCTTACAACATTTATTTCAAACAGTATGTCATACCACAACACTAAGCCACACAGAAATTTGAAGTTATGTATGTTTCTGGTGATTCCATTTCCCTCTGCCACTGTTCTCCCATGAACAGTTCCTGTCATAGAATTATCCTCCATAATGGCAACTATGGCATCATCTATCTTCCCAATTTGGTGTTTGATAGACTTTATCGCCTCCACTCGACTTTCCCATCATGTGGCGCTCAGTGGTTTGTGTCAGAGGATTTTCCCAGATGTTGCTTCAAAATTTGCCATTGATGAGTTGATGCTGAGAAAAATACATAGATGCTTTGAATTACATTAAAAAATTCAGCAGCCTCACTAGAAGTTGATGCTGCATCACTGACCAAGCTCAATGAATGAGAACTGCATGGGACAAAAAAAGCTTGAGGGTTTAACTCTCAGATCCATGTCTGCACTCCTCTGTTCTTTCCTCTCATGTTGGCACCGTTATTATAGCCCTGACCTCTCATGTCAGCTATTGCAATTCCCGTATCTTCCAGTTTTTTAGGAAGCACATTTGTCATACCAGCTCCTGTAATATCATGAATGTCAATAAATTCTAGAAAATGCTCTCTGACAGTCACCATTGCAGGGACATTTTCACTAGGTTCTGTTGTTGTTACAAAACGCACCATTAAAGTCATTTGTTCCATATGGCTAATGTCAGGTGTGCAGTCCAGAATAACAGAGTAATATCTTGCTGACTTCAAATGTTCCACAGTCTTCTGTTTGACTTTTGTTACCAGTAACTATATGATCTCGTTTTGAATTGTTTTTCCAAGGTAGTTGTGTGTGTACATTTCTTGGGTGGTGTGATGGGGCAAGGCCAGGTGGCTATAGAAAAGTAGTGGGAGACAGATACATTAGCCCCAGGCTAAACAAATCCCTGTTACCAGGATAAGTAAATGGCAGCTGCTCCAGGTCAAGTAAGACATCTGGGACCAATTAAGATCTTTCTAGAAAGCAGGGAAGGTTGATTGGGACACCTGAAGCCAATTAGGGTCTGGCTGAAATGAGGTAAAAGCCTCCCAGTTAGTCAGTTGGGCGCGCGTGTCAGGAGCTGTAGGAGGAAGCCATGCTGTTGGAGGAACTAAGCAGTACAAACCATACCGGACACAAGGAAGGAGGCCCTGAGGTAACGGTGAAGTAGATATTGAGGAAGTGGGGGCTGCTGTGGGGAAGTGGCCCAGGGAATCGTACACATTCAATTTCCAAAATGTCAGCTATCATAGCTGCTACTATTAGGGTCCATGGGCTGGAGCCTGGAGTAGAGGGTGGGCCCGGGGATACCCCCCTTCCCTCCCTGATTAATCGCTAAGACTGGGAGACAACAGAGACTGTGCAAGGGAGGGTTGCATCTCCTCACTTCCCTTGCTGGCTTATGATGAAAATGGCTCAGTAGGCTGTGACCCTTGCCTCTAGAGAGAGAAGGGCTACGTGGAGGGTCACAGTGAACCTCTGAGGCTAGTGAAATCCTCCAGGAAGCGTGGGACCCACTGAGACAAGGACAGAGCTTTGTCACAGTGGCAACTCTTCTTAGATGCTCCTGGAGTACAGCATCAAACTCAACCATCAGCTCCTCAATTTTAAGGAAGTTTCCTTTGTTTGGCACATACAGCTGATCTGAAGTGCCGCACAGTCCTAGGTTTTGAGTCGCAAGCATTCTCACAATGGCAGTGAGCCTTTTCAGAACATTTTGCCAGTAAAGAGACTCTGATGCAATCTTCTCTTGATGCTGATCATCTATGGTGGCCTTTAACCTTAGTCTCATCTCAAGCTCTTTCCACTGATGGAATGCTCTCTGGTGATTTGCTGCCTTCTCATGATATGCCTGATTTCTAGCCAGATTTTTCCAGTCCTTTGTTCCTGAAGTTCCTAATGTGGCTGGAACATTAGACTAGAAGAGTTTGCAACAAAAACATTATGCAGCATTCTGGGTTTTTGAGTACATAAGCCATGGCCTCTCCACTTTGTCACCATTGGGGATTTCATGTCAGTAATGTGTTGGATGGAAACTTCTATTTTCATTGTCTTTGAGGAACATGAAGTTTTTCACTTGCTGTGGCCCATGCAGTACAAGGAAGTCCCTCAGGCTGCTGCTCAAGTGGGTCCACAGTCCTGGATCATCTAGACTTGAGGAACTAAACTCAGCAGCAGCTGTTTCTTGCGCCTCCACCACACTCTTCTTTGATCTTTTCTTCAGAAATGTGCATGGTTACATCCATTTAAGTTGGAGATATGGATGCTGCAGTAGCTGCCAGGTCACCTGCACTCTGACTAACTAGAAGATCAGGCATCTCCTCACCACTCACATCCTCACTGGGGCCGGAAGCTCACCGTGAACATTTGTGTCTATGTATCTCAGGAGAGCTCCTTCCTGCTTAGATAGAAAAGCTTCCTTTGCTTGCTTTCTTTTTCTGAATGCTGCCGCAGAGGGGCGTTTTCTTCTTTCACTCGTGACTGCTGTTCTGTGCCAGCTATTGTGGCTCTCAACACTGAATTGAAGGGGACAAATAAGTAGGCTGGTAGCAGGGTCTGAGTGAAGGAAGGTATCAGCATCTTAAGGGCCTAACTGGCTCCTACTACTTTAGTTGACTGCCTGTTCTCCTCAAGTTGGTTCAGGGAAACAGCAGGAAACAGGAAGCTCCCTGAGAAGCTGGTATTAATCAGTCCAGGCTCCTGGGGATGCTAGAGAGGTACGTAAGAGGCTCCTCCTCCTCTTTCTCCCTGTAGCTCCTGCTGCTTTCTGTTATTCCCTCACCTTTTCTGCCTGCTTGCCTGCCTGTTATGTCTCTTGAGCCCTCCTTCCTCTAGCACTGTGCATCTAGAGCAGAGAGAATACATATGCACCAGCAGCAGACACAATTTTCTACACTCTGGGTCCTAGTGGTGCTCCTCCCCCTCTTCCCCCCCACCCCCCTGTCTGGCAGCTGAGGCGGCTGCCTCAGTTCGCTTCACAGTAAGGCCAGCCTTTTATAAAAATACGTAAACACACATTTTAATTATCTTCGGGCAGGTCTGTACTTAAAAAGCTGTAGTGCTTTAGTGAAGATGCTACTACACCGCATAGTTAATCCACTTCTGCAAGAGGCGGTAGCTATGTTGACATAGTGCTGTCTTCATCGGGGGTTAGGTTGGTATAACTGTGTCTTTCAAGGGTGTAGATTTTTCATGCCCCTCAGCGACCTAGTTATAGTGATGTAAGTTTATATTGTAGACCTGTCCTTTCTAATGTGGAATAATCAAGGACAAATTGTTCAGCCATACAATTAATAGAAGAGCAGAAACCTCAAAAAGGAAAACATGCAGTGATTGGATGTGCTATGCATAAACAATCCTATATTAAACTGGCAAATTTCTAGTACATAGTTTTTAGATTTCATGAAAATATACTACTTTGCTTCCCATGTCACATCAGGTAACATTAACTTGATGACTCTTAAAAAGTATTTCAAAAATTTTTTTTAAACTATCATGTTTGTAAGTGAAAAGCCTTTTCTATTGTAGTTTCAAATTTGATATTTTAAATTTCTTCTTAATAAACACACACAGTAATAAAAATGATGATCTCTTGAAGCCCCTTCCTTTAAAATGACAATCCAAGCCCTTACTCATAGCAGTGTTTTCTTAGAAAGATATCTGCTGATCTGTGTTTAATGTTCCAGTGATGCCTCTTAAAATGTTCTACAGATCTTGTATTTTTTTTAATCCTAGGTAAAAGATCAAGTTTTTGACCCATTGTTTTATTTGAATTATAAAATGTATTTAATGTAGCCCCTTCCCTATCAGAATTAGATAAAAAATGAGTCTAGGCTGGATCTTTGTTTTGGAGGGTAGGGATGAGACAGAGGGAAACTCTCCATATACAGTCTTCTCCTCCCTAGTCATCTTACTGGGAGTTGAATAGATTGATCTTTATGCTCTCTAGTGAAATTTCTCAAGTGATTACTTCTTCCTTGGCCTCATATAACCAAAGGAAATGCCTTCGCCTAAAAAGTCCCACTACAAGGGAAAATCAGAAACCACCACTTCAGCAGTGAACAGCTACAATCAAGACAACTGGGTTGGAAAATTCTATAATCTCCCCCACAAAATTTCAAAATTTTAACAATTTATCTAATAAATAGGAAAATAAAAAATGTCAGTTCTTATGAGGCTTACTTGGTTTCAAAAGAGATTAACTCACTAAATGAGGAAAAATGAGGGTAGAAGAGAATTCAGTATGTGCAGATGAGCTTTTCTAAAAATATTTCTCAGGTCATTCAAACAAAAGCACTCTAAATACCACAATGACATTATTCCTACCATACTGTTACTCCAACCCCAAACAACACTTAAAATCACAGTATGCCATTCTAGCAGTTCAGAGGGATCTTAAAAGATGAGCCCGTTCTTAAAATTTCACTTTTAAATACCTTTTTAGTGCAGCTTACTTCACCAATGAATGAAATTGCTTTGTTTATATTTAGTATTTGTCTATCTGAGTGTTAAGTATCTTGTAAAAGCATGCGTTACAATTGCACTACTCTGTAGATCAGAAATTTATAGTACTAAAATAGTCTTTGGCAAATCATCCAGCAGTGTATGGAGGCAGAATGGCTCCCTCTTCCCACCTTATTGTGAAGCTCTTGAGACAGTTTGATAAAAGGACCATAAGAGCTGAGTTTCTGCAGTGTTTGTAAGCACCATTCTGCCACACTATTCACCATCTCTGACTTTCAGCCACACAAAATCTAAGTTGGTTGTGGATTTTATGAGGGTACGTTGAAAACACTGCCTTTGTCATTTTAAAATAATACATGGTAAGCTGAGTTTCCTTTACTGTACCTTTTTAAAGCATATATGTTCATGGATCCTAATAGCTTTATTGATTGTGATTTGGATTACTTAACATTAGGGATTTTGTATGTTTTGTTTTTAACAGGGCTACAATAGAGGAGGTATATTCAAGATCAATGACAAAGCTAGCCAAATCAGCAAGCAATTATACACAGCTTGGGTAAGTTAATATGTGTATAAAAGCAAAATTATTAATCCCTTTATGCAACATTTATGCGATTAAGATTTTAACCTGAATGTTGCATTAACAAAGTTAAATAATAGTATTTAATAGTAACAGCCTTAACTCTGGCATCTTTTAAAATGGATTGTATTACAATAAGGCTTTTAATTACATGATTATGCACCAGTTATAAAATCCAAATGGATATATGAAAAAAGGACTATAGAAAAAGGTTCAGTTTAAATATAAAATGGTTCACAAGTCCATTTACTCAAACAGTCTTACTGGAGGAACAGTTAAGGAGCTGGCTGTTGTGGCTCTATAATTAAGGTTGAATTCCATTTTGTACTTAAAGCAGGGATTCAAGCTCTTTGTTATGTATGAAAAATACAACAGTTCTTCCCCAAAGTTACAGCAGGTACTCTCTGAGTACAGATTGAATTTTTCAGAAAATTCAGAGTAAATTTGTTGTTCAAAGTAAATTAAAAGTGCATCCTATAAGAAATGTAGCATCTGTGTAAGTATTTTCTTTGTCCTGAATTATCTTAGTAACAGAAAAACAGAGTCTTCAGCCTTTCCATATAGGTAGAATTCATTGAAATCTTGTGAATAGGCTGTATTTAGGAAGTTAAGTTGAAATTAAATAAATAGTTGTATCTAATTGTTATTTGGCTAGAGATAGGGTCAGATCAATAGCTCAGTTAATTCTTAAGTGGGTCTGTTGTATTGTCAAAGGTAACTCAACCGATCATCATCCTTCCTTTTATAGCTAATTTGCTTGCAACAATTCTGTTGGTTGTGATGAGCCAGTAGTGTTATAAAACTGGACAGAATCATCAATACATTTTGGCTGCTTTGCATGCAAAGTAACTGTAAATACAGCTTAACTGGGCAGTGCTCTCTAGCTTATTTGTGCTGCTTTGTGTGCCAGTGAATCTGTTCTTAAAAGTTTAAAAAAAATGTGCAATGATTTATGTTTGATATTATACCATCTTTAGAAATATCACATGCAATGTTCCCTGTACATTTTTACATCCATGTGCGGAATTCATTTTGTTATGTGCATCAATATGGAGGTGATGCGTGGGGGGGGGGTGAGGCCAAGGGGTTCGGAGTGTGGAAGGGGGCTCAGGGCTAGGGCAGAGGGTTGAGGTGTGGGGGACTGATGGCTCTGGCTGGAGGTGCAGGCTCTGGGATGGGGCCAGGGATGAAGGATTTGGGGTGCGGGCTGTGGCAGGGAGAGAGGACTCCCCACAGCCCTCTCTTGCCGCAGCAGCCAGGGGAGAGGAGTCTCTCGCCGGCCGGGGCCTCTCCCCACTGCATACCTGTGCAGCCCTTGATAGTCTGCTGCAGGGCCCTTGATAGTCTGCTGCACGGCCAAGCAGCTTAGAGGGAACTTAGATCACATGGCAAGATTCACTGTAGGTGTCATGTTGAGTGATCAAGTGTCAAGGTTCCTTCTCCACTCTGAACTCTAGGGTGCAGATGTGGGGACCTGCATGAAAACCCCCTGAGTTTATTTTTACCAGCTTAGGTTAAAACTTTCCCAAGGTACAAACTATTTTACCTTTTGCCCTTGGACTTTATTGCTGCCACCACCAAGCGTCTAACAAATATATAACAGGGAATGAGCCTGCTTGGAAACGTCTTTCCCCCCCAAAATCCTCCCCAAACCCTACACCCCCCTTTCCTGGGGAAGGCTTGATAAAAATCCTCACCAATTTGCATAGGTGAACGTAGACCCAAACGCTTGGATCTTAAGAACAATGAAAAAGCAATCAGGTTCTTAAATGAAGAATTTTAATTAAAGAAAAAAAGTAAAAGAATCACCTCTGTAAAATCAGGATGGTAAATACCTTACAGGGTAATTAGATTCAAAACATAGAGAATCCCTCTAAGCAAAACCTTAAGTTACAAAAAGACACAAAAACAGGAATATACATTCCATTCAGCACAGCTTATTTTATCAGCCATTTAAACAAAACAGAATCTAACACATATCTAGCTAGATTACTTACTAAGTTCTAAGACTCCATTCCTTTTCTGTTCCCAGCAAAAGCATCACACAGACAGAGAGAACCTTTGTTTCTCCCCCCCCTCCAGCTTTGAAAGTATCTTGTCTCCTCATTGGTCATTTTGGTCAGGTGCCAGCGAGGTTATCCTAGCTTCTTAACCTTTTACAGGTGAAAGGGTTTTTCTTCTGGCCAGGAGGGATTTTAAAGATGTTTACCCTTCCCTTTATATTTATGACATCAAGCATGACACTTTTAATACTTTTTTAAAACTCCAAGATGAGGGAAAAAAGTTAAGGTGCTATCTTTGACAGTATATATCAGTATGTTCAGGGTAAAAAACATTAGAGGTATTGTAATTATCCCAAAACCAACCATTACAAACCTAGGAAATTCAGTTAAAGTTTACTCTCAGAAGAAACCTTAACATGGTGTAAGATTTGAATGCGCAATTAAGACATCGAACGACCTTAACTCTTCCCTATAGTGATGCCATGAAGAGGGAGAAATATAAAAATCAGTTTAACCAGGGTTTACAGACACTTTTATATGCATTAAATCACATCTTAATGTAGATTTTTGTCTTGGAATATATTGAAGAAAATATTTCCTTTCAATTATATTACATTGTGTTTTGCTGGGTGATGATTGTGGGGGCGTATTTGTAGTTGTACAATAGTATTACATAAAGATCCTCTCAGGATAAGGACCGTATTGTGCTAGGCACCATACTAACAAAACAGAACAAGATCCTTGTAACTGTAAATTCAACTTAACTTGGCAATGCTCTCTACCTTATTTGTGATGCTCTCGTGTGCCAGTGAATCTATTCTTAAAAGTTTAAAAAAAAATGAAATGATTTAAGCTTGATATTACATCATCTTTAAAAATACCATTTAGCAAGAGTCACTGTAGATGTCATGTTCAGTGTTCAAGTATGACATTTTTAATAAAACAGTACTTTTTTTGAATTTTAAGATGGCAAAAGTTAAGATGGTTTGTTTGAGAGTATATATGAATATATGAGAGTATATATTGATCCATGCTCCAGAGAGTTGATAGTCAGAAACGGTAGGATGAACAGAAACAAGCAACAAAGACTGCAAATTGTCAGAAATACAGAATGTGTTAATTACAGTCCCCCCTGCCCTATAACAAGCACCTCACGCTTAGTCTGTCCTGGTGCCATAGCTAACTTGTACTGATTACCCAAGATATTTTCTTTCCTCCTTACAGAAATAGATTCAGCCTCAGTCAGGAAGAACAACAAAAGTGGGAGGAGAGGGGAAATGTGGCCATTAATGTCTGAAGACCCTGCTCATAGCTACTTCCCCAACTCCATGACGGGAGAGGCTCTCAGCTATGCGTTGGGAGATGGGGGAAGCTGTTGTAGAGGGAAAGAATATTATAATGCATATTTGCAGGGATACACTAATGGACTTGAACATTAATTCTGAATCTCCTTTTTAGTACTGCAATCTTACCATGGTACTACTGTAGTGTTTGTATTTAATTCCTTATTTTCTTAATGACAAAGATAAATTTTTTCAGTAATTTCATCAAACTTTGCCTGCATTTATTTCAGTCTCTGATCATCACTGCATCATTAAAGATATCTAAAAGGAAAAAAAATCTGCCTCAGAACAGACTTGAGAAATTTCAGTCCAGAAGGTTGTTTTAGAAAGTCTAAGCCACTGAATATAAGATCTTAAACTTAAATTTTTTTTTTGCCAAGTATGGTAAAACAAGGGTTTTCTTTTGAGCTTTTCAAGTTACCTGATAATGAAAAAAGATTTTTCCTGTGATTTCCCAAAATTTGTTGCTATAGGCTAAAATCAAGCATGAGGTTTCAGCCAAACAGGTAATTTTTCTGCATTATAAGTATCTAAAAGTCTCATCCCATCCTTAGTGAGGTTCTGCTCTGAAAACAGCCAGCCTCGCATGTTCAATCTGGCTCTGAGTCCACATGGATGTTTTACTTGCAATATCACCAGTATGATTAGTAACATCTGTTCAATTCTATTATTCAGTGGGTTTACGCGGGTATAACGGATTGGAACTTGTCTGTCGTAAGTACAAGATATAAGACTGAGTAAGCTTCTTTCTGTTCTGTTTTATTTATGTTGACTATGCATGGTTAACAGGAGTAAAAAGCAGTAAACATTTAATTTTGTCTTTGAAGTTAGTAGGGAGGACTTTGAGTAGGAAAAGGAATGGATTTGAATAAGTGTGCCATTTTTATCTCATTAGTCTTAGAGGAGGGTGCACTTTATAAGTATATCATCAATACCTCAGGGTTCTATTATAAAATTGTAGCTGGTTTTAAAAAGAAAAAAATGGAATTCAACATTAAATAATGTTTCTCCTCCCTGTAACCTTTATTTTTAGGACATATGCTCCAGTTTGGGATGTTTTCAAAATATCAACAGAAAAAGTAGCAAGCTGTCACTTGGAGCTTGTACGGAAATTACAAGAGCTAATAAAAGAAGTGCAGAAGTATGGAGATGAACAAATCAAAGCTCATAAAAAGGTTACTCACTTTCCATTTTGTGTGTTTTCAGTTACTTGTTACAATTAAAATATTAAACTGGTCATTTTTGACAAGTATGTAATATTTGACAGACTAAAGAAGAAGTTTCAGGAACTTTGGAAGCAGTACAAAACATTCAGAGTATCATTCAGGCCCTACAGAAATCAAAAGAGAACTATAATACTAAGTGTGTGGAACAAGAACGTTTGAAAAAGGAAGGAGCAACACAAAGAGAAATTGACAAGGTAATTTTGCAAAGTCTTATTTAAATGCAGTGTTTTGTCAAATTGTTTAGTAATTTGATGCATTTTGTGAGCTGGCTTGTTACTTCAAGAGAAATATTCAACATCAAAAATTGCAATAGATAAGCGTAATCTTTCCTGTTTCATGTGGAACAGTGAGTGCCTGTTTGTAACCAATATTTTCTCAATGCCCTGTCTCTTGATTAATTGAATTCCTCACTGTTAAATGTTGTGCAAAGTATGTTTGTAGTTTAAACACATCATGCAGGTTTTTTTGGGGGGGGGGGTTTGTTGGTATTTACTGAAATTGCATATAATCTTTTCAGCACCTACTCCATCCTTTTATTAAATCGAGTGCAGTCAAATATGTAAATACCAAATTTCCTTATTTTAAAATACATAAGTTGAGGTTGTGTTTCTGTTTTGCTTAGTTGAATACACTTTTTGCTTTAGAGTCTGATGTAAGTAGTTACTTACTATTATCCTAATGCCTGGATACAATCAGAAAGTTACTGACAGAAAACATTCATTCATTTTTCTTTTAGCTTCATTGTCTAAGATACTAATGATCTCCTAAGCAATTTTCCTGTTTTTCTTTAACAATTTAATTTTTTTCTGTGAGAATGAAGTGAGGATGAAAGGGTAGATTTTTAATTCTGTTCTGGGTTGGAAAAAACTGGCCTGGCCAAAGATACCATTTATACTGAAATGGCTTGAAGAGGTATTAAACTGTTTAAGTTCTGTTATGTAGTTATTAGTTTATCATGAATCCTAGATATTTGGAACAAAGAGAGGTACTGGTTAACCTTTCCATCTGGTGAGAAATTGAATAGTAGATGACATTGGGTAACCTCGTCTCTGGAGAACAGTGCATACTGGGGATAAATTTCCCTCTTCTAGGACCCAAAGTAGAATCCAGTTTACCACAAATGTGAAGTCTGACAGGGTGGAGAGCTCTGTTGGTTCAAAGGAAGACAAAGCTTCATATCATCACTTTTTTGAATTGTGGCAGTCATGCTAGGCCTGTTAATGTTTCAGGACTTAATCAAAGGAAGATACATACTCAAAATTTCACAACACAGCAGTAATGCTAAGGTGGCAACTGGAGACATAGGTTGTATCTATATTGCAAAGAAAAACCTGCAACACTGAATCTCAGAACCCAGGTCAATTGGCTCAGGCTGTGGGACTAAAAATAACAATATAGATGTTCCCGTTTAGGCTAGATCCCAGGCTCCAAGACCCTCCTCCCTTTGCTGGGTTTCAGAGCCCAGGGTCCATCCAGAGCAGGAACGTCTACAGTGGTATTTTGAGACCTGCAGCCCAAGCCCCACAAGCCAGAGTGAATTGACCTGTGGTTTGACACTCGGTGCTGCAGGCTTTTCATTGCAGTGTAGATATGCCCTAAACTTGTTGAGGAAGGTCCACTTTCATGTTCTCATGGGCAGAGGAGATCCTCTTTTCGGTAAAATGTCTCCCCATTCCCACCCACTTAACTACACAGTGGACTGATTCAGTAGATCAGAAGTGCTCCCAGCTCTGGGGTCGCTGATGTTGGAAGGAGGAGAAACCTGGGCATGGATCTGATCTCAATTTAAAAAAAAACAAAATAAGAGTGCCAGTTGATTGTGTACTTGCTGCAGAGGAAGGAGAAATCTACTGACTTTTCAAAGGATGGGTTTGCCATTCCATGGAGTTTTCCTTAGTTTGTCTTCCCTTCCATTTTCCTCTGGACAATCAAGAGGTAGTCTGTGATTCCCAGACTAATTGTTATTGCTCCAAAATGATCAAAAAGTTTTTGATACATGGATCTCTTAATCCTGTCCCAAGGGAACAAGGTCCCTCTTCTGTCCCACCACTTTTTTGGTAGACACCAGTATCCGGATCTAGAAACCCAAAATCTCTTGGCCCTGGTCTATGGCAAGACACCATAACTCCTTTAGGAGTATCTCAGACAGGGTAGCCTTCATGGTATTTTATTCATGCAAAAAGAGTACCTCCCTTGCCTACCATTTGGTGCAGGCCAAATGATCTCTGCTAGATGAACTATGATACATTTACAAGGGACTAGCTCCCAGCTCTAAAGAAGCCCAAATGTTGGGCTTTAGCATCCTAAAAAAGTGATTGGATTGGGGGACAGTGAGATCCTTTCACCCCTTTTGTTTCTTAAAGTTGTGATATTTCGCTGCCTCCAGTCAGATCCCCTGTTTTAACTCTGGAGTGTTAACCTCGTTCTACAGTAATTATGTGAATCCCTGTTTGACTATTTGAGGCCCTCCACTTATTGGATTAGTTTTCTCACCTTTAGTGTGGTTTTCTTGCTGACTATCCCTTTGCTTCAGCAAATAGGATTGCTGACTGTCCTCTCACCTTAGATTTTCACTGATGACAAAATTGTCCTTTGAGCTTGTCCTAGTCTTTAGACTAAAGTCATCTTGTCTTTTCACTTGAACCAGGATATCTCCTTTCCTAGCTTCTGCCCCAGCCCAGGAACCTAGGAGGGAAAAACCATAGTTTACCTAGGTAGACTGGAACGCTGCAGGAGGGCAAATTTAGTTGATGCACTTATCAAAGGCTTGATGAAAGGACTTAAAAGTTTCAAGGTATATTATAGCAGAATAGATAAGATCTAGTGTCCAGGAGGGTTGCATGTCTGTGGAAATGTCTTGTACACTTAGACTCAGAACACTCAAGCTGTGTAATGTCCAGTTTGTGAGTTGAGAAAGTTGTATGGGTGGATGATTCAAGCAAAGGCTGTCATTTGGCACATTCTCCAAATCTTCACTAAACATTAGTGACTGACTGTTCAGGCATTGGCTGAATATTCAGCTGCAAGAAACAATGCTCGCATTAGGAGCTACCAACTCTGTCTTTATTATGTTCTCTTTGATTCCATTTTACTCAAGAGTACACACTCAAAACACTTCAGACACATGTTACCAAAGGTTGTACCAGTCAACTCTGGATAGAGTGGTCTCTGACTACTTTAGCAGGACAGAATATATCTTTATATCACAAACATAGGGAAACAGTTGTTATCCGAAGACAAGTAATGTGCTCCTCTGTGGTGCAATAGTGAGTATCTGCTCAAAGTTCATCGTACAATCAAACATTGAATAGATATTTCAGAGGCATCTGAAAGGAAAGTATTTGAAAAATCTTATTACAAAATTGGGTAACCTTAAGCAACTATCTGATGCTAAAATCTTAGTCCTAGCTTCTGTTATGTTTTCATCTTGCTCCCTGTTATGTTAGCACAAACTTCTTGAACTTCTTCATTTGTAATGACTTTACAATATTTTTTGACCGACAGCCAAGTTTTTAGTTAAGTAATTCTACCAAATGGAGTCCCAACAATTGCTGAGTAAGTGTTTGTACACACATGCAAACATCCTGCTTGTAGAACTCTAAAGATGTTTGGTTATTTGCTATTCATTTGTTCAGTAATTTTCCTCAGTAAGTTTCACAAAGTAGTTAAGTTTTTCATCTTCAAAGCACAAATTGCTCTTTCTGTGCTTAGTTCATATATAGTTATGGGATAAAGAACCTTGATTTTCATCTGTATTATAAACCATAGATGCAGTATTTAGACTGTTAATGTATTATCTGCCGTTTCAAGTTTAAATCATTTTTTTAAATTTAATAAAATAAGTCTTTGTTTAAAAGTCTTATAACTTGACAATTCCTTGTTTTTTAAGGATTTGCATTGGGGAGATTTCACGCTTAACCTTAATTTCTTTTAAATCAAGTGTTTAAAAACTCACGATATTCCATAAATAATACTGCAGGTACAGAAGGGTATTTGGGAAGTGGAGGGCAGGAACGTCCCCTTCCTCTGTTTGCCAGTGGCTTGTGGAGATATTAAGGCAGGGATTAATGAAACATGGGTCAAGGGATTAATTGTGTGTCAGGAGTGGGAAGGGGCTAGGGTTAGGGTTGACACCAGTCCAGGATTGTCCTGGAGTTTCAGAAATTAAAGATTTATCTTGAATTAAAGATTGTCATGCGATGAAACCTCTAGGAACACATCCAACCAAAATTGGCAACCATAGGGGGGCTGGTGCATCCCATTTCTACCCTCTTTAATTCCAGTACAGTCGTGTCTGTTTTCTTGATCTGTAGGAGAGCCTGTTGAGTGCCATTTCTGCTATTCAAGACCAGCCATGATTCCTCAGAGTGGAGAAATTTCTGTCTATACCACAGAGCTTTGGCAAAGCTGGAAAGCCCCAGTACCCTTAGGGTACATCTGCACAGCAAAAAAAGGCCCACATAACAAGTCTCCGAGCCAGAGCTTGGGCTCGTGCTGCAGTGCTAAAAATGACTGTGAAGATGTTTGGGCTAGGGGTGGAGCCTGGGCTGTGAGACCCTCTTCTGTCACTAGGTTTCAGAGTCTGGGCTCCAGGCTGAGCCAAAATGTGTACATGGCGATTTTTAGATGTGCAGCACGCACCTGAGTCAGTTGACTGGTGCACTGAGACTTGCAGCCATGGCTTGCTTGCTTTATTGATTGATTGCTGTGTATACATACACTTCATTTCTTTTCCTTTGGAGCCCTGGCTGCTACTTTCCCTGATTGAACTGGGGTTCATGGTAGACTGTCCTCCTCAGTTTTCAGTCTTGTTTTCGAATCAGTACACAGAATGTAACCATCTTTTTCTTGAGGACATTCTGGCTTTAATTCTTTTGATAATGATAGAGAATCTCTGTGTCCTAATGAGGCTGAAAGGATGGAAAATGATAAAATACAGGCAGGAACTGATCAGAAACAGTCAAATAAGAGTCCCATTCAATTACTTTGTGTAATGGCAGGCAGCTAAAAGAAGACAAGTTTTTAAAGTGCTTATATACCAGTGCTAGAAGTCTAAAACATCAAATGGGTGAACTAGAGTGCCTCGTATTAAATGAGGATATTGCTATAATAGTCATCACAGAAACTTGGTGGAATGAGGCTAATCAATGGGATACAGTAATACCAGGGTACAAAATATATCAGGAGGACAGAACAGGTCATGCTGATGGGGGAGTGGCATTATATGTGAAAGAAAGCATAGAATCAAATGAAGTAAAAATCGTAAATGAATCAAACTGTACCATAGAATCTGAATGGATAGAAATTTCATGTTCTAATAATAAGAAATATAGCAGTAGGGATATATTCTCGACCACCTGACCAGGATGGTGATCGTGACTGTGAAATGCTCAGGGAGATTAGAGAGGCTATTAAAATTAAAAACTCAATAATAATAAATTATTATTATTATTATTCCCATATTGACTGGGTACATGTCACCTTAGGACAGGATGCAGAGATAAAGTTCTTCTTTGAGTGCTTGTTCACGTCCATTCCACATTAGGTGTGCGCGAGCGTCGGAAACTTTTTGCCTTAGCGGCTCCCGTCAGGCCAGTGGGGCCCCCTGAGTGGCGCCAGTGCGCCATGCATATATCCCGCTGCCACCCGACCCCCTCCAGTTCCTTCTTACCGTCTGTGGCGGCGTTGGAACAACCTCTTTCTCTTGTCTGAGAGCAGTCCCTTAGCCTTTCTCATAGATAGCTGTTATCAGTCAATTAGCATACCTTTGTTGTGGACACTTAAGTGATTAGGTGGTTGGAGGCTTCCAGCACCCGCCCTGGGCCATGGGGCATGCTGCAGGTCCACAGGTTTAAGGCCTGTGCCACGTGCATCAACATCAAACTGAGCGGTGTAAGATTTGCAAGGCGTTCAAGCTAAGAACAAAGAAAGAAAGAAACTTTCGTTTGAAGCAGTTGCTGGTGGAAGCCGCATTGCAGCCACCGGGCCCGGAGCACCCTAACGTCGGCTCCGGCTTCCTGGGTGCGTAGTGCTCTGGAGCCGTCGGGAGACCCGGCACTAGCTAAACACTGAAAGCTGTCGGCCCCAGAGCGCCAGACTAGGCCCCAGCACTGCTCGTCCTCCCCGGTGCGGTCCACAGCACAGCCAAAAGGAAGGTGCGGACGTTCCCCACATAGGAGGCCAGCGCCTTCCAAGGCCCCAAGCACCGATAAGAATGGGAAGGCCGCTGTATTGGCACTGGCACCAGCCCCGGTGGCTTCAGCACCGCAAGTCCCACCGAGCCCAGGCCTAAGTGAGCTCAGTGCGGATGATGGGCTCGAGGACTTAATGGATCAGCCCTCCACGCCTGGCACCTTTGAGGCTGCAAAGGACCTCATTGAGATGTTGGCGATGAGCCCCCTCCCGTACAGGGAGAATCCTCCAGCACCAATGCCTCGGGTGCCATCGAGGGGTAAGCCAGCAATGGTGTGCCGTTCGAGGACACCATCCCGGCATCGGTCCCGGAGTTGGTCCCGGTCGAGCTCTGCGTCTGCGGACTCCCAGTTACCCGCGGCTCAGAAGGAAGTCATGGTACTGGGACTGAGTCAGCGTGAGGAAGTAATGGAAGAGGCATGACGCTCTCCAGCTCCAATTATAGACCAAGACGGGGAGGAGTTGAGACGGCCCTCACCGGGGGACTTCCGCAGATGCCGATCCCAATGACCTGGCGGCCCCCATTAGGGGTGCCACCCCATCCGAGGGTCCCGGTCCAGATCCCAGTTCCAATCCCAGGGATATCGGTACCGGTCTCACTTCCGTTCTGTTAGGAGCCACTCATTGACCTCCTGCTGGCACAGATCGTCTGCACCGCTGTGGCCTTTGTGGTCGGCATCGCCACAGTCCAGCACCGACTCTGGCCGTTACAGTTACTCACACTGTGCTCCGGACAGCAAGGACCCTCGGATGGGGTGGCACCCCTAATGGGGGCTGCCAGGTCATTGGCCCTTCTGGACTCCTTGCCCTATCAACAGTGCCAAGGGGCCCTGTCCACGGCGAGCTACTCGGTGCAGCGATCCTGGTCTCTGCACTGATGCCCGACGGCACCGGAAACTACAGTATCCAGGCCTCCAGAATCCCCTGAGGATAAACCAGAGAGACCAGCACTGAGTCCGGTGCCATCCCGAGGTCTCCCGGCCCGGCCCGAGCTGGAGGCCCCTCCCAGGGAGAAGGGGAGCAGGAGGACCAGCCAGATGGAGTTGAGCAGCTGCTAACCTCCTCGTCATCCCCGGATGAGGCGGTGGCGGGAACAGCGGTGTCCGGCCCGCCACCCATAGACCACAGAGCCCACCAGGAGCTACTGTGTAGGGTCGCCCAAACTTGGGGTTGCAGGCTGAGGAGATGGTTGAGCAGGAGGACCCCATGGTGGACATTTTGAGCCCTGAAGGTCCATCTAGAATAGCGCTCCCGCTAATTAAGACCATCCAATCGAATTATAAGACTATATGGCAGACCCCGGCCTCCAGCACTCCAACGGCCAAAGGTGTGGAACGCAAGTACTTTGCCCCGTCAAAGGGCTATGAATTCTTGTTTTGCCACCCGAGTCTGTGCTCCCTGGTGGTAAACGAAAGGGAGCGCCATGGACAACAGACCCCGGCACCTAAGGCCAAGGAGGCAAAATGCCTGGACCTTTTTGGCAGAAAGGTGTATTCATCAGGGGGCCTTCAGTTGAGGATTACTAACCAGCATGCCATCCTCAACAGACATAATTTTAACTCCTGGGTGGTAGGGGGAAGTTTTAAGGACAACCTCCTGCAAGGTTCCCAACAGTTTACGACCCTGGTGGTTGAGGGCAAGGCAGTAGCTAAGACCTCTCTCCAGGCCTCCTTGGATTCAGCAGACACGGCGGCCAGAACAACCGCGTCAGGGGTGGTCATGAGGCGCTCGGCATGGCTGCAGGAGATGGGCCTGCTGCCTGAGGTCCAGAGTACGCTTCAGGACCGCCCCTTTGAAGGGTCCGGACTCTTTTTGGGCCAGACAGACGCGAGGCTGCATAGCCTCAGGGACTCAAGGGCTACAATTAAGTCGCTGGGTATGCATACCCCGGTGACGCAGAGGAAGCCCTTTAAGCTGCAGCCTCCCCCTCAGCGTCAGTACCAGTCTTGGCATAGGCATGCTCCTTACCTTAGACGAGGCAGGGATAACAGGCGACGACGCAATAATAACAATAATAATGCTGCAGGTCAGAACCAAGGTCAGCACAAATCCCAGCCAGGCACTAAGCCAGGCTTTAGAAGGTGCACTCGAGGACAGCATACCAGACTAGTCATTGGATCCGTTCCTTTGTTTCCTGAACCGCCTGGCCCGTTTCTCCCGTGCGTGGTCCAGCATTATGTCGGACCGTTGGGTCTTACACGCGGTTCGGAACGGGTACTTGCTGCAATTCTCTTCCCTCCCTCCCTCCCACCTCCTTTCCCGTCCCTCTTCAGGGACCCCTCTCATGAGCATCTCCTAGAGAAGAAGGTTCGCTCTCCGCTAGAGGCGGGGGCAGTAGAGGCGGTGCCGCATGCCCTAAGGGGGAAAGATTTCTACTCCCGGTACTTCCTCATCCCCAAGGCCAAAGGGGGCCTTCATCCCATTTTAGACCTGCGTGGGCTAAACAAGTTCCTGATGAAGGCCCAGTTCAGCATGGTCTCTCTGGACACCCTCATCCCTTCCCTGGATCCGGAAGGCTGGTATCCTGCCCTAGACATGAAGGACGCATACTTTCATATCGCCATCCACCCAGCACATCGGCGGTTCCTGCGCTTCACCGTGGGCCAAGAACATTACCAGTTTGTGGTTCTCCCGTTTGGTCTAGCTGCGGTCCCACAGGTGTTCACAAAATGCATGGCAGCGGTGGCGGCCTTCTTATGGAGGCAGAGGATCCGGATTTACCCGTACTTCGACGACTGGCTCCTGGCGGGTCGATCTGAAGTGGAAGTGTGGGGCCAGGTGGAGGTAGCCCTGAGATTGTTCCACAAGCTTGGGCTCCTGGTCAATGTCCCCAAGTCCACGCTCGTGCCCACGCAGAGAGTGGAATTCATAGGGGCGGTCCTGGACGCGGTGCAGGCCAGGGCAAGCCTTCCAGGATCCCGATTCCGGGCTATCCAGCAAGCGGTGGCCTCCCTGCAGCAGTTTCCAACGACAACGGCCAGGTGCTGCCTGCGGCTGCTGGGCCACATGGCAGCATGCATGCATGTGGTCAGGCATGCCAGTCTGAGACTCGGGACTCTGCAGGCGTGGCTCGCTCGGGTGTGCTGCCCAGGCAGGGATCCCCTGGACTTGATAGTTATAGCCCCAAGGGACGTGCTGGACACTCTGCTGTGGTGGCAGTCCCAGCCTGTGGTTTGTGAAGGCATCCCCTTTGCCACCCCACAACCGGACCTGACACTGGTGATGGACACGTCAGACCACGGATGGGGGATTCACCTGGGGGACCTTAGGACTCAGGGCTTGTGGTCTGGAACAGAATGGTCGCTCCATATCAATGTGAAGGAGCTCAGGGCGGTTCATCTAGCCTGCCAGACCTTTCATGCCACTCTGAATGGTCACAGCGTGACAGTTCTGACAGACAACACTACTGCCATGTTTTATATAAACAAGCAGGGCGGGGCCCGTTCCTCGCCGCTCTGTCACGAGGCTCTCCTCCTCTGGGACTTTTGTATAGCCCACGCCATTCACCTTGAGATGTCATATCTCCCGGGGGTGCAAAACGAGCTGGCGGACTACCTCAGCAGGTCGTATCGCATGCACGAGTGGACGCTCAGAGCGGACGTGGTGCTTTCGCTCTTCCGCAGGGGTGGGTTTCCCCGGGTAGACATGTTTGCCACCAGGGCCAACGCCCAGTGCCTGCAGTTCTGCTCATTCCAGGGCCACAGCCCGGGCTCAGTCCACGACGCGTTTGCGATCCTGTGGGGAGGGGACTTCATGCATGCTTTTCCCCCACTCCCGTTGGTACACAAGGTCCTGCTCAAAGTACGCAGGGACAGGGTGGTGGTGGTCCTCATCGCCCCGGCGTGGCCCTGCCAGCACTGGTACGCTACGCTCCTAGAGCTGTTGGTGGAGACCCCGGTAGTCCTGCCCCTACACTGGGACCTCATCACGCAGGACGGCAGGCAACTTCTCCACCCTGACCTGTTTCATAGTAGCAGCCGTGTTAGTCTGTATTCGCAAAAAGAAAAGGAGTACTTGTGGCACCTTAGAGACTAACAAATTTATTAGAGCATAAGCTTTCGTGAGCTACAGCTCAACCACTACACCTGACGACATGGAAGCTCTGTGGCTAAACGCCTTGGAGAGCCAGTGCTCCCTTCCTGTGCAGCAGATTCTGGTTGGCAGTAGGAAACCCTCTACCAGGCCAAGTGGAAATGGTTCTCGTGTTGTTGTGAGCCCCGACAAGTGCGGCCGTGCCAGGCCCTGGTGCAAGCCATCCTCGAGTACCTCCTACACCTCAAGCAGTTGGGGCTGGCCCTGTCCTCACTCAGAGTGCACCTGGCGGCCATATCTGCCTTCCATCCGGGGTTTTTGGGGGTGGGGGAGTTTGGTGTTTTCCCACCCAGTGGTGGGACAGTTCCTTAAAGGATTGTAGAGGATGTTTCCGTATTCACCCCCCAGTCCCTCCTTGAAACCTTAACTTGGTCCTCTCTAAGCTCATGGGACCCTCGTTCGAGCCCCTTGCTACCTGCTCCCTCCTCCACCTTTCCTGGAAGGTGGCATTTCTGGTGGCCATTACCTCAGCCAGAAGGGTGTCTGAGCTGAGGGCTCTCACCTCTGAGCCACCGTATATAGTGTTTCACAAGGGTAAGGTGCAGCTCCGACCGCACCCCAAGTTCCTGCCTAAGGTGGTCTCGCAATTCCATTTGGGCCAGGACATTTGTCTGCCGGTGTTTTTTCCAAAACCCCATACGGACCCAAGTCACCGCCGCCTACACACCCTGGATGTCCGTCGAGTGCTGGCATTCTATTTGGAGCGCACCAAGCCCTTTCGAAAATCTGCGAAGCTGTTCGTGGCTGTAGCCGAAAGGATGAAAGGCCTCCTGGTGTCGGCGCAGCGGATCCTGTCTTGGATTTCAAGCTGCATCTGGGCGTGCTATGAGCTCACAGGTGTTCCAGCCCCGGCAGTCACAGCCCACTCGACCAGAGCACAAGCAACTTCCACGGCTTTCCTGGCACAGGTCCCGATCCAGGAGATCTGCAAAGCAGCCACCTGGTCCTCACCTTCACATCCCACGTGGTCAACCAGCGGGCCAAAGAGGGTGCAGCAGTTGGCAGAGCGGTCCTCCAATCAGTTGTTCCGTGACTCCTACCCTCCACCAGAGGTAAGGTTGTGATTCACCTAATGTGGAATGGACTTGAACAAGCACTCGAAGAAGAAGACGAAGAAGAAGGAAAAAAAAACAACTTACCGGTTTCTTACCTTCTTGTAACTGTTGTTCTTCAAGATGTGAACACAGACCCAAACCCTTGGATCTTAAGAACAATGAAAAAGCAATCAGGTTCTTAAAAGAAGAATTTTTGAAAGTATCTTGTTTCCTCATTGATCACTTCGTTAGAAGCTTCTGAGATGTGTTGGATGTCGAAATCAAAATCTTGGAGAGCTAAACTCCACCGACTAAGTTTTTTGTTATTTTCCATGGCGGTATGAAGCCACTGTAGCGCAGCATTGTTGGTTTGCAGGTGGAAATGCCGTCCCCAAACATATGGGCGTAGCTTTTCCAGAGCGTAGACAATGGCGTAACATTCTTTTTTACTGACTGACCAGTTGCTTTCCCTCTCAGACAGCTTCTTGCTGAGAAACACTACAGGATGGAATTCTTGATCCTGCATTAAAACTGCTTCCACACCACACTCGGAAGCATCTGTGGTTACTAGGAACGGTTTGTCAAAGTCTGGGGCCCTTAGCACAGGATCAGACATGAGTGTCGCTTTAAGCTAGTTAAAGGCCTTCTGACACTCTTTGGTCCACTGAATGGCATTTGGCTGTTTCTTTTTGGTTAGGTCTGTCAGTGGGGTGACGATTTGGCTGTATTGTGGTACAAATCGCCTGTAATATCCAGCCAAGCCTAAGAAGGATTGGATCTGTTTCTTTGACTTTGGGACAGGCCACTTTTGGATAACATCCACTTTGGCCTGTAGGGGGTTGATAGTTCCTTGACCCACCTGGTGTCCAAGGTAAGTCACTCTGTTTAGGCCTATTTGGCACCTCTTAGCCTTAACAGTCCCGCCTCCCTTATGCGTTCAAAGACTTTTTGTACGTGTTCCAGGTGTTCTGCCCAGGAATCCAAAAATATGGCCACATCGTTAAGGTAGGTGACTGCATATTCTCCTAATCCCGCTACAAGTCTTTGGAAGGTGGCGGGTGCGTTCCACAGCCCGAAAGGGAGTACATTAAATTCATACAGCCCAACATGGGTGGTGAAGGCTGACCTTTCCTTGACGGATTCATCTAGCAGTACCTGCCAGTACATTAAATTCATACAGCCCGACCTGCAGGTACCCCTTGCTTAAGTCCAAGGTAGAGATGAACTGGGCCCGTCCCAGTTTCTCTCATAGTTCATCTGTGCGTGGCATTGGATAGTTGTCTGGGCGAGTTGCAGCATTTAGCTTACGGTAGTCCACGCAAAAACGTATCTCCCCATCTGGTTTGGGAACTTGAACCACTGGAGATGCCCATGCACTGCCAGAGGGGTGGATTACCCCATCTGTAGCATATCCTGGATCTCCTGTTCTATAGCAGTTTTAGCTTGAGGAGACATCCGGTAAGGTTGGGCTCTAATTGGGTGAGCATTACTTTTGTCAATGGACTGGTATGCCCATTCAGTCAGTCTTGGGGTGGCTGAACGTCGGCGCATAGCTAGTGCACAGCTACTTGATGTGCTGTCACTGCATACACCCAAGGGTCATGGAGAGGTTCATCTCTTCCACGCTACCAGCACTTTTCCCTTCATAGTAGACACCTTCAGGCCACTCAGCATCATCTCCTCCCTGGGCTGTAAACCAACAAACCTTTAATTCTCTGGAATAAAAGGGCTTTAGAGAATTAATATGGTACACCTTAGGCTTTCGGTTGGAGGTGGGGAATGCTATGAGATAATTAACAGCTCCCAGGCGCTCCTGGACTGTGAATGGCCCTTCCCATGACGCTTCCATTTTATGGGCCTGGAGCGCCTTTAAGACCATGATCTGGTCCCCTACTTCGAAGGAACGCTCTCCGGCATGTTTATCATACCAGGCTTTTTTCTCTTTTTGAGCATCCTTTAGGTTTTTTTTAGCAAGGGCTAAAGAGGTTTGGAGGGTGTTTTGTAGGTTGGTTACAAAGTCCAGAATGTTAGTTCCTGGAGAAGGTGTAAACCCCTCCCATTGCTGCTTCACCAACTGTAATGGCTCCTTAACCTCGCGGCCATATACAGGTTCAAATGGTGAAAACCCTAAACTGGGATGTGGTACAGCTCTGTAGGCAAAGAGCAACTGCTGCAACACTAGGTCCCAATCATTGAGTGCTCATTTACGAATTTACGTATCATGGCCCCCAAAGTCCCATTAAATTTCTCCACCAGGCCATTTGTTTGATAATGGTAAGGAGTGGCAACCAAGTGATTCACCCCATGAGCTTCCCTAAGGCTTTCCATAGTTCCTGCCAGGAAATTAGTTCTTGCATCTGTGAGGATGTTGGAGGGCCAACCTACCCTGGCAAAAATGTCTACTAGTGTCTGGCACACACTTTTCTCCCTGGTGTTGCTTAGAGCTACTGCTTCCGGCCATCAGGTGGTAAAATCCATGCAAGTCAGTCACTACTTCTTTCCTCTGGGTGTCTTTTTCGGAAAAGGACCCAGAATATCCACAGCTACTCACTGAAATGGAACTTCAATGATGGGGAGTGGCTGGAGAGGGGCTTTGACCTGGTCTTGGGGTTTTCCCACTTTTTGGCATACCTCACAAGACCGGACATAGGTAGAAACCTCCTTGCCCATTCTCTCCCAGTGGAATGACCTCCCCAAACGGTCTTTGGTCCTGTTCACCCCAGCATGGACACTAGGATGATTGTGGGCCAAGCTCAAGAGCTTTACTCTGTCTCTGAGGATGCCAATCTTCCTGGTGTCCACCAGAAAGAGTTTCCTTGTATTAAAGTCCTCTTTCTACAACAAACCTGGATTGATTAGAAGAGCTGAGGGGCAGTGGGTTTCTCCGTGCTGCCGTCCAAGCTCTCTGAAGGCTTTCATCTGCTTCCTGTTTGGTCTGGAACTGTTCCCTTGATGCTGGAGACATCAGTTCCTCACTAGATTGTGGACCTATGTTTGGTCCCTCTGGAAGCGATGTAAGCGATGGGGCTGTTTCCGTTGACTGTGAACCGCTCTCCACTATGCACTATGTTGGGGTTCAGGCTCCGGCTGAGCCTCTTGTGTAGGGTTATCGGCTGCTGCCGGTTCCGGTTCTGTGGGGCCCTCTGGTGTTGGGGTTGCAAGTACTGGATTCAGTGCTGGCAATGGGTCTGGTGCTGGTTGTTCTGCCGGTTCCGGTTCTGGGACTGGCTCTGTCTGGGTCTCTGGGACTGGATCCACTACTGCTGTTACAGACGCTGGCATGGGTCCAGTTCCATCACCTCTGACCGGGTCCTGGTAGAAGTTTCCGGAACAGAGCTAGGCTTGATGGCTTGTTTAGCCTGGCTGCAGGTGACCACCCTCTTGGCTAGCTTCACATGATTAGCCAAGTCTTCCGCCAACAGCATGGGGATGGGATAATAGACTGCAAAAGTCCATGTTCCTAACCAGCCCTTGTATTGAACAGGCAACTTGGCTGTAGGCAAATTGAAAGAGTTGGACTTGAAGGGTTGAATTGTCACTTGGATCTCTGGGTCGATTAAATTGGGGTCCACTAAGGAAGCATGGATAGCGTACACTTGTGCTCCGGTGTCCCTCCACACAGTGACCTTCTTCCCACCCACACTCACAGTTTCCCTCTGCTCCGAGGGTATCTGGGCCTGAGGACCTCTGGGTGTGATTCTGGTGCAATGAACTGTAATCGGTTTGGGTTCTTGGGGCAGTTGGCCTTTACATGCCCCGGCTCGTTACATTTAAAACATCGTCCAGCTGACGGGTCACTGGGGCGAGGTGGGTTGCTGGAGAATGGTGTGGCAGGACGATAAGGTATCTGGAGTATTCCTTGGTGTGTAGTTGGGGCCTTGGGTTGCCCCCGGTAGTAGGGTGTGGTCTTAGGGAGTCCCTTCTGGTATCTGCTCCAACTGTGACCAGGGTTGTTCCTCTCTCCTTCCTCCACCCCTTTTGTTCCGGCTTGCCCCGCCTCTCTGGTGGTCTGGGACTGCTCATATCGATCAGCATAAGAAACAAGACTTTCTGCTGAGTCCGTTTCCTTATCCCATAAACACTGTTTTATTTCCTCCTTGGACATATTCAGGAATTGCTCCTGAGCTATCAAATCACACATTCTGTCAAAGCTATTGACACCCCTTCCTTGGACCCATTTATCTAACAGATCCTTCATCTGGTTTACATAAGCCACTTTACTTAATCCAGACCCTCTCTTAAAGGTTCGAAATTTTACTCTGTGCATTTCAGAAGTAATTTGAAATTGCTTTAAAAGGAAATCCTTGAACTTATTATAGTCAGAAGCTTCATCAATAGGCATCTTTACTGAATATGTCCAGAGCTCTTCCAATTAATTTTGCGACAAATGTGGTCATCTTGTGAGCTTCAGGAATTTTATGGAGAGTGCACAGTCTCTCAAAGGTGAGAAAATATTCAGCAGTATCACTGGATTCATCATACTGTGGACATAGTTGCTCCCATTTGTGGATTGTTGGGGAAGGATGGTTAGGGTTATCCAGTAGATTCCGCCCAGCCTTTGCCTTCCCCATCTCCAGTGCATGCTTCCTCTCTTTTTCCTTCTCTGCCTCAGCATGTTTCCTCTTTTTCCTTTTCCTCCATTTCTTTTTCCTTTGCCTCCATAGCTCTCCTGTGGGCAGCCTCTTTGGCTGTTTCCTTGGTTTCTGTCATGTTTGCCTCTCTATTTTTAACTAACTTTACACCCGAGAGTTAGAAATAAAACAAACAGAAAAAAAAAACTTGGCTTGTCAAAATAATGCTGTAACCAGATACCTGTGTTCTCTGATAGGATTCTTCTGTAGGCTGACAATCACTAACACTTTTGTCTCCAGGCAAATAGACAGAAAACCCCTCTGGTTGCTCTTAGGTAAAAAAACAACTTCAGGTCTGTGAAGACATGTGAATTTCCCTGCAGGAGGTTAACTACTCTGCCTTTAGGTAGAGAAAACTCCAGGTCACAAAAGACAATTACCTTTTGTCTCTGCTCTGGCCCCCAAGCAGAGACAAAAAAAACTATAACTGCTTTCAGCTTAAAACCTGCTTTCCAGCAGCCCAAAGGAAAAAAAATTTCCTTTTAAAAAAAAAATCTGTGCTTCTGGTTCAAAAAATCTCAAATTGATCTCAAAATGATTTCAAGTTAATCCCACTGCTCTGCCGCCATGTCAAGGTTCCTCTAGGGTACAGATGTGGGGACCTGCATGAAAACCCCCCAAGCTTATTTTTACCAGCTTAGGTTAAAAACTCCCCAAGGGACAAACTATTTTACCTTTTGCCCTTGGACTTTATTGCTGCCACCACCAAGTGTGTAACGAATATATAACAGGGAAAGAGCCTGCTTGGAAACGTCTTTTCCCCCCAATATCCTCCCAAACCCTACACCCCTTTTCCTGGGGAAGGCTTGATAAAAATCCTCACCAATTTGCATAGGTGAACACAGACCCAAACCCTTGGATCTTAAGAACAATGAAAAAGCAATCAGGTTCTTAAAAGAAGAATTTTAATTAAAGAAAAAGTAAAGGAATCACCTCTGTAAAATCAGGATGGTAAATACCTTACAGGGTAATCAGATTCAAAACATAGAGAATCCCTCTAAGCAAAACCTTAAGTTAAAAAAGACACAAAAGCAGGAATATACATTCCATTTAGCACAACTTATTTTATCAGCCATATAAACAAAACGGAATCTAACGCATATCTAACTAGATTGCTTATTAGCCATTTACAGGAGTTCTGACCTGCATTCCTGCTCTGGTCCTGGCAAAAGCAACACACAGACACTCTAAGGTGCCACAAGTACTCCTTTTCTTTTTTACACAGACAGAGAGAACCTTTGTTTCTCCTCCTCCCCATCGAGCTTTGAAAGTAACTTGTCTCCTCATTGGTCATTTTGGTCAGGTGCCAGCGAGGTTATCCTAGCTTCTTAACCCTTTACAGGCGAAAGGGTTTTTCCTCTGTCCAGGAGGGATTTAAAGGTGTTTACCCTTCTCTTTTTTATTTATGACAGTTGCCATCTTTACAGAGGACATGATTAATTTCAGTGGGTCACTTCAGTCTGATAGAGAGTTGTGGAGAATAGTGGTTATTTTGTGAAGAGCCAATTGTAATAATAAGAACAAATAAACAACAGTAATTAACTTTGTATGGTGGGTTGTAATTAAGGATTCTGCACTAGTTTTTTTTTTCTAAATATACAGAAAGTTTAAGGAGAATTCACCTGTTTTTTAACAAAAGGCTGCAAAAAAACTGAGACACTCAGGAAAAAACATTAAGTTCTGTTTTTAACTAATTCTAACTCAAAATTGGTAAGAGTACAAAGCCTTCAGAAAATTCAGTCTTCACTTATAGATTATCTGCTCTAAATTTTTCAGAGGGGTTCTTTGTACTAAAAAGGTCAAATCCCTACTTTGCATGAAAAACTGAACCCAACTTAATACAGAGGCACTGCCATACAAATATATATTTTAAGATTAGTAATACCTACAAAAAGGAAAAAAAATCTTGTGATTTCAAATAATGAAATTATCTTAGATTTGAAGTTCAGAATGGGCCATTGTGATCATCTAGTCTAGCCTCCTGTATAACAGAGGCCACAGGACTTCCCTGAATTAATGCCTATTTGAACTAGAGCGGGGAGGACAAATACGGCCCGCAGGCTGGATCCAGCCCATCAGGGCTTTCAGTTCGGCCCACGGGATTGTGAGCCCCATAGCTCAGTGGGGCTAAGGCATGCTCCCCAACCCCCTGCCCTGAGCCCCTTCCTGCACCCCCCACACCCCTACCTCAGCTCTACATTCATGGCCCTGTATACAATTTCCCCACTCAGATGTGGCTCTTGGGCCAAAAAGTTTGCCCATCCCTGAACTAGAGCATCTTTTTTAGATAAACATCCAATCTTGATTTTAAAATTTCCAATGACACAGAGTCCAGCACAATTTTGAATTCCTTTTCTTCACTTCCTATTTTCTTTCTTTTTCCCATTTCTTCTTTCATTTTTTGAAAACTAGATCCTCCCATTTGTTTGCCTCTTGAGTCTTCCAACAGTTTTTTAAAAAATGTCCTGGATGACTGGAAAAAGGCAATACATTAGCCTATCTTTAAAAAAGGGAAGGAGAAAGACCCAGAAAGTCAGCCTCGCCTCAGTCAGCCTCCCCTCAGTCCCTGGAAAAATCATGGAGTAGGTCCTCGGGGAATCAATTTTGAAGCACTTTGAGGAGAGGAAAGTGATCAGGAACAGTCAGCATGGATTCACCAAGGGCAAGTCATGCCTGACTAACCTAATTGCCTTCTATGATGAGATAACTGGCTCTATGGATGAAAGGAAAGCAGTGGATGTATTATTCCTTGACTTTAGCAAAGCTTTTGATATGGTCTCCCACAGTATTCTTGCCAGCAAGTTAAAGAAGTATGGGCTGGATGAATGGACTATAAGGTGGATAGAAAGTTGGCTAGATCATTGGTCTCAACGGGTAGCAATCAATGACTCCATGTCTAGTTGGCAGCCAGTATCAAGCAGAGTGCCCCAAGAGTTGGTCCTTGGGCCGGTTTTGTTCAATATCTTTATTAATGATCTGGAGGATGGCGTGGACTGCACTCTCAGCAAGTTTGCAGATGACACTAAACTGGGAGGAGTGGTAGATACGCTGGAGCGTAGGGATAGGATACAGAGGGACCTAGACAAATTAGAGGATTGAGCCAAAAGAACTCTGATGAGGTTCAACAAGGACAAGTGCAGAGTCCTGCACGTACGGTGGAAGAATCCCATGCAGTGCAACAGACTAGGGACCGAGTGGCTAGGCAGTATTCTGCAGAAAAGGACCTAGGTGTTACAGTGGATGAGAAGCTGGATATGAGTCAACCGTGTGCCCTTGTTGCCAGGAAGGCTAATGACATTTTGGTTGTATAAGTAGGAACATTGCCAGCAGATCGAGGGACGTGGTCGTTCCCCTCTATTCGGCATTGGTGAGGCCTCATCTGGAGTACTGTGTCCAGTTTTGGGCCCCACACTACAAGAAGGATGTGGAAAAATTGGAAAGAGTCCAGCGGAGGGCAAGAAAAATGATTAGGGGGCTGGAGCACATGATTTATGAGGAGAGGCTGAGGGAACTGGGATTATTTATTCTGCGGAAGAGAAGAATGAGGGAGGATTTGATAGCTGCTTTCAACTACCTGAAAGGGGGTTCCAAAGAGGATAGATCTAGACTTTTCTCAGTGGTAGCAGATGACAAAACAAGCAGTAATGGTCTCAAGTTGCAGTGGGGGAGGTTTAGGTTGGATATTAAGAAAAACTTTTTCACTAGGAGGGTGGTGAAGCCCTGGAATGGGTTACCTAGGGAGGTGGTGAAATCTACTTCCTTAGAGGTTTTTGGTTCCTTCCAACCCTGATATTCTATGATTCTATGCTTTGAAACTCTTGCATCTTATTTGCTCTGTTTTCTGAACCTGCATTTTTTCCTGTTCCTTTTCCTTATTCTTCAGTTAAACATTTATTTGTGATTTCTAAATGAGCTAATCAGTTACTCCTTAGCAATGTACAAAATTCTTAAAATTCTTCAACAAACAATGTATGGAATAGCTAGTGCCAATAGGGGAATCTAAAAAGGCCTATAGTATATACTTTCCTTCCTCTTGTTCCTTCCGCAGAATAATCGGTAACCAGAAACATGTATTCTGCTGCTTTTTCTCCCTCCTGGCTCTGCTACTCACCATTTTCTAGTTATCTGCTTTTCATATCAGACTTGTTGTTATCTTTACCTTTTATGACATTTCCCCAAGATCAGGTGCATCCTGAAATCTGGCACTTCCAATTATGTATTTCATGTACAGTATGGGGTTTGAATAAAAATACGATCATTTATTATAAGTGCTTAAATTACCATTCTGTGGAATTTTAATAAGACACATTTTACTATTTTCTGTCTCCTGCCCTGTTGGACATTTTGGTATAAATCATCCCCATCTTCATCTTTTCAATAATGATAAATATAAATTGCCTTAAGTTGGAATAAATTTATTGAAAAATATAATTATATTCTAATAGTTTTTGTCATCTGTTCTTTACAGGCTGCAATAAAATCAAAGAAAGCTACAGATACCTATAAACTGTATGTAGAAAAGTATGCTGCAGCTAAATCTGACTTTGAAAAGAAAATGACAGAAACTGCACAGGTAAGTGTTGGATTATTTGCATCCAGTCAAGTTTGATTTTAGATGGCCCCAAAGGGACAAAGAATTTGAAGAGTGATACATTATAGAATCATTGTGAAGTAAGTCTATTTGAAGTTAATGTGAGTTGCATATTTTTAAAAGTAATTTGGGGCACACAAGATAAATTTAGGATGACTGACTTCTATTTCCACCAGTGAGATTCCTGAATTGAGAAGTGTAGGCATGAGTGTTCTAGGATTTTTGAGGGTGAGTATGGGGAAGAGAAAGTGATCTTTTGGGAGAAATGTAGATGCGTTTGCATGTACTTGTGGGAAATCAGGTGACTGCTGTAGCTGGAAATTTGATCCAGAAGGGAGTTCTTGTATTGGAGTTCAAAAGACAATATGTAGTAGGGAAAGTCTTAGGATCCAGGAGGGGAAGCCTTGTGGAGAGCAGTCTAGATTCTTTTTATTTTTTTTCTAGAAGGAATGAGCATTGGAGTGAGTTAAAGATTTGTTGGGGTTAGGTTGGAGGATGATAGGCCATAAATAGGGATTCTGCAGGGATATTGCAGTTAGATAAAGGGGAGAAGGGACTGAGCAGCAATCTTGATATTGACTCCCCAAAATCAGTACATGCTTCCTCCTTTTTTTTCTGTTTTAAGTTTGTGAACAGTTGTTGGTTTTTTATAGTGTTGTTTTTAAGTGTTTTGCATTACAAAAAAATATCTAGGGCAGTAATACAAAGTAGTAGAGTGAGAAGAATAGCAGTCCACCCTAACAATTTCTTTAAGGTTTACTTGCTTGGATGAATACATAGCCAGAAATAATATTGTTGTACTTTAGTTGTCAAACTCTTACTTCCTGAGTTCTCCTACAACAATTCAGTCCCTTTCTCTCAAGTTTTATAGAGTGTCAAATCTGAGTTGGAGAAAATTCACTTATGAAAGAACTTCCTGGTTGGGTCATTCTAGTTGTTACTGGTGATTCTGAAATGGAAAGTTCCTTATAAGTGGAGGGTATTGTGAAATAACTGCAGGTACTCTGTTTTCCTCTACTGACAGGAAAGCGTTATAATTGCCTATCTAGTTTAGTGTTGAACTCAAAGATAGAATGGTTAAATTTCTTCCTCTTGAGTATGAAGACTTATTTGCTAATATAATTGAATCAGAAGTTCAAGTGATGGTCTCTTTTATAGTCCACTGAGGGTTATGCGCCATGTGTCTAGAGCCAGAGCTTTCCAAAACAGTAGCGTCCGTTGGTCTGCGCATGCGCCCTTTTATGGCCTCATGGTTTTGCCCAAGGCAATCAAGGGTGGGGTGGACCAACTGCGTCTTCAATTGCTTCTCACTGCCACATGGTCTGAGTCGGAGCTCCTGCTGTTTTCTCGTCCTTTATGAGACACTTTCCAAACTTTCCAGAAAAAACAACTGGAATCATCATGAGGAGGGAATCCTGGTTACATTCCTCAGGCTTTCCTAGAGAGTACAGAGCACAACTGAGGACCTCCCTTTTGATGAATCACACCTCTTCAATTAGAAAACAGATGATTCCTTGCATGCACTGAAAAACTCTAGAGCCACCCTGCAATCCCTAGGCATATATATGCCAGCACCAAAATGAAAGTTTTACCGCCTACCACCTACACAACACTATAGAATTCTCCAGTTCTACCACCAGCGAGCCCATGAACCTCCACAGAAATACCCGAAGGTCAACAGATCTTGTCCGCCTGGTCTGCTGGTGCAGTCCTCAGCACGGCACCTCCTGTCTTCACATAAGCAATATTTCTAAGTGCATCTAGAGAACTGTCAACCACTTTGAACCCCAACACTCATTCCAAACATCCACTCTGGGGGCCGTCTTAAACTTTTTCTACCAGCATGGAGCACAATAACAACGGAGAACTGAGTCCTGGAGGTAATTCAGAACAGCTATACGAGTTTATGATTCTCCCTCCACCACATGCCCTGCCTGGTCCCATTTTGGGATCACTCTCGTGACAGTATTCTTTCTTTTAGAGGTGGACTCCCTCCTGCGGAGAGGAGCAGTAGAACCAGTGCCTACAGCCTTTCAGGGCACAGGGTTCTATTCCAAATATTTCCCGGTGCCCAAGAAGAAAGGAGCATGGAGACCAATCTTGGATCTTTGACACCTCAACCTTTCCATTCACAAGCCAAAGTTGCTTATGGTCACACTTGCAGCCATCATTCCCTCACTAGAAAAAGGCATGTGGTTTACAGCACTTAATATGCAAGACACCTGCTTCCCCATGAACATCCATTCAACTCAGACTGTTCCTAAGGTTTACTGTGGGTCAGCACTTCCAGTGGGTCTTCCCATTCGGACTTATCACTATTCCATGAGTCTTCACAAAAGATTTTTCCATGGTAGAGGCTCACATCCAATAGCAAGGAGTCCTTGTCTTCCCTTACCTAGATGACTGGCTGCTGGTGGTGCAAAGCCAAAAAAAGCTTGGAAATCAACTTCCCAGGTCCTTCCCTAGGGGTGAGCGTGAATATTGAAAAATTGACTTTGCACCCTACACAGCCCCTGGAGTTCATTGGAGCATGCATTGATGTGACCACCGCACATACTTATCTGCTGAAAGACAGATTCCAGAGCCTGCTGGACCTGATTGCTTCAGTGATATCCAACTCCTTGGTCTCAGCCAGAACTTGTCTTTCCCTCCTCGGCCACATGGCCGTGTGCACTTACGTCTCAGCCTTCGCTCATCTGTGTTTCTGCTGTCAGGGCTCACTCTCAACTCCATCAGGGTGCACGCAGTGGCTATTAGCACTTTCCACCCTTTGGTGGAGGGGCATTTGGTTTTTACCCACCCTTTGACTCTGTCCGGTTCTGGAAGGGCTTTGTATGTAAATACCTGTCCATTCAGCCTATTGCTCCTCAGTGGGACCTCAACTTAGTACTTACTCATTAATGAACTCTCCCTTTGAATCCCTGGCCTGCTGCTCCCTTTCTCTTCTTTCCATTAAGTTCGCTTTCCTGGTTATGATCATCTGTTCAAGAAGGATTGGCGAACTAGGGGCCATGATGACAAACCCCCCTTTCACCATGTTTTGTAAGGACAAAGTTTTGCTGTGCTTGCATCTCAAATTTCTACCAAAAGTGGTTTCCTGCTTCCACCTCAAACAACTCATATATTTGCCAACTTTCTTTCTCAAACTATACACCTCAATGAGGAACAATGTTTTCACTCCCTCGATGTCTGTAGGGCCCTGGCCTTTTACCTATAAAGGACAAAGCCCTTCAGGAAGTCCCCTAGACTATTTGTTGCCATAGCGGAAAGAATTAAAGGGCAGGCCATCTCTTCCCAGAGAATCTTGAAGTGGGTCTCAGGGTGCATTACCCTCTGCTATCAATTATCAGGGCGGACCCCACCAGATGGGATATGGGCGCATTCAGTGAGAGCGCAAGCATCAACTGCATGACGTGCCCCTTGCGGACATATGTAAGGCAGCCGTGTGTGTATATGTACACACCACCTTTTCTCATTATGCCCTAGTGCATGATTCTGCAACAGATGCCTCGTTCGAGGTGGCAGTCCTCTATTCCAGGGTTCTATCAACTTCCTCTCACTCTCCTCATAGCTGACTCACCCTCAGTGGAATACAATAGGGACCATCACTTGAAGGGGAGGTTCTTCAAGTGATTGTTCATATTGATTCCAATTAGGTGCTCACACCGCATGCATAATGATCCGAAAGTTTTTCCCTTAGAAGCACCTGTTGGGTCGGCTGTGGAGCCCGCTGGAGTGGCTCCTCCAGGGCGGTGAATATAGGACCCTGCTGACCCGGTGCCGCCTCAGGTCCTTCTTAGTGCCAGTGATGGTCGCTGGAACCTGCAGTTGCTTGCTTAGCAAGTGCTTCACTTAGCTTTGTACAGTAGTTTGATCGTAGTTGTAGTTAATAGTTGTAGTTATTAGTTAATAGTATTAGGTTAGTGGGAACGGGGTTTCCCCATCCCATATTCTTCCCCTGAGTTCTGGGGCATGCCTCTATCCCAGAGGTTTAAGCCTTGTGGCACTTGCAATAAGCCTATGCCAACAGGCGACTCCCACGACTTCTATCTGGGGGAGGTGCACCAAATAGAAAGGTTCAGAATTTGTAAGGCGTTCCGCACACAGATGAAAAAGGAGCGGGACTTCCATCTGAAGCAGCTCCTGAGGCACTTCTTCATCCTCATCCGACCTCAGGCCAACAGGATCTGGCACCGAGCACATCTTTGCAGATCGCCCCAGTCTCCATTCGTGACATGATGCCAAGGAAGGACTCAGATCAAAGAGATCCTCGGCACCAGTGTTCCCCGGCATGGCAGACTGTGGAGACAAGCCGGCACCACTCTCTCACACCCCAGTGCCATATAATTGGCACAGGAAGATTAACGGGCTGTTCCCCTGCGCCGAAGACAGCGGTGCCAGCCAGCACGCACGACAGCAGTGCATTCCACACAGGCGCACTTAGTGCCAAAATTGCTGGAGACAATGCTGTTGACTTTGACCCCTCTAAGGGGACCGTTGAGTCCAACGCCTATTGACTCTCCTGAGAGAGTGTGCCAGGTTGAGGAGTTAGAAATACCTTCCACTCCCGACACTTTTGAAGCCGCGAGAGATATGATTGCCGTGACGGCACCTCAGCCCCTGGCAGGCAACAAGCAGCACCATCCAGAAGAAAGCCTGCCATGATGAGGCAGTCAGCCTCACAAGTGCAGCACCGCTCCAGGACACCCCCGTTGCTGCACCGTTTGCCAGCACCGACCTCCAGATGAGGTTCCCCGGCATCATCAGAATGGTGCTCACCTTTGCTGGTGACGACGGCAGAGTGGCACCAATCCCCGGCACTGGCAGAGCAGCACCTCTTCGGCACCACTACCCCATGCAGTATCTATCGGTATCACCGTGGTCCTCAAGGTCGTAGTATAGATTGTTGGGCTTGGACGCCAATTCCTACTATTCATGGCGTAGCCAGCACTGATCGGACAGACGCCGACATCGACAGGACACGGGTATGGTGCCCTGGCAGCCCCAGTGGCAGCCTCCTGGCCAGTGGCCGTTTTGGAACCCCTGGGCTTACCACCAGGCCCAGGGCTCCCTTTCCAGGGGTTCACAGTCGGTGGCCTCTCAGGGTTTTAGGGGCCAACCTATGCCTCGGGGCTCCGAGATGAGGTCCGCACACGGCAACCCACCCGACTCGGCGCCCAACCCTGCAACTGGCACCGGGATGACTGTCAGCACCGAGGACCATGGCGCTGAACAGGTTGACACTAGGGAATCAGAGGAGCAGGAGGGCCCTGCATCCCCTCTGGCCTCGTCATCCTTGTCCCCGGACGAGGCAGTGGCAGGGGTTTCGGCCTCGGGTCTGCCCCTCATGGACAGCAGGGCCCACCAAGACCTGCTGCGCAGGATTGCCAGCAACATGGGATTGCAGGCAGAGGAGGTGGTCGAACTGAGGACCCTATGGTGGACATTTTAGCACCGGAAGGGCCATCGAGGGTCACTCTGCCCTTTATAAAGACCATTCAGAGCAATGTTAAGCGTGTGTGGCAGATCCCTGCTTCCATTCCTCCTACTGCCAAGTGGGTTGAGCAGAAGTACTTTGTACCCTCTAAAATGTAAGAGTAAGACTTTTCATGCACCCTCAGTCCTGCTCATTTGTAGTGACCTTAGAAAACAAGAAGGAGAGACAGGGGCGTCAGGGACTGACTCCGAAGTCCAAGGAGTTGAAAAAAAAAATGGACCTTTTCTGACAGAAGGTCTATTTGATCGGGGGACTGCAACTAAGGATAGTTGACCAGCAAGCTATCCTCAGTAAGTATAACTTCAACTGATGGGATTCCATGCTGAAGTTCAAGGAGTTGGTGCTGCTGGACTCGAGGATAGAGTTTGCGGCAATAGTAGAGGAAGGAAAGCAGTGGCACAGACTTCTTTGCAGGCCTCTCTGGATGCTGCGGACTCTGCCACCAGCACACTTTTCTTAGGGATAGCTTTGAGGAGGAGTTTATGGCTGCAGGCATCCAGCTTACCCCTGGAAGTGCAGCAAACTTTGCAGGACCTGCCATTCAATGGGACAGGCTTGTTTTGTGAAGCAAACACACTCCAGGTTGCACAGCCTAAAAGATTCTCGGGCTACGATGAAGCACCGGCAACCCAACGCAAACACTTCAGGCTGCAATCTCAAAAATGCCAATGTATCCTCCTCGGCTGAGCCAGGATTTCTCTAGAAGGAGGGCAGAAATGGGAGGCACAAGCCTTCCCATCCTCCGCCCGGGCAGGGCTAGGGCCTGACTAAACCATTGTTGGGCTCAAAGTAGGCCGTTTGAAGGTGCGCCTGAGGACAGCACACCCGCCATGACACCGGATCCTTCCCCCGTTTCATGTATTGCCTATCCCACTTCTACCATGCTTGGTCCCAAATAACATTGGAACGCTGGGTTCTTTGCATGGGAGAAGTGGGATATTCTCTCCAATTCTGCTCCCTCCCCTCTCTCCCAGCCTCTTTCTTCGGGACCCTTCTCACGAGCAACTCCTTATCCAGGAGGTGCAGACGCTCCTCGCTGTAGGGGCAATGGAGGAGTTCCTCAGGAGCTAAGGGGCAAGGGATTCTATTCCCAATATTTCCTAATTCCCAAAGCCATGGGGGCGGAGGGGTGTCTCAGACCCATTCTACAGCTGCGAGGACTCAACAAGTTCATGGAAAAATTGAAGTTCCACATAGTTTTCCTGAGTGCGATTATCCCTTCTCTGGATCCAGGAGACTGCTACACCACTCTCAACTGGAAAGACGGGTACTTTCACATACCTAAACAGCCTGCAGACAGACGATTCCTCCAGTTTGTGGTTGACCACAACCATTATCAGTTCACGATCCTCCCCTTCGGCCTGTCGACATCCCCCCGAGTGTTCACCAAGTGCATGTCGGTCATAGCAGCCTTCGTCTGACAGAGACAGGTGCAGGTATATCCCTACCTTGATGACTGGCTGCTGCAGGGGGCGTTCCAGGGAACAGGTGGAGTCTCAGGTTTGTTTCATCAGATCCACCTTCAAGAGCCTGGGTCTCCTCCTCAGTGGGAACAAGTCAAATTTGTTACTGATCCAAAGAATAGAATTTAGCGGTGCGGTGTTGGACTCGGTCCAGGCCTGAGCGTTCTATCAGAGGCCCACTGTCAAGCAACGGCAGACATCATACAAGGCTTCAGGCCATACCCGACCACTACAGCTAGGGTATGCCTGAGTCTCCTTGGCCACGTGACAGCATGCACATAGATAGTCCGGTGTGCCAGAATGAGGCTCAGACACCTCCCAAGCATGGCTTGCGTTGGTCTACTGTCCGTGGTCACTATTCCACCACAAGTCCTTGAGTCCCTCTTACGGTGGTTCGACCCTTGATCAGTATGCGAGGGAGTCCCATTCAACAGCCCCCAGCCCTCCTTGTCCCTAGTAACAGATGTGTCTGCTCTGGGATGGGGCACGCACTGGGAGACATCCAGATGCAAGGCCTTTGGTCTCAGGATGAGCTCTCATTCCATATCAATATCAAGGAGCTGAGGGCGATCTGACTAGCATGCCAAACCTTTCAGGCCCAGTTGCATGGACAGTGCATGGCAGCTGTGATGGACAACACCACTGCCATGTTTTATATCAACAGGCAGGCTGGAGCTCATTCCTCTCCCCTTTATCGGGAAGCCCTTCAGTTATGGGAGTTCTGCATAACCCACTCCATTCACCTGGAAGAGTCCTGTCTCCTAAGGGGCACAGAACGAGCTAGCGGACTACCTCAGCAGATCCTTCTGCAACCACAAATGGTCCATCTGCCCGACTATCATACACAACATCTTCCAGAGGTGGGGACCTCCCAAGGTCGATCTGGTCGCCACCCAGAGCAACAAAGTGCCTGCAACTCTGTTCTTTCCAAAAAACACAACCTGGGCTCACTTGTGGATGCGTTCCTGCTCTCTTAGACAGGACATCTGCTGTACATGTTCCTGCCATTCCCACTTGTACACAAGGTCCTGCTCAAGACCAGCAGGTACAGGGCAGCAGTGATACTGGTGACACCAGCGTGGCCTCGCCAACACTGGTACACTACGCTCCTGGAGCTGTCATTAGACCACCCTGATTAGTTGCCACTCCTACCGCACCTGATGACCCAAGACCCCAGTTGCCTTCACCACCCCGACCTACAGTACCTCCATCTCATGGCCTGGAAGCTTCATGGCTAAATCGCATGGAGCTCCTACGTTCGGAACCAGTGAGGGAGATCTTATTTGGCAGCAGGAAACCCTCCACTAGGGCTACATACTTGCCAAAGTGGAAAAGGTTCACATTCTGGTATGCTCAAGATTGCACATCCCCACTTCAGGCACCGACACCTTTCATCCTGGAGTGCCTGCTACACCTGAAACAGCAAGGCCTGGCAGTGTCATCCATCAAGGTCATCTTGCAGCCATTTCAGCCCTCCACCAAGGAGCAGCTGCGTGTTCTGTCTTTGCCAACCCCATGGTCGGCCATTTCTTCAAGGGTCTGGAACATCTATACCCACAAATTAGACAACTGGTCCCGGCATCAGACCTTAACCTGGTCCTCTCCAGGCTAATGGGGGCCCCCGTTTGAACCATTGGCGACTTGTTCGGTCCTCTGCCTGTTGTGGAAGGTAGCCTTCCTAGTCACCATTACCTCTGCTGGCAGGGTATCTGAGTTAAAGGCCCTCATATCAGACCCTCTAACCATACGTTTTCTATAAGGACAAGGTACAACTCAGATCTCACCTGGCCTTCCTTCTAAAGGTGGTGTCCCAATTGCACACCAACCAAGACATTTTTCTACCGGTATTCTACCCTAAACCTCACGCAAGCTGCCAAAAGCAGAGGCTCCACTCGCTGGACTTTTGACGAGTACTGGCCTTTTACATGGAGCTCACAAAGCCGTTCCGTAAGTTGAACTAGCTCTTTGTGGCGGTGGTGGATGGAATGAAAGGTCTCCCAGTCTCATCACAGAGAATCTCATCATGGATCACATCCTGCACCCGGACGTGTTACGAGCTAGCCAGATTTCTAGCTCGTGCACTTACGGCGCATTCCACAAGGACACAGGCTTCCTTGGTGGCGTTCTTGGTCCAAGTACGATACAAGAGATCTGCAGGTTGGCAACGTGGTCTTTGGTGCATACATTCACCTCTCATTATGCCATCTCCCAACATGCCAGAGATGATGCAGCATTCGGCAGAGCGGTGCTCCAGTCAGCGATTCCATAATTCCAACCCCACCTCCTGGGTAGGGCTTGGGAGTCACCTAATTGGATTCTATATGAGCAATCACTCAAAGAAGAAAAACAGTTACTCACCTTCTCGTAACTGTTCTTCGAGATGTTTTGCTCATATCCATTTCAAACCCACCTGCCTTCCCCTCTGCTTGAGTAGCTGGCAAGAAGGAACTGAGGAGGCGCTGGATTGGCAGGGTCCTATATTCACCGCCATAGAGGTGCCACTCCAGGGGGCTCCACAGCTAAGGGAAAATCTTTACAACTACTGTGCACGCAGCGCACGCACACCTAATTGGCATGGATATGAGCAACACATCTCAAAGAACAACAGTTATGAAAATGTGAGTAACCGTTTTTTACTTACCTATAACTAGAGGTTCTTCATGGTGTGTGGTCCCTGTCTGTATTCCAACCCACCCTCCTTGTCCTCTGCTGTGGATCTGGTAGATCTGTGTCGGAAAAGAAACTGAAGATGCATTCGGTCCACCGCACCCTTTATCACCTCAGGTGAAACCATGAGGCGTACAAGAATGCATGCACGGACCAACGGACATTACTATTTTGAAAAGCTCCAGGTGCATGGTGCATGCACATAACCCGTAGTAGAATACAGATAGGAACCACCCATCTCGAAGAACCTCCCGTTACAGGTAAGTAACTTTCCCATATCAGTTCTGCACAAGAAACAGAGCCGTATTTAGAGAAGCACTTGATATATGCTTTTTCTTCAGTCTATCTAGAATCGCAAGTTCTGATCAAGCATGAGAAAACTAAGTTCCAAAGTCTTAATAACTTTGGGATAGCTGAAACATACAGTTCCCAAACACATTAGAGACTGGGAATGGATGAGTCATTACACAAAGTAAAACTATTTCCCCATGTTATTTCTCCCCCCTACCCCACGCCCCACTGTTCCTCAGATGTTCTTGTTAACTGCTGGAAATAGCCTACCTTGCTTGTCACCATGAAAGGTTTTCCTCCTTTCCACCCCCGCTGCTGGTGATGGCTCATCTTAAGTGGTCACTCTCCTTACATTGTGTATGATAAAACCCATTGTTTCATGTTCTCTGTGTGTGTATATCAATCTCCCCTCTGTATTTTCCACCAAATGCATCCGATGAAGTGAGCTGTAGCTCATGAAAGCTTATGCTCAAATAAATTTGTTAGTCTCTAAGGTGCCACAAGTACTCCTTTTCTTTTTGCGAATACAGACTAACACGGCTGCTACGCTGAAACCTGACATTAGAGACTGTAACAGCTGATTTCATCGGCCTTGGTGTTTTGTGTCACATTTGGTAACTCAAAGCCAGGGCATATTTTTGATTCCATTCCTGAAATCTTTGTTGGCATGGCTTCAGAGAAGTTAGAGACATCTGTCTGAAATATCAGATAACATATTTCTATCAGAAGACAATATAAATTTAGATGAAGACATTTTGAAGTATGATAAGTCAAATATTCCACGCACGGTATTTTATTAACTTTACCTCCCTGCAAATTAAACATCTTCCTGTCATTCATTTGGCTATAATTTTGGCTTTCCAAAAAAGTGATATTCTCCTCTTAGTCATTGGTTTCATGAGGGATATATTGCATTAAAAATACTACTTCAGGTAGTCAATGTGCATGTCCCTTGTGTGCACAAGCTTGGAATCTTTTGCCATGTCATGTCTTTTGCCATGTCTGTCAAGGCCACTCTTGTGCCCTTTGCCTCCATGTAATCCCGCATGAGGACATAAAAAATGGAGAAACCATGACCTTTTATGTTTCCTCTTATTGCTAGTGGCTGTGAGACAGATGCTGGACTGCATCCAATCAGCTCACACTTTTGTCTAAGCTTCAAATTTGTCTGTGAAGAAATGCTCTTCTTGTTAGTTTAATTTATAAATTTTTCATTGTATTTGGACGTTCTGGGGGGAAAATAAGAGGTTACAAGGGAGAGCCCCCTGTACATGCTCCCCCACTCTCTATAAAGCAGGACAAAGTTACACAACCATGAAAAATATCAGACTCTAAGTGCTTGGGTTTAACCTCTGCCTTTGTGTGATGGGTATAACGGGTGTCTCTTCTGCCTGAGGGAAGCTTATGTCCCTGATACATGCTACATCTGCTTCTCCTTATCCTGCACTTCGAAGTCAAGGGATATGAGGCTCAAACTGCACTTCTTGGAGCAATCCATGAAAGTGGCATCAGACCCATTTGGAATAAACATGGTCCCAACTGGAACCTTAGAGCCTTTTGTCATTAGTGCCTCAGCTAACAGGCTTACTTCTGGCTCCAGCAGGGAGAAGAAAATGGCTAAGTAAACACCAGTACTGGGATCCCCATTACTGGCAGATACCTCCTTGATACTGAAGACATCAGTGCAGACCTTTTGCACTGACCATGGGACAAAGAGTCCCTTAACATTTTGTGTTGGGTACAGAGTGCTGCTGTGACTGCAGCTCCAAGCAGACATTATGTTTACTTCAGAAGGAGGGCCTTCCAGGCCTTCCAGTTCCAAAGATGGTAGCAGGGCACTGACGGCAAAGAAAGCCAGAGAAGCTTTGGCCCTGGTGCCAGCATCAATATCAAGAGCCCTTCTCATGCTGACACCTGCACTGGTTAAAGAACCACTCCAGACACCAAAGTTTGCCATTCAGGATCCACCCTCACTTTTTCTCCCAGCACCGATGTTAGCACCAACTTGGGCACTGGCATTATCTTCACCCAGAACTGTGCTTGATGGTATCACGATTCCCAGAGGAGTTCTTCTCCCCTTCTCTAAGCTTCTCCTCTCCTGACTCCAACAGAAATCCCTCTTCAGGGAAACTGAAGCGCCTTAGGGGATATCTAAAGAGCCCCCTACAAGATTGGTAGTGGATGGTCCATCCGCAACCTGGCCAACGCCTGTATGATCTATCACCAGAGCCCTGTTGAGCATATTGGGGCCCACCATCTCACCTGTCCATGAGTTGTGTCCCATCACATATCTCCATGAGGAGGAGGATATCCCAGGCCCTCTCTGAATTTGTGTCCAGGGCCTCACACTAAAAGTGGAAGAGCAAATGGGCAGGTTAGCAAAACTGGCCCAGGAGATGCTCTAGCTTCCCTCCCCACCCACAGAATCCTCTTCTTTCCCCAACAAGACTGAAATCCTGGCTCTGGTACTGACCAAGGATGACTTTTTACATAACTTCCTATTGGATGAGACAGTTCTGGCTGATGGACTTGCTGCACATGTCAGCACAGGTTCCAGTCAGACTTCCAGAAAGCCCAGATCTGTTGTCACAGAACCAAGAACAAATTTTTCATCTAGACCCAGCATCTCTACAACTGATGACCTGAATGTTGGCTGGAGGCGTGGAAAGACTGCTCTTCACATGTTCAGGAAATCTTGGCACAAAGCAGAAAACCATCCATGAGGAAGATCCATTCCTTTAAATGCAAGAGATTTTCCATATGGGCGACCCAACACAGTCTAGTGCTTGACCAGGCCTTAATACTGAAGATTCTGGATTACTTAATTGCAATTGAAACATTCTGGACTCTCCTTCAGTTAGATGAAGGGTCATCTGATAATGATATCAGCATATTGCCCTCTAATACTCTTGCTTTTGATAGTCTCCTATGTGACAATATTGAAGTTCCTTAGGGGCGTGATTGATGTACACTTATTCACTGGGAACAGAGCCTACCCCAACATGAGACCTCAACATTGTTCTTCTGAAGCTAATGGAGCCCTCTTCTGAACCCTCACGGAATGCCTTGCTATCTGACCTCTAAAATAGTCTTTCTGGTGGCCATCACCTCAGCCAGGAGAGTAAGTTTCAGGTGCTCAGGGTTGAATTTCTATATACAATGGACATAGTGGTTATGAGCCCTCATCCAAAGTTCGTTCCCGAAGCGGTATCTAAATTTCACTTAATTCAAGTAATCACTTTACTTGTAGTCTTCCCTAAATCACATTCCACACACAGGGAAAAGAAACTGCACACCCTGGAGATATCATGCTCTATGCTACTTCATGGACAGGACTAAATCTTTCAGACTACCCCATGAACGTTTTTGGTGATAGATGGTCACTCTAAAGGCCAAGACATTTAATCTCAGACTGTCTTAATGGACTATTGAGTGTATCACATTGTGCTACCAGCTGGTAGAGATACTACCCCCACTGTCCGCCAAGGCTTTACTACAGTTCAAGCAACATCCCGTGCCTGTTTCTGAAATTTACAATACTGCTATGTAGAGTAGTCCAGTGATATTTGTAACCTTTATGTACTGGACTTGCTGCTAGAACCAATGCCAGATTTGGGAGAGCATTCTCTCTCTCTCTCTTTCTCTCTCTCAGGATCTCTTTCTGCCCTAATGTAGATGGAGATATACCAATATACTTTATTTTGGTTTGGGAATCAAAATAAACTGTACCCAAATAAATGCCTTTATACTTGTATAACTGCATACGCAGTAAAGTGGTGGTTGCCACTTTAATTATGCCAGCAGGGTTAAAGCAGAAAACTTTTAAATGTAGACAAGCTCTTCTTTCTGTTTTAAACCAAGTATATTTTGGTTTAGCAGTTTCATTAAGTTGATTTGGAACAGGTTTAGGCTAAACTGAAACAAGTCACTCTTAAAATGAAATAATTAACTGAAATAAGCATCCACACAGTGCTTTGCACCAATTTAACTAAATAATACAAATTTATATACACAGATCCTTATTCTAGATGTTTTCTTAATTATTGTCCTATCCTCAGTGGTTAAGGAGAACAATTTTTCACCTTCCTCCTTGTAAAAACTGTTATGTCCCTCCTCAATCTTCTCTTCTCCAGACTAAACAAATCCAATTTTTTCCATCTTTCCTCATAAGTCATGTTTTCTAGCCCTTTAGTCATTTTTGTTAATCTCCTCTGGATGTTCGCCAATTTGTCATCTTCTTTCTGAATTGTGTTGAGAACTGGACACAACACACTAGCTGAGGCCTTATCAGCGTGGAGTAGAGTGGAAGAGTTGCTTCTTGTGTTTTGCTCTTACAACACACCTGCTGATACATCTCAGAATAATGCTTGTTTGTTTTTTTGCAACGGTGTTACACTGTTGACTCATATTTAGCTTGTGATCCACTATAACCTCCAGATCCCTTTCCACAGTACAGTAGAACCTCAGAGTTATCAACACTGGAGTTACAAATTAACCGGTCAACCACGCACCTCATTTGGAATTGGAAGTACACAATCAGGGAGCCTTAGAGACAAAAAAAAAAAAAAGCAGTATAGTACAGTATTAAACATAAACTACTGAAAAAAAGTAAAGCAGCATTTTTCTTCTGTGTAGTAAAGTTTTCAAAGCTATATTAAGTCATTGTTCAGTTGTAAACTTTTGAAAGAAACATCATTTTTGTTCAGAGTTACAAACGATCTCCATTTCTGAGCTGTTTGTAACTCTGAGGTTCTACTGTACTCCTTCCTAGGGACTCATTTCCTATTTTGTATATGTGCAATTGCTTGTTCCTTCCTAAGTGGACTACTTTGCATTTGTCCTTATTGAGTTTCATCCTGTTTACTTCAGACCATTTCTCCAGTTTGTCCAGATCATTTTGAATTTTAATCTTATCCTTCAAAGCACATGCAATACCTCCCAGCTTGGTGGTATCCACAAACTTAATAAGTGTACTCTCTATGACATTATCTAAATCACTGATGAAGTTATTGAACAGAACCCGCCCCAGACCAATCCCTGTGGGACCCATTCCATGTGCCCTTCCAGCTTGATTGTGAACCACTGATTACTATTCTAAGTCCTAGTAATATAGTTTAAGGAGCCACCGAATAGTTTGACCTGTATATTTCACAGCCCACCAGCACTACCCTGCACCCACATGCTAACCTAACAACTGAAATGAGGCCTAAGTATTACAGCCTCCAGGAGACTATACTATTCTATGCCACAGGCATAGAATAGAAGGGACTGAGGTGCACCGGCAGTCAAGGCTTATGTAATGGCAGGAAAATGATTAAGTGAAATATATCCAGACAATGCCAGCAAATAACCTGCACCCACATGCTATAGAGGAAGGTGAAAAATCTCCAAGGTCACTGCCAATCTGATCTGAGGAAAAATGTCTTCCAGACTCCAGATGTGTGTGTGAAGTGTGTTTTGAGACAGATTATGACTTGCGAATTTGAGAGGCTAGATTGTGATTGTTTAAAAAAAAAAAAATACACAAACACACCGGACACCAGGGTTTTTTGCTCTTTCAAATTGGTTAAATTATAACTTACTCCTCAATGAGTGCAGATGCTGTTGATGTGTTTGAAGAAATATGATTTAGAACTAACTTTATTGTTAAGGGTGTTTAAAAAAACAAACATATGCTTCATATCCAATTATAAGTTGAAGTAATAGACTGGATTTTGGAGTGATATTTTATATAAAGATGTATATAGATATCCAGATATATATATTATGCAATTGGTACACACTTCTAATGAAAATAGAAAGTTGCATTTGCATAGTTGCTATTTCCATTAGTTGAGGTAACTCAGAAAAAATTAAATGTTAATGTTGCAAAACATTCTTTACAAAAAACAAAACAAAAAAAAACAAATGTAGGCTAAGTACAAGTATGAACAATTTCAGTTTGAGGGGATAGCTTTTTCACAAGGTTAGAAGGTAAGAAGAGAGGCTTGTAATAAATTCCTATACAGGCTTAACTTTAGCATTTTTTAATAATTGAGGTAAATGCTTCTTTGGTTTTTTTAGTTTGAATGATTGCAGATCTGTTTAAAATTTCCGTATACAGGGAAATAGGTTTACTTACCAAATGTTCTGTGAAAGTATCTCTCTCTCTCTCTCTCTCTCTCGTAGGTTCACACTGACCTAGTTACATTCCCTCCTAGATTTGGGATTATATGTTCATTTTTGGTGATGTCACTTTATCTTTATTAAATTGCTGAAAAGCAATAGACAGTTTAGGGTGTCAAAAACAGTTATGCATCTCCAGTGAAGTACTTGTATGTCAGTCAGTGAGGAAGTTAAATATCTTGGAATCCTGAGCTCTTCAAAAGTCTACAGGAGTTAAATACTGGTTCAGAAATCCAGTAGTGACTTTGTATGAGCAGAATACAGTTCTGGGAAAGTAACTTTTCTTTTCACAACACGTTTTGAAAGCTTACGGGAAGGAATATGTGTAATTTTAGAAAATAGGGAGGAAAAACCCATAAACTCGCACTTTAAATTGCATTTAAGCACAATTTGAGTGCACTGTTTGCAACTATCTTTTTATGAACACCAGTTCATGACAAGAGTAATATGGAAGCACAGAGTTTCAGATAATAGGCCAGTTTCATTATTATTTAATACTAGCTTAAAAAAATATAAGAAGCAACTTGAATATAAAAGCAAAATGTCTAAATATTAACTAGTAAATGTTCTTCCTTGGATTATTAAAACAGGAATTTGGAAAACTTTTTATTACATTGAATTTCCACATGTTCATCACTTACACATTTTGACAAGATGTCTGTGAAAGTTTAGTGGACCTGTTTTTCTTAAATAAGAGTAGAAAAAGATTGCTAAATCATACATTTCTTTTATTTTTTGTTAATCATGTGAGAGTCAAGATCTCAGTAGTGAGTGAGAGGTGATAGATTGAGTGGGAGTAGGCCATGAAGGGCCATAAAATTGAAGACTTGTAATTTGTTCAACGTGATGATGAAGAGGGAGTCAATAGGGGAATGATAAGAAAGAGGTGGCATGATCAAAACAACGGGCTAGGAAAATGATCTTCGCAGTAGGATTCTGAATGGATATGAGTAGGGCAAGATTGCATTGTCGAAGTCAGAGAGAAGGATGTGGTAATAATCGAGACTCAAGATGAGAGCCTAGACACTGTCTGGATAGGAAAGACGATATTTTAGAGATGTTATGCAGAAAGAACGAGCAAAATTCAGATATAGCTTGCACGTGAAGACCTAGAGAGAGGCCCAAATTAAAGATGATGCCTTGGTTACAGGTCTGAGTGACAGGCAGGATAGTGGTGTCGTCACAGTGATCAAGAGAGGACATAGCAAGCTGTGTTTGGGGGGGATGAGATTAAAAGATCTGTTTTAGCTGTATTGAGCTGTTGACTAGATATCCACAAGGAGTTGTCGGAGAGGCAGGCCGAGGTTTTAGTTTGGACTGGAAACAGCTGTGGATCAGAGAGGTAGATCTGTGAGTTGTCAGCATATACACCTCTACCCCCATATAATGCGGTCCGATATAATGTGAATTCGGATATAACGCGGCAAAGCAGCGCTCCGGGGAGTGGGGCCGCTTTGCCTCGTTGTACCCAAATTCGTGTTACTGCAAGCAGTTCCTCTATGCCACCCCACTTCCTTGCTGCAGCCTCCCCGCCCCAGCTCATCTCTGCCTCCTCCCACAAGCGTGCCACCGCTCCGCTTCTCCCTCCCTCCTTCCCAGGCTTGCCATGCCAAACAGCTGATTCGCAGCAAGCCTTGGGGGGAGAAGTGGAGCGGTGACGGCGCACTCAGGGGAGGAGGTGGAGCGGAGATGACTGGGGCGGGGGGGGAATGCGGGGAGAGCCAGAGCAAGTAACCGGGGGCAGGGGGAGGGCGCAGAGGAACCACTCCCCGCCCCAGCTTACCTCCGCTCCGCCTCCACCTCCTCCCCTGAGCGCGCCGCTGCCACTTCACTTCTCCCTCCCTCCCCCTTCCTTCCTTCCTGGCTTCCCGTGCCAAACAGCTGATTGGCACGGCAAGCCTGGAAGGGAGGGACGGAGAAGCAAAGTGGCGGTGGCGCGCTCAGGGGAGGAGGCAGAGGCAGGGTGGAGGTGAGTTGGGGCGGGAAGCGGTTCCTCTCCCTACCCCGATATAACGCAATCTCACCTATAAGATGGTAAGATTTTTTGGTTCCGGAGGACAGCGTTATATCTGGGTAGAGCTGTATATATGGTAGTTGAATTTGTGTTTGTGGGTGAGATTACCTACAGATAAAGTGTAGAGGGGGAAGAGAAGGGGACCCAAAGACAGAACCCTGTGGATACAGAAAGCTTAGCATGAAAGTGCAGTAGCTGGAGAAGCAAGTGGAGACAACAGTGGGATTTTTTTTAAGATGATAGAGAGTACAATAAGTTGTATTGTGAGGGGAAAGAGCCATAGGAAAATTGGAGGTTAAGTGAGGGGATGAGATTATGCTTGAGGGAGATCAGGAGATGGGGTGCGGTCACGGAGACAAATGGAGGGGTTAGAAGAGAAGAGCAGGTGAAAAAATTGCTTCTGTGACAGGGAAGAAGAAGGTGAGAGTTGTTGGAGGCAAAGTAGGGAAGGCAAGTTGAAGGGAGGAGGAAGGTCACGTATTTTGTCAATTTTGTTTTGGAAGAAATTGCCAAGATCCTGTACAGCAAGAGACGTGGAGACGAGGAAGTGAATGAGGGTTTGAGGAGTGAGTCAAAGGCAAAAATACAGCTGACATGGTAATGGGATTCAATAAAGTTGAAGAAGCAGTTCTTCCAGTAGTATCCCTGTGGGTGCTCCATTTTAGGTGTGCACATACCCATGCACCTTTGATCGGAGATTTTAGGTAGGCAGTACCTGTTTGGCCTGTTCATGCACTTCAGTCCCCTTCATGTCCTGCACTGAGGATATATGGATCTGCACAGGCAAACAGTCCTCAGTTCCTTCTCAGCTGCTTTGGATATCTAAAATGCCTGCATCGTGGTTAGCATTACTGTTTTTGTAGTGTAGTTAGTTCAGTTTAGTTAATAGCATTAGTTTATTTAACCTGGTAGTTATTTGGAGAGGTTTTTCATGTGATTACAACGTCTGCCCTCCACCTCCTCTAAAGGGAGCTCCTTGGGCGTGGTTCTTGCCATGGTATGCTGCAATCCCTGGAATTCAAATGTTGCCTCTCCTGCCGGGAATTCATCCTGGTTAATGATGGACACCCTGAGTGCCTCTGCTATATGGGAAACACTCACATACCTGCAACATGCAAGATCTGCATCTCTCTTAAAAGCTGATAAAAGAAAAACAGAGAAATCAAGTTTAGGTTCCTGATGGAGCAAGCTCTGCAACCAGCCTTGGATCTGGATACAGGGAACCCTACTGTACACTGGCCTCCAAATTTTATTAATGCCCCATCAATTGCTGCATTTCAGTCACCAAGATCCTCATCAAAGAACAACACAGTAGGTAGTGACTAAGCTCCAAAGAAAATAAGTTCTAGTTCCTCTTCGAGTGGTTGCTCATGTGTATTCCACAATAGGTGTGCGTGCTCGCCACATGCACCGGTGCCGGAAGTTTTTCCCCTAGGAGTACCCATAGGAGGGAGCACCCCAGTGACCCCTGGAGTGGCACCTGCATGGCGCAGTATAAAGGGAGCTGCGCGCTCCTCCCACCCTCAGTTCCTTCTTGTCTCCAGTGAAGGTGCATCGGAACTACTCTGCTCCAGCTTTGCTGTAGCTCATCCCCAGACCTGTTCATTCGTTCAGTGTTGGTACCTGTAGTTAGTTAGCTGTTTAGTTAGTTCAGTTAGTCAGAGAGCCCTGGCTGGGGCATGCCACACGCCCCGGGTTTTAAGTTGTGCGGCACTTGTAGGCAATCTACGCCAAGGACTGACCCACATGCAGACTGTCTGCGCTGTTTGGGAGAAACCCATATCGGCAATTGTTGCAAAATTTGCAAGTCATTTAAGCCGTGGACCAAGAGAGAGGGGGACATTAGGCTCCGGACCATTCTCATGGAGTCGGCGCTGACCCCGACTCCGGTGTGCCACTTCGAGTCTGCACTGGGCACCGCGGTGTCAGTGTGTGGTGACCTTACGGTGCCATCGACCTGTCGGCACCGCTCCTCACTCACGGGGCATGCCAAAAAGGCCAGAAAGATGCCGTCTTCGCAGCGGCACCGAGGAAAACCCGGGACAGAGACTAGACCCATGTTGGGCAGTCCTCGATCCCCACCAGCCTCTAGGCCTCCGACTCGCATAGAGCAGAGTAGCCCGGCCCCTTTGAAGCAGGCCTCTCTGGATGTCCGGATGCCATCCACGCTGAGGCTCTGAAGTGGCCCGGGACTTATGTCCATTCTAGTACCAGGAGCACCGCCGATGTCGGCCCCATGCTTCAGGGACAAGCCACTGCTGGGATCTCCGCAGTCACCCCCAGCTCAGTACCGGTCTCGGTCCAAAGAACGTTCCCAATGCCATTCACCGCCCAGTGACTGTTCAGAGCAAAGTCCCCGTGGATCGCCCTCGACTCCCACCAGACTGTCTGGTTGGGTTTCATCAGACAGAGACTCTCGGCACCGCTCCACCTCGAGGAGCGAACACCGATGGGACCGAGGCAGGCATCGCCAACCCCCGGTCTCGAGGGGCTATCGCAGCCAGTCATGGCCCAGACGTTCATGCCGTTCCCGCTCAGAATCCCACTCCACCTCGTCCGCAGCCCCGGGCGTCAATTGCTGTCGTCTCGCTGTCGCGGGTCTGCCCGTCAGAGCCGATCGCAGAGCAGCCTTTACCGACAGTACCGGTCCTCCACGTAGGGATCGCTGTCCCGTGATCAGCGTTGCTCCCGGCACTGTTGCTACTCCCGGTCCAGGGACAGCAGCAGGTCGTATGTCAGCCCAGCCTCCATTCGTAGTCTTCCATCGATGGGCCAGGCCAGTCAGGCCAAACAGCCGGCCCTGCCGGTGCTGCAGCAGGTGCAGTGGCACTGGGCACCGTGGCCATCCCAATGGTACCATTGAGTACTGTGGCCCCTGATGCAGCACCCTGTGGGGGCTCTCTTAGTGGCCGGAGCCTCGGAAACACCTTCGGCCTCTCTCTCCAGACCTCCGAGGAAGGAGTCGGTGGGACATACTTCTTCAGCACCGTGCCCAGAGACCAACCAGGTGGTGGATCCTCCGGTGCCAGCGGACATCGGCCTCCTCGCCCTCCCCGGATGAGGTGATTATGGCCCCGCCCTGCTCGTCCCGCAGGAGGACTTTAGGGCCCACCAAGAACCCTTAAAAAGGGTGGCATCAAGCCTCCACCTCCAGGCAGAGGAGATGGAGGAGCCCTCAAACTCCTTGTTTGATGTGCTGTCCTCTTTGGCACTGGGCAGGGTAGCCTTGCCTCTCCATGAAGGGGTAGCAAAAATTTCAAATGTCCTGTGGCAAACACCGGCCTTATTGGCCCCCATCTCTAAGAGGGTGTACCCGCCAAGGGACACAAATACTTATACACCTACCCAGCGCCCAACTCCTTGGTGGTCGAGTCGGTCAACCACAGGGAACGGCAGGGCCAGCCAGCCCCTACCCCGAAAAATAAAGATTCATGGAGGCTGGACACTTTTGGAAGAAAAATGTATTTGTCCTCAAGCTTCCAGTTACGAGTGGCAAACCAACAGGCTCTCCTGGGCCAGTATGAGTTCAATCTGTGGGGCTCCCTGCCCAAGGTCGAGGACTCCCTCCAGGAGCGTGATAGGAAGGAGTTCAAAGCGCTGGTGGAGGAGGGTGGCTGCCAGGGCAACCCTGCAGGCAGCTTTGTATGTGGTGGACATGGCCACATGGTCCATGGCCTCTGCGGTGTCCATGAGAAGGGCATCATGGCTCCTGCTCTCTGGGCTGTCCAGCGAGGCGCAGACCTCCATGCAGGATCTCCCATTTGATGGCAAAGCTCCATTTGCAGAGCAAAGAGATATAAGGCTGCATGGCATGAAAGACTTCTGCATGACCCTCCAGACTCTGGATCTCTGTGTTCCGGCTCCGGCTAAACCTAAATTCAAGCCGCAGTAGACTCCTGCTCAGGCCATCCATCTGAAATATGAGGCCGCCTATAAGAAGTCGCGGGACTATAAGAGGCGCCCTCAAAGGCAGTCTCGGCCTGCCCCGCAACCTGGGTCCTCCAAGGGCAAGGAGGTGGGGAAAAGGCGGTTTTGATGGGACGCTCGGGGGGCTCCCTGCCAGTTCTCATCAGGGATGCACCCTCAGTAAAGCTTCCCTTCTCCAAACAGTTGTGTGCTTTCCTCCTGGAGTGGTCACGGCTGACCTCGGACCGATGGGTCCTCAACACTATCTCCCAGGGCTACACCCTCCAGTTTACTTCCTCCCCGCCCAATCATCCTCTATCCCTCCTGTGGGACCCCTCTCACGAAACTCTGCTCGCGCAGGAGGTGGGGCGGCTCCTGGCCTAGGAGCGGTGGAAGTGGTGCCTGGGGAGTTCAAAGGCAAGGGGTACTACTCCTGCTATTTCCTTATCCCAAAGGCCAAAGGGGGACTCAGGCCCATTCTGGACCTGCAAAGTCTGAATCAGTACATGGTGAAGCTCAAGTTCTGTATGGTCTCCCTGGCCTCCATCATCCCCTCCCTGGATTCCGGGGATGGGTACGCTGCCCTCGATCTGCAGGATACATACTTCCACGTTCATGTATTTGAGGAGCACAGATGCTTCCTCCATTTTGTGGTGGAGCAGAATCACTATCCATTTACAGTCCTCCCGTTTGGCCTGTCCACTGCCCCTAGGGTATTTACAAAATGTATGTCGGTGGTAGCAGCCTACCTCAGCACTGGGGGAGTCCAGATCTTTCCCTATCTGGATGATTGGCTGGTCAAGGGCAGCTCCCGGTCGCAGGTGAGGGGTCACGTGAAGCTCCTCCTGTCCACGTGAACCGCTTTGGGCCTGTTGGTAAACACCAAGTCCATGTTAGTCCCGGTTCAACGCATAGAGTTTATCAGGGCACTCTTGGATGCCTTGTCGGCCAGAGCCTTCCTCCCACCGGACAGGTTTGAGACCCTGAAGGGACTCATTGACACGGTCACAAGGTTCTTGGTGACAACAGCCAGAGCGTGCCTCCAGTTCTTGGGTCACATGTCGGTGTGCATGTACGTGGTCCGTCATGCCAGACTCAGGATGAGGCCCCTCCAGTGCTGGTTGGTCTCGGAGTTCTCCCAGGCCAGGGACAGGATGGACAAAGTCCTCCCCATACCCGACTCGGTGATCTCCTCCCTATGGTGGTGGTCCGCCCCAAGTAATATGCTCCAAGGGGTCCCGTTCAGGGACAGGGCACCATCACTGGAACTGGTGTCTGATGCGTTGGACCTGGGTTGAGGGGCCCATGTGGGGAATGTTCAAACCCAAGGCCTGTGGTCGGCTCAAGATCTGACCCTGCACATAAACATCAAGGAACTCGGGGTGGTACGGCTGGTGTGCGTGGCCTTCGCACCTGGACAGCAGAGTGATCAGAGTCCTCACGGACAACATGGCCTCGATGTTCTATATCAACAGGCAAGGCGGGGCCCACTCCTCTGACGCGAAGTTCTTAGGCTGTGGGATTTCTGTATAGTCCATGACATTTACCGAAAGGCCTTCCATCTACTGGGCACCCAGAACGCCCGGGCGGATCGCTTGAGCAGGGACTTCTCCTCTCAGCACGAATGGTCTCTCCACCCGGAAGTGGCTCACAGGCTTTTCCGAGTGTGGGGGACTCCCCAGGTGGACCTGTTCGTGACTTGGCAGAACCAGCGCTGTCCCCGGTTCTGCTCCAGTGGGGGACTGGGAAGGGACGCTATCTCCGATTCTTTCCTCCCGTCCTGGTCAGGCCTCTTTCTCTATGCCTTCCACCTGTTCCCACTGATCAGCAAGGTCGTGGAAAAGATAAAGACAGACAAGGCTTGGGTTCTCCTGGTTGCCCCGGCGTGGTCCAGGCAACATTGGTACGGGACCCTCACGGGCCTGGTGGTTGCTCCGCTGTGGCAGTTGCCATTCCACCCAGATCTGCTCTCCCAGGACCAGGGCCGCCTTCTCCACCCCAACCTATCGGTTCTCCACCTATCAGTGTGGCTGCTCAATGGCTAGGTAGGGAGGAGAGGACATGCTCAGAATGGGTTCAACGCATCGTCCTAGAAAGCAGGCAGCCTTCCACGCACCGCGCCTACTTGGTGAAGTGGTCCTGGTTTTCTAGATGGGCGGGTGAACGGGATGTCTTCCCGGTGGCCGCCCCAATCCAGCTTATCCTTGACCACTTGACCTTCTCCACCTTAGAGTCCTCCTCCACCCTCGTGAGTCCAGGTGCACTTGGCAGCCATATCAGCCTTCCATCCGCCGGTGCAGGGTCACACGGTACTCTTCCAAGCTATGACTGGCCAGTTCCTTAAGGGGTTGGACCATCTTTTTCCATATGCTAGGCCCCCGGTCCCGCAGTAGGACCTGACCTGGTGTTGGCCCATCTCACAGGGCCCCTGTTTGAGCCGCTAGCCACATGCTCCTGGTCCCACCTCTTGTGGAAGGTGGCCTTCCTGGTCGCAGTCACGTCGGCCAGGCGGGTCTTGGAGCTCAGGGCCCTGACTTCCGAGCCTCCATACACAATTTTTGATAAGGACAAGGTCCAGCTCCGCCCACACCCTACATTTCTCCCGAAGGTGGTCTCTGCCTATCACATGGGTCAGGATATTTTTCTGCTGGTCCTCTGCCCCATGCCCCACGATTCCAGTGAGGAGTACCATCTCCACACTCTCTATGTGCTCTGGCTTCCCTCTTTGAGCTGATCAAGCTGTTCAGAAAGTCCTCGCAACGGTTCATCGCCTCGGCTGAGCACATGACAGGTAGGTCGATCTCCACTTAGTGGCTTTCCAGCTGGATCACTTCGTGCATCCGTTCCTGTTGTGACCTGGCGGGTATCCCCCCGCCACCGATTGTGAAGGCACACTCGACTCGAGCGCAGGCCTCGTCGGTTGCCTTCTTGGCCCACATCCACATTCAGGACATTTGTAGGGCTGCCATGTGATCTTCGGTTCACACGTTCATCTCGCACTATGCAATCTTCTCCCAAACCAGGGATGATGCTGGGTTCGGAAGGGCTGTCCTCCGCCCTGAGAACTTGTGAACTCCTACCCACCTCCAACAGATATAGCTTGGAATCACCTATTGTTGAATACACATGAGCAATCATAGATTCATAGATACTAAGGTCAGAAGGGACCATTCTGATCATCTAGTCCGACCTGCTGCACAGTGCAGGCCACAGAATGTCACCCACCCACTCCTATGAAAAACCTCACCCATGTCTGAGCTATTCAAGTCCTTAAATCATGGTTCAAAACTTCAAGGAGCAGAGAAGCCTCCCTCAAGTCAACCATGCCCCATGCTACAGAGGAAGGCAAAAAACCTCCAGGGCCTCTCCAATCTGCCCTGGAGGAAAATTCCTTCCCGACCCCAAATATGGCAATCAGCTAAACCCTGAGCATATGGGCAAGATTCACCAGCCAGATACTACAGAAAATTCTTTCCTGGGTAACTCAGATCCCATCCATCTAATATCCCATCTCAGGGGATATGGCCTATTTACCCTGAATATTTAAAGATCAATTACTTAGCAAAATCCCATTATCCCATCATACCATCTCCTCCATAAACTTATCAAGTAGAATCTTAAAACCAGATAGATCTTTTGCCCCCACTGCTTCCCTTGGAAGGCTATTCCAAAACTTCACTCCTCTGATGGTTAAAAACCTTCGTCTGATTTCAAGTCTAAACTTCCTGGTGGCCAGTTTATACCCATTTGTTCTTGTGTCCACATTGGTGCTGAGCTGAAATAATTCCTCTCCCTCTCCTATATTTATCCCTCTGATATATTTATAGAGAGCAATCATATCTCCCCTCAACCTTCTTTTAGTTAGGCTAAACAAGCCCAGCTCCTTAAGTCTCCTTTCATAAGACAAGTTTTCCATTTCTCGGATCATCCTAGTAGCCCTTCTCTGTACCTGCTGCAGTTTGAATTCATTCTTTTTAAACATGGGAGACCAGAATTGCACACAATATTCTAGGTGAGGTCTCACCAGTGCCTTGTATAATGGTACTAAAACCTCCTTATCCCTACTGGAAATGCCTCTCCTGATGCATCCCAAAACCGCATTAGCTTTTTTCACAGCCATATCACATTGGCAGCTCATAGTCATCCTATGATCAACCAATACTCCAAGGTCCTTCTCCTCTTCCGTTACTTCTAATTGATCCGTCCCCAACTTATAACTAAAATTCTTGTTATTAATCCCTAAATGCATAACCTTACACTTCTCACTATTAAATTTCATCCTATTACGATTACTCCAGTTTACAAGGTCATCCAGATCCTCCTGTATAATATCCCGATCCTTCTCTGAATTGGCAATACCTCCCAGCTTTGTATCGTCTGCAAACTTTATTAGCACACTCCCACTTTTTGTGCCAAGGTCAGTAATAAAAAGGTTAAATAAGATTGGTCCCAAAACCGATCCTTGAGGAACTGCACTGGTAACCTCCCTCCAACCTGACAGTTCGTCTTTCAGTAGGACCCGTTGCAGTCTCCCCTTTAACCAATTCCTTATCCACCTTTTGATGTTCATATTGATCCCCATCTTCTCCAATTTAACTAATAATTCTCCATGTGGCACGGTATCAAATGCCTTACTGAAATCAAGGTAAATTAGATCCACTGCATTTCCTTTATCTAAAAAATCTGTTACCTTTTCAAAAAAGGAGATTAGGTCGGTTTGGCACGATCTACCTTTTGTAAAACTATGTTGTATTTTGTCCCATTTACCATTGACTTCAGTGTCCTTAACTAATTTCTCCTTCAAAATTTTTTCTAGGACCTTGCATACTACAGATGTCAAACTAACTGGCCTGTAGTTACCCGGATCACTTTTTTTTCCTTTCTTAAAAATAGGAACTATATTAGCAATTCTCCAATCATTCGGTACTACTCCTGAGTTTACAGATTCATTAAAAATTCTTGCTAATGGGCTTGCAATTTCAGGTGCCAATTCCTTTAATATTCTTGGATGAAGATTATCTGGGCCCCCATTAAGCTGTTTCAGTTTCACTTCTACCTCAGATATGGTAATATCTACCTCTATATCCTCATTCCTATTTGTCATGCTACCATTATCCCTAAGATCCTCTTTAGCCTTATTAAAGACTGAGGCAAAGTATTTGTTTAGATATTGGGCCATGCCTAGATTATCTTTAACCTCCACTCCATCCTCAGTGTTAAGTGGCCCCACTTCTTCCTTCTTAGTTTTCTTCTTATTTATATGGCTATAGAACCTTTTATTATTGGTTTTAATTCCCTTTGCAAGGTCCAGCTCTACTCGACTTTTAGCCTCTCACTTTATCCCTACATGTTCTGACCTCAATTAGGTAGCTTTCCTTGCTGATCCCTCCCATCTTCCACTCCCTGTATGCTTTCTGCTTCTTCTTAATCACCTCTCTAAGATGCTTGCTCATCCAGCTTGGTCTGCAACTCCTTCCTGTGAATTTTTTCCCCTTTCTTGGGATACAGGCTTCCGATAGCTTCTGCAGCTTTGATTTAAAGTAATCCCAGGCCTCCTCTACCTTTAGATCCATAAATTCTTCAGTCCAATCCACTTCCCTAACTAATTTCCTTAATTTTTGAAAGTCAGCCCTTTTGAAATCAAAAACCTTAGTTGCAGATTTATTTTTGTTAATCCTTCCATTTTAGTTTGAACTGAATTCACTCATGATCACTTGAGCCAAGATTGTCCCCTACAACCATTTCTTCTATGAGGTCTTCATTACTCACCAAAATTAAATCTAAAATGGCATCCCCTCTAGTCGGTTCAGCAACTACTTGATGAAGGAATCCATCAGCTATCGCACCTAGGAAAATCTGAGCCCTATTATTATTACTAGCACTGGTCCTCCAGTCTAGATCTGGGAAGTTAAAGTCTCCCATGATCACGCAGTTTCCATTAGTATTTACTTTATTAAACACATTAAAAAGGGCTCTATCCATATCCAAATTAGATCCCGGAGGTCTATAGCACACCCCAAGCACTATCGTAGGAGAGGCTTTACTAGTTTTCTTCCCCAATGTAATTTTTGCCCACACGGACTCCGTCTTATCCATTGCATCACTTCTTATTTCTTTACATTCTACCTCATCATTGATATACAATGCTACTCCACCACCTTTACCTTTGTTTTTGTCTTTTCCTAAACAGCACATACCCTTCAATACCTGTAGTCCAGTCATGACTACTATTCCACCATGTTTCTGTTATCCCTATAATATCTGGTTTCATTTCCTGCACCAGTAGCTCTAGTTCCTCCATTTTGTTACCTAGGCTCCTCGCATTGGTGTATAGACATCTTAATTTTTGCTGTTTGGCCTCGCTCACATTTTGTACCCTATTAGGCACAGTCATTCTACAGCCAGTATAACCTATTAGACTAGTATCCACACCGCCCTCGCTCCTTATATACATTCTCCTACCCACAGCTGTATCCTTTCTTACTTCATCGTCTTCCCTCTCAATGCTAAAATCTGGCGTGGAGATTTCCTGGACATCTCCCATCCATCTCCCCCTAATTCCTAGTTTAAAGCTCTCTTTATCAGTTGTGCCAGCCTCGATCCTAGAAGTCTATTTCCTTCCCTACTCAGATGAAGTCCATCCCAAGAGAACTGTCCTCTGTCCGTGAATGCCTCCCAGTGGCCATACATCCCAAAGCCCTCCTTATAGCACCACTGCCTAAGCCATCTGTTGACAGTCATAATCTTGTCAGACCTTTGTTGCCCTTCTCTAGGAACAGGAAGGATCCCGCTAAAGATCACCTGAACCTCAATTTCCTTAAGCGTCTTCCCCAGCCTAGCATAGTCTCCCTTAATACTTACCAGCGAGAATCTAGCCGTATCATTTGTTCCCACATGAAGGATAATTAGGGGATTCTTTCCTGCTCCCTTTAGGATCCTTTTCAACGTCAGGTCTACATCCCGTATCTTAGCACCCGGAAGACAGCACACCCTTCTATTCTCTGGATCAGCACTAGTTACAGGCCTGTCTATTCTTCTCAATAAAGAGTCCCCGATCACATAGACCTGCCTTTTCCTGGTGACGGTACTATTCTCCAGTCTCTCCCCTGTTCCCTCTGGCTGCAAGTTCTTTCCATTCCTATTTTCCCTTATAATCTTCTTCAACCCATCCTGTATCCTCCTGGGGCTCATATTTGGTCTAGTCTCCCTTGACTCTTCCGCTTTTCCTATAGGACTAACCTCTCTTCAACAAGTACCTGCTGAGTCCCTTCTTCATTTTCCAACTCTGCAAACCTGTTCCTAAGCTCTATTTCTCCTTCACTAGCCCGTCTTTTCCTCTGCCTGGTTCTTTGAGTCACATTTTTCCACTGACCACTTTCCTCACCCAGTCTCCCCTCAAAATTCCCCAGCCCTGCTTCCATCCGTGAGTCTGAGCTTTTCCCTTCAGATACCTCATATCTTTGCTCCATCATCTGCTCAAACCCCTTCCTAAACTCAACCAGACTTTCCACCTGCATCTCCAAACCTCGGATCTTTTCCTCCATCAGCTCTATCAGACGACATTTCATGCAGAAAAAACTCTTACCGGTTCCCCCCTCCAGGATCATGTATATACCACAGCTTCCACATCCAGTCATCCTCAATGTGTCTTCCACTACAGGAGTCACTCCCATAGCTGCCTCCGTATCTGTCATCACCTTCCCACCTAAATCCTGTTAATCTGGGAAACACAAGGCACACCAAAAAGACCACCCTCCCCCCCAGCAAAAGCAAAACCCAAACAAGCACCACAATACAAACTCCCCTTGCAAACTCCCACTCAAACTCCCCTGTTTAGAGCTCTGTTTGCTAGCTCCTGTGCCGCTGCCTGACTGGCTGGCTACCTTTATAGGACCCCTAGTCAGAAGCCCCACCCCCTAATCAGGCTCAGCTGCTCTCCCAGCACAAAACCCCTACACACACACAAATACTAAAAATACAAAACCAAGTACAACTACCTTCTCCTCCAACAGAACTGCCACTCAAACTCCCCAATCACTCGAAGAAAAAACGGTTACCTTTTCTGTAACTGGTGTTCTTCGAGATGTATTGCTCATGTCTATTCCACATCCCGCCCTCCTTCCCCTCTGTCGGAGTTGTCTGACAAGAAGGAACTGAGGGTGGGGGGAGCGCGCAGCTCCCCTTATACTGCGCCATGCAGGCGCCACTCCAGGGATCGCTGAGGCGCTCCCCCCTACGGGTACTGCCAGGGGAAAAACTTCCGGCACCAGTGCACGTGGCGAGCACGCATACCTATTGTGGAATAGACATGAGCAGCAAATCTCAAAGAATATCAGTTACGGAAAAGGTAACTTTCTTTTCTCCTTGTAGAAAACTTCCAAAAAGAGCCAGATCACTTCAGAGACCATGTGCTCCAGAGACTGCCGGTCCCCAGGGATGTTCCATGGAGGCTCGAAGCTGCTCCAGTACTGGGAGCTCTTTGAAGATTTCCAGTTCCTCGAAACACCTTTGTACCAGTCATTCCTCAGTATTGAAACCAAACCAGATATTGCTGAAGCATGATGAATCTAGCAGAGACTCCACTGTATTTCACAGAAGCATGCTACATCTTCATACTCCCTGCGGTCTGTATCTGAATGAATATCCAAGATGTCTGCACCTGTATAATAGAGGCTGTCTATGTCGTCTGTACTGGAGTCATCTGGACAGGACTGTGTCTCAGCAATCAGTGCCATCTTCCAAGATGGGGCCACCAAAGCAGGTAGTTCCCTTGTTAGTGACACTGATTACTGCAGACCCTTGACCAATTTAAACTAATTTACACCAGTTCCATAAGAATTTAGATATTCTAGAGACTTGGTTATGTCAGATGAGCTGGAATCCTCCTTATTAATAGGAACCAAGCAATTGTCAGTATCGTGATCTATTGGGTCACCGAGACTATACCTTTCACTAGTACATCCTAGCTCTTCAGTATCGATTGCGTCAGATTGCCAGTTGCATTCACCTCAGGCATCTGCTCCACCATTGGATTTTCAAGGATGATTCCTCAGACTCTCAGATTGCTATGGGAATCGCCTGACTAGTCTACAACAGGCATTCCCCTGTCTTTCTACCATGAGACTGAAATCTCAGAGACAGTCTCATACCCCTCCTTATTGGCATGACCAGGGTTGGATGCCATCTCCTTTGCCTTGTGGTCCACCTCAGTGCTCATATTTGGATCTGTGGGCTGTTTACTTCCAGCAGTTCTAAGGCCTCCAAGTTCCTCCCAATGGGACCATGGAGGGAGACATGCTTCTGTCTCATTACTCCCTCCTCAACAGCCTCAGGAGAAGTCTCTTGAAGACCAGGAAGCTAGAGTGGACAGGGAAGACACCTGCTAAGTAATATTCCATCATCCTGACTAGATGAGCCCATAGTTCTGCCAACACCTTCTCTCGCTGATTACTTTAAGCAGTTTCAGGAGTTGATTCCACTACAAGAGGTCCAGGAATCCCAACATAAGTTTTTAGACATTTTACTTACAATAGCTTCTGGCAGGGCGGCTCTACTAATGAATGAGTGTTAGTGGATCCCACAAAACAATCTGGCGCAGAATGCCAACTGGCAAACATGTACACAAGAAATATTACATACAGGTAAAATAATTCAGATCCATGCTTCTAGAGTAGATGCTTCGGTTGCCAGTGCAGTCTTGTTTTCAGTGTTAGATCTAACTTAGAAGCTCTCACCTTCATCAAGGGATACTGCTCAGGAGTCACCTACAATGGAGCATCCATAGGGACACTTTGAAGAAGAGCTTACTCTCCTTGGGCAATAACTGAAGGAGTTTGAGATGTGTGTCCATGTGAGTCTCTGCTACCTGCCCTCCTTCCCCTCTGCTTCAGAGTCTTGTATGTCAGAATTTCACAATAGGGAAGGAACTGAGGGCAGTTCCTCCATGCAATTCTTTATATATCCTCAGTACAGTCCACAAACAAGACTAGAGTGTATGTGCAGGCTGAATAGGCATTGCCACCAAAAATCTCCTATCAAAGGTGCATTGGTGGAGCATCCAGAGACCCGTATCGTGGAGAACTCCAGTTACAACACAAGGGGAGTAACCTCTCCTTTTGCAGAGAAGATGGCAGAACTCATAATGGAGAGAACAAATTTGTAGTGGAAGAAATCAGCCTGGTTATGGGATTTTCACCAGAGATGCTCTCCAGCATGAGAGCAGGAGCAAAGGAAGCAGATATTGGAATATCTGAACCAGGGCTTGGGGGTTGGCAGAGCAGGTTTTGTGGTGGCAGGGAGTAGCAAAAAAATCCATGGTAGAGGAGAATGAAGCATGGAGAGTCAACAACCACATCAATGGAAGAAAGGAAAGAGAGGGCTGAAAGAAGAGAAGTCGTAAATGCTGATGGAATGGAAGTCATGAAAAGGCTAAGTGAAGGATATGGGGGCGGAGTGAGGGCAGGGCTGATGGGCAATGCTAAAAAAAAAAAAAAAAAAAAAAAGAAGAAAGTAATGGCTGGAGAAGGGAACTCAGCAATAGAAATTGGAGAGCAGTGCTTATTGAAGACCCAGTCAAGTGAACAGCCCTTTTGGTGAGTGGGAGTGTTGAACCAGTTAGTTTTCTGTTTGTCTCCACAGATATTTACAAGTACAGTTGCAGTAATTGTGTTTGCAAAAGTATGTATTGTATGAAAGCTTTTCAAAATTGTACTCTGAAAGAGCCATTAGAAGTTAGTTATGTAAGTACTACATAAATTACAGTAGTAACTAATCTTCAACTATACTAGAATGTGAATTTTTTAAAATGCTCAAATGGTTGAATGATGCATTGTGATATGATAGAATATCTTTCTAAGTATACTACCTAGCTAGCTGTAGTGTATCCAAAAATGCCTGCCTTCCTCTTACACATTTTATTAATAACTGTGGTTCAGATCTGGAAAGCAAATTGTGTGTTGGTGATTATTTTTCTTGGCCAGCATATCTAATACTGCAGTCGTAACACCGCAATTCACTAATTATTTTAACTATATTAACTGTTTTCGTCATGAATCTAATTGCTTCTTTTACTACACAGAAATTTCAAGACATTGAAGAAATGCATCTCCTTCACATGAAAGAGATTGTAGTATCATTGTCAAATACTGTAAAAGAAATTCATTTACAAATAGGCCAGGTGAGTTTATTTAAATTAATCTTTGTATTAATCTGACTATAAAATTTGTTAGATTTGTTTCTTAGATTATGAAAAGTCATATCACTTATTGTTTCAGCAACGATTGCCAGTTTTTGGTCCATGACATAGACTTGTCTTCCACTAGAAAAAGGAGAAATATGCCAGCAAAATTTTTTTCCTGTAACCTTATGGTTCACTTTATGACAAAACAACTTTGAAATTGTCACTTTATGACAATACAAGCTATGAAATTCAAATGTATAGATGCCACAACTATTATAATATATCACTCTTGCTGGACTTTTTTTTTTGTTACTTCCAATTGTATAGACACACGTCTTAATATGTAGGAGCAACATAACCAGGAAACTTTGAATTTTATTACTTTTCAGCATGTAAAATCAGTCTTTATGTTGCATTGTGTTTACATATATCTATGGCTTTATTCTTGAGTGATTGCATGTTACAATAAACACACTGGGCCAAATTAATAGATAATATAAATGGCTGTATAAAGTACATGTGACCAAGTAAGTATAAATTATACTCTGAATGGGGTGTTGTCATAAATATAAAGGGAACGGTAAACACCTTTAAAATCTCTCCTGCCCAGAGGAAAAACCCTTTCATCTGTAAAGGATTAAGAATCTAGGATAACCTCGCTGGCACCTGACCAAAATGACCAATGAGGAGACAAGATACTTTCAAAAGCTGGGGGAGGGAGAAACAAAGCCTCTCTCTCTGTCTGCGTGATGCTTTTGCTGGGGACAGAATAGGAATAGAGTCTTAGAACTTAGTAAGTAATCTAACTAGATAGGCGTTAGATTCTGATTTCTTTGAATGGCTGAGAAAATAAGCTGTGCTGGAGAGAATGGATATTCCTGTTTTTGTGTCTTTTTGTAACTTAAGGTTTTGCCTAGAGGGATTCTCTATGTTTTGAATCTAATTACCCTCCTGATTTTACAGAGGTGATTCTTTTTACTTTTTCTTCTATTAAAATTCTTCTTTTAAGAAACTGAATGCTTTTTCATTGTTCTTAAGATCCAAGGGTTTGGGTCTGTGGTCACCTATGCAAATTGGTGAGGATTTTTATCAAACCTTCCCCAGGAAAGGGGGTGTAAGATTTGGGAGGATTTTGGGGGGAAAGATGTTTCCAAACGGACTCGTTCCCAGTAACCGGTGTTAGACGTTTGGTGGTGGCTGCGAAAGTCCAAGGGCAAAAGGTAAAATAATTTGTACCTTGGGGAAGTTTTAACCTAAGCTTAGGAGGTTTTCATGCAGGCCCCCAAATCTGTACCCTAGAGTTCAGAGTGGGGAAGGAACCTTGACAGGTCTGTAGGTTTTTAGCAGGAAAACAACAAACAAGAGGGTATACGCCTTTCTGTTTGCTTTTTCTATTACAGCCTTGTTCTCCCATTCTCTCAGTATGTAAATTACACCCACTTACTGAGGTGTAAATTACACCAGTGTTTAAATCCCTTCTAACTTTAGCCTACTGATTGTATTTATTTGTGTCCTCATAATTTTTATACATTCCTTATGTACTTATACTTAATACATGTATGTGATGGATAGCTGCACTCAGTGTACATATAGAGCCACGAGGGATATCATGCATTGTTGAGAATTATTCAGGGGCAGTATACACACTTCATTGATGATGTGTTCCTTTCAACCAGTATTCTTCAATCTGGCAAAGTACTCATTCCTTATCCAAAAGTATATAATGTTAATATTTCAGTTATTTTTTTAAATAGTTCAATCTTGATAAAAACAAAACATTGTTTATATTCTGAAAACTAAAATTAAAAAAAAAGGCAAAATAAAATTTTATCAAACTCTGGAGCCAAACCTTATTTTTAGAGTGAAAATAAGTATGAGAAGTTTTAAGACACAAAAAAGCATCTTAAAATAAATGTTCCATTACCCATAATCACAGTTTCAATCAGTTTCTGTAAGTTGCTGTTCTCCCTCATGACTTCTAAATTCTAATTTTTTTTCAGATTAATATTTGGAAGGCTCTGTAAAGAAGGCTCTGTAAAGGCTCTGTGCAGCTTTGGTTGATATAGAAATAGGATTATAGGTAGATAAGGATGAAACTGAATAAGATGATAGTACCTTTACAAAGAGATCTGGGCTTTCTCACGTTGTTCCCCTGAGTGTACCTATGCTATAGGAATTTTAACAGAAGGATAATATCTAAAAGTTCAACACTGTGTAGAAGTTCAGTTTTCAAGATAGTATGTGTTTTTTGAAGCATGAAAATCTCAAATGTTAAATGATGGATCCTCTCAGGCAAATAGGGTTATGTTTTTCTAATTTCTGGGCAGTTATCCTTCTGTGTCTGAAGACCATTGAAAAGGCTTCTCTTTCAGTTCCTGCTTTGGATAAGTTCTGCAAATTATGAATAAACTTTGGGTATTCAGAATTGATTTCTTCTTTACTTAAACGGCCTATTTCCACCTCTAGACTTCTATACTCTTCATTTTAAGGACTTTTAAAATAGTTTGTCTAATTGGGTATACCAGGTATTAGTGAAGTGATACAGGAACTGACTATTGAGAGTCATTCTGGAGAGAATGATCAGTCTTTTAATTTTTAGAAAAGGGGGAAAGAAGGGGATTATCCCTGCTTTTAGACAGTTGTCAGTACTCTGGTTAAAACCCACCATAGTTAAAAAGCCTTCTGTGATAAATGAAGGGAGGCATAGCTCCCTTTTATGCAGCCAGCCAGTTAGCTATAAAATCCCTCTTAGTAGCTATTCTCTACTTGCTTTACCATAGTCACTGCTATGCATAGGTAAAAGGAAGTGAGTGTGCAGATGACCAAAAGAGCCAATGGGAAGGGTTGAACTTTTTAAAATTGAACCAAGACTCCCCTTTTGTCTGTCTGTTGTCCTCGAGGAGAGGCAGACAGGACTATAACTATGCTGTAAGAAGCTTGTGGCCAGGTATGAAAAATCTAGGTATCATATCTAGAAGCTACTTATTTGAAACTCCAGATATGTAAGTAGATCAGGAAATGTCTAGGAAGATGCGATCTTTATCTCCTTTTATTTCTTTATGGCTTGTGAACTTCTCTGTGCTAACCCCCAGGTGCTTTTGTTTTGCTTGTAACCTTTAAGCTGGACCTCAAGAACTTATTCTTGATGCTTAATCCTTGTAGCTGCTCTTTTTAAATCTAGCAATAGCCTAAATTCCCAAATGTATTTTCTTCCTTTTGTTTTTTAATAAAATTTACCTTTTTTAAAAAACAGATGTGGATTTTTGTGTCCTAAGAGGTTTGTGCACATGTTGTTTAATTAGCTGGTGGCAACAGCTCATTTCCTTTGTTTTTCTTTCTCAGCTCTTCCCCGTGTGGGGGTATGTGTGAAAGGGTTTGAGGGTACCCTACAGGAAGGAATTCCCAAGTGCGCCTTCCTGGGTTCTCAGGGGTTTTGCACTTGGGTGGTGGCAGCATTTACCAATCCAAGGTCAGAAAAAAGCTGTAACCTTGGGAATACAAGCCTGGAATGGCAAGTATTAATTTTTAGAGTCCTTGTGGGCCCCCCACTTGGGCACTCAAAGTGCCAGAGTGGGGAATCAGCCTTGAAACCTTCTTTGATAGTTGATCTTCCAAATTTTCATTCGCTATCAAAATTAGCTTTTATATCAGTGCTGTTTGAAACATAATCAATAGAGGTGAATGAAAACCAGGATACGTTTTTCATGAACATTTTCATGACCATTTTTTCCCTTTTTGTCCAAATTTTAAATTTCAAATTGTTTGAAAATAGCTGTAATAATTAGTTATGCAAAAAGCTTGTGCGTTTTTGAGTATTTGAAAAATTTCAATCAAGTTTAGAACATGTCACAGTACAGAAACTACAGTGAACATATGAAGTGATTTACTAATGGATCTAGATGTAAACTCTCTACTCTTTCTTCTTTTGCTTAATTTGCAGCATTCCATACAATGGATCATAGTAATCTCTTAAAACACTTAGCCCCAGTATGGCTGCAGTTATATCTTTCATGAACCTCAGAGCAATTTCATCTGGGGTATATTCTGCGTATTTTTAGTTACACAAAAGTTGCTAACATATATATTTCAAAGAGATTTCTTGATCTTTTTTCTCCATGAGCAGATGCTGGTTCATAGTGTTTATAGTTACCCAGTTCAATTGTCTCTTGCATTTAGGACAAGAGTATGTATGTATCTGAATGCAAATTTGTCTATTGGTTACAGTGGGGGACTGGAAGTCTGGAGACCTGGATTTCATTCCGAATTCTGCCCCTTGACTTTGTGAGACCTTAAGAAGATAATTTCACTTCTGTTTCCCAATTTGTAAAATAGACATAAAACCCATCCTTGTAAAGAACTCTGATATCTTCTGATAAAATACCCTGTAAGTGCAATATTCTGGTGGTGGTGATATTTATTGGTGTCAATCGTCCGTCTTGAAAGACAGTGATGTAAATGTCAAAGCAGTTCAGCTGCTGTGTGTCATGCTGTTGCATTCCAAGTGCTAAAATGTCCAATTCTTGAATGACAGTCCTTGCCCAAATAGTGCAGGTGTAAGGCTTCGGGCCAGAGGATGAATGCGGCACACTACTAGCTTTTGAGGTCAGCAGCGCTTTCCTCTTCACTTTCCTCTCTCCATGTATTATTTATTGGTTATTTATTACCATCATAACATTCATATTTTGTTCTTTTAATCTTTAGTATAATGGATGTTTCGTTTCACCAATATAATCCGAAATGAAGTCAGTGGTGGTATATTTTATTTCGTTTTCATATTGAAAAAAGTGCTAGGGTGCTTTACTGAAATACACAAGATAAGATACCTGCCTTCAAGAACTTAACCTCTATTTTTAGCAGTGATGCCATGAGTGGGTGACAAATAGGATGAGGCGAACAGTGTTTACAGTAGCAAGATTATGTGGCGACTGTTTTTGGCATGTGCATTTCTTATAGTTTATATTTCACAACTCTGCCAATCCCTATGTGTTCAATCTTTCCTTGTACTGTGTAATCTTTGTCTCTGCTCAGCCGTCCAAACATGCCAATAGTCTCTACCCATTTGTCAACTTCTTACACAAACATCTCCTTCAACACAATTCCTTGCACATGTAACACTCTCTCTCAAATTATCTGTGAGATCACTTTTGTCTCCTCCTTCAAATCCCTCAAGAGCAATCTTGCTTAAAATAACACAGTCCAGCTGATAATGGGTATGTTGAGAAGCTCTTGAGTATAGTCAAGACGTATCTATTACATACCTATTTACATTATATCTAAGGTCTATAAATACTACATTTTAAAAAACTGTTAAAAGAATATTAAAGCTGCCAAATCAAGCACTCAAAAGTTAGGAAATGCAAGAATTAAGTTGCTTGTACAACCTTAATTCAGCTCTCTTGTGCAATATGATAATGTTTAATTACACGAATTTATGCTATTTTTTGTATAGAACCCCAGCCTCAGTTGGTGCACAGGATGGATGCTGCTCCCTGAATGAGGAGCCAGTGCCCAGCGCATTATTTACTTAACACTGTCCAAACCCTGCACTGAATACAGAATTATTAATTTCTTCGTGGACTTTTCTGTGATGCTCTCATTGAAGTATTTTAGTTTTTTACAAACGACATTAATGAATTTATCTTTACTACAACCCTATGAGAGAATCACCACTTTACAGATGAAGAACATAGACTCAAAGTCACAATTGTCAAGTTTTCACTAATTTTAGGTGCCGAGTTCAGCCTATGGCCTGAATTTTAGCATTTTATAGCAGTTTATATGTTCTGAGCAGAGTGCCCATCAGCCTTAGTTGCATTTGTGAATATTCAGCATGTAATCAGACCCCAGGTGCCTCAGGTTGGGTACCCAGAAACTAAGGAGCACACAGTGGCCACTTGTGGAATCTTTTTGTTTTGTGACTTAACCTGGCATCGCATAGGCAGGATTAGAATCCAGGTAAAAACAACGAGGAGTCCTTGTGGCACCTTAGAGACTAACAAATTTATTTGGGCATAAGATTTCGTGGGCTAAAACACACTTCATCATAGAATCATAGAATCATAGAATATCAGGGTTGGAAGGGACCCCAGAAGGTCATCTAGTCCAACCCCCTGCTCAAAGCAGGACCAGGTCCCAGTTAAATCATCCTAGCCAGGGCTTTGTCAAGCCTGACCTTAAAAACCTCTAAGGAAGGAGATTCTACCACCTCCCTAGGTAATGCATTCCAGTGTTTCACCACCCTCTTAGTGAAAAAGTTTTTCCTAATATCCAATCTAAACCTCCCCCATTGCAACTTGAGACCATTACTCCTCGTTCTGTCATCTGCTACCATTGAGAACAGTCTAGAGCCATCCTCTTTGAAACCCCCTTTCAGGTAGTTGAAAGCAGCTATCAAATCCCCCCTCATTCTTCTCTTCTGCAGACTAAACAATCCCAGCTCCCTCAGCCTCTCCTCATAAGTCATGTGCTCTAGACCCCTAATCATTTTTGTTGCCCTTCGCTGTACTCTTTCCAATTTATCCACATCCTTCTTGTAGTGTGGGGCCCAAAACTGGACACAGTACTCCAGATGAGGCCTCACCAGTGTCGAATAGAGGGGAACGATCACGTCCCTCGATCTGCTCGCTATGCCCCTACTTATACATCCCAAAATGCCATTGGCCTTCTTGGCAACAAGGGCACACTGCTGACTCATATCCAGCTTCTCGTCCACTGTCACCCCTAGGTCCTTTTCCGCAGAACTGCTGCCGAGCCATTCGGTCCCTAGTCTGTAGCGGTGCATTGGATTCTTCCATCCTAAGTGCAGGACCCTGCACTTATCCTTATTGAACCTCATTAGATTTCTTTTGGCCCAATCTTCCAATTTGTCTAGGTCCTTCTGTATCCTATCCCTCCCCTCCAGCGTATCTACCACTCCTCCCAGTTTAGTATCATCCGCAAATTTGCTGAGAGTGCAATCCACACCATCCTCCAGATCATTTATGAAGATATTGAACAAAACGGGCCCCAGGACCGACCCCTGGGGCACTCCACTTGACACCGGCTGCCAACTAGACATGGAGCCATTGATCACTACCCGTTGAGCCCGACAATCTAGCCAGCTTTCTACCCACCTTATAGTGCATTCATCCAGCCCATACTTCCTTAACTTGCTGACAAGAATGCTGTGGGAGACCGTGTCAAAAGCTTTGCTAAAGTCAAGAAACAATACATCCACTGCTTTCCCTTCATCCACAGAACCAGTAATCTCATCATAAAAGGCGATTAGATTAGTCAGGCATGACCTTCCCTTGGTGAATCCATGCTGACTGTTCCTGATCACTTTCCTCTCCTCTAAGTGCTTCAGGATTGATTCTTTGAGGACCTGCTCCATGATTTTTCCAGGGACTGAGGTGAGGCTGACCGGCCTGTAGTTCCCAGGATCCTCCTTCTTCCCTTTTTTAAAGATGGGCACTACATTAGCCTTTTTCCAGTCATCCGGGACTTCCCCCGTTCGCCACGAGTTTTCAAAGATAATGGCCAAGGGCTCTGCAATCACAGCCGCCAATTCCCTCAGCACTCTCGGATGCAATTCGTCCGGCCCCATGGACTTGTGCACGTCCAGTTTTTCTAAATAGTCACATGCATGGAGTGAAAAATACAGTAAGCAGAGTATATATTCTAGCACATGAAAAGATGGGAGTTGCCTTACCAAGTAGGGGGTCAGTGCTAACGAGCCAATTCAGTTAAGGTGGAAGTGGCCTGTTCTTAACAGTTGACAAGAAGGGGTGAATACCAAGGGAGGAAAAATTACTTTTGTAGTGCTAACGAAGCCAATGCAATCAAGGTGGCCCATTTCCAACTGTTGACAAGAAGATGTGAATATAAGCAAAGGGAAATTACTTTTTGTAGTGACCCATCTACTCCCAGTCTTTATTCAGGCCTAATTTGATCGTGTCCAGTTTGCAAATTAATTCCAGTTCTGCAGTTTCTTGTTGGAGTCTGTTTTTGAAGGTTTTTTTTGTTGAAGAATTGCCACTTTTAAATCTGTTGTTGAGTGTCCAGTGAGACTGAAGTGTTCTCCTACTGGTTTTTGAATGATACAATTCTTCATGTGTGATTTGTGTCCATGTATTCTTTTACGTAGAGACTGTCCGGTTTGGCCAATGTACATGGCAGAATGGCATTGCTGGTACATGATGGCATATATCACATTGGTAAATGTGCAGGCGAACGAGCCCATGAAGGTGTGGCAATGTGATTAGGTCCAATGATGGTATCCCTTGAATAGATATGTGGACAGAGCTGGTAATGGGATTTGTTGCAGGGATTGGTTCCTGGGTTAGTGTTTTTGTTGTGTGGTGTGTAATTGCTGGTGAGTGTTTGCTTCAAGTTGGGGGGCTGTCTGTAAACCAGGACTGGCCTGTCTCCCAAGGTCTGTGAGAGTGAGGGATCATCCTTCAGGATTGGTTGTAGAACCTTGATGATGTGCTGGAGAGGTTTTAGTTGTGGGCTGTAGGTGATGGGTAGTGGCATTCTGTTACTTTATTTGTTGGGCCTATCCTGTAGTAGGTGACTTCTGGTTACCTTTCTGGCTCTGTCAGTCTGTTTCTTCACTTCCCGAGGTGGGTATTGTAGTTTTAAGAACACTTGATAGAGATCCTGTAGGTGTTTGTCTCTGTCTGAGGGATTGGAGCAAATGCAATTGTATCTTAGAGCTTGGCTGTAGACAATGGATCATGTGGTGTGGTCTGGATGAAAGCTGGAGGCATGTAGGTAAATGTAGCGGTCAGTAGGTTTCTGGTATAGGGTAGCGTTTGTGACCATTGCTTATTTGCATAGTAATGTCCAGGAAGCGGATCTCTTATGTGGACTGGTCCAGGCCAGGTTGATGGTAGGGTGGAAATTGTTGAAATCCTGGTGGAATTCCTCAAGGGCCTCCTTCCCATGGATCCAGATGATGATGTTATCAATGTAGCACAAGTAGAGTAGGGGTGCTAGGGGACGAGAGCTGAGGAAGCATTGTTCTAAGTCAGTTATTAAATTGTTGTCATACTGTGGGGCTATGAGGGTACCCATAACAATCCCGCTGACTTGAAGGTATAAATTGTCCCCAAATCTGAAATAGTTGTGAGTGAGGACAAAGTTCAGGCACCAGGTTTGCCATGACATTGTCAGGGATACTGTTCCTGAGGACTTGTGGTCCATCTTTGTCTGAAATGTTGGTATAGAGAGCTTCTACATCCATAGTGGCTACGATGCTGTTTTCTGGAAGATCACCAATGGATTGTAGTTTCCTCAGGAAGTCACTGGTGTCTCGAAGATAGCTGGGAGTGTAGGGCCTGAAGAGAGAATCCAAATAGCCAGACAATCCTGCTGTCAGTGTGCCAATGCCTGAGATGATGGTGTGTCCAGGATGCCCAGGTTTATGTATCTTGAGTAGCAGATAGAGTACCCATAGGCGGGGCTCTATGGGAGTTTCTGTGTAGATTTGTTCCTGTGCTGCTTCCGGAAGTTTCTTGAGCAGATGATGTAGTTTCTTTTGGTAACCCTCAGTGGGATCAGAGGGTAATGGCCTGTAGAATGTGGTGTCAGAGAGTTGTGACATTCAGCTTCATTAACCATGACAGCATCTTTCCTTTCTGAACTTTTCAGCCTCATTCACTACAAAAATAGTTAAATTTTCTTTAGTTAAATGAAGCTACTTTAAATGTGCTGGATATGTAAGGAAACAAATTTTATCAAAATTAATTAAAACATTTTGTGTTTATTGAATTACTAAACAAAGGAAGTATTATCTGCATTTAGTGGAAAGAACTAATTGGTCCTGGCCGCCAGGCCCTTCAAGATTTTAGAACTAAGTAGATCTCATCTTCTCTCACTTCATTTTTATTCATAGATTGGAAGAGGAAAGAATTTTTCAGCTCTCAGTTGGTTTCTTGACTTTGAACAAACTAATCATCGAACTGAACTAGTTGAATAAATTGAAATGAAGAAAATATTCTCTCTCCTCCTGCAGAAGAGGCTACTGCTGTCAAAAGCTGTTTTAACTTCAGCCATCTCTGATTTTTGGTGACTTCCACCAGTTCAGTGACTATCTTTAAAATTTGGCAGCAAGCTTTTGAAATTAATTTCAATTTTTTAAAAAAATATTTTTTAAAGATTTTAATAGATTATAGTAAATTTAAGACTTAACATAGATTGTCATAATTTTAAATTTATTTTTAAATAGATTTGTTTTTAAAAAATATATTTTTATTTACATAAAAATCCAATTCAATTTTTTTTAAGTCACCTATTTTTATTCAGCCACCTAACTGTATATTCCTCATTTTCAGGGTGACAATTTTAAGATGCAGCAGTCTCATTTGCAGAACTGCTAAGCACTCACCGCTGCAACTGAAGTTAGTGGGCAGTGTGTTATATAATGACTATCCCCTGATTCTTCAGAGTACTTAACATCTCCATTTGGCAACCCAAAATTAGTGGACTCTTTTTACTTTAATCTCTGAGCCTCAGTTCCCCATCTGTAAAATGGGCATAACAGTAGACCCTCACAGGAGTGTTGTGAAAATTAATCAGTTAATGTTTAGTGAAGCATTTAAATGAGTACCAAAGCCCATGAGAAAATTAATAATTATGTATTTAGAGCAGGGTTTTAATAGTGTGCAGTTAATAAGACATGGTGCCACACACAGACAGTGAGGATAAAACAAAATGTTGTGCAGCTGCTCATTTAGTGAGCACAGTCTATTTTGTGCACTGTATGAGGCAGGGGTCCTGTTTTTTAAAAAAAAAAAAAAGTGGTCCTGTAATTAAAGACGGAATCATAAAACGTACACATAAGAATCCTGAATGAAAGTTGCACAAGCAACTTTAATTCTGGACTTTCTTATATTTTGAGTGCTTGACTTTGCAAACTTAATGTGCTTTTAGCGTGCGTGCGTGCGTGTGTGTGTTTTAAAATGCTGTGGCTATATGTCTGTTTTATCCTGGGGTCTTGGGGTCGGGGACAAGGTAAATAGAGAACAAATGAGATGTGCTGATGCTTTGTGTGGTAGAGAATGTTCCTTGCTATACGTGTTTACGGCATGGAAAGTAATGGGGCTTTCATAGAATCATAGAATATCAGGGTTGGAAGGGACCTCAGGAGGTTGTCTAGTTCAACACCCTGCTCAAAGCAGGACCAGTCCCCAACTAAATCATCCCAGCCATGGCTTTGTCAAGCCTGACCTTAAAAACTTCTAAGGAAGGAGATTCCACCACCTCCCTAGGTAACACATTCCTGTGTTTCACCACCCTCCTAATGAAAAAGTTTTTCCTAATATTCAACCTAAACCTCCCCCACTGCAACTTGAGACCATTACTCCTTGTTCCCTCATCTGCTACCACTGAGAACAGTCTAGATCCATCCTCTTTGGAACCCCCTTTCAGGTAGTTGAAAGCAGCTATCAAATCCCCCCTCATTCTTCTCCTTCGCAGACTAAACAATCCCAGTTCCCTCAGCCTCTCCTCATAAGTCATATGTTCCAGTCCCCTAATAATTTTTGTAGCCCTCCTCTGGACTCTTTCCAATTTTTCCACATCCTTCTTGTAGTGTGGGGCCCAAAACTGGACACAGTACTCCAGATGAGGCCTCACCAATGTTGAATAGAGGGGAACGATCACGTCTCTCAATCTGCTGGCAATGCCCCTACTTATACATCCCAAAATGCCATTGGCCTTCTTGGCAACAGTGGCACACTGTTGACTCATATCCAGCTTCTCGTCCACTGTAACCCCTAGGTCCTTTTCTGCAGAACTGCTGCCTAGCCATTCGGTCCCTAGTCTGAAGCGATGCATGGGATTCTTCCGTCCTAAGTGCAGGACTCTGCACTTGTCCTTGTTGAACCTCATCAGATTTCTTTTGGCCCAGTCCTCTAATTTGTCTAGGTTCCTCTGTATCCTATCCCTACCCTTCAGCATATCTACCTCTCCTCCCAGTTTAGTGTCATCTGCAAGTTTAGTGTCATCTTTGTGCCTGATTGGAGCCTACCACAATACATATAATAAATATTTTATCCAAGCTCTAAGTAGGATTTTTAGCTAGGTAACTGTACTTAACCTGTAGTACTTTTAAAAATTTTCAGACCTCAAATGTACCCCCAACTTTTCTGGTATTTCATGTGTATAAGTTTTTTTTGTTTGTTTTTTGTTCTTAGAGTATGTCTGTGTGTATCTCATTGTATGTGCACGTGCGCCTCACATGCACCAGATTGGATTTTTTTTTAATAGCAATGTCTGTTGGGGTTGTGCACATGACCTGTACCACCTCGTGCTTTTGTGCAAGGGCAAAAAGGGCGAAATGGCTGCAACCTTCCCTCTGTTCCCTCTTACCTCTTGTGGCAGTGAAATGGAACCTGGCAAGTGTCTTACTGCTACTTGCTCTGTGTTTCAAGCTCACTTCCTATGCTATTTTGGCATACTCTTCATGTTTCCCTTATTGGTTATGTTCTTTAATTTCTTTATTTTTCTTTTTTGAATGTCCAAGTTAAACATAGATTACCACCCCCATCCTTGTACATCTCTTTATACTGTGAGACAAAGTGCCCCACACCAACTACCATGATGAACTCTAAACCCTCAGGGTTTAAACTCTGTCTCATCTCATCTCTCTAATTTCCCTGGTCAATGGGCAAAACTAGTTCCTGTTGTCTCTGGGGAAGACCCACATCCCTGATCAGTGTTTGGTATTGAAATCCTTCTTGTTAAGGATTTGCAAGTCAAGGCACTTACAGCTGAAACTTTACCCATTCAAGTATTCAGTGCATGTCATCTCAGACCCAAAGGAGATAACCACCTACAAAGAATCGAAAGGTCATCCTCAGCGAGTAACCTTGTGAGCAGACACTGGACCCTGATAGTGACAGGAGGACAGGAGAAAATAACACCATAGAAATGGACACTGAACAACTTAGCATGGGGGCCTTTGGCACTGGCCACTGCTACCCTAGCTCTATAAACCCCTTCAGCACAAGTACTGACAGATTTGGCATTGGGCCTGAGCACCAATGCCTCTGGCATGAGAAGTGGCACCAGCACCCCAACACCCAAGACCAAAAGACAGGGCCAGGTAGAGTCAGACATGGCTTCAGACACCACCCCAAGAAGACAAGAATAGACATCGCTCCTTCGAAGGGAAAGGTGTCTGTCCTCCTTTAAGGGAGTAGTATAGGTAAACCAGCAGTGATACTGGCACAGACACCAGTAAAGACACCCAGTGCTGATTACAGAATCAAGATGTGCCCTCATGGAACAGTCGAGGTCCCCTCCTGGGAAGTCATAAATCCTGGGGGTAATACCAGGTACCAAAGCTGCTATTCAAAGAGTGTTACTCTTCATCACAGTCAACTGAGTCTTCTCTCCAATGCTGAACAAGAATGATTTGCCTGTAGACACTGAGAGAGAGAGTCTGAACCAGAGATTCCTCATGCAAGGCACCACCACAGGAGAGACATGAGTTGCATTGAGCTGACCAGTCAGCACAGGGCTAGTATCCATACTCTGTGCCATCCTGGCCATACTGACCCAATTGGGGACCTTTATCTCAAATGTCCCACAGTAAATTCCCTTCCTGTGGGTTCAGAAAGAAGCAATTGAGCTCTTTGGGCAACATCACTACCCAGACCATTGACCCATAGGACAGATGGCAGTGTCTAGTAACTGGGAGCAATGCAAAAATCACAGCACCCTCAGTTTCCTTCGAAAGAATAGTCCTTGTTGCAGGACTAGGCAGTCTTGTTGGCTTGTATATGAGGCCCTTACTCAATAGCTGGTGACTTGAAAGACTTTCAGGATCGTTTGTCTCACATCATGGAGACTAGGTCTTAAAACAGTGATACAAGAGAAATCACATAAACTCTTCGACATTTTTGATCACATAAATTTCAGCCACGGTTGCTCTCCCCATTAATGAGGACATACTAAAGCCAGGCAAAGGGACACTGCCAAACCACCATCTAATCTATTTCCAAAGTGGTGAAGAAATATTATAAAGTGCCCCTGAAAAGCTTCAAACACTTCTGCTCCCACCCAAACCCAGGATCATTGTCAGCTGCAACAGTGCAGAAGAAGTTGAAATTGATTAAAGGAATGTCCAAAGATAAAGACCTCAAAAAAGCTAGACTAGTTCAGGCACAGAGTCCACTTGTCCACCTCACTGCAATGTCATATGTTGAACTATCAGGTGTTGTCATGAAATTATATTTGGCAAACATGGGAAAGGGTAACTTTCTTCCTCGCAAAAGTACCACAGGACACTAGAGGGAAAATAAGAGGTCACATAGTTGCTGGAGAAACCCTATAAGCAGTCCTGGATGCCTCTGACTTGGCCACAAGCTCAATGGCCATAGCTGGCCTCTTGGCTTTAGGATCTGAAATACCAAGAAAAGTCTTAGACACCATCCATGACCTACTGTTCGAGGGGATGGAGCTCTTCAGTAAGAAAACAGACAAAGTACTCCACTTTTTAAAAATAACAAAAACCAAAACTCCTGAAGGGCCACCCTGAGGTTACTGGGTGTTTATACACCAACCCACTAAAGGAAGTCTTACAAATAACTCCAGCAGAAAAAAGGGCTCTTTTTCCTATCCTTGATTTGTGGAGACTGAACAAATAATACCCTGCCTCAGATTCAGTGTGATAACACTTGTCTCCATCATTTCATCTCTTCAGACTCAGAACTGGTTTGTGCCTTTCAACTTGCAAGACTTGTATTTCCATGACTCGTACTTTCACATGATGTATACGGTCCACAGGATGTACTTGAGATTGCTGGTGGACCAATCATTACTAATACAAGATACTGCCATTTGGACTGTCTACAGCATCAAGAATCTCCATAAACTGTCTTGCAGTGGTAGAGGCCCACCTGTGAAAGTAAGGCATTCATGTCTACTGTACTAGGACAACTGGCTGAACAAAGGCTTATCAAAGCAGAGAGCCTGGAGTGCACTCTCTCCCTGCTTATCCAGTTGGGCCTCCTAGTGAACTATAAAATATCACTTGTCCCATTGCAGGCGATAGAGTTCATAGGAGCTGTGATAGATTCCAGATTTTTAAAATAGTGTTTCAGAGTAGCAGCCGTGTTGGTCTGTATTCGCAAAAAGAAAAGGAGTACTTGTGGCACCTTAGAGACTAACAAATTTATTAGAGCATAAGCTTTCATGAGCTACAGCTCACTTCATCAGATGCATTTGGTGGAAAAAACAGAGGAAAGATTTATATACACACACACACAGAGAACATGAAACAATGGGTTTATCATACACACTGTAAGGAGAGTGATCACTTAAGATAAGCCATCACCAACAGCAGGGGGGGGAAGGAGGAAAACCTTTCATGGTGACAAGCAGGTAGGCTAATTCCAGCAGTTAACAAGAATATCAGAGGAACAGTGGGGGGTGGGGTGGGAGGGAGAAATACCATGGGGAAAGTTTTACTTTGTGTAATGACTCATCCATTCCCAGTCTCTATTCAAGCCTAAGTTAATTGTATCCAGTTTGCAAATTAATTCCAATTCAGCAGTCTCTCGTTGGAGTCTGTTTTTGAAGCTTTTTTGTTGAAGTATAGCCACTCTTAGGTCTGTGATCGAGTGACCAGAGAGATTGAAGTGTTCTCCAACTGGTTTTTGAATGTTATAATTCTTGACGTCTGATTTGTGTCCATTCATTCTTTTACGTAGAGACTGTCCAGTTTGGCCAATGTACATGGCAGAGGGGCATTGCTGGCACATGATGGCATATATCACATTGGTAGATGCGCAGGTGAACGAGCCTCTGATAGTGTGGCTGATGTGATTAGGCCCTATGATGGTATCCCCTGAATAGATATGTGGACAGAGTTGGCAACGGAAACCTACTGACCGCTATTCCTACCTACATGCCTCTAGCTTTCATCCAGATCATACCACTCGATCCATTGTCTACAGTCAAGCGCTACGATATAACCGCATTTGCTCCAACCCCTCAGACAGAGACAAACACCTACAAGATCTCTATCATGCATTCCTACAACTACAATACCCACCTGCTGAAGTGAAGAAACAGATTGACAGAGCCAGAAGAGTACCCAGAAGTCACCTACTACAGGACAGGCCCAACAAAGAAAACAACAGAACGCCACTAGCCATCACCTTCAGCCCCCAACTAAAACCTCTCCAACGCATCATCAAGGATCTACAACCTATCCTGAAGGACGACCCATCACTCTCACAGATCTTGGGAGACAGGCCAGTCCTTGATTACAGGCAGCCCCCCAACCTGAAGCAAATACTCACCAGCAACCACACACCACACAACAGAACCACTAACCCAGGAACCTATCCTTGCAACAAAGCCCGTTGCCAACTCTGTCCACATATCTATTCAGGGGATACCATCATAGGGCCTAATCACATCAGCCACACTATCAGAGGCTCGTTCACCTGCGCATCTACCAATGTGATATATGCCATCATGTGCCAGCAATGCCCCTCTGCCATGTACATTGGCCAAACTGGACAGTCTCTACGTAAAAGAATGAATGGACACAAATCAGACGTCAAGAATTATAACATTCAAAAACCAGTTGGAGAACACTTCAATCTCTCTGGTCACTCGATCACAGACCTAAGAGTGGCTATACTTCAACAAAAAAGCTTCAAAAACAGACTCCAACGAGAGACTGCTGAATTGGAATTAATTTGCAAACTGGATACAATTAACTTAGGCTTGAATAGAGACTGGGAATGGATGAGTCATTACACAAAGTAAAACTTTCCCCATGGTATTTCTCCCTCCCACCCCACCCCCCACTGTTCCTCTGATATTCTTGTTAACTGCTGGAATTAGCCTACCTTGCTTGTCACCATGAAAGGTTTTCCTCCTTCCCCCCCCTGCTGCTGGTGATGGCTTATCTTAAGTGATCACTCTCCTTACAGTGTGTATGATAAACCCATTGTTTCATGTTCTCTGTGTGTGTGTATATAAATCTCTCCTCTGTTTTTTTCCACCAAATGCATCCGATGAAGTGAGCTGTAGCTCACGAAAGCTTATGCTCTAATAAATTTGTTAGTCTCTAAGGTGCCACAAGTACTCCTTTTCTTTTTAAAATAGTGTATGTGCCTGAGGACAGGTTCCAGTTGCAGGCACTTATAATTCATCTAACATCAAATCCAGCTATAATGTTATGGACTTTCCTCACTGTATTCTACCACATGCTGGTCCACATGTATAGGATGCTGCTTGCCAGACTTCATTTGTGAACCATCCAATCAAAGCCAAAGCTATGCTGTTCCCCAGTGAGACATTAGTTACACAGGAAAGTGTCAATGTCACATTGTGTCACTTCAGAACTGACGTGTGTTTCCTGTGAAGATTTGCACTATATAGTTTCAGAGGACAGGCAGATGGTTGGATCCCACAATTGTGAGTACCCTTTTCAGTCCCCATCCCAACAGAGATATTCATTATGGACATCTCCTGGATGATGTGCAGCTACAAGCCATCAGATTGATCTTTATCATGTTTGTGCCTGTCCTATTAAACTCTACAGTGAAAGCTTTGTGTTGTCTGTTAAAAGATATGCGTTATGTAAACAAACAAGGGAATGCCTGCTCCTCAACGCTGTGCCTAGAGGCTATCAAATTCTGCACCTGGTGCCATTAAAATGGCATGACCCTGATGGCCCTTCCCCTCCCAGTAGTCAGAACCAGCCTACTGGATTTCCTGAACAGGCAATCAGTGACCAGTCACCAACGGTCCTTGCACCGGTCCAATAAGACTGATATTCTGTCATTGGGGATTCCCCATGATTGACTTGTTTGCCACCAAGGGCAACTCAATGATCAGAACTACAGCTCCAGAGGAGATCTGAATCCAAGATCGTTATCGGATACCTCAGTCCTGCAGTGAAACAGAAGTTTGTCTGATTTTCCTTTGATTTCCCCTGATTGCAGGGCAGCCTCCAAAACACAGAGACAAAGCCTCTTTCACATGGTCATTCTCATAGTTTCATACTGGTCAAGTTAGTTTTGGCTGACAAACCCAATGCAGATATCAGTTCAGCCTCTGATCCAGCTTCCAATTCACCTGGATGTGATCTCCCAGCACCGTGGCCAGGTACGCGCTCCAGACATGGAATCACTGCACTAGACGTCATGAATGTTGGCTGGTTAAGAATTGCTGCTAGACTGCTTCCTCCAGGTTCTGGAAAGCCTAATTCAAAGAGGAAAACATTTCTATCAGAAGGACTTAATCCTCTAAATGGAATTAATTTTCAGTATGGGTGACCTAACACAGTCTGTACCCCAGTCCAGATCCTTGACTGTTTGCTACATTTGAAACAAGCTGGCCTGTTCAGCTTTATTAAGGTCTGCCTTGTGTTTATGCTTCTCTTATCTCACTGTCTCAAAGTTTCTCAAAGGGCTGTTGCATACTTACTGACCAGTTGAAGAATCTGCTCCTGTCTGGGATCTCAGTTTGGTCTTCCTGCAGCTCCTGGAGCCTGTTTGAATCTCTCACTGAATATTCCTTATACCATATCACTCTAAAGTTGGTCCTCCTGGTGGCCATACTTCAGGCTGGAGGATGAGTGAGCTTTCAGGTGCTCATGGCTGAACCCTTTATGAGACATTCCATAGAGACAAGGTAATCTTCAGACCTCACTTAAAGTTAATTCCTAAGGTGGTCTCAGATTTTCACGTAAAACTGTAGTCTTCCCAAAGCCACACTTGGCAACAGGAGATACCAAATTGTTCACATTGGCTGTTCCGAGGATATTCCTTTTGTTATACTGACAGAACCAAACCATTCAGGCTGCTGCTCCTGTTGTTGATAGATATAGCTGGGCATTCTAAACGTCAAGCCATCACTTCACAAAGAATATCAAAGTGAATAACACAATGCATCTTGCTGTGTTACTAGCTGACTAGAGTACCTCTCCCACTGAACATCAAGGTTTACTCCGCAAAAGTAACATCCTCTGACTGCTTCAGGAATGTGCCGATAGCTGCGACTTGTAAGATCGTAATGTGGACTAACCCACTAATTTTTGTCAAGCACCGTGGCTTGGGACATACTGGCTATTTTGGGAGAGCAGTACTTGAATCACTGCTCAACTGATGCAGCTGAAACTCCTCAACCCCGCCATTCTGAGATAGTGCTTGTCATTCACCTACAGACACATTCTCAAAGAACAGAGAATGCTTGCTTACACTACAGAAACTTGGTTCTTCATGGCATCAGTGTGAATCCCATGATCTGCCTTTTCGTAGTCCTTAGCTACTATGGCTTTGAATTGCAAGGAAACTGTGTGTGATCCATGGCTGTTGCACCCTTTATGCCCTCTCATGGGAGCACAAGGCGGGATAAATAAATAAAAATTTGTTCTTATGTGCATAGGGCAAGTCATTTTTTTTTTATCATTGTGGTTCTGTCTCCTCTCTGCCACCACATATTACCAGTGGACCAGGCATATGCTTGATTACATTAGATTTATTTGATAGTTCTTTCTAAGAAAAATATTTTGGTTTTGTGCCAATTTAGTTGATTTGTATGCTGTTTTTATGTTTTATACACTCTTTATCCAGCCTGGTGGGCAAGCGATTGTGCTAGTGGCAATATGCTGTATATGGTGGATTTGTAGCAGAAACAAGCAACTCCTGCTTTCTTCCACCAGATGCCGCCCATTGCCTCTGCAGTATGCTGAGTTTGAGTGTATCAGAGATTTGAAGGAGTTATGAAACATTGCTACGTTTCTCTTAAAATAGTTTTAATTTTTATCTTGTTAAATAGTACTTTATTTTCTTAATTCAGTTCCGTCTTTATTATCTGAAGCTCCTTGTTATCTGAAACAGGGTCATGTTCTCTGCTTTCTACTCATTATATGGGGGAAAAAATTCCCTCAGTAAACTGAAATTTTCTAAATTTTAGAGATTTCTGAAATCTCAATAAATTGAAGTTATTCATTGTACCCCATTATATTTGGATAACCAAGGTCAAATTTTTCATAATGTTCAAGTGTGTATACCAGGAAACAAAATATAATCTTGCCTTTTAAAAAATTAAAGGAATTGTCAGTGTTTACCAGAAAGCTTTCTTCCCCAGACTTCAAGTCTATATTTGTTTCACATGTAATTGGGATATTGCACTCACTTATTTTAGGCAAAACTCTAGAAGTCCCTGCCTGGACCTTAAAAAGCTTTAGAACATTATACTGTATTATGCTTTTTTAGGAATTATGGGGCTGTTGTTAAAAATATTGAAGCAAGCTTTGGAGTTGGTGGTTTTTCCTACAGATTCTACTCTCAGGTCAACATAATTATGTGTAAACAATAAACTTTATTCTTTCCTACAGTTTGTTAATGCATTGAAATTTAACTTTATTTATAGTTCAGAACGGGAATGTCTAAATCCTTAGCAATTAAAAAAACCTGTGCCTATTAGATTGTTCTGCTGCTGTTTATTATTTAAACATTTTTATTTTTAAAACACCTATCCATGTTGCTGGGTTGGAGAGGCTCTTTCTGAGCACTACTTTTAGCCAGGTAGGTAGAAGCTATGATTGTACAATGTTACATGTTTACACTCTCGCTCGCTGTTGCTGCCCCAGAATGCTTGTCTTTCTAATTTATGGATGAGACCATCTATCATAATTGTTGCTATGTATAATCTCTTTATTTATTTATTTATTTATTTATTTATAATAAAATAAGTTTAGAAAGAAGAAATGAAGGAAAATCCTAGATCCATTTTCACGAACAGTCATTCTCTGCTTTGCCCCTCCTGTGAATCCTCCTTGGGTTGGGTTACATGAACAAACTAGTTTCATTGCTAAGGTGTCTGGTCATGTTCTTCAGCCTTTTAAGAATTTACTCTGGAAGACAGTGTTTTTAACACTAACTATAGGAAAATCAACTGTTTAAACTAATCAGTTTCTCCAAATATTGTTTTTTACCTTTTTCATTTATTTTCTTAAAGGTTCATGAAGAATTTATTAATAACATGGCAAATACTACAGTTGAAAGTTTGATACAAAAATTTGCAGAGTCAAAAGGCACTGGCAAGGAGAGACCTGGTAAGAGATTATAAATGCAAGAAAATTGGAAATATAAATTTTAGAATTTATTTGGCAAGTTTGCACATCTAATACAGGTCAATGATTTTGTATAATGTACAGTATGTTTGTAATCTGTTTATAGTCTTCAGTTCTCATACAGTAAGTAATGTGTAATTTTTTATTAGTGTATCATATTACTATTACTACAGTTGAGTTTCGGGACATATTGATTGACAGCTATATATGTAGGATATTTTATTGATGTAAGTGTTAGAGGGGGTTTGACTGTAGCTATGTTTGCACAGAAAGAGGGAGAGAACAAAATCTTATATTAATTAAATTTTAGTGTTGAATGGTTAATCACTGAAAACTCTTGTCAGTTAATCTCAGTTTAAGGGTTCTCTGTAATTTCTTACCTCTTCCCCCTTGTGCTTTTGCATTACACTTTAATTACACAATCATATATTTATCAAAGTCAATATAATTTACAACTTGCTCTAGAACTTTAGATATATGACAATTTACACTTATACTAATTTATCTGTGATAATTGTTCAGTATAACTTTATTAACTAAACTTTTTTTTCCAAAATTTATACATTTTAGTACTTTTTCTGGTACTCATGTGGCTGCTCTGGTTCTGCCTCTGTGCCCCCTACCATTCAGGTGTGGCATTGTGGGTGAGCCCTCCTTTAGATTCTTCTTACCCTGGTTTAGATAAGTCCAAACAGACCTTCTGTGTGTTAAGAGAAGCCCCCCTTTTCAGAGGCTCTCATTTATTGACAACGAATAACATAAGCAAGACCTTGTTCGTGTATCCATAGGAAATTTGCCATCTTGGGATCAGTCCAACTAACTTCTTGGTCCGGTAGCCAAGGGACTCTCCAGGTCAAGCTCCTCGTCTGGAGCCAGGACTTCTAAATTGCTCCTGCTCTCCTCCTTTGGAGCTCAGCTGCTCCTGTTCCCTTGACCTGGAGAACAATCTCAGGTTCCTTCCTTTCAAGATATTCCTGTTCTCTTTACCTGGGGAGCAGTCTGTCTCTCTCTGGAGCCCTCTTAGTTCCTTCCCCTGGGATACTTCTGTTTCATACCTGGGAACTCTCACGCCCTGGGGTTGCCGTGCTTCGTAAAAGCCCTCTCAACTCAGAGGAACATTGCTCCTGGGAGTATTCTCCCTGGCTGAGCTCAAGAAGCCCTTTTTATAGAATGCAGGTGCTCCTTTACTATTGACCATTAAACAGTCACTTGGGGCGACCCGTTACTCCAAAGTGGGTCTTCACAAGGACCTTCTTGGGCAGTCTAGGCCCTGACTCCTCTTCTAAGGGCTGTTGCCCCATGACACAATGCTTTATATATTTTCTCTTTCACCAGCAACACAGCCTTCCTTAGGGCAAATATATAGTGGAGTTGCAACCCTGTGCAGCAGGCCACAATGCTAATCAAATATGGCCCATCTGTCTCTATCTATGGAGGAGCAGTTGGACCAAATCTGAGTGGCGCTTCATTCTGTTTTAGCCACTTGAAACATTGGGAGGTATGGAAATGGCAAAACAATGTCAAGGTTGTCAGCAAAAACACATGCCTAAACGTGTTCTGTTGTATCCTTGGAAATGTCCGGCTACTCAGTGGCAGTAAATCCACATAGACACTGCTGGAATGTTTATGGGTAGGCTTGGCAGTTTTGGTTTCAATTTCAAAGAATATTTTTTATTATTTTTATTAAATTTTGAACTATTTTAATTATTACACTCAGGGATAGGGTTGCGATTAGGGTTAAATCAGCGCTGACAGCAGGGCTACAGGGGCTCCCTGCATGGTATAGAGGCTCAAGACATTAGGGTGCAAGGTTTGGGGGAGGCTGCAGTCCTGGCCTAGCTTAATAGAGACCTCCAGCCAGGGATGCAAGAAGAAAGAACAACCTTGGGCTGTGGGGGAAGACACCCCACTGCTGAACACTTCCAGGCCTGGGATAGTCCCTGCATTTCTGGCTGATGAGGGAGTGAGCAGGGCCCTAACAACAGGAAACATTACGTTGGATCCCTGCAGGCACAATGTGCATAGAAGGCTGTGGTCCTGGTGGGACAGAGCAGAGCCTTGGCCAGGGTCTTGTCATTCTCCTCCTGACCAGGAGATCTCTGTTCTTCCCCAGCAGGAATGCAGCCCTCTCTGCACCTTCGACCTGCAGTGATCCAGTGTCACCGAGCCCTTTGGGTGACAAGGAGCCCTGTGCAAGGAGCCCTTTGGAGCCCTGCTGTCCAGTCCCTGCTCCCTCACTCCCGTGACAGCAGGGCTGCAGATGGCTCTCTGCATTGCCAGAGAGATGGTGACACCCAATCCCTAGAGGCACAAAGTTGTGGGAAGAAGGCTACGCTCGCATAACTGTTATTGCTGGATATTTTCTTGTCAATTTCAGTGTGAGCAGAAATCTGTTTACCAACATCTACTGATTTAAATCAGATCCTGCCAAACCTGTTTACAGGGCATATGCTTTTGATTGCAGCAGGTAGATGCTCATTCAGGGAAGCCATACCGCCACAGAAGTGGGTGGCTATTGCTTTGTGGAAACTGACAATGCCAGACTGGTGTAGGTCAGTTGCAAATCCCTTTGGAGTTGGAAAGTCTGCTGGCAGGGTTGTGCAGGCAGTTAAAGCTGTGTTCTACCTATGGGTGGTTGACGTAAGCAAAGTTTCGGAAATAATAGCTAGCTGTAGGAGGATGGGATTTCTGAACTGAGCTGGGGCCGTTGACGGCACCCACATCCCAATATTTTGCCCACCAAAAGGGGCAAGTAAGTTTGTGAACCAAAAAGGTGGTATTCTCTTGTTCTGCAAGGCTTAGTGGACCACAGATGCAGATTCATGAATACCAACATGGGAAATAATGGAAAGGTTCATGACAGCAAGATGCTGAGAAGATTTGGGATTGTACTTGAAGGGGCAAGGAAGGGACTTCATTCCCTAGAAACTACATGGTTCTCGATGGTGTGTCTGTGCCAACTATTATTTTGGGGTACCCTGAATACCTGCTCATGAAACCACATCCCAACATCAACGACTCTGGAAAAAAGGAATTCAGTTACAACGTCAGTAACTTCAAAATGGTTGTGGAGTGCACATTTGGTAGGCTGAGATCTCATTGGCACTGCCTATGCACCTGTCTGGATCCCAGTGTGGCCAGTGCCAGTCACATAATCCCCACCTGCTGCGCACTGCATAATGTTTGTGAAGGTAAAGGGGAGTGCTTCCATCCTATGTGGGCACAGGACAAGTCTGGTTTACAAACTTCGTACAGGTTTCAGAGTAGCAGCCGTGTTAGTCTGTATTCGCAAAAAGAAAAGGAGTACTTGTGGCACCTTAGAGACTAACAAATTTATTAGAGCATAAGCTTTCGTGAGCTACAGCTCACTTCATCGGATCCTTCGTACAGGCAGCTAGATCCCACCCATGTGCCTGCTCATCCTGGTTCCCGGCAGGCAAGAGAAGTGATGCTATGTGTTCACATCTCTTGGCACAGCAGGAGGGCAGAGGGTGATATCTGCCTGTGCTGAGGGATACTTTCACACCCTGTTCAGCTGCTGGAAAAGCATATGAGGGAACATTGGCACATACTTGTGAGGGAACATACTGTTGTGAGAGTGTTGTTCCCCTATAGCAGACGGTCATTAGCTTTTCGTTCATGTGACTATTCTCCCATTACACATAATTATAGCAGGGCGCCTCCCTCAGATTATCACATTAGAGTTGGGAGGGTGGCAGCAAAGTTGTAATGTAATTCTTTAGTCTTAAATGGTCACACTTATTTGCATACCTTAGTTATTGGGAGCACTCAGTCGATCTTTGTGACCTTATCTACATTTGGTTTTAAGGAGAGGGGGTGTGCACTTATTCTTTTTTAACTGTTCATTGTCAACGATGCTAACTGCACTTGGTGGCTGTCATGGAATACAATCTTAAGGTTGAAACAGGTCAATGTTTTTTTGGGGGGGGAGGGGGCATTTAATCACTAGGTAGTGGCAGATGCTTGTATTGTTACTTGAATTATTTCATTTTCCTGCATCTGAACCAAGCCATAAAGATGATTGTTTTATCATTGTCTGTGTTGTGAATTCTGCTGCTTTTAGAGCTAGCAGTGCCTTCTGTAAATACATAACAATGCACTTTCCTCATCCCTCCCATGTATCCTTGCAGCTTCGGCTATTTCTTAACCTGGGTGGGGGAAATTTGGGTGTGGGGCAGACAGAAAAGCGTTCGCGGTATGATGGCACCATACATTTATGCTATTCCGTTTCATGTGCTGTGCATCATGGGGCCGAATCCCAAATGAGAAAATACCTTACATTCATCATACCTAGGAATGAGGGACCAGACACGAGTCGAAAAAACTATTACATTTATTAAAAATACTGTGGAAGGTGTAATTGAAATATTTTGAAAGGAAATGTAAACCAACGAAACATAATCAGACTGAATCTGAGAACAGTCGTCAAATGTTAATGTCTCTGCACTTGTCTTATTGTCCTCTCCCTTACCCTGACAAGGAGGGGAAATTATTGTGGAAAATCGTTCTTGGGGACAACCAGGATTGTCTTCTTTCTGGTGTTTAAGGAACGGGTACTTTTGGTGGGCTTCAGGGACTCATTGTTCTGCTCTGGGATGTCCCTAGGCAAGGGGTTTTGGGGACTGGTGAATTTTTGGTGCTGTAGTCGTACAGGCTCCTGCTGGTCCCTCGGGGCGGGGATTGGGTCCTCCACCTCAGCAGTGCTCTGGGTAGCAGAAAGAGGCAATGGTGGTGGTGGATGTTCACAAAGAGGTGCAATGGCCATGGCAACTGGTAGACCCCAAACTCGTTTGACCACCAGTTCTATCAGTCTGTCCACTATGGAATGCTCCTGTTCACTAAGGCTTGCCTTCTTCTCCATGAACTGGTTCATCAGTGTCTATTCCTGTTGAAGAGACCGATTTTTTCCATGCCCTGAGGGACTCAAACAGCTCCTGATTCCTCCTGTCCATGTCAATGAGCACGTCCTCCAGGGTCTTTCTCTGTCTGATTCTGCTGTCTCCCAGCAGAGTGATTTCCCTCTGAGGGGCTGATGGTCCTGCCAGTTCAAAGCAAGGGTAGCATTTTTTTTCCTGTGGAAGAAACTGAGAAATCCTCTCACATTACATAACTTTTTGCTATGGAAAAAGCACTGTTTTGATACTGTTCAACATTCCACAAATGCAACTGTTAGACTATCCTTGGTTCTCGGGCAACTTTTCCAGCAGGTAAAGAAGGAACAGAGGCTAATTATGATAAGATACATGCATTGATGTTTTTAAAAATTTGAAATGTTCATAGGAGAGGAAGGAAGCAGTTCCTTAAAGGGGCTATATTATCAGTTTGCAATTTCTTCTTTAAAAGCAGGCCAATATTTTGAGAACATAGCAGTTTTCAAGGTACCAGAATGGAAAAGAGGCTTCCTGGTACTGTGAAGGAGATCTGGCATAGATTGCCGCATGTTTCTGCTAATGGTCACTCCTCTGCATATTACTAAATGAAGGGTTTGGTCAGCTATTAAAATGTGGACCAAGAGATTTGTACTGCCGGTGACCCTCAATACCCAGATAGAGTTTCTGCTACAGCAGAAATTTTCTAAAATTAAAAGACTGGGCGGCATTTTGACTGGTTATTGTCTATATTCTCAGCTAGCATATAGAGTTTTTACATACCATGAATGCTGCCCACCCACCCATCCCTCTCCCAGCATCACCAGATAACAATGGTGAAATGGACAGGGAATGAAAGAGCCACACCCTGCAAATGTATTTCATTACCTGATGTTTCAGATCAGCACAGGACTAATTCCTCACCTCTCAACTGCAGTGGGATACCTCACTGTGTTTATTTAAATGCTAAACTGGATCCTGCTCCTGCCCCATTTCCCCATGGCTCAGTGCATGGAGAAGGCTATACACCAGAGAAAGTAACAATTTTGTAATCTTCCAGAGGAGAAAGGACTGCTGTGACTAACTTTTCCTCAGTCAAACAAAGTTTTCCCTTCCCCTTCCTAGACTTCTTCTCCCCCCCACCTCAACTCTCCCTCTCTCTCGACCCCTTCCACACAGCTCCGATTTAGACAGGCATGGTAAGATTGGGAATGGTATGGGAAAGGCACTGAAACTGTATATAAAAGTTTCAAAGGAATAAAGGGAGGCTGTTACCAACTTTAGACAAATTGTTTTCTACGGCTCTCCCATCCCCAGCTGGGACTTTTCTAAACCTATCCCTTTTCTTGTTCCTATCCGTGCAGCCTCTGGACCATCACTGCCTGTGAGTTGGCTGAGAAATGCACAGACACAGGCATAGTGATTGTACATTAATAATCAGTTTTATCGCTTCTGTGAAATACATAATAATATTTCATCAGAAATCAATAAAATCATTGATTTATAGCTGTGTCTTGCTCAGGGGCCCTTAAGAGTTGAAGTGGAGCAGGGGAGCTGGGCTTAAAATCACAAATGTAGCACCAGAGCAAGAAAGGATATTGGTGGGGAGTTCCACTGTAATTTACCAGACTCGGATTCTGGTTCTTTCCAGAACTTGGGGTCGTCCTCAGGGTTGTGAGCCACTTCAGGCTCAGTACCAGGAGCTGTTGACAGCACCCGGTCCATCTCACTGTAGAAGGGGACTATACGATGAGCCCAGTCTCATTGTTGGAGTCTTTTGCCCTGCTGTACAGGATCCTGAGGTGCTTGATGCACTGTTCCAGGCTTTGTGAAATTTCCCGGTACAGGTTTCTGCTGCTCCGGGAGAAAATTTAGGACAGTATACTTCACCCATATGTTGATCAGCAGTTGGTATGGTCGGCCGGCCAGGGCTCTGCTCTTGGAGTAGGAGCCATATCCATATGTAATAATCAAAAGAGTGCAGCGGAAAGGTGTTCTGATGTGATCAAGTGCAGCTTGCTACGACTGGTGGAAATGGGGGGATAGGGAGCTTTATAGATTGGGTAAGAGTCAGGTCAGGCAGAAAAAGGTTCGTTGAATTTGGGAAAGGGAGTGGAGGACTATTGAAACTCAAGACCTGGTATGTGCCTCTTACCTCTGTCCACACTGCACACTGGTGCTGGTATATGGTGGTGCCATAACCAGCGCTGAATACAGACAAGTAACTAGCATACTTGAAGTACTCTCCTTCAGACACACACTTCTGTGATGAACTCACACTCAGCATAATTGAGAGATTGATGCAAAGGTAGCTCTAAATCATCTTTTCAACTCCCCTTGCCCTCTTCTTGGTTTGCTCTAACTTACGCCAGTGAGGCTCAGCCAGAGCATATGGTACTTTAACCCTGCCTGTTTCACGCCTGGAAGAGCGAGTGGCATAGAGCTGGCATAGAGGAATAGCCAGAAGGACCCTTTTCTAACTGCAGCAGCACAAAGCATTCAGAATTTGGGCCATGGATCTGGCCCAAGGACTCCTCAAGAAGATAACAGAACAAATACTTAAGTGGAAGAGCCAGAAACAACTTTGTCATAAATATAAAGGGAAGGGTAAAGACCTTTAAAATCCCTCCTGGCCAGAGGAAAAATCCTTTCACCTGTAAAAGGTTAAGAAGCTAGGATAACCTTGCTGGCACCTGACCACAATGACCAATGAGGAGACAAGATACTTTCAAAGCTGGAGGGAGGGAGAAACAAAGGGTCTGTCTGTCTGTGTGATGCATTTGCCGGGGGCAAAACAGGAATGGAGTCTTAGAACTTAGTAAGTAATCTAGCTAGATATGCGTTAGATTATGATTTCTTTAAATGTCTGAGAAATTAGACTGTGCTGAATAGAATGAATATTCTTGTCTGTGTCTTTCTTGTAACTTAAGGTTTTGCCTAGAGGAATTCTCTGTGTTTTGAATCTAATACCCTGTAAGGTATTTACCATCCTGATTTTACAGATATGATTCTTTTTACCTTTTCTTATTAAAATTCTTCTTGTAAGAAATTGAATGCTTTTTTTCATTGTTCTTAAGATCCAAGGGTTTGGGTCTGTGGTCACCTATGCAAATTGATGAGGATTTTTATCAAGCCTTCCCCAGGCAGGGGGGGTGCAAGGTTTTGGTGCGGATTTTGGGGGGAAAGACGTTTCCAAACAATGCTTTCTCAAAAAATAAACTCGGACGTTTGGTGGTGGCAGTGGAAGTCCAAGGGCAAAGGGTAAAATAGTTTGTACCTTGGGGAAGTTTTAACCTAAATTGGTAAAAGTAAGCTTAGGAGGTTTTCATGCAGGTCCCCACATCTGTACCCTAGAGTTCAGAGTGGGGAAGGAACCTTTACAAACTTCTTTAGGCAGTCTTTCACTACTGTGTTCCACAAGAACACCCTCAGACTCCCCTATGTCCAAGGAGCGGGTAGCAGGGCAAGGCCTTTTGGTTTGGTTTGGTTTGGTTTTGTTATGAGCCCAGTGACTTCAGTATGGGCTGACGATGAAAATTGGCAGTGGCTATGGTTTTGAGTCCACGTCCCCTTTCCTTGCAAGAGATTTATCTCTTAAAAAATACATATACACCCATTTATTATATGTTGAGTTAGTCCCTATTACTATTATTTATTATTATTTATTTCTAGTCATCTTTGCAGTTGTAAGTACTTCAGGTGAGATTAGTGTCATCCTCAGCCTGAAAAGCCTGAACAAATTAGACATGAAATGAAAGTTCAAAATGCAAACCTTGAAATTTACACTAGAAACTTTCTATGAAGATTTCCTGGTTTCATTTGGCCTCTGAGAGGCCTACCTACATATCCTAGTCAAGAACTTACCCACAGATGATTCCCCAAGTTTCTGGTCATAAGAGAGTAGAGTCCAAATGGGTGAGCAAGCAGTCATTAGATCCTGCATAATAGTGTCTCACTCCATATCCACTGCCTTCACAGAAATTAGGAGTAATGTGGAATCTTTCTGCAACCAAACAATGCCAGAAACCACATATTCTCCTACCAAAGTCGGTGGGAGAAAGCATTGTCCCAGCCCTGGCCAACTAGTTCTCTCTATCTTCTCTCCTTTTTTCCTCTGCTTGCAGTAACCCAAGATCTGTAAAAAGAGATGGCATCAGTAATACTAGTAACCACTCTAGCTTGGGTTTTGAACCTACAGAGGTTATCCACCTCTTCATCTGCCCTTGTGGAATAATCTGTTGTCTCAAGGGCTCCTGGTACTTCCAAATACAGGAAAATTGTGTCTGATTTCATGCAACTAATTTGCATGATTTCATGCAACTAATCAGGAAAGGCTATTTTTAGAAAGTGATTTGAAAATCTTTTGTCTTCAGGAAAACTATCCACTGACTCACAGGTTTCAGAGTAGCAACCGTGTTAGTCTGTATTCGCAAAAAGAAAAGGAGTACTTGTGGCACCTTAGAGACTAACAAATTTATTAGAGCATAAGCTTTCGTGAGCTACAGCTCACTTATTCGGATGCATTTATGAAATGCATCCGATGAAGTGAGCTGTAGCTCACGAAAGCTTATGCTCTAATACATTTGTTAGTCTCTAAGGTGCCAGAAGTACTCCTTTTCTTTTTATCCACTGACTGTTTCACAGTTTGGTATTAAATTAGTTCAGGGTATCAGTCCATGAGAACAAGTGCAGATCAGCCAAAGTATCGCAGATCCTTGATTATTCTCAACCTAAAAGCAAGCATCTTTTGCAGCACCTGCCTCAGACTTTTCATTCGTTTTAGGGATAAACAAATGTATCCTTAAATTTTCGCCTCCACTGATTCACAACCCCCCTTAAAAAAAAATCCATGGAATACCTCCATGCAAACTCAACTTCAGTGTCTTTATGCAACCTGCTTTGAGTCCTCGTCTGCCCCAAAGATGTGCTTTGGGAGCCCTTCCTTTTTCTAGGGATAGAGAGTAATGAAGGTAAAGGTATCAGGGGAACTGCTTTGTTTTTTGTTTGTGTTTGAATAATAAATTGTGTCATAAGGCAAAGGACTGAAATAGACTTGCGCCTGGCACTGATTCTCTCCTGGGCTGGTGTGAGAGCTCCTCATCTTTACACGTGGTGGAGATTGTGGGAAGTTGTCACAGCCTGAAAACAAAAATGGATCCAGAGTGCTATTGAAATGGCTGAAGGGGAAAAACAACAGCTGCAGCCGCTCTTGGAGCAACAGGAGTGACAGTTGCAGCAATAGCAATTCCAACAGAAACTGGAAATCCAGCAGCAGTTTCTGCTCCAACTACTTGATCAGCATGGTTGAGACACAAGTTTGCATGACATTCAGTCACTCCAGAATGGGGGAAGATATCTCACTTAAGGTGGCAATGGAGGATGACTCTCCCCCCTTTGGTCGGTCCTTAGTGACCTTTGAATGGTTAGCAGGTACCCACTGATGGCCCAGAGAGGTGTGGGCCATCAAGATAGCCTTCTACTTGATAGGGGAATCTCAGGCTACATATCATGCTATAAATGGGACCTCAGCTCAGGATTATGGATCACTTTGGACCCATTTTGGAACATTTTCTGTTCAGTGAGGAAGGATAATGCTCCTGGCTTAAATGGGAACAGTTTGCACCATACCTTCAGCCTTGTGAGGTGGCTCAATGGCTATAGGATTTCTGCTTTCACTGGAAGTACAGTCCTCAGAGGAAATAGTTTTATCCTGGCACTGGAGCAGTTTTGTCAGATCCTACCAGTACAGCCTAAGGAGTGGGTCTGCCACCACCTGGATACCCACCTAGAGGAAACATCGTACTTCGTGAAGAACTTCCTAGCACAGAATTGGACTGTAGTATCTTTGAAACAATCCTCCTACTTGAGAATGAGGCCAGTGATGCCTGGGATTATGAGGGATTGGCTATATGTTATGAGGCTCCTATTTGGAAGAGTCTCACTGAGCCATGGGGCTTGCTTATTGTCACAGGGTGGCCATGACCTGGGGTAGACCCTAGTATTGAGTATGGGTCTGGAGATGATAGACCTGTGATGAGGGCATCCCTGGCTAAAGGAAGGATGGGCTCCACCTAAACCAAAATGGAACCAGATTGCTGGCACTTAAAATTAAAAAGGTCATAGAACAGTTTTTAGACTAAGGGCTGGGGAAAAGCCGACAGGTGCAGAGGAGCACGTGGTTCAGACAGAGACATTCCTTAATCTATTAAAGGAGATTCTCTATGTACTAATAAGTAGGAGAGGATGGAAGATGATAAAATACAGGTAGGATCTGATGAGAAACAGTCAAATGAAAAAAAAACCCAAAACATTCAATTACATCATGTAATGGCAGACGGCTAAAAAGTGACAAGTTTTTAAAATGCTTATATACAAATGCTAGAAGTCTAAATAATAAGATGGGTGAACTAGAGGACCTCGTATTAAATGAGGATTTTGATATAATAGGCATCCCAGAAACTTGGTTTGAGGATGAGGATAATCAATGGGACATAGTAATACCAGGGTACAAAATATATCGGAAAGACAGAACAGGTTGTGCTGGTGGGGAAGGGGCACTATATGTGAAAGAAAGCATAGAATCAAATGAAGTAACAATTTCAAATGAACCAAACTGTCCCATAGAATCTCTATGGATAATAATTCCATGCTCTAATAATATAGCAGTAGGGATATATTACTGAGCACCTGACGAGGATAGTGATAGTGACTGTGAAATGCTCAGCGAGAATAGAGAGGCTATCAAAATAAAAAACTCGATAATAATAGTAATAATTAATAATAGGGGATTTCAGCTATCCCCATATTGACTGGATACATGTCACCTCAGGACGGGATGCAGAGATAGTTACTTGACACCTTAAATGATTGCTTCTTGGAGCAGTCCTGGAACCCACAAGAGGAGAGGCAATTCTTGATCCAGTCCTGAATAGACACAGAATCTGGTCCAAGAGGTGAATATAGCTGGACCACTTGGTAATTGTGACCATAATATAATTAAATTTAACATCCCCATAGTGGGGAAAATGCAACAACAGCCCAACACTTGTAGCATTTAATTTCAGAAAGGGGGACTACACAAAAATTAGGAAGTTAGTTAAACAGAAATTAAAGCGTACAATGCCAAAAGTGAAATCTCTGCAAGCTGCGTGGAAACTTTTTAAAGACACCATAATAGAGGCTCATCTTAAATATGTGCCCCAAATTAAAAAAACAAGAGAACCAAAAAAGTGCCATCATGGCAAAACAAGAAAGTAAAAGAAGCAGTGAGAGGCAAAAAGGCATCCTTTAAAAAATGGAAATTAAATCCTAGTGAGGAAAAAGCATAAACTCTAGCAAATGAAGTGTAAAAATATAATTAGGAAGGCCAAAAAGAATTTGAAGAATAGCTAGCCAAAGACTCAAAAAGAAATAGCAAAAAAATTTAAGTACATCAGAAGCAGGAAGCCAGCTAAACAACCAGTGGGGCCACTGGACGATTGAGATGCTAAAGGAGCACGTGGGACAATAAGGCCATTGCAGAGAAACTTGATGAATTCTTTGCATCGGTCTTCGCGGCTGAAGATGTGAGGAAGATTCCCAAACCTGAGCCATTCTTTTTAGGCAACAAATCTGAGGAACTGTCCCAGAGTGAGGTGTCATTAGAGGAGGTTTTGGAGCAAATGGATAAACTAAACAGTAATAAGTCATCAGGACCAGAAGGTATTCACCCAAGAGTTCTGAGAGAATTCAAATGTGAAATTGCAGAACTACTAACTGTAGTCTGTAACCTAACATTTAAATCAGCTTCTGTACCAAATGACTGAGGATAGCTCATGTGAAACCAATTTTTTAAAAGGGCTCCGGAAGTGATCTTGGCGATTACAGGCCAGTAAACCTGACTTCAGTACCGGGCAAACAGATTGAAACGAAAGTAAAGAACAAAATTGACAGATGCATAGATGAACATAATTTGTTGAGGAAGAGTCAACATGGTTTTTGAAAGGGGAAGTCATGCATCACCAACCTACGAGAATTCTTTGAGGGGGTCAACAAGGATGTGAACATGGGGGATCCAGTGGATATAGTGTATTTAGATTTTCAGAAAGCCTTTGCAAAGGTCCCTAACCAAAAGCTCTTAAGCAAAGTAAGCTTTCATGGGATAAGAGAGAAGGTCTTTTCGTGGATTGGTAACTGGTTAAAAGAAAGGAAACAAAGGGTAGGAATAAATGGTCAGTTTTCAGAATGGAGAGAGGTAATAAATAGTGGTATCCCCGAGGAGTCTGTACTGGTCCCAGTCCTATTCAACATGTTCATAAATGATCTGGAAAAAGTGAGGTGGCAAAATTTGCAGATGATACAAAACTACTCAAGATAGTTAAGTCCCAGGCAGACTGCAAAGAGCTACAAAAGGATCTCTCAAAACTGGGTGACTGGGCAACAAAATGGCAGATGAAATGCAATGTTGATAAATGCAAAGCAATGCACATTGGAAAGCATAATCCCAACTATACATATAAAATGATGGGATCTAAATTAGCTGTTACCACTCAAGAAAGAGATCTTGAAGTCATTGTGGATAGTTCTCTGAAAACATCCACTCAATGTGCAGTGGCAGTCAAAAAAGTGTATGTTGGGAGTCATTAAGAAAGGGATAGATAATAAGACAGAAAATATCATATTGCCCCTATATAAATGCATGATACGCCCATATCTGAAATATTGCATGCAGATGTGATCGACCTATTTCAAAAAAGATATATTGGAATTGGAAAAGGTTCAGAAAAGGGCAACAAAAATTATTAGGGTTATGGAATGGCTTCCGTATGAGGAGAGATTAATAAATGAACAGATTGGAAAAAAGACATCAAAGGGGCGATATGATTGACAGGGCCGATCCTGGCTGTTCTGGGGCCCTATGCAGTCCCTCTGCGGGGGGAGGGGTGCGGGGGGGCCCCAGGCCTCTGAGGGGGGTGGGGAGGCCTGGCTTGGGGGGCAGGAGGAACCACCTCCCAGCACTCACCAGCAGTGCGGCTGGGGCCGGATTGCTGCACTCCCACTGCTGGTGAGTGCAGGCCTGGCCTTGCTACACTCCTTAGGGGAGTGGGGCTGGGGCTGGGGCAGGGGCCTGGAGAAGTGGCAGAGCAGGGGCTGGAGCAGCATGCAGCTGCGCAGGGCACCAGGAAATTTGGTGCCTCAAATTTCCTGGTGTCCTATGCAGCTGCATGCTTTGTGTATGGGTAAGGACAGCCCTGATGATTGAGGTCTATAAAATCATGACTGATGTGGAGAAAGTAAATAAGGAAATGTTATTTACTCCTTCTCATAACACAAGAACTAGGGGTCACCAAATTAATAGGCAGCAGGTTTAAAACAAACAAAGTATTTTTTTCACACATCGCACAGTCAGTCTGTGGAACTCTTAGCCAGAGGATGTTGTGAAGGCCAAGACTATAATAGGGTTCAAAAAGAACTAGATAAGTTCATGGAGGATAGGTCCATCAGTGGCTATTAGCCAGGATGGGCAGGGATGGTGTCCCTAGCCACTGTTTGCCAGAAGCTGGGAATGGGCGACGGGGGATGGATCACTTGAGATTGCCTGTTCTTTTCATTTCCTCTGGGGCACCTGGCATTGGCCACTGTCGGAAGACAGGATACTGGGCTAGATGAATCTTTGGTCTGACCTAGTATGGCCGCACTTATGTCCTAAATGGAAAGGAGGGATGGGGTTCTATGCTGGGATTGGGGAATCCAGTTTTCCAGTGGGCTGTGGTACTAGGTTTGTCCCAGTATCAAATGTGATTATGCTGGAGCTTGTGCATCTGAAACCCAAGAGGATACCCATGCTCTAAAAGGCTACGTAGTTCTAGCCGTAGTAAGTGGAACAGAGATATTAGGTCTGGAGGAATCAGACTCAGGGCAGACATTTATCCAGGAACAGCTGATTACCCTGAAACTTTGCAGGGAGGAAAGTGGCTGTGTATAGGCTACATTCATGGGGATGTCTGACCCTGTCTTATAATCAAGGTTGTCTGTATAAGGCTGGGATACCGAAATAATAGCTATTGCTAGGCATTTAGCCTCCCAATGCTGTTGGGCCAGCACCGGGTGCCGATAGTCGGTCTTACAAGGGATACTGTTGAGACAGACCCAGAGCCAAGCATCAGCACCCAGCGGAAGAATTGACCTGAGGTTATCTTTCCATTCTCTGATTCCAAACTTCAAAGGAGAAAGAGGGAGGTTCTTGGAGCTCAGAACACCTCAGGGAAAAAAAGATGGAAAAGGCACAGCAATGCATTGTAAACTGGAACCCAACAGTATGCCCATGCAAAGGACAGAACCCTTCAGACCCGCTTCCTGTTCGGAGATACTGAGACTATAGCTCACAGGCTTGATTTTATTCAAAGCTAGAGGCATGATATAGTATTCAGTTACCTGTACAGATGATTAGCTAGGGTTTTTTGTTGACCATGCTTGGGATGCTCAGTATCCCCAATTTATGCCCTTGGAGCTCAATCCTGCAAGGGTTATCCAGGATGCCCAGACAGGATTATGCTGAACCTAGCTCCTTATTACGAAACTCTGCTAGAGAAGGGTATTAACCTAACCCAAGTTGTGCCATGGTCAGGCCACTTATGGATTGAGTAGATACCGGAGAGTGTGCTAGCCCAATTCTTTTGGCCAAGAGTCTACCAAGAGAACAGGGACAATTGTGCTTCCTAATTTGCTTTCCAGTTGTGTCACCCAGGCCTGCTCACAAGGCTCTTAGTCCTTCTCCAGTTATGCGCAGGCAAATTAGGGTGGATTTGGTGTGACCCCTAGTTTGAGTAGTTGCCAAGTTATTGTAGTAATTGGGGAGTATGCCACTTGACATCTGAAAGCTGTGCATTTGTGCTCAGTATCGGCACAGGCTATAGCTGGTGACTTAAAGCATTTTCCTGTCAGATCCTGAAGGTGATCTTAACCAATCAGGGCACTTCATTCATGTCCCAGCTAATCCAGGATGCATGTTCCTCCACGTTAGCAAAGTGACAAGGTCCTTTTGAAGTCATGCATCATTTAGAATAAGTGGATTATGAGATCTGCTTAGGAGGGAAATAAAAGGTCCCAGACTGAGTGGTGCAACCCAATTGTGCTGGTCCAAAAACCACATTATAGTATCTGGTTCTGTATTGACTTTAGGAACATGAATGTGGTGTGGAAATTTGATGCCTATCCAATGTCTATCAGACAGCTGCAGCGGCACAGGAGCTAGCAAACAGAGCTCTAAACAGGGGAGTTTGAGTGGGAGTTCTGTTGGAGGAGAAGGTAGTTGTACTTGGTTTTGTATTTTTAGTATTTGTGTGTGTGTGTGTGTGTGTGTGTGTGTGTGTGTGTGTAGGGGTTTTGTGCTGGGAGAGCAGCTGAGCCTGATTAGGGGGTGGGGCTTTGTGCTGGGAGAGCAGCTGAGCCTGATTAGGGGGTGGGGCTTTGTGCTGAGAGAGCAGCTGAGCTCTGCTTAGGGGGTGGGGCTTCTGACTAGGGGCCCTATAAAGGTAGCCAGCCAGTCAGGCAGTGGCACAGACAGCTGCAGTGGCCCAGGAGCTAGCAAACAGAGCTCTAAACAGGGGAGTTTGAGTGGGAGTTTGCAAGGGGAGTTTGGCTTGTGGTGCTTCTTTGGGGTTTGCTTTTGCTGGGGGGTGTGTGGTCTTTTTGGTGTGGCTTGTGTTACCCAGATTAACAGGATTTAGGTGGGAAGGAGATGACAGATACAGAGGCAGCTGTGGGAGTGACTCCTGTAGTGAAAGACACATTGAGGATGACTGGATGTGGAAGCTGTGGTATGTACATGATCCTGGAGGGGGGAACCGGTAAGAGTTTTTTCTGCATGAAATGTCGTCTGATAGAGCTGATGGAGGAAAAGATCCGAGGCTTGGAGATGCAGGTGGAAAGTCTGGTTGAGTTTAGGAAGGGGTTTGAGCAGATGATGGAGCAAAGATATGAGGTATCTGAAGGGAAAAGCTCAGACTCACACATGGAAGCAGGGCTGGGGAATTTTGAGGAAAGACTGGATGAGGAAAGTGGTCAGTGGAAACATGTGACTCAAAGAACCAGGCAGAGAAAAAGACGGGCTAGTGAAGGAGAAATAGAGCTTAGGAACAGGTTTGCAGAGTTGGAAAATGAAGAAGGGGCTCAGCAGGTACTTGTTGAAGGTGGAAGGGTAAGGAAGAAGAGAAGAGAGGCTAGTCCTATAGAAAAAGGGGAAGAGTCAAGGGAGACTACACCAAATATGAGTCCCAGGAGGATACAGGATGGGTTGAAGAGGATTGTAAGGGAAAATAGGAATGGAAAGAACTTGCAGCCAGAGGGAACAGGGGAGAGACTGGAGAATAGTACCGTCACCAGGAAAAGGCAGGTCTATGTGATCGGGGACTCTTTATTGAGAAGAATAGACAGGCCTGTAACTAGAGCTGATCCTGAGAATAGAAGGGTGTGCTGTCTTCCGGGTGCTAAGATACGGGATGTAGACCTGAGGTTGAAAAGGATCCTAAAGGGAGCGGGAAAGAATCCCCTAATTATCCTTCATGTGGGAACAAATGATACAGCCAGATTCTCGCTGGAAAGTATCAAGGGAGACTATGCTAGGCTGGGGAAGATGCTTAAGGAAATTGAGGCTCAGGTGATCTTTAGCGGGATCCTTCCTGTTCCTAGAGAAGGGCAACAAAGGTCTGACAAGATTATGACTGTCAACAGATGGCTTAGGCAGTGGTGCTATAAGGAGGGCTTTGGGATGTATGGCCACTGGGAGGCATTCACGGACAGAGGACAGTTCTCTCGGGATGGACTTCATCTGAGTAGGGAAGGAAATAGGCTTCTAGGATCGAGGCTGCCACAACTGATAAAGAGAGCTTTAAACTAGGAATTAGGGGGAGATGGATGGGAGATGTCCAGGAAATCTCCACGCCAGATTTTAGCATTGAGAGGGAAGACGATGAAGTAAGAAAGGATACAGCCATGGGTAGGAGAATGTATATAAGGAGCGAGGGCGGTGTGGATACTAGTCTAATAGGTTATACTGGCTGTAGAATGACTGTGCCTAATAGGGTACAAAATGTGAGCGAGGCCAAACAGCAAAAATTAAGATGTTTGTACACCAATGCGAGGAGCCTAGGTAACAAAATGGAGGAACTAGAGCTACTGGTGCAGGAAGTGAAACCAGATATTATAGGGATAACAGAAACATGGTGGAATAGTAGTCATGACTGGACTACAGGTATTGAAGGGTATGTGCTGCTTAGGAAAGACAGAAACAAAGGTAAAGGGGGTGGAGTAGCATTGTATATCAATGATGAGTTAGAATGTAAAGAAATAAGAAGCGATGCAATGGATAAGACGGAGTCCGTCTGGGCAAAAATTACATTGGGGAAGAAAACTAGTAAAGCCTCTCCTACGATAGTGCTTGGGGTGTGCTATAGACCTCCGGGATCTAATTTGGATATGGATAGAGCCCTTTTTAATGTCTTTAATAAAGTAAATACGAATGGAAACTGCGTGATCATGGGAGACTTTAACTTCCCAGATATAGACTGGAGGACCAGTGCTAGTAATAATAATAGGGCTCAGATTTTCCTAGATGCGATAGCTGATAGATTCCTTCATCAAGTAGTTGCTGAACCGACTAGAGGGGATGCCATTTTAGATTTAATTTTGGTGAGTAGCGAGGACCTCATAGAAGAAATGTTTGTAGGGGACAATCTTGGCTCAAGTGATCATAAGCTAATTCAGTTCAAACTAAATGAAAGGATTAACGAAAATAAATCTGCAACTAAGGTTTTTGATTTCAAAAGGGCTGACTTTCAAAAATTAAGGAAATTAGTTAGGGAAGTGGATTGGACTGAAGAACTTACGGATCTAAAGGTAGAGGAGGCCTGGGATTACTTTAAATCAAAGCTGCAGAAGCTATCGGAAGCCTGTATCCCAAGAAAGGGGAAAAAATTCATAGGAAGGAGTTGTAGACCAAGCTGGATGAGCAAGCATCTTAGAGAGGTGATTATGAAGAAGCAGAAAGCATACAGGGAGTGGAAGATGGGAGGAATAAGCAAGGAAAGCTACCTAATTGAGGTCAGAAGATGTAGGGATAAAGTGAGAGAGGCTAAAAGTCGAGTAGAGTTGGACCTTGCAAAGGGAATTAAAACCAATAGTAAAAGGTTCTATAGCCATATAAATAAGAAGAAAACTAAGAAGGAAGAAGTGGGGCCGCTTAACACTGAGGATGGAGCAGAGGTTAAAGATAATCTAGGCATGGCCCAATATCTAAACAAATACTTTGCCTCAGTCTTTAATAAGGCTAAAGAGGATCTTGGGGATAATGGTAGCATGACAAATGGGAAGGAGGATATAGAGGTAGATATTACCATATCAGAGGTAGAAGCGAAACTGAAACAGCTTAATGGGACTAAATCGGGGGGCCCAGATAATCTTCATCCAAGAATATTAAAGGAATTGGCACCTGAAATTGCAAGCCCATTAGCAAGAATTTCTAATGAATCTGTAAACTCAGGAATAGTACCGAATGATTGGAGAATTGCTAATATAGTTCCTATTTTTAAGAAAGTGATCCGGGTAACTACAGGCCAGTTAGTTTGACATCTGTAGTATGCAAGGTCCTGGAAAAAATTTTGAAGGAGAAATTAGTTAAGGACATTGAAGTCAATGGTAAATGGGACAAAATACAACATGGTTTTACAAAAGGTAGATCGTGCCAAACCGACCTAATCTCCTTTTTTGAAAAAGTCACAGATTTTTTAGATAAAGGAAATGCAGTGGATCTAATTTACCTAGATTTCAGTAAGGCATTTGATACCGTGCCACATGGGGACTTATTAGTTAAATTGGAGAAGATGGGGATCAATATGAACATCAAAAGGTGGATAAGGAATTGGTTAAAGGGGAGACTGCAACGGGTCCTACTGAAAGGCGAACTGTCAGGTTGGAGGGAGGTTACCAGTGGAATTCCTCAGGGATCGGTTTTGGGACCAATCTTATTTAATCTTTTTGTTACTGACCTTGGCACAAAAAGTGGGAGTGTGCTAATAAAGTTTGCAGATGATACAAAGCTGGGAGGTATTGCCAATTCGGAGAAGGATCGGGATATTATACAGGAGGATCTGGATGACCTTGTAAACTGGAGTAATAATAATAAGATGAAATTTAATAGTGAGAAGTGTAAGGTTATGCATTTAGGGATTAATAACAAGAATTTTAGTTATAAGTTGGGGACGCATCAATTAGAAGTAACGGAAGAGGAGAAGGACCTTGGAGTATTGGTTGATCATTGGCAGCTCATAGTCATCCTATGTGATATGGCTGTGAAAAAAGCTAATGTGGTTTTGGGATGCATCAGGAGAGGCATTTCCAGTAGGGATAAGGAGGTTTTAGTACCGTTATACAAGGCACTGGTGAGACCTCACCTAGAATACTGTGTGCAGTTCTGGTCTCCCATCTTTAAAAAGGATGAATTCAAACTGGAGCAGGTACAGAGAAGGGCTACTAGGATAATCCGAGGAATGGAAAACTTGTCTTATGAAAGGAGATTTAAGGAGCTGGGCTTGTTTAGCCTAACTAAAAGAAGGTTGAGGGGAGATATGATTGCTCTCTATAAATATATCAGAGGGATAAATATAGGAGAGGGAGAGGAATTATTTAAGCTCAGCACCAATGTGGACACAAGAACAAATGGGTATAAACTGGCCATCAGGAAGTTTAGACTTGAAATCAGACGAAGGTTTTTAACCATCAGAGGAGTGAAGTTTTGGAATAACCTTCCAAGGGAAGCAGTGGGGGCAAAAGATCTATCTGGTTTTAAGATTCTACTCGATAAGTTTATGGAGGAGATGGTATGATGGGATAGTGGGATTTTGGTAAGTAATTGATCTTTAAATATTCAGGGTAAATAGGCCAAATCCCCTGAGATGGGATATTAGATGGATGGGATCTGATTTACTATAGAAAATTCTTTCCTGGGTATCTGGCTGGTGAATCTTGCCCATATGCTCAAGGTTTAGCTGATTGCCATATTTGGGGTCGGGAAGGAATTTTCCTCCAGGGCAGATTGGAGAGGCCCTGGAGGTTTTTCGGCCTTCCTCTGTAGCATAGGGTATGGTTGACTGGAGGGAGGCTTCTCTGCTCCTTGAAGTTTTGAACCATGATTTAAGGACTTCAATAGCTCAGACATGGGTGAGGTTTTTCATAGGAGTGGGTGGGTGACATTCTGTGGCCTGCGCTGTGCAGGAGGTCGGACTAGATGATCAGAATGGTCCCTTCTGACCTTAGTATCTATGAATCTATGAATGTCCTTGGTAGATATATTGTGACGGGGCAAGGCCAGATGGCTATTGAAAAGTAGTGGGAGATGGATATATTAGCTCCAAGCTAAACAAATCCCTGGTACCAGGATAAGTGAAATGGCAGCTGCTCCAGGTCAATTAAGACACCTGGGGCCAATTAAGAACTTTCCAGAGGGCAGGGAGAAGGCTAGGTTGATTGGCTTCAGGTGTCCCAGTCAGGGGCTGGCTAAAACTAGTTAAAAGCCTTCCAGTTAGTCAGGTGGGTGTGCATGTCAGGAGCTGTGGGAGGAAGTTGTGCTGTTGGAGAGGTTGAGTAGTACACACCATATCAGGCACAAGGAAGGAGGCCCTGAGGTAAGGGTGAAGTGAAGCTTGAGGAAGTGAGGGGTGCTGTGGGGGAAGAAGCCTAGGGAATTGTATATGTCATGTTTCTAAAAGGTCAGCTACCATAGCTGATATTATTAGGATCCTTGGGCTGGAGCCCGGAGTAGAGGGTGGACCTGAGCTTCCCCTCCCCCCCCCACCGATTAATCACTGAGACTGGGAGACAACAGAGACTGTGCAAGGAAGGATAACTTCTCCTCATCTCTCTCATTGCCTTCTGATGAAAATGGCTCAGTAGACTGTGACCCTTGTTTCTAGAGAGAGAAGGGTTACATGCAGGGTCACAGTGAGCCTCTGAGGCTAGCGAAAGCCACCAGGAAACGTGGGACCCATGGAGGAAAGGACAAAGCTTTGTTACAACTAGTGTGAGCAGTGGGATTTCGTTCACAGCGTGGTGGAAGAAAGAGGTTTAAAAAAAAAGTGCACTGGGTTTTGGATTTATATTTTTTGTTTTGGTTTTTTTGTTTGCTTTGTACCACAATGGAGGAGGTGGTAAGAGCTCTGGTACTAGCCATGGCAGGCCAGCAGGAGGCCACCCAGGTTAAGGCAATGGTACAACAGGAGTCTATGCAGCTACAGCAGGAAACCAATCGATTATTGATGAGCCAGGCGACCCAAGATCGTGCCCTCTTGAAAGAGGTGGTGGACCAGCTGAAGATCCTCACCACCCAGGCTCGTGGGTCCGACGGGATGCGAACCCTGAGGGCCACTGGTTGTCTGCCAAAGATGACATCAGGAGATCACGTAGAGGCATATCTCTTCTAATTTGAAAGGACTGCTCAGCCTGAGGCGTGGCCCCAGGAGCAGTGGGCCAGCATTCTCGCCCCTTTTTTGTGTGGAGAGGCCCAGAAGGCCTACTTTGACTTGCCTGCCACGGATGCCACTGACTATACCCGTCTGAAGGCAGAGATCCTAGCACGAGCAGGGGTAAGGGCCCAGAGCTTCCATGAGTGGAAATACCAGGAGAACAAACCCCCGAGGTTCCAGCTATTCGACCTCATACACCTCGCGTAGAAGTGGTTACAGCCCGAGATGTGCAGGCCAGAGAAGATTTTGGAGACACTGGTCATAGACCATTACATGCGGGGACTGCTGCCAGATCTCCGAAGATGGGTAGGCCAGAACAATCCGTCCACCGATGACGAGATGATCACACTGATAGAAAGACGGATGACAGCCAGGGAACTGACCCGACTACCCAAGGAAGGCCCCTTTCGAAGCAAGCACCCGACGCCAACCCTGGAAGGTTGGGCAGCCAAACCCCTGGGGAATCCTAGGTGGAAGAAGGGGGGTGCTGAAAACCAGTGGGGACCCCAGAAGGAAGGGATTGGCCTGAGTGGGGGGAACCCCAGGACTAAACCCTCTAACTTCCAGGATAGGGCAGTGATTAAAAGCAATTATAGATGTTATGCATGTGGGGAGTGGGTACACATAACAGCACAGCACCGAGGAGCCTATGCAATATAACTTGGGGGATTGGGAGGTCCCATGCTTTCTTATCCACCTCACAGGGGTTACATTAGCCCTGCATAATTACGCCTGGCCAGTGAGGATAAATGGAGCAGAGACTACAGCGCTTGTGGACTCTAGGAGTGCTATCACCCTCATATCGCGTAAGCTGGTAAAAAAACAGTCAGCTGCTACAAGCCAAACGCATAGCAGTGACGTGCATGCATGGGGCCATGAGCCATTACCCCACCATCCTAGTGGAGATAGAGGTTCAGGGAAACCCCATTGAGGTGACCGTGGGCGTAGTTCCCAAACTCCCATATCCTGTAGTCATTGGGAGGGACTATCCAGGGTTTGATAATTTACTCCCCCCGGAGAGGCTGGAGGGAGGTGGGGACCCTGAGGACAGCGACTCATCACCAGGGGAATGTCAGGATCTGTTCTCAGCCCCCCGAAAGACCCGGAAGACAAAAAAAAAAAAAGAGAGGAAGGCCGCGAAGGCCTTGGGAACCCGTATCCTGACCCAGGGCTAGAAGACCTCCCTAGTAGGCAGATGGACACGAGCAGCCAACAGAGAAACTTCCACCACAGAAGGTGAGCCAGAAGCTGCCCCCATCCATGATGGCGGCGAGCCGTTGGAAGAAGCAGAAGCCGGCCCCTGAGAGCTTGGGCAGGTTAGTCGTGGGAGAGAGACTTTTGGGCGGGACCAGGCAGAGGACCCCCGATATGATAACTCCAGGAAAGAGGTGGCCGAGATCGATGGGATAACCGTGGATGGGAAGGTCCAGGGTCCTGGACCTTACTTTATAGTGAAGAAAGATCTCCTGTACTGTGCGGTGCAAATGCAGGAGCAAGAGATGCAACAACTTCTGGTGTCACGAGAACATCAAAAAGCCATATTGAGTTTCGCCCACAGTCACCTGTTTGGAGGACACCTGGGGTAGAGAAAACCCAGGTACGGATCCTGCGGAGGTTCTTTTGGCCAGGAGTACATGAAGATGTCCAGCGATACTGCACCTCTTGTCCGGAGTGTCAGTTACATAGCCTTCGCGCGCATTTGCGGGCTCCTTTGATACCTCTTCCAATCATAGAGGTTCCTTTCGAACAGGTAGTCATGGATCTGGCAGGGCCCCTAGAGAAGACAGCTGGGGGCCACCAACATGTGCTTGTTGTACTGGACTATGCAACCTGGTACCCCGGAAGCTGTTTCCCTGTGCAACACAGCTTCCAAGACAATAGCTAAGGAGCTAGTACAGATCTTTGCCCGGGTTGGGCTACCCAAGGAGATATTGACTGATCAAGGGACACCTTTCATGTCCAAGTTGATGAAAGATCTCTGTTCATTGCTCCATGTACAAGCCCTTCCGATCTCTGTATACCACCCACAAACAGATGGCCTTGTGGAAAGGTTCAGTAGGACCCTCAAGGCCATGATCAGGAAAGTGGTGAGCCGGGATGGGAAAGATTGGGATACCCTTTTGCCTTACCTCATGTTCGCCATCCAGGAGGTTCCGCAAGCCTCCACAGGTTTCTCTCCATTCAAACTACTATATGGCCGCCACCCTTGGGGTATATTGGATATAGCCAGAGAAGCCTGGGAAGAGGAGCCAAATCCCAGAAGGAACATAGTTGAGCATGTACTGCAGATGAGAGATCGGATAGCCCGAGTTACGTCCTTTGTATGGGAACACTTGAAGAGAGCACAGGAGACCCAACAAACCCATTATAACCACCAAGCAAAGCTTCGACAGTTCCAACCAGGGGATCGGGTGATGGTATTGGTGCCCACAGCAGAAAGTAAACTGTTGGCCCAGTGGCAGGGACCCTACGAAATAATCGAAGCCGTGGGAGTGCTGAACTATAAGGTGTGGCAGCCGCCAGAAATCAGAGCAAATTTACCACATCAGTCTTCTAAAACCTTGGCACGATCGAGAGGCATGTTTAGTCATGCAGGAGACCCTTCCCCAGGAGGATAACTTACACGAGCAAGTGAGGATATTGTCCGACTTGACGTTGATCCAAAAGATCGAGGTGACCAACTTGATTAATTGCAACCGAGATGTGTTCTCTACAAAACCAGCGTGGACGACTGAGACCTATCACCATATCCGCACGATCCCCAGAGCCAAGGTAATATTGAGACCCTACGAATCCCAGCAGCCAAAAGAGAAGAAATCAAGGCCGAAGTAAAGAAAATGTTAGAATTAGGGGATATTGAAGAATCTTAGTCAGTGGTCCAGTCCAATTGTTCTAGTGCCTAAATGTGACGGTACGATCAGATTCTGTAATGACTTTCGCCAACTGAATGAAATATCCCAGTTTGTTGCATACCCCATGCCACGCATCAACGAACTGGTTGACCGACTGGGTAGTGCCCGATTTTGGACTACACTGGATCTGACAAAAGGGTACTGGCAGATTCCTCTGACCAAAGAAGATAAAGAAAAGATAGCATTCTCCACCCCGGATGGGCTATTCCAGTACACCGCCCTCCCTTTTGGGCTACATGGGGCCCCAGCCACATTCTAGCGCCTCATGGATAAACTGCTGCGCCCCCATACTAGTTATGCAGCTGCATACCTAGATGATGTCATCATCTATACGCCAGACTGGGGAACCCTCTTGGAGAAAGTTGAGGCAGTACTGCGCACATTAAGGCGGGCTGGCCTCACTGGTAATCCCGCTAAATGCGCCATAGGGCTAGCAGAGGCTAGGTACCTGGGATATATTGTGGGAAGGGGCATAGTGAAGCGCAAATGAATAAGCTAGAGGCAATTCAAAACTGGCCCCGGCCGACCCAAAAGAAGCAGGTCCGTGCGTTCCTAGGCGTGGTAGGCTACTACTGATGGTTTATTCCCCACTTCACCACTAGGGCAAGTCACCTAACGGACCTGGTGAAGGCCTGAGGTCCAGACATGGTAAAGTGGACCGACGCAGCAGAGGGGGCATTTCAGACCTTCGGACGGCCCTCTGTAATGACCCCATACTCATAACCCTGGACTTTAACAGGGAATTTATTTTACAAACAGATGCTTCCGAGGTGGAGTTGGGGGCAGTTCTGTCGCAAATGGTGGGAGAAGAGGAACACCCAATCCTCTACCTAAATAGAAAGCTTCTCTCAAGAGAACAGAAATACGCAGTAGTCAAGAGAGAATGCCTGGCTGTCAAATGGGCTATGGAGACACTGGGTTATTACCTCTTAGGCCAGCGATTTACTCTTGTGACGGACCATGCACCCCTCCAGTGGATGCAGCGGAATAAAGAAAAGAATGCAAGGGTCACCAGGTGGTTCTTATCCCTCCAACCATTACAGTTCTGCATACGGCACAGGGCTGGCTGCGACCATGGCAACGCTGATGGTCTGTCATGAGCATACGGTCTGGCGTCCTAAGTTACCCAACTCTATGGTGTTTAGCGCGGGGGGGGGGGGGGGAATATGTGATGGGGCAAGGCCAGATGGCTATAGAAAAGTAGTGGGAGATAGATATATTAGCTCCAGGGGCTAAACAAATCCCTGGTACCAGGATAAGTGAAATGGCAGCTGTTCCAGGTCAATTAAGACACCTGGGGCCAATTAAGAGCTTTCCAGAGGGCAGGGAGAAGGCTAGGTTGATTGGCTTCAGGTGTCCCAGTCAGGGGCTGGCTAAAACTAGTTAAAAGCCTCCCAGTTAGTCAGGTGGGTGTGCATGTCAGGAGCTGTCGGAGGAAGTTGCACTGTTGGAGAGGCTGAGTAGTATACACCATATCAGGCACAAGGAAGGAGGCCCTGAGGTAAAGGTGAAGTGAAGCTTGAGGAAGTCAGAGGTGCTGTGGGGGAACTAGCCCAGGGAATTGTACATGTCATGTTTCTAAAAGGTCAGCTACTATAGCTGATATTATTAGGATCCCTGGACTGGAGCCCGGAGTAGAGGGTGGGCCCGGACTCCCCCCCCACCTTTGCCCCCTGACTGAGACTGGGAGACAACAGAGACTGTGCAAGGAAAGGTAACTTCTCCTCACCTCCCTCGCTGGTTTATGATGAAAATGGCTCAGTAGACTGTGACCCTTGTCTCTAGAGAGAGAAGGGTTATGTGCAGGGTCACAGTGAGCTTCTGAAGCTAGCGAAATCTGCCAGGAAACACGGGACCCACGGAGGCAAGGACAGAGCTTTCTCTCTCTCTGTGTGTGTGTGTGTGTGTGTGTGTGTGTGTATATATATATATATATATATATATATATATATATAAAATAACACCCCGGACTTCATCAATAGGCATTGGCAGCTACCCTTGGTCCTGGGATCCAAAAAGGCAACTGAATTTCCACTCTTTTTGTAATAATTTCTGACCCTCCTCCTTTGGGCTTCATGGGCCCTGGCCATGTTTCATCAGTTGATGGAGAAAGGAAGTGCTTTTGTCTCCCTCAGCCTGTACTGCACCCTGTATTGATGATGTGATGATCTGTTTGACCATGTGGTCAGAACATCTTGAGACGGTTGGGGCAATATGACTAACAGTCAACCCAGCCAAGTGCCAGATTTGTTATGTAGAGACTAAATATTTGGAGTACACCTTGGGTGATGGGCAGGTGAAGGTCATACTGGCATCTCCAGTTTCCACTACGAAATGGCAGGTCAAATTCTTCTTGGAATTATCATGATAATATTGACACTTTGTGACTCAGTTTTCCATAACTGTTCCTTTACCTGACCTCCTGTACAATAATAAGCTGTGGAAGTACAGTGTTCCCTGGCATGTGCTGATGCCGTTGGGGAGATCAAATGCATCTTCTGCAGTCAACCAGTACTGTATAGTCCAGACTTCAGAGAAATTTTTCCTGCAGATAGATGCCTATGAGCAGGGGCTTGGGGCTGTTCTTCCACAGGAGCACCTGTGTTATAATTCAGTAGAAAACGCCTTCCAAGGGAAGAAAAATATTTGGTAAACAAAGAGTGCTTAACAATTAAATGATCCTCATAAGAACGGCCATACTGGATCAGACCAAAGGTCCATCAAGCCCAGTATCCTGTCCTCTCACAGTGGCCAATGGCAGGTGCCCAAAAGGGAATGAGCAGACAGGTTTTCATCAAGTGATCCATGCCCTATCACCCAATCCTAGTTTCTGGCAAACAGGCTAGGGACACCATTCCTGCCCATCCTGGTTTTTGATGGACCTATCTTCCATGAATCTATCTAGCTTCCTTTTGAACCCTGTTATAGTATTGGCCTTCACAACACCCTCTGGCAAGGATTTCCAGAGGTTGACAGTGCGTTGCCTGAAAAAATACTTTCTTGTGTTTGTTTTAAACCTGCTACCTATTAATTACTTTTAGTGGCCCCTTCTTGTATTATGAGAAGGAGTAAATAACACTTCCTTATTTACTTTCTCTATACCACTCCTCCTCAAGGCAGCAGAAGAAAGTATTTGTTTTATGCTGTTGCAAATGTTCAACATATTTGCAAGAAGTATACAGATCCTTTTATGACTGTCAGTTGCTTAAATATCCCCAAAGCATCTCCGTTTCTCAAGTTTACACTTGCATCAACATGGATGCAGGAAAGGAAGATTGTGAGCAATAATTTTCTACGATTTAGACACACACTTTTATGAGAAAAATAGACCATACCATATATATATATATATATATATATATATATATATATATATATATATATATATATATATGTTATACCATATACATACCATAATCAAGATTTGTTAAATTAGGGATTCCAGTTTTCAGTTTCTATTTTTCTTTTCTCTTGTGAAACATCCAGTAAGTTAGAAGCCAGATTGTGGTGATGGATATCAGTGCTAAGCCGCAGCTTACTGAAAGATGCAACTTTCAACTGGACCTACAACAAAATGTGTGTGCCTAACAGGATAGGGTCTAACGCATCATTTTGGTATTCTTTAAGTATTCCACTGCTCCTGTCTGTGGAAATTGATGGGATCCATGGAGATTTTGATGTATTTGGCACCTGCACATTACTTCCCTGTCGTTCCCCTCTCCATGTTAGAAAAAGATATAAAAGCTTCCCAAAAAGTGCAAGTTGAGAATAAGACACTTCTCTCTCATATTTAAGGGCCTCTGCTTTTTCCAGCTCTTGGTGTGTGTTGACTGTGAGCGTACACTGTTCAGTCCAGAGGTACAATTTGACCTGTCAGTTGACACTTTTGCATGCATCAAGCCATTACTGTTTACTTATGCAATATGAATTACAGCATCAGGGGATTCATTATTTTTGGTACATTCTAACATTACAAGAGGCAGAGCTGATGTAAGCTTCAGTGGCATCATCAGATCAACTTCCTTTTATTAACCAGCCTGACACTGGCTAAACTAGGAAAGTGAGAAGAAATGGGACTCAACAGAAGTCTATCAATAGGACCTTGAGGTTGACGGAATCCTTTGTGACCCTGTGTATTTTGGGAACCAAGGAAACAAGGCTGAATTGGATCCAGAAGATCTGGATCTCTTGTGGAGAGAATGGCTGAAACAATCACATTTATTTTTGGGGACAAACGGCTGCAGGGCTGGAGAATGATCTTTTGAGCATCATGGCTGTGCCCAAGCATTCCCCTGATTGGAATGAATGGTTAAGATGCTGTGATACACTCACTCTACACACAAACTTAAAAAGGTAAAACCTAAATCTTTCTGTGTAAATGCCAGCTACTCTTCCTTCTGAACAAATCTGATAGTTGTGACTCCACTGGCCAAAACTAGAATATGTTGTTAACACTTTCGTTTTCCTGGACCTGACTGCTGAGAGATAATACCTGACTGGCAGGAAGGTGTGCCAGTCATCTATGCAGGCTGTATAACTATAGGTTATATTTACTTGCCTTCACGGGCAAATACGTATCAGTTTCAACTGCAGAAAAAGGTTTGTGGGTTTGTTTATGCATTTGCCCTATAAAAATGCAAACTTATTTGTGTGGTACTGAGGATGGTATGGATTCAGATGAGAGATTGGTTGTGGTGTTGAACAGAGGCAAATGTGCTTGTGATTGAAACTTTTTAGGTGTTTCTTCAAGGCTGTTAGGATGTTTAGCAAAAATGTTATTCCATCTAATTTTGGAAAGCCTTTTTAGGGGAAGATGAAGGTAATGCATTACAAAGTAATAGTTATAGAGAAAGCTGATGTGATAGCAGATATATCTGTGTTGAATCATGAACTCCATGTTGTTTCTTCCATTTTGTGTGTTAACGGATAATTTGTGATCTCTGTTGTCAAGGCCAGTCTGGTTTTACAAAGCCAGTCTATCCAAGATATGGCACTGCTCGTAAGTGGTATGGGACATCTTGGACAAGATTTTCAATGAGACAGCCATTGAGGGCCATCAACTTTGATTCTCTCTCAACTTCAGGCCTGTCTACAAGAATAATAAACTCTACTCAGAAGACTTGCTGGGGGAAGGGGCTTGTGTTTCTCAGCCTAGGCACATGGTCAAGGAATTAGATTGTATTTAAGAGGGAATGCTCTCTGAAAGGGAGGATGTCCATTTCCGCAGGTTGGAGAGACAGAAAAGGCAGGAGGAATCTTCTTGGCCTCAAACCAAGGGCACCAGAACTTTTGTAGAAGTCGGAGGGCTAAGGCCAAAGTGCCCCCCCATCCTCTGTGGCTGGCTGCTCTGGTGGTGAGCCTGCTGCCCTCTCTTCTGGTGCCGCAGCAGCACCTGTTGGGCAAAAGGTGTAATTGCAGTGCCTTGCGGGCAGAATCTATTTTGCGGGCGAGTGGGAGGCCATAAATTTGCACAGGACATGAATTCTGTGCTTATGTTTCTTTTGTTTTAAACGTGGGTGGCATGCCCTCCCCCCCACAGTTCCAGTGCCTCAAACACTGACCAGACCTCAGAGTCTCAGAAGGGGTGGGATCTGTGTGGGGGAGGGTGCATCTTAAGATATATTTTTTTTCAAAGATCAGTAACTCTGTAGTGCTTTTAAGTGACTGTGGTTAAAAAATTCCTTTGCAAAACCTGTATTCCTTGTTTGATTGCCTTGTTGTCCCTGAAGGGGTTAATTGAGAAACTCAGTGTGAGATTAACCAGACAAGTCGCTCCACCAACTAAGAACAGCCATGCACCACCACCCACAGAATCGAGAAAGAGCTATTAATTTGTCGATAGGAAATCTGTATAAGCAGACAGAGGCCTGGGAGGGCTTAAGCCATTGATTTTGCTGTCTGGGGCAGCTTGGCTGCAGATCCCCCCCCATCTCAAGGAAGAGATACAAAGATGAGGTCTGCACATAGGAGTGTATCTTCAGGACCTAGAGGTAGGAACAAAGTCCCAGGCTCGGTTGGCTTAAGAGCATGTGGGATCCAGCAGTTGGGACCACTCAGAAACAGACAGGTGTCCTTCCAGAGTGTGACTGGGTTAGGTTCTGACAGCTACCATCTAAGAAGAAGGTCTGCTGACGCTGGTCCTCCAGCAGACTTCTAAGCCTCCTGATAAACATAGGCTTCAAGGTTTCAGACTTCCGTTACACAAAGAACAAAATGCCTCCAAATCTTCTGGTTTGGTTTTGTTTTATTTAATGGTCTGGAGTTTTTACCCAGCCAATTTTGGTTCCAAAAGATTTTTTTATGGGAGGAGGAATAATGGTATTCTACTTTTGATAGCAGCTGGAAACACATCAGACAAATGGGAATTCAGCATTATTTGACATGACTAGAACATGAGACTTTGAAACCCACCAAATTGCTTTTCTCAAGCATGAGCGTGTATTCAGTACTATTGGCTAGAATCAGTGTTGAAAATGCAGTTCTTCTGGTCCATTAGTTGAACAAATTTTTGTAACAAGAAGAAAATAAGGGAACAGTTTTTAGTGCTTCCTGACTCAAAAAGATGAAGGTTATGACCAGTTCCAGAGCTGAGACTTCAACTGTCTTATTCTAGCAAATTAAAATTCTGTCTGGCAGCAATTCATCTGTTCATGAAAGAGGAAAGTTTTGTTTTGTGGACCTGATGAATACGTAAATACTCATTCATAGGAAATCTCAATTTCAGAATCTCTCTCTCTGATTTTAGAAGGTAAAGAAATTTCGTCAAATGTTGGGGTTTTTTTGTTATTTACATAATTCTTTATAGTTATAGCAGTACTAGAAAGAATACTTTTTTTTTTTTAAAGTTTAGCAAATTGGCTAGTAAAAGGCAACACAGAGAAAATATTTAAGGATCTGTTTGACTCGGTGCATTTCTTGGAAGCATACGATCATTGGACTTGCGGGGTTGGTTGCTTATCTTCTGTTCTTTGGCACACACTACTAGGGTATATTTACACGTACCCATATGCTTATGAGCCATTTAGGACACTTAATATACTGCTCTCTAGCTGTGCAAGTTTAAATTTGCTCAAATCCCAACAGCAAACAAGATACAACAAAAGTGGAAACATATGACAGATTGTCAGCAATAGAGGCAGCAAGGAAGAGGTTTGTTTTTTTTGTGGTTTTGAGTTGAGAGTAAAGTACTTTTTATTGGATCTCTTTGTTTGAAAGTTTTGCTGTGGCCTGTGTGGTTTGGAGTGCAAACCAAAAGGCTGGAGTTGTGCCAGGTATAAAGAATAAGTATTCAGTGAACAAGAAACACTGAAATGGGGTGTGGAGAGGGAGAAGGGTAAGATGTCGTGAGTTGGCCTTTAGGAGGAAACTGTTACAGAAGCAAATCATACTACAATGAGAGGAAGCAAAGATACTGAGAAGTAAATAAAGCAATTAATTTGGGTTTTTAGGTTGTGGAAGAGCAGAAAGGTTAAATAATTAAAGAGTGTGAAATAAACATACTAAACTATGATGTCATGAAATAGAGAGGGTGCAATGGTAATGGATTACTGGATATATACAATTATGAAAATGAAGGCTGGCTGATAAAATAGTTGAACAACGTGAGGACTCTATAACCAGATTAACATACTAAACTCTCTTCTGCACCAAAGAAAAAAACAAAGCTTGGTAAAATGATTGTGGCCAAACAGGGTTATATTATATTTCATGGAAGGAAAGGGAAGGTTTGGTTTGTTTGGACAGAAAATGTTATCACTGCAGCTGATCAGAATTTTTTGAATAATTTTTTCATTAAAAAATGGCCTCTTGTCAGAACTGAAATTTTCACTAAAAAACCTTAAATTTCTCAACCTTTTTGGGAGCAAATTTGGAAATGAAAAAATGGAAAGTTTTGTTGTTTTTCCTTCATTCAGCTTTTGCCTTTCCAAACTGGCTGGAATCTTATATTCTTTTCCTGACATTTTAAGTAGTTGTTTAAAAAAAATTTTTACCAAAAATATTGGAAAAAACAAAGAATTGGTACAATTTGAAGCATGTGAAATGAAAATGATTTCAAAATTTTTAGCAACATAGGCTTCTCCTTTTTTTATATCCTTTAGATACCAATGTGTTGGCAATATTTGATGTTTAGGTTATGAATGTTTGTGGTTTTAAAGATAATTTTCTATATTAGAGTCCACTATAGGCACACTTATTATAAATTTAATAAAATATGTTCCAAAATAAGGTAAATTGAATTGTGTATCATGTTATAGAAGTGAAAGTAGAGGATGTATTTGTAGAATACACTCAAATTCAGAAGAATGACTGACTAGATATAATCCATGTTTAACTGATGATGCTGATACAAGCAGAAGGATCCCACAACATAAAGATTGTGGGGGTAAATAGGGTTGCAAGAACCTCATCTAATAGATCTGGGGAAGACAGAGTGTCTGAGAATCCCAGATATTAATAAGATAGTCTAGTTACAGTAGTAGATATTAATTAATAAAATAGTCTAGTGATAAAAATTAAATAACTGATAAATTACTGATTTTGCTCTTAGGAAAGGTAAGTAAAAACAATAAACCAATATCCATGGTTGATTTAAATTAATCTACAATGTAGTGTTTTTAATACAGCTGTTTCTGTTCTGCTCTCTGGAGGATACTGTTACATTATGGTGATAGTCCAAGCCCTCTGAAAAACCTGTCACTCAAGAGACAGCAAATTTATTATGTTAATATATTTAAGCATGTTTCTTGTAGTTCTTCGCTATTTAAGTGGTCATAAAGTTGTACACAGCCAAAGTTTGACTCTTTCTATTAACAGAAAATATTCCAAATATGATTATACTGATGGTTACAAAATATGCATGCTACTTTTCATATAGCTGTGAAGAAGCATTTGGTTTTTCCTTCTCATTTCCGTAGACCTGCCATAATTTACCACAAAAAATAGTTTTTATTCAGGAGAGGCTCTAAAGCAAGGAAATATGAGGAAATTAAAGTGTATTAAATTAAAAATCTATATTATGCAATATATTCTACTTTCCTAATGAAATTAAGTTAAATTACAGGAAAATAGTATTATCTGTAAGGTTGCATATATGGTTTAAATTGCTTGGTAAGTAAACATAACTTTTGCTGGGGGCAATTGCATTACACATATCCAAAATTTCATTGGTCTTGACAGTACTACAAGGTGACATTTTTCTCAAAGGTAGTCTGCTCCTGAATGATTTCTCCAAAGAATTAGTCACCAATTTAACATCAAGAGTGCATGTCTTTGCGGTTTTTTTCCTTGAACAAACCTGTTTGGCAACTGCAAGTAAATTCTCACTCCATTTATGTTTGACCTCATGTATGTCCATATTGCATTGTCTCCAGGAGTACAGTCTCACAGTACTTTTCTGTTGGTTCCTCCATTGTCATAGAGTTGCTAGTAGTATATAGTGACCTTCTGCACCAGTAGTTCTATTTTTAAAGACTAGATATTGATTTTCTTCATTTTGTCAGATGAAGGAACAGTGAGGCACTCATTGACCTGTCACCTGAATGGTGTGAAGCAGGAACAGGGAAAAAATGTCAAAGCAGTAGCAGAGTGAGCAGCAAACATTTTAGTTTCCCCACCACACACCCTCCCCCTACCACTTGATGCTATGAAGTTAACTCATTTCTATGTATGAACAGTTGAAAAAGCTTTTATGCTGATTAAATGTTACATAAATTGCATCAAGCAAGAATTCCTTCCTGTTTTATATATTTTAAAACAAGTGTTCTTGTAAGATAATTACCTATTGATCCACCCACTTTAGTTTCATGTACTCAACTTTTAGGCTTGTCTTCTTTGTGTCTAAGGCACATATATATTCACCAACTATAACTATAACTGCAGGTTCCTAGCTTTTAAATATATAGCTATATTTAATTATGTTCATTTTATTGTCTAAATTCTACAATTAAGGTTGAGATGGATTAGTTGCTGATAATTTTTTTCTGAAAATAGCCTCCATCTGTACCAAAATCTGTTGGACATTTGAGTTTCTAACAGAACATATAAGAGGTTCTGAAATATTTAATACTGGAAACATTTTAGCCCACTTTTAAAACTCAAGGATGACTAGTTTTAAAAAGTATGCATATAGACTTCAATGGGCTAGTGAGTTTGTCGTGTTTGTGGGTTTATTTTTCTTTAAGAAAGACGTACCAAGGGACATTGAAGTGATTAGCCATAAATAATGAGCTCTTCAGATGGACCTTAATACCTTCTGATTAAATATGATAGTAAATATATTTGGGTTCTCCTATAAGTTCCTGGACCTATTATCCCTGGGAATGAACACGTCCCTAACCATTAGAAATTGAACTTAACTGCTCTCTTTCCCCTGACTGGTTAAGTCTTTCAGAAGATTGTGAAGGTCTAAAGGATTTCTGGTAGCCCAGGAAGGCTTGTGATCTTGGGTATTTTTCACCTACTCTGAGGCATGAAGCATGGGTTGCTTGCTGGGATCATCTGTGTGTATTTATCACTTAATCAGTTCCCTGCTATTGTAGGGACCACAGGCAATGGTGCATGTTGGTCCCTCCTGTTTTCTGCCTGTGCCACACAATAGTTTAGTTTCCAGAGAGCTATAATATTTTGGTCTTGTTCTGGTTGTTGGGTTTAGTGTGTAGGTGTCTGGGTGATATCAATAGCTTTGATGTACAGGAGGTAAGACTAAATAAGCTAGAGGTCCCTTCTGGCCTTAAACTCTATGACTTAGTTCCCGGAGATTCAGTAGCTTGCCTTTATCTTCATATATTATTTCCTCATTCCACAGCCCAGTTCATCAGGGAAAATCTGGTTTGATCACTATTGTGAATCTAGTTCTTAGAGAGTACATGTGAAGAATTGCCTTATATTGCAAACGGTGACTTACATACTGGGTGCACCTGCCTAATGTTGACATATTAAGACGTCAGGGCCTGATACAAGGACAGAAAATGTAATTTTTTGGACATACTTTTCATAACATCCTTTGGTTCAAATGACAGGCATAATAAAAGCCAAAGTTTTCATTCCCTGAGGCTCCAAATAGCCGCTGTTTGGCCCTAAATAAGCACGGTAGAGCACAGGTTTGCTTCTGAAAGTGATGAGATTTGTTTTGTTTTGTTCAGAAGTAAACTAGAGGCTCTCCCATCCCTTTAGTCTTAGGTACTCTAAATTTTTTGCTAAATGGCTCACATTCTCCCTCTGAACTGCAGAGAATAAATTTATTGTGATTTTTCACTCTTCAGATGACTTTTTAGTGTTCTTTTGTCTAATCACTTGTGGGAGTTGTCACATATTGATCTATACTTGTTTATTCCATCAGGACAAAATAGTAGTGATTAAGTCAGTATCTTGTTTCTTTCCAAAGTGAAATCATCTTTCCAGTTAGATCAGACATTCCTCCAAGGTGCAACAGAGCAAGAAAGTACCATCCTATACTCCACAAACAGAGGGCTTTACATATATGTGTGTGTGTGTGTGTGTGTGTGTGTGTGTGTGTGTGTGTGTGTGTGTGTGTGTGTATATATATATATATATATATATATATATATATATATATATATATATAATATTTGCAGAAGATTCAGGAAATTAAAAACACATCACCTATTCATTCTTTTTAGGAACAGGGCCATATGAGTTCTTAACAGCCTCCTTAGACTTTGTTGTTTTAGGTTAAAGACTGTATTAAGAAAGCTGTCATACCATACAGAGAGGATAAGCTATCAACACTATTCCATAGTATGTCTCTCTAAATGTGCATTACTTATTTGTAAGTAAATGTATTTGGAATAAAGTATTCCATTACAGGCTTTCAATGGCAGCCTCTGCAGATGCAGCCTTCAGCAGGTGGGTCATACATGATGCAGTCTATAATCCTTTTGTTCTATATATCTTTATATAAGTTACTGTTGAAGTTTCCATTGTCTAGGCTGGCATAATCAGGTCAAATGTTGAAACATAGTGAATTCTTCATCTTTTCGAGTCTATCTTTGGTAGGGTAGATATCCCAGTATGTGTTTGACGTAGTGGTCAAGTGTTTTTACTGAAAATTTTGTTATGTAATTCTCTGAAGACCAAATGAGAGAGAACATATTTTTATTTTAATTGAATAAGGCTAGCCAGTTGCCTCCTTTGGGTTTAGTGGAGTAACATTACAAGAGATTCGTGGTTTCTTGATCTTCACTTGCTGATAATAAACAGTTTGCTAAATTCTAAGATAGTTTACGGGGACTAACTCTTCCATCCTAATCCTGACCCTGAGACTGACTTATACAGTGAAAGTGTGCAACATACAACCTCCTTGTATATTGATGTCTTCATCTGTAAAAGGGAAGATAAATGCCAGGAGTCTTCTGAAAAATAGTGCTGTATAAATTATTACTATTAATTATAATAACTTTATGCTCCATTACTGCCCCCATCCCTTCTTGGAAGGAGGAGGTCCTTGTCCCAATAATGTGACATTTTTCTTCGTTCAACATGGACAAAAAAAGAAATTCCACACAGTCTTTCAGCCTCAGTGAGAAAGTTGGCGGAGTCTAAAAGCATGGAGGCATGACAGTCCGCAGTTAGGAACTCAAATAGTAGTATGTTTGGAACCACATAAGAATCTAGATGAGGCAGTTGTGTGTTCCACAGTACTTTCTGTTGGATCATGAGGACAGGCCCTGGTTGCATCTTTCTTTTGTTTGTTTGATAAAACACCCACAAAAATCCTTTATTTACATTTTTTAAAACGTTTTCTTATAAAATGTAATAAAATGCAATTATAGCAGCATTAATTTTCAAAGTTTTTCCTGCCCTGTTTTCAGTTTAGTTGTAAAGTTTCTTGTTTGTCTTTCAGTTAATTATATATCTTTTATTATATGTCCATTCATTTTCAGAGATGAAGTGCATTGGCTATAGAGTAAAATATATATTTAAATTTTATTTAATATATTTAGCGAGCAAGTAGTTGCTTAAGGCCACTTGACCCAGGCAGGATGAATACTGTATTCTAAATACATTTCCTTACAGATAAGTAAGTCCCGTTCACCTTTACACTTCAGTTGATCAGTTCTGAAAATAAACTTTTAGTAAATGGTCATTCTAAAACTAGATGTTCTAGAACAGAAAATTATTCCTTCGCTGTCTGTTTATTTACAAATGTGGAAAGAGATTTATCTTCCATTTTTCATCAGACAGGCAGTTAAAATGTAATGTTGCTGTTAAAAATGGTACTCTAAACTGACTAATTTATTTTGCATTTCTGGTCTCTCTGTTTGAAAACTTTGAATTTTTTGTTGATAATAAACATGAAATAGCATCAGATGATAGCAAGCAAAAAATTGCTTATGTGTTTGTGTACACACAAAATTGACCTTTGTGATCCAGCTTAACATCTAAGCACAAAGAGCAGTCATTTGTTTTGACAGCAGAATTAATTGAGGCTAAAACAGTTGAAATTCCACTTGTATCAAGCTGTTCATTAGGAATTGCTCTCTGGCTTTAGTGCTGTCAGAAAAATAACTTGTCCTGCTATGATTAAATTGCAGAATGATGGTCGGTCCACTGCATTCAAGAGAGAGGTTGAATAAACTTTCTACTGTGAAAACAATTCAGAAGTGACACACTGCAAGGGGGGTCAGAATGTGCACTGATATCCAGCTGAGCTGTCAACTGGCACTGAGCCAGGCACGCAAAGCTTTGCCATTTGAAGCGGCATGAGAGGCATATGCAGTTTTTAAAAAATTGTCCTCCTTTCATGCATGATTTCATGTCAAATTAAAAAAAACTTGTTTTCTCAAAAACAAGGATATTGTCTTATCACATTGGTAACTACAAGTAGCTTTGCAATTTTTTCTTTTTCAATTTTATAAGTTTTAGGTTGATGAAAATTTTAAAGTGCTTGTGTATATTAATGTATATATAAACTGATTGTAAAGTAAAGCTAAATTTTTTTTGCAATGAAGAGAAATGCAGTTCATAAAAATAGATAATTTTAAGTAGGAAAAAGTAATTTGACTATTTAATTTTGATTAGTTTTTTAGCATGTTGGGATTTCTCAGTCTATAGTGCATTTACAAAAGATCTCAAAGGCTATTTTTGAACGTACAATATAATTATATTTTTTCTTTGCCAGAAATATTGAAATAGTTTTTAAATTATTATTTGCCTCTTTTATTTGTTAAAGAATTACCTTGTGTGTGTTTTTTTTATTTTGGGTTTTGTTTTTTTGAAGTGTAAGTGATTCTATCCTACTAATCTGTAGTTGCAGTCTTAGCCAAAATTGTTCTCTTAGCCTCTCCCCCACAGCATATACTAGTGACTTGTTGTAGCAACCTGTTCAATCGGGCTGATGAGACATAAATGTCTTCAAGGCCATTAGTGCCATTTCATAGATTAATTAGGTAGCAAGTGTAAGATTGTTGTCATTTAAAAACCCTTGCGTCTGTTCATCTTCCTCAGAAATGAAATGCATCCTTTTAAAGATGTTCCTAATATCCACTAGACAAAAAAACAAAGAATTTTATTGACATAGTTTATTTCCTTTTCCATTCAGGAATTAAAAAGTAAATTATACATACATCGTAGCAGTTGCAGATTTATATACCACTGTTGAGCATTATGGTTACAAAGAACAGAGCTGACCTGACAGTTTTGGAGTGAGATTATTATTGCAGTATCTTTGGCCAGCCTTTTCTATCTTTTTGAAGTGTCACAAAACTCCATGCATGCACACACCTTTTCTAACTAGAGGACAGGCAGTAGATACTTGGATACTCTAGGAGTGATGTCATGAGTTGAAGACACTGTGGCTTATTAAATTAATACTACTTCTAATAAATAAATTATTTCAAGTAGTATTTGGTTAATTTCAGTAGAATTTGTCCATTGTTCTGATCACATTATCCTACCCCTTCAGTCATCCTACCGACTTCCCCTTTTCCAGTGTATCAAGTTCAAGCTTCTTGTCCTTGCCTTCAAAGCCCTTTACAACTCAGCCACTCCCTGCTTATTTGCTCTAGCCTAATTGATGTATTGCTCCTGTCTTTTCCATGCTATCGGTGCCTCTAGTCTAGCCTTATACACCCATTAGCTTGTTTCTCCCACATCTGTATCTGTGCCTCCTGGAATGAATACCTAGAAGCTTTCATCAGCCGATCTTGAAACTGTTTTCTGATTAAGTGCGGATGGGATAATTTATACCCAATTTCAAGAGCTTGCATATTTTGAGGCCCTCTCCTTGTCACAGGATATGCATCCAGACTCCCATTGATATCAAAGTAATTAGGATGCATATCCTATGGCAGGGTTGGCCACTGAAACTTTACATTTCTCATCCTTCTGCTTTGAAGGTTAGAGAGAGTGGTGAGCTATAGTTCAGCTTATTGTAAATGTGATAATTTTCCCTGAATGTATCTTTTGAAACATTTTATTAAATTATATATGGACTTTCATTATAAACCTATTTTGAATGGCTCATAATTTTCTCAAATATCTTACTTTTAATCTGAAACTTTCTAGATGTGGCCTCAAATTTTTTTTAAAGTTGAAGGAAAATCATATATAATTTTTCAACTACAAAAACAACTCATTCTGCTTTTTTAATATGCCCCCCCCCTTTTTTTGAACCTGGCTGAAATTTTCTATCCTTGTTATTGTTTTCCTTCTTATTTCTGTTTTCTACAGTGTGCATCATGGTATTATCTACGTGCTTCTTATTTAGAATAGACCTATGTGGTAACTTCTTCAGTAGACTTTTTTAAAAATTGAAATGAACTATGTTGGTAGCATTCATTCCTGATTTGTGTTTAGAAAGAAAGAAAGACATAAGCAATTTCCAATATACTTTAGACCATGTGTGCTACATAATTTCTGTTTAGTTTAGAGGCTACATCATTATGGAGTATTTTAGACATGTAGTGTTTATGAATTAGGTGAGTGTGCACTTATATTACAATTACATTCCAGAGTTATATCAGTATAGACCTTTTTTTTTATTTTGATCAATTTGCAGAAATTTAGCACACTGGTTAGTAGTGATTATTATCTTTGCATTTTTTTAATGAAATGGAACAATTAATACAATGTTACTATTATAAATTTTAAAAAATTCAGGAAATGTAAGTAACTGTTTCCTAATAAAATAACTCATCTATAATGAATATAAAAATATATAAACATTTAATAGTCTAAGAATTTAAAATACTACATAATAGTATGTGCAATGTAGGTGAATTTAAATTTCTCCTAGTAATGTAGCTTTTACATTTTGTGTCTTAATTATTAAATACATTATGTTCCATGAATTTAATGTATATTTGTCATATAATAATAGAATGTTTGCAGCACTGAGTTACAATTCTGTAGTTAAGAAAGGTTCAGTTCAAGCTTTTCCCTCCCTTTTCGGTAAAACCATTGACTGCAGGCTGAAACTATCCATGCTTGATCTGACTTAGTGATAATTCAGGGACTTTTTGCAAAGTGTGAAATTTAGTTCAACTGTTAGAGTTATCAGAATAAGCCCAAAATAAATGCAAATTACAGATTTTTTGTGTGTGGAAATAACGCTCAAACAGCTTCATTGTAGAACCTGGAACTGGCCAAATCATAAGTCCATAGAGGAATAATCACGTCTATTTAGGAAAAGAGTATATTTATAATTGATAGAGATATTAGTAATCAAAAATGAGAGAGAGTGTGTCTGTAGTTAATTTTCCTAATATTTGGTGTTGCAAAAAAAAATAAAAAAAAAAACTTAAAACATTTACCAAACATTCTATTTTGGCCACTTCCATTTTCACATTGCTTTAGATTATATAGCTGAGAGAACATGTTTTTGCCATTTCACATTTCATGTGCATGGCAGAATAAAGTTCCTCCTCATTGACATGAATTATGTTTCCTTATCTTAAGGGAGCCAGAAAGGAAGAGATTTCAATTTTTCAATTATAATACAGTTAACTTATGTTCCGATTAATTTGTACTGCAGTAGCACTTAGAGATTCCGATCAGGGCCCCATTATGGCACTGATTCTGAAGACTTTGGCTAGCCAATCTGCTTCAGGAGATGGTTTAGCCCTCTCAGTACCAATATTACATCTTGTACCTAGAAACCATCACTTTTTCTCTTTTGGATGCTGTAGTGGATAATGCATCTTCACTGTTAGATCGTTGGCTCTCAGGGTTATTGGCGTTAGCCTGTGCACCATTGGGCTCTATAAGCAATAGAGTTTGTGCAGCTAGGATCTCAGTTCACCACCTAAACAGAAGTATATTTATATTTAGACTTCTTCAGCCTTCTGTGGTGACCCTGTGTAGGCTTCTTCCTTTGTCCTCTATTCAGTCCTTGGATATTGTGGAGTTGTTGATACAAACTTCTGTATGCTTCATGGTGAGGAGGTGAACACATATACATCAACATCTCCATACAACCTTTATAAGAACAGGTGAAGCAATAGGGATTCCAGTGCCAGTACATGCAGATACTCACAGCTCTTCCTAGCCTACGCAACATATGACAGAATCACTGCCATCGAGCTGGCCACGTGCTTAGATGAGATTAGCTCACGAATGAAGAATGTCTGGTTGAAGCAGAACCTGAAAAAGAGGAAGGGTATGTTGGTTGACAGAGGAAAGCACTTTGAGGTTTTTGTAGTCACAGTGCAGGCTTTATTGGCTGAAGATGCACAAACACAATTAGTCCAATACACAGTTTAAGTGTGCTTCTGGATTTCTCATTGATGTTAAGCTGTCGAATAGCAGTGTCCATGCATAACACCTTCTACTGTCTCTCGTTGCCTAGGAGATAATGATCTGTTTTGGTGGATGATGATCTGGTCTCAGTTTTACACCCTTTTGTAACCTTCCGACTCTACTCCAGCAGTAGTGTCTATTCTTGCATCCATTTTGGCACTATATACACTTTGGTACATTCTAGTACAATAAGTAGTCTTCCTCAAGATACCCAAAACAGGAGTAGAATAGATGTTTAAGTCTATTGAAATATCAGATGTATTAGACTGTGAAATAATCTTCAAAGGCAGGTGGTAGCAAGTGGGATGGATAAAATATAGAAGCTGTGATGGGTTGTTAATGAAGTCTTAAATTGTTGAAGTGTGATATCTTCTCTAATTACAGTATAATTTTGTATATTATACTGTTTAAAAAAACCTGAAACTTGCAGCATGCCTGTCTTACTCCTGGGGGAATTCTGTGCCAAAAAATTTAAAATTCTACATACATACAGTATTTTAAAATTCTGCAAAATCTGCTATTTCATTTATCAAAATATTATCATGCCAGTTTCAATTATTTTATTTATTTATTTATTTCAAAATACCTGTCAGCAAGTATGACTGTAACAATACAGACAACAAAAAAGATTCAGGGTTATTTTTTTTGACAAATAGATTCCTTACTAGGCATATTAATACAGAGCTTTGAGTAATAATTCATTTAAACTACAATACAGAAACGTAATTCTTGCACCCGTCAGAAGCAGTGCAAAGGCTTGGGGGAGTCGGGGTAATGGAGGAGCTCAGGGAGAGGGAAGGAGCCTGGGAATAAACCTGGAGAGTAAATGTTGTGTGTGGGTGGAAGAAGTATGGAACAGGTTTTTTGTGGGGAGGGTAAGGGATAGTTAGGGAGTAGGGGAGCCTCTCCCATCCAGACCCTGGCTCAGTGCTGTCACCCCACTAGCTCCTGTGCAGACCCTGTGGGATCCCCTAGCCCCACCTCCTTCTCGTCCTCATTTAAGAATGACTCATTCATTTTGTAATGAGTACCAGTCAAAACAGATAAAAAAATGCTCTAGAGCACGACTAGTATTTTTTGCATTTTTTCTAGTCTAGATCAAAACATTCTGAAAGATGCACAACTTTCTTGTATTTCTAACACAGTAAAACTCAAAATATGACAAAAAGGCAGTCTCAAAGTATTGCTTATTACGAAAGCCGCCTTATAGTGAGAATGGGAACAACTTCTGTATTTAAGATTGTATAAATCTTTCCATTCTAACTCCCTGTTTTCAGTGACTGTAATTTAGTTTCTCCAGGCTTGGATCTCTACCTAAAAGTGACAGGTTTCAGAGTAGCAGCCATGTTGGTCTGTATCCGCAAAAAGAAAAGGAGGACTTGTGGCAACTTAGAGACTAACAAATTTATTTGAGCATAAGCTTTCATGAGCTACAGCTCACTTCATCGGATGCATTTAGTGGAAAATACTGTGGGGAGATTTATATACACAGAGAACATGAAACAATGGGTGTTACCATACACACTGTAACGAGAGTGGTCAGGTAAGGTGATCCGTTACCAGCAGGAGAGCGGGGGGTGAGGGGGAACCTTTTGTAGTGATAATCAAGATGGGCCATTTCCAGCAGTTGACAAGACCATCTGAGGAACATGGGGGGGGGAGATAAACATGGAGAAATAGTTTTACTTTGTGTAATGACCCGTCACTCCCAGTCTTTATTCAAGCCTAAGTTAATTGTATCCAGTTTGCAGATTAATTTGTATTCAGCAGTCTCTCATTGGAGTCTGTTTTTGGAGTTTTTTTGTTGAAGAATTGCCACTTTTAGGTTTGTAATCGAGTGACCAAAGAGATTGAAGTGTTCTCCGACTGGTTTTTGAATGTTATAATTCTTGATGTCTGATTTGTGTTCATTTATTCTTTTACGTAGAGACTGTCCAGTTTGGCCAATGTACATGGCAGAGGGGCATTGCTGGCACATATCGCATTGGTAGATGTTCAGGTGAATGAGCCTCTGATAGTGTGGCTGATATGATTAGGCCCTATGATGGTGTTCCCTGAATAGATATGTGGACACAGTTGGCAACGGGCTTTGTTGCAAGGATAGGTTCCTGGGTTAGTGGTTCTGTTGTGTGGTGTGTGGTTGCTGGTGAGTATTTGCTTCAGGTTGGGGGGCTGTCTGTAAGCAAGGACTGGCCTGTCTCCCAAGATCTGTGAGAGTGAGGGGTCATCCTTCAGGATAGGTTGTAGATCCTTGATGATGCGTTGGAGGGTTTTAGTAGCTCACGAAAGCTTATGCTCAAATAAATTCATTAGTCTCTAAGTGCCACAAGTCCTCCTTTTCTTTTTACGTAAAAGTGGTAATTTATTTTAAAGACTGAGAAGAAAAATAAGTTCTTTGGTTTGAGTATGGGATTTGAAAACAATACTTTTCCTACTCTACATATAATATAAATAGCATGTGTGTTTGTACACACATGCAGAGGTTGGACCCATTTTAATAGGCACTGTACAAACACATAGAAGGTACAGTCCCTGTCCCCAAAGAACTTAGGGCATGTCTACACCGCAGTATAAGCCCAGGGTTAATGGGATTGCATCAGCTGACCCATGTTGGGAAACCCTGGGCTTGAGCATCTACATTGTATTTTAATGCTGTTTAAGACTTTTCTAAATTGTGCTCAAACCTAGGGCTCTGGCATCCACACCAAAGTGCGCAGACCAAAATCCCAGAGTCCCTAGCACATGCCCGTCCCTTCTCTGAAACGTGGCCACTTTAGCTCTAGGACTGTGGCGCACTGTGGGAAAGCTTTACTGCCTGCCTTGCACTTGACCAGATAGCACATCACAAAAGTCTTGATCAGTTCACTCTCCATTGCAAGCCCAGGAGGCTCTCTGATAGTGTGATTACAGATCCGTGAACAGTAGAGAATGGATTAAAGCTGACTTGAGCTGCTGCAGTTTTTAAAGATGGTGAGGGTGGCTTCCATTTTCAATAGAGTGGGTGGAACATTGTTGGGATAGAGAAGAATAAGGAAGTTGTCCATGGAATTGTGGTATAGTTCCAGCAGACTCCCAGGACCCGAGTCAAGCCGGACTTCATCTACCTTGTAAAGCCATAGGTCTTGGATCCTGGGTCCCGGCTTAATTAGAGCTTGGACCCTTCAGGGTCCTGGGACCTGGAGTCTGTGCCCTGGTTAGCAATGTTAGATGCAAGGAGGGGGGCCTCAAGCACAGGCTTACATTGCAGCGTATATACCCTCAGTGTCTAAAGTGTAGTGTCCAAGACAGTGAACACCATTGTTAAAAGGATACTGACCGCTTGAAATCTATACTCTGTTTGAAACAATAAGTTACAAGAAATTTAAGTATTACACCTGTCCTGATGCCTTCTGGTGTTTTTTGTCATGTTTACAATATTTTCTCTATTTTTAAAAAAATATTTGTGTCTCTGCTCTTGCCGTATAAAAGACCAACCCAAAAAAACGATTTGTCATCACAATAATTGATTCTTCAGGGTAAACAGGAGAGCCAACTACAAACAAGGAGCTGTCAAATGCACAAAATAAACTGGAAAAAATAGAGAAGAATAAACTTGAATAAAATAGATTTGTATGCCACTGTAGTGCTGGAGCCATGTCTTTCTTTCCCATTTTGACTTTTCTTTGCATTTCTCATTAAAAAAAATTAAATTAAAAACTTAATTTTAATATAATAATATGCTTGCAAATTTGAATATACAGTCAATAAAAGGAAAAAGTTTAGGTGTCCTAAATGCAGTGTTAACTTAGCTACTTTGAATGTAACATATATTAAATTGTACTTGCAATATTCTTATTGGTAGTCGCACACATTCTGTATGGATCCTGACCATGTAATATTGTTACCCTGATATCTGAATATTCAAATTTGAAACCTTACTATCATATTAGTTATTTAATTATATGTTCATCATTATATTTGTATGATTGTGCAACTTAACTGATTACAGTGCAGTTAGGGGCGTCTGAGATATAAACTGGATCTTAACAAGACTACCCAGAGTTAGATAGTATCATTACCTCACGTACCTTGTCTCTCTAGTACCCTGAGACCAACACAGCTACAACAACAACTGCAAACTGAACTATCCTGTCGGTTTGGAAGAAAAAGATTCCACTTTCAAAACACCTCAGAAAATGCCTTTTAAAATTAAAACTAATAACTAAGTTAGATTAATATTAATGTTCAATGTTCTTCCTTTAAGGCCTTATCGAATTTGAAGAATGCAACACAGCTAGTGCAGTTGAAGGTGAGTTCCTGCTGTAAAGTTGTGGCATAATTTTTTTAATGTCTGCATGAAGATATATCTATATAGATAGATATTTTTTAAATGATGTGTGTGTAAATTAAAAAATGGAACCCTGGGTATGAAGGGTATTCAACACATTAAATAAAACTGTTATTCTACTTTTAAATCATTTGAAAGGCTAATAAGTAAATGATATTTTTGGGTAATGCATTATTTGTTTTAAACTGATATTCAAGAAAACATCCAATACCACTATTTTACAGTCTGTATGTACAATTGCCAAGGGATCAAAATGTTTCTTATAAACAGCTGTACTTTCATCCATAACCATTTGGTTGTGATCCCTAGTCTGGCTCTCTGTTTCTAGAATATTGGACCTCAAATGATTGGATAACTTACAAATGTTAAAGTAAGTTGCCAAAACTACAATGGAAGGACTTCCATAATATTCTGACAGTTGATCAGGGAAGCATTATTTTGAGACCGATAGTCTCACACCACAATAGTAATGGTTTTTAGTTTGATAAGGGACAAGAAAAAGAGTGCTTTCTGAAATAGACTAGATGGAAAACGAATATCAGATCATACTCTGAAGAATTATTATTTCTCCAGAGGGGAAGGAGTCCATCAGCCTACCTCCTTTTTTATTTTATAATTGGCTGAGTTGTAGCTTCCTGATTATAAAAGGACACTACTTTTCTCAGCCAGAAAATTTCCAAAACTGAGGAAATCCCTCTGCAGTGTCCATGCACCTAATGTGCTACTAGTAAGGGGAACATTGTCATTTTATAACATTGTTTTCAAACTGGCAGAACAGTTGTTGACTTATTGTTCCAGATATCCAGATTATAAAACTGCCTTCCTAAAAATACAGCTTGCTTCAATTAAGAGGATATTTGGGAAGACTGGAATAAAAGGCATAGTTTTGCATCCTACCCAGCTGTATGTGGAGGCATATAGTCAGTCCCATATTTTCAGATCTGTGGAAGAAGTAAAATCCAGCATAAATCCAGGAGAGGAGTAGACCTGGCAATGGGTCTGATATAGTGTCTGATTGAAACTAATTTTGACACATAAGATCATTATAAAATAAAACTTGTAGTAATTATACTTGTATCATGTACAATTCAAAGTCAGTTTTACTATGCAGAACATATTTATTGTTATGATACAAAGGACTTTAACCTTTGGAATCATTTTTATTCAGTTCCCTATTTTGTTGTAAGTATGTTGCAAATCTTTTGACTCCACTAATTTAGTTCCAGGTTTACCAGGGAAATTTACCAGGGAAGTCCTCCTTGACTAGTTATTGCAGCATTTGAAAGGTTTATGGTTTTGGCAGTTGAATAAACTAGATAGTCTGTGGCATTGCCCTTTCCATGCTTTTAATAATTTATTAATACAATATAGAAAACTACAATAAGATTCTGTGGCATGTCATCTTATTTTATAAAGCTTTTTTTTTGTAGAGGAATCTTCATGACATTTACTGCTGTATTGTCAGTTTTACCCATTCTCTCTGAAATGTCCACCGTCTTGCATTGGTGTAAATATAAGATTATGGATTCATTGAGCAGTATCCATCAAATCAGCTGTAAATCTTACATACCCTCTCCCCCAAATTAGTGGGGAGAGGGAATCAGAAACATATCTGAGTCATTTAAAAAAATGTATTGAAAATAAATGTATTAAAGATGGACATAAATGTTATGTTAAACAGAATTGTAAATGTTAAACAGAGAATTGTGTTCATAAATGTATTATCTATATTGTTAAATATAAATTCACTTGATGCTCTTCTAATGCTAAACATTTGTTCTGTAGGGATCAAACCAAGGAAAAGAAAGGCATTTGGTTTATCAGGAATAATTAAGAAAGAAAAAGATGCAGAATCTGTGTAAGTAGATTTCAAACCCAGAGCATTCAATCCTAAGTGAAAATGGAACAGCGTAATTGTGGAGATAAATATTTAGCTTATGTTTGTGACCAGAAATAATTTTACAAGTGATGTTTAAAGGCACACCATGAACTTGAAAAGGATTTTTTTCCCTGAAAAATACGTTTCTCTTTTAGATGTAAGTAATACACCTAGGATTACTATAACTGAAAGATGTTAGTGGGGGAAAGATTTTGTTTTGTTTACTTTGTGCATTTGACAGTACTTTGTATGTTCCATTGTTTGCTTTGCATACGTAGACAGGCATCTTTGTCCTACGAATTGTCAAGCACGTGAGTTACTTTACTCACTTGAGTAGTTCCACATAAGTCTGTGGTTCTGCACGCAAGAGTAAAGTTGTGTGTGCCTAAGTATTTGCAGGATCAGGGCCTTAGTTTCTCTCTTTTTGAAAAGACCCTTATAAACAACAGAAGAGCAGAATAACCTTTAGCCACTTTTTTCAAGGGAATTGTTTTATCAGTATGAGGTATTAAAGGATGTTCTATCAGAAAGTGCATTTAAAAAAAATCAAGTTTGGGATTCCCTTTAAGTATGAGATAATTATGATTCATACATTATCATGTGAAGTTTATAGAAGCATAGGAAAATAAAATTTTATTTTAGAATGAGAAGGAATTTTCTTTTGAAAAAATTTGAATTCATAAATATTTGCTGTGTGCTCATAAGCAAAAAAACTTTTTTAGACAAATTCTGTACAGTTCAAAAAATTTTGAAAGGGTAAGTAGATGAAAACTATGTACAACCAGACATAATATGTAAAATTGTTGCCAACATATGTTGTGCCTTCCTTTCATCTGCTTTCTTGTAAGTAGCCATTTTGATTCCATTTAGCTTTCTTGTGTGAATGGGTTACCCAAGTTCTGTAAAAAGAAGAGGAGTACTTGTGGCACCTTAGAAACTAACAAATTTATTTGAGCATAAGCTTTCGTGAGCTACAGCTCACTTCATCAGATGCACATCCAATATTCATATTTTTTTTTCAGGGGTTGAATAAAGAGGCCAGAAGCCTCCAAGTCAGCTGTGGCCAGGTGGATCAATGATTGTATCTGCCTTCTGTACAAGGTCATTTTCCTCTCAATTTATTATTGAAGGATAGTCATTTCTCAGACAGGAAGGGCTGGGACATTGGCTTCTGAACTGTGTGAAGCCACTACATGTATTTTCACAGAGTTATCCACGATTATCAGTTAGATCTGGATACAATGAGTGACTGTCTTCAGGCAAAATACATTTCATTCAGTACCAGAAGGAAACTGGCCTCTTTTTGAAGCTGCTTAGTGCGCTTCATTCTTTTAGGAACAGTTCTGTTTTGCACAATACCGAAGAGATGACATGACCCCACACCGCCGCTGTGCCCCGCCCCCTCCCCTCCAAGAAAATATCTAAGTACAGTCAGTCTAAAATCAGGAACAAATTTTGCAAAAATGTTAACACTTTTGACTAGCATTATTATTCAACCATAACCCTGTTTATGTAATCTAAGATCATGTCTACATGGTGCATTAGTCCTCACCACAGGGTGCAAATTCTAGTGCACGCTAACTGGCCTGTGTGGACCCTGCTGGTGCACACCAAAAGTTCCATAGTATATGTTAATGTAGTCCTGTTTCAAACAGCACTACGTTAACACATAATAGAGAAATTGTAGTGTGTGCCAGTAGTGTCCACATTGGCATGTTAGTGCATGACATGCTAATGCACCATGTAGACAAACCCTAACTTTTCCTCATCCTGCTTCCCTTCCTCCTTGCCTCTTGTACATTGAAAGATCTGGGAGTGTTCCTGGATTAGCAGGTTTCAGAGGATTTTTTAATTTAAAGGTTTTCTTTAGAAAAACTAAATATAGCCTTGTTTTATTGTTTATTGCTAGTGACTCTTTCAACATTCTTTGCATCCTTGCTTTCTAGAGATTGTGCTAGAGTTGGATTCTTTTTGTACAATGGGGAAGTGGTTAATTAAAGTAAAATGAAGGTGATCGGTTTTCCTGTTTGAGCCTTCCAAAAGCCCCAAAGCAGGTTTCTGAATGTGACATCTCTTTCCAGCCTCACCAGAGTCAACTGGTGAAAACTTCAGTCTGCCTCTCCATTTAAGAAGCCTGTCGAAGGACAGTAGGGAGAACTTAGAAGATGACATTTAGCTTATTCAGTCCTTTTAAACTCCTTATTTCCTGTTCTCCTATTGGCATTGAAATCTATGGTTTCCTTGAGGACTAGAATTACATAATTTTTAACTGTTGAGTATAACATGGAATAGATTTTAAGGTCAGAAGGGACCCTTATTGTCATCTAGTTTGACCTCCAACATAACAAAGGCCACAGATTTTTTTTACTGGTGATTCCTGGATCAAAGTCATTACTTTTCGTTGAGCAAAAATGCATCTTTTAGCAAGACATCCAGTTTTTATGTAGATTTCAAATGATGGAAAATCCACTACGTATCCTGGAAATAAATTGTATTTCTAAACTGGTGATTAATCCAGTGGTTAATTGCCACATACTTTTTCTCTCTCTCTCTCTCTCTCTTTAAAGTGTCATATTCCTAGTCTGTATTTGTTTAGCTTCAGCTTGTAACCATTGGATCTTGTTGTGCCTTTGCTTACTAGATTAAAGAGCTCTGTACTATCAGAAATCTTCTCTTCGAATCACCTCTAACCTCTTTGTTAAAATAAACAGATTGAGCTTCTTTGGCCTTTCACTGTGAGGCAGCTTTTTCCAGACCTCATATAATTCTTGTGGCACTTTTCTGAACCCTTTCTAATTTATCAAGTGCTTTTTATAGCGTGGACACCAGAACTGGAAAATGGTATTCCAGTAATGGTCTCACTAATGCACTTATGCCATGGAAATAATACCTCCCTAATTCTACTTTCTATTCCCCTATGTATACATCCAAACATTGCATCTGCTTTCTTAGCCACCACATTGCTTTTTAGTTGGTTATCCAGTATGATGCGTAAGTCTTTTTCTGAGTTACTGATTTCCAAATACAGTCTTCCATCCTGCAAAGGTGACCTCCATTTTTGGTTCCTAATTTTGTGACCTTATGTGAGCCCATCTTACCATGCAATCTCAGATAATTCTGTTGAACTGACCTGTCCTTATCATTATTTACCACTCTACCAATTTTTGTATCATCTGTAAACTTTCCCAGCAATGATTTTGTTTTCTTCTAGCTCATTAATTAAGATATTGAATAGTATTGGGACAAGAATATAGCCTTGTGTTACCTCAAGGAGCTGCCCTCACTGTATGATGATTCCCCATTTACACTTTTTTTTTTTGAGATCTATCCATCAGTTTTTAATCCATTTGATATGTGCTGCATTGATTTTGTAGCCTGCTATGGATCTTCATTCTAGTTTGCTTCCAATAGTTTCTAATCCTCCTTGTTTATGGATCATCTTTTGTTTGTATAGTTCAGGTGATTATTTTTTTTAATACCAGATGTTGTAAAACTTAGTTCTCATGTCTTGAGACACATGGGAAAAATCCGGTGAGCCTTCTCTTTGAGCCATCACTTGCAGTTTCTGTTTTTTAAAATAGCCTTGACTGTTGCTGCCACCTTAGCTAGGCCAGCAAAGAGGTAAAATGTACGTCAATTAAAAACTTGTTCACAGTTTTCTTGTGTATTCCAGTGTTCTTTTTAGAAAGACTCCTCATTCTAAGTCCCTTCTTAAGGTGATGTTGGAATTCCATATTAATGGTTCAGTTTCTTTGCAAGTTTTCTTTTGTCATTCATGAAGAGATTATGTATAGGTTAGATGTCTGAATTACCTTTTTGGCCTATCAAAGATACGTCTGTTACCAATTTTATTATTCTTTCTATTTGTCATAAATACAGCTGTCTTTAAGAAATAATTAACAAAATACTCATTTATAGTGACATTTGCTATTTGATTTATGATGGTGCAGGTTACAGAAGGCCTGTGTACTAATTTCATATTCAGGTGTTTAGTTAATAGTAGCTCCAGCTTGCATTATCAGTTGTCTTGGAGAATTTCATGTCTGGTCACTTGGACTGACTTTCATTTTTGAAAACATTATTGTTTGAATCCAGAAACTATGACAGGATCTGTTTACAGTCCCACATCAAGCATTCACAAATATTAAACACCCACCAGCTGCTTTTTTGCAAACTTTTTATTCTTAGAGGTGATTTTTATTTTATTTTTTTTTATCAAGCCCTTGTGGTGGTTATCTGTCTTGTTACTTGTTGGTAGATACAGCAGGGTATACAGATACAGTTCTTATAATGCAACCCAAGTCTATCTAACTGTAACTCCAAGGCCCAGATGGTACTCGGACATGATCTAAAAGAGTGAAATTATGGAAGAGAGAAACCATAGACTCCATTAGCCTAGTCACAGTTGTTTCTAGAACAGATTATTGTCCAAATGAGTGAATTTTTTTGTATGGACAGTTTTATTAGTATTGTTGACAGGGTTTTTCTGCATGTGCACATCATTTGCATAGACCTGGCTGTCTCAAATTACATAAATCTACACAAAATTGGTAAACATTTGCCTTAAACCCAGAACAATGTGGGAATTCACAGATATAACTTAAAATCCATGATGGCGCTCCTGCCTTAACTCATTCCGTTATTTTTTTTTTCTTTTTTGCACCATGGCGTGAGTTAAGGCTGGAATGTCAGCTTTGATTTTCAGCATTTATGTGAATTTCCTTGCTTTGGTGGACTCAGCTTAAACCTTCAGTTACTTTAATGTTCTTTTCTTGCAGCTGAATAAATTCACTTCATTAATATTAATTTCAGTTAGTCAAATAAGACAATGTTAATGTTGCTTTTTAGGAGTTATGTACAAAGGTATGGGTTGTAAGCAAATTAAAAACTACTAAAGGAGATTCCAAAATTGTATAAATAAAATACTTCTCTGTGTGTGCATTTTTGATAGTTACACATTTTTTTTTCTTTGTTTTTTTACAGGGAATGTCCAGATGCAGATTCAGTTGTAAGTAGACTTATTTCCTACACAAGTGTGTAATCTAACTTTGCCAGGAGCTAAAATTTTAGTCAAAACTGACATATCTTCTAGTATGACAAAGCAAAGTATTATTCTGTTCTAATGTCTTAATTGGAATACCTGTACAGTAGTTTTTACCAAGTTCGCAGACAGAATTTTTTAAATCTCGAATACGTTTATATTTCATAGAAACTTAAATTTTTAAACAAGACACTTTAACCGTTTGTAATTTATTTTGGAAGTTTAATAGGTAAATACTTAATGGAGTAAACACTCATAATGCTCTTGAAAGATCCTAGCCCTGCATTTCATCTGCCCTTGCCAACTGCTGTGCCCTTGCAGAGCCCTGTTGACTTCAGTGGGTTCCATTTGGCTTCAACAGTTTATTCACATGGATGACAGTATAGGTTTGGAGACTAAATTTGTAAATGTCTGAAATTTATACTAAATTTTTTAACTTATTGGCTGATAGACACAGCTTTATTTTTATGCAACTGTTTCATTCCTCTCAGTTCCATATATTTTATAGTGTATTTTATAGTTTCACTTTCAACTTTGAAGATGTAGCAGTTCTAAATGAAACAATGGATTCAGTACTTTTCTGTTTCATAAAACAGAAAAGTTTAAGGATCCAAATTCATCTGTTTTTGTTCATGTTACTATGCACTTGGCTGTTTTAATGATAGTTAATATTTTGGAGATTTGGATTACCAAAAAAATAATCTAGTTGTGCACTTCTGCTAAATAAGAAAAAGTACATTAAGTTCTTTTTCATTATTTGGTACAAAGGTACATAATTTATGAACAGTCAGGTTTTTTTTATTATCCACGTAATTGAAACACAGCTCTGTTTATCTGTTACAAAGGCATGTTTAAATTGCTGAAAGAATTTGGACAAAGCAAATGTTCTTTTTTGGGTGACTTTACGGTGAAAGAACAGAGAATTAACCCTAGAATTATCAGGTCCTTCATGGAAATAATGGCTTTTGACAGCTCTAGGGTTAAATCAGTGGAGTGAAACATAAGTGGGTTTGACTTACAATGTTTACTTTCTGATTTGCTTGTTTGGATGCTCATGGTTTAAAAAATTAATGAAACAAATTCAACTGTAAATGTGCCTGGAATTCTTTGACTGAAAATTTCATATTTTCATAATTTCTAACCAGAAAATTTGTACTTTCATTTGTTTCCCAGTCTGTATCATTCCCAGCCATTAACGAATTCACTTAGAACAAGATTTATAACTTCCATCTATTGTCTCTTTTTAAGTTTCAAGCTATTCGTACTGCTCCCTTTGGTAAAATCATGTAATAAAATGCATTCAAAACGTAGTCACTTTCACATAAAGTGATGCAGAATGCTATAGCTGTTCAGCAGTCCATATTGTACACTGGGGAATGTCACACAACCCCATCACCATCAGGTTTCTAATGTGCTTGGACAGATTATACCCACAGGTGCAAGATCCTGTTCCCCCATGTGATCTGAATTTCATGTTGGCAAAATGAATGGTGCCACTTTTGAACCTCTTGCAGTTTGCTCTCTGCTCAATCTATTTGTGAAGATGATTTTTTTAATTGCAATTACCTCAGCGAGGAGAATGGGTGAGTTGACAGCCCTGGTGTAAAATCCTTTCTGTGCAGTTTTCCAGAAGTTTAAAGTTTATCACCACCTTCATCCTAAATTCCTAACGAAGATGGTCTCCAATTTTTACAATAACCAGGCAGTTTATTTGCTGACTTTCTTTCCAGAGTCTCACGCTCGGAGAGATGAGGAAAAACTTCCATTCATTCGAAGTGAAAAGAGCTTTAGTTTTCTATCTGGACTGCACTAAGTCCTTTATGTCCTCAAAACAGCTGTGTGTTGTGATAGCGGACAGAGTGGAAGGCCATCTGGTTTCCACTCAGAGAATTTTATCCTGGGTTTCTTCATGCATTCATTTGTGCTACCTGTTGGCTAGTGTTACTTCACCTCTAGAGTGTTGGCTCACTCAACTAGGATGTATGCAGCATCAGCAGCTTTCCTTGTGCATTCTGGGCATTTGCAAAGCGGCAGCTTGGTCATCAGTGCACACGTTTGCTTCTCATTATGCTATAGCCAGTCAGTTCAGGATGATTCCTCTTTTGGATGTGTTCTTTTCCAGTCTCTGCTCAAGTAGACGCCAACCCACCTCCAAGTTAATCTGCTTGTGAATCACCTACAGTGGACATGTGCAATCACTCCAAGAAGAAAGTTACCTAGCTTTCCGTAACTGTTCTTCAAGATGTGTTGCACATGTCCATTCCATGACCTGCCCTCCTTCCCCACTCTTATCATTGTCTATCTGGTAAAAAGCAATTGAGAGGGTTGGGTGTAGCTCCACCCCCTTATGCCAACATGCAGTGGCAGGCTACAGCAGAGGGCCCTCAAGCTGCCCTGATGTGTATTGCTGAGGGAAAAAGACATCTGACAACTGTGCATGGGGTGCACACATCTCTACAGTGGAAAGGACAGGTGCAACACATTTTAAAGAACAACAGTTACAGAAAGGTAGTTAACCGTTTCTTCCATGTGGTATATACCTCACGCTTCGTTACATCAGAAAGATTTCTCTCGGTATTTTGTATATGATTAGTTAGTTATAGATGGTGGTGGTAGTACCCTTAAGTGTTAGATTACTTAGTTTAGTAGTTACATAGTTGGTTTTTCTCTGGTCCGATGTCTTCACCCCTCCTGTGGAGTAGCTGTCCCCAGCAGTAATCCCCATATTTGTGCTTAAGAAATACTCAATTTCCCTGCCCTTCAAAAAGGTAATGCAAGTGGCTAGAGCAGGGATTGGCAACCTATGGCACGCATGCCAATTTTTAATAGCACGCTGCTGTCTGCCAGGGACAGCAGCGTGCAATTAAAAATCTGGCCTGGCCCGGCCCACTCTTCTCTGCCCACTGCTCTCTCCTTGCAAGGCAGGCAAGCTTCCCTCTCCCCTCCCCCGCCTCTTCCCCCAGCGTGCAGGATTCCTGCCCCACCTTCTCTCCCTCTGCGGCCGATCAGCTGACGGCCCTTGCTACGGAGGGGGAATGGGAAAAGCTGAGCTGCAGCACGCTCTCTGCTCCGGGGACACTGGGGAAGGGGGGTGGAATTGGCATATCCCCTCCAGCCCCCTGCCGTGAGCCACTCTAAATATTCAGGGTAAATAGGACTAATCCCCTGAGATGGGATATTAGATGGATGGGATCTGAGTTACCCAGGAAAGAATTTTCTTAGTATCTGGCTGGTGAATCTTAATCATATGCTCAGTGTTTAGCTGATTGCCATATTTGGGGTCAGGAAGGAATTTTCCTCCAGGGCAGATTGGAAGAGGCCCTGGAGGTTTTTCGCCTTCCTCTGTAGCATGGGGCATGGGTCACTTCAGGGAGGCTTCTCTGCTCCTGGAAGTCTTTAAACCATGATTTGAGGACTTCAATAGCTCAGACATAGGTGAGGTTTTTCGTAGGAGTGGGTGGGTGAGATTCTGTGGCCTGCGTTGTGCAGGAGGTCGGACTAGATGATCAGAATGGTCCCTTCTGACCTTAGTATCTATGAAGTTACTGAGATTCGTAGTAGCAGGCCAACATTACCTTTTGTGTCTTATCAGCCACACATGTATTTACCAAATACATGACAGTAATGGCAGCCTGTCTCAGGAGGATGAGAATTCACATCTTGCCATACATAGAAGATTGGCTAGTGAGGAGCAAGTCCTCTGTCATGTCCACTTCATGTTGGATCTCTTTGATCGGCTAGGATTGCTTTTGAACAAGACAAATTCAGCAGTAATTCCAACGCACAAAATAAACTTCATTGGGCCCTACTAGACTGAGTTTAAGGATCTTTCTCCCACAAGAACATTTCCAAACAAATTGTCTCCTGTGTCTGTCCCTCCAGTCTCACACTTCAGCTACAGTCCATGTACATCTGAGTTTAGTAGGCCATATGGCCTACTAAACACATATATAGTCCAGCATGTGAGATTGTGCCTTTGTCCTCTTCAATCATGGTTGAAGTTGGTCTGTCATCTGAGATGTTGTTTATTGGACAAGCTTCTCCAGGTGCCACTGGTGATTCTGGAGTCCCTACACTAATGGGTAGAACAGAGCGGTGTATGAGAGGGTGTTCCCTTCCTTCCCTGACAAGCACTATATTTACTGATACCTCCACAATAAATTGGGAGGCAAGTAAAGAGAAATGGAAAATTCAGGCTTTGTGGTCAAAACAGGAAGTTTTCCTACGTATCAGTATCCTGGAGCTTCAAGTGGTTGACAATGCAAGCCAGGCCTTTCAGGCTCAAGGGCACAGCAGTTCACATACTTACCAACAATATCACTGCAGTGTATTATGCCAACAAGCAGGGAGGAGCACACTCCAACAAGTTCTATAAGGAAGTGATAATGTTTTGTCACTTTTGCATCAAGTAAGATATTGTTCCCAAAGCTGCACACTTACTAGGTGCTCAGAGTTGGTTGTCCGATCACCTCAGCAGGAGTTTCTCCCAGAGTCATGAATGGTTCATAAAAAGCAGTGTGCTGAGGTCCCTTTTCAAAGAATGGGGAATTCTGACAGTTGACCTGTTTACAGCAAAAGACAAAAAAGAAATGCAGTCAATTTTGCTCTCAAGTGGATTTCAGTACAGGCTTATTAATTGATGTCTTCCATTTGAATTGAGAATTGGCCCTAATATACACCTTCCCCTTGGTACCACTCATTCTCAAACTGAAGCTGGAACATGCCAATCTGATACTCATTGCACCAGCTTGGCTGAGACAATGTTGGTTCTAACCTGGGGGACTGGGGTTAATGGGAGGAAGAAATCTGTGTACAATCTTAACTACAGTCATGGAGAAGAAAATTGTAGACATTTTACTAAAAAATACAACCTCCAACAAGATTTGAACTCAGTACCTGTGATGTGTAAGGGAAATAGTTTATCCACTAGTCTTTGTGTATAAACTGTGGGAAATTAGAGGTAGCACTTTCACCACTTTCTTTAGGACTTTCATATTTGGCCATACACGTAATAAGTATTTATGAATAGAAAAAGAAAAATAAGCAATATATAATAAGGCAACCTTAGAAAATGCATTTCCTACCATAATTCCAGCAGTTCTTATGCTGATCCATGGAGATCTGTCTGGTCAGACTGTGCTCTTGATCATCTTTGTTTGCAGCTACAAATCACATGAAAAGAAAGATAATACATTTAATATTTACCTTAAGCTACTTTTCCATATAACCAGTTCCTGTTGTTAACACAAGAATGTCATATGATCAATAATGGGGGACAGAGGGGTCCGTGTGTTCTGTAGAAATCTGAGGAGGGTGGATTTGTTCCAAGAGAGAAAGTCTCTATCTATTTAGGTTTGGTTCACTGTATAGAAAAGCCTTAAAACTAGTGCTATAGTATGTATCAGAAACTACATGCACATAAAAATTTCATTAAAATTATCCTTGATTTATTATTTTGCTTAGTTTGAATTAGGCTCACCCTGCACCTAAGGAATGGCTAGCAGAGGAAGCCTCACTTCTACTACACAACCATCCAGGGTAGCCCACGGAATGAGAAAGGGAGGAAGAGCTGAGAGCCAACAACCAGTTGTGGTTACAGAGTAGCAGCTGTGTTAGTCTGTATTCGCAAAAAGAAAAGGAGTACTTGTGGCACCTTAGAGACTAACAAATTTATTTGAGCATAAGCTTTCGTGAGCTTGTTATTCCCCTCCTCCCCCCCACTGTTCCTCAGACGTTCTTGTCAACTGTTGGAAATGGCCCACCTTGATTATCACCACAATAGGTTTTCTTCCTTCCCCCCACCCTCCCTACCTGCTGGTAATAGCTCATCTTAAGTGATCACTCTCCTTATAGTAAAAAGAAAGGGTACCTTGTGGCACCTTGGAGACTAGCGGATTTGTTTGAGCGTGGGCTTTCGTGAGCTACAGCTCACTGAAGTGAGCTGTGGCTCACGAAAGCTTGTGCTCGGATGAATTTGTTGGTCTCTGGGGTGCCACAAGTACTCCTTTTCTTTTTGCGAATACAGACTAACACGGCTGCTACTCTGAAACCTCTCCATGTGTATGGTAATACCCATTGTTTCATGGTGTGTGTGTGTGTGTGTGTGTGTGTAAATCTCCCCACTGTATTTTCTACTGAATGCATCCGATGAAGTGAGCTGTAGCTCACAAAAGCTTATGCTCAAATAAATTTGTTAGTCTCTAAGGTGCCACAAGTACTCCTTTTCTAGTTGTGGTTAGCTGATTCTTTGCCCCTCTACAGTTTGGAGACTATTCTAACCGTTGCTAGCTGGTGAGGGTTCCCTCGGGATCATATGTCAACTGAAGTAGCCAGAGTGCAGCCCTCTCCAGACACTCCCCCTCTTAAGTCTGACATACCCACTGCTGGCTCATACTCCAGGAGAATCCCCAGCATGGGACTTGTGTGTGCTTCCCACTCCCATGTATGCCAAGAGGAATAGGGTCAACAATCTGCTGCAAAGTATTAGTTATGGATAGAGCTGTATAAATAATTGATTTTTTTGGTTCACCATTGGGGCAGAGGCTGAGTGAGAGTGGAGCTGGTTGGGTCAAACCAAATTCAAAATGTCTCAATTTCAGTGAATCAAAAACATTTCATTTCTATTCAGGGGACACCATCATAGGGCCTAATCACATCAGCCACACTATCAGAGGCTCATTCACCTGCACATCAACCAATGTGATATATGCCATCATGTGCCAGCAATGCCCCTCTGCCATGTACATTGGTCAAACTGGACAGTCTCTACATAAAAGAATAAATGGACACAAATCAGACGTCAAGAATTATAACATTCAAAAACCAGTCAGAGAACACTTCACTCTCTCCAGTCACTCGATTACAGACCTGAGGGTGGCTGTCCTTCAACAAAAAAACTTCAAAAACGGACTGGAACGAGAGACTGCTGAATTGGAATTAATTTGCAAACTGGATACAATTAACTTAGGCTTGAATAGAGACTGGGAATGGATGAGTCATTACACAAAGTAAAACTATTTCCCCATGTTATTTCTCCCCCCCACCCCACCTCCCACTGTTCCTCAGATGTTCTTGTTAACTGCTGGAAATAGCCTACCTTGTTTGTCACCATGAAAGGTTTTCCTCCTCCCCCCCCCCCCCCGCCGCTGCTGGTGATGGCTCATCTTAAGTGATCACTCTCCTTACAGTGTGTATGATAAAAACCCATTGTTTCATGTTCTCTGTGTGTATATATAAATCTCCCCTCTGTATTTTCCACCAAATGCATCTGATGAAGTGAGCTGTAACTCACGAAAGCTTACGCTCAAATAAATTTGTTAGTCTCTAAGGTGCCACAAGTACTCCTTTTCTTTTTGCGAATACAGACTAACACGGCTGCTACTCTGAAACCTTTCATTTAGAATATTTTTAATAAAAGCCAAGGAAATGAAGAGCTAGATTCACAGAACCACCAGAGGAAGTGGTGATGTCCCCTGCCCAATTCCCAGAGTAGCCTAATGATTAGGGCACTCACCTGGGATATGGGAGACCCAGGTTTGAATCCTTACTCCGGAGTAGTGCCTTGAACTTGAGTATCCTTCATCTCAGGTAATTTCATTTTGATGATGTCTTAATGGTTTGTTTTAACATTTGATTTTTTTTCCATTTAGGCTCAAACAATTCACCAAAACCTACACAGATTTGCTAAATGTTTCTGTCTATCAGAGTCCTAAATTTTTCAGTGTTTAAAAAAAAAAAAAAAAGATTTTGCCTGAAAAATTGTATCTAATTCTAATTGTCGGTCCTTTATGTCCAGCCCTCAGGTTCAGAAGGTTGGATACCACTGGTATAGATAGTAGGTTGCGGTGTTTTCTTGACACTCTGTCAAGTTTTTGTGGCTTTGGAATTTATAGTAAAAGTAGAGGGACGTCTATAGAAAAACACGAGAGAGATTGTTGAAAAGCAGATTTTATGTCTGCAGTTGTAATTTATTAACTCTTTATCTTTATGTTTTCAGGGTTTTTGTTTGTTTTTTAAATTAATTAATGTATAACTGGTGTTTGGAACTTGATAATGCAAAAATGGAAGCTGTAGATCCTAGAAAATTTTAAGTAAATTACTTATTGTCTAATTCAGGTGTGCATTGAGTTATAACCAAGGACGCTGGGAAACATTGATACAAAAAATGTGTGGCGTAGTATAATACTGTGTTGCTGTGATGTGGTTTAGATACTTTGCAGTCATAATCTGCTACGTTAGTCCAGAGAGCCTCTGAGGGTATGGAGCCTGAATCATAGCTCACAGAAGTCAATGAATCTTTCTATTGGCTTTGGATCAGGCCCATAATGCACTTTTTTCACTTGTCCTAAATAAAGTAAAAATAGAGGCCTTCACACCAAAACTTAAGGCCTTGTCAACACTACCAAGGTAAGTCGACCTAAATTATGCTACTCCAGCTATGTGAATACCATTGAAGGCAGAGACAAGATGCTTTTCAGGTCACTCATAGTTTTAGCTGCTGAGCATCTATTTTTTCTACATTTTAAGCAGTGGTGTAATGATTAAAAAAAGAAGTGGGTAAACTAACCTAACCTAAACTCCATATATCCCAAATGAGAAGTGGGTAAACTCTGTTTACCTGCATTCACCCTTGACTTTACTACTGATTTTTAACTCAGTACATCACGGTGTATAGATGCTAAAGTAACATTGCTGATAAATCATAGTTGCAAGAGGCTTTTTCAAAATCAGACCTGAGATACAAAGTAATACATAGATTTTTAGATGAAATTCTAAAAGAATTTACCCACTGATTTTGTATTTTAACAGGTTGCTTGCAAGCATTCAGTACATTAGAAACAATTTAATAATCACTTCTCCAAGATGAGTTTTCACAATTGTATGCTAACAAAGAAGGCAAAATTACTGGTTACTGACATTTTTTCCCCATTATCCCTGGCTACTGTGTGGATTTTGGGGTTTTTTTTTATATATTGAATCTGGCCAACATTCAAATAAAAGTAAATGCTTATTTTGTTTATAAAGGTGTGTGTTTCATTTTAATCTACTTTAACCATGAAAGATCCTAAAATATTGAAAATAGCTTACCGTTGTAATTTAAATAGTTTCAGGAGTCAGTTTGGTTGTATTATTATATGGGCATGTACACAGCCTTTGGCTATTTGTTTTTGTTCTGTTTACTTTGTTGTCAAGCTTCATTAGTACTTTTTTTGGCACATAAACTAGGTCAGCTTGAGGTCAAGCATAGCTAAGAACCTTGTGATTTGAACAAGCTGATCTAAAGTACTAGACCTTGTGAAGCTCCCCTTCTCCAGTTTTTAAAATCACATAGTTCTGAAAGTTTTCAAAAAAGAGAAATTGGATCTAAATATTCTGAATGTTAAAGTTAGAGCTTCAAGATAGGTTTCAGAGTAGCAGCCGTGTGAGTCTGTATTCACAACAAGAAAAGAAGCTATCTTGAAGCTAAAAGAAAAGGAGTACTTGTGGGCACCTTAGAGACTATCGAATTTATTTGAACATAAGCTTTCGTGAGCTACAGCTCACTTCGTTGGAGTGAGCTGTAGCTCACGAAAGCTTATGTTCAAATAAATTTGTTAGTCTTTAAGGTGCCCACAAGTACTCCTTTTCTTTTAGCTTCAAGATAGCTTCTTTTCTTTTTGTGATCTTGAAGCTAAAAGAAAAGGAGTACTTGTGGTACCTTAGAGACTAACAAATTTATTTGAACATAAGCTTTCGTGAGCTACAGCTCACTCCAACGAAGAGAGCTGTAGCTCACGAAAGCTTATGCTCAGATAAATTCGTTAGTCTCTAAGGTGCCCACAAGTACTCCTTTTCTTTTAGCTTCAAGATAGAATATCAAATTTGAGAAAAGATTGATTTAAGGTTTTATCTATAAGCCATCAATGTGTTATATGGTATTAAAAACAGAATTGTTTAGTGGAAAAACTCTCTTCAGCAGGAAATTAGAGCAAGGTGTAAATTCACTCATTTTTAATTGAGAACTGTTGTGCCTTGAGATGTGTACAGAGGAAAATCTTTTTTTCTTAGTATGACATACATGCAGGCAGTGATATATACATGAGGAGTATAGTAAGAAAAAGCTGAAAATAGAATTTTGGATTTCATTTTTGAAAATTAAGACTAGTATGTAAAATGATCATGACACAGACCTGATATATTGCTGGTGCTGGGCCTACTAATATTTCAAAAATGAACATGTTGAAGCATGAATCTGTCTGCTTCTTTAAATGTGTTACAGGAGGGAGCATATTACACCAGTACTCTAAAGAATTAACTGGTTTCTTAATCTTTTCAGGGTGTAGTTGAAGTTGTTGCTACTGATACAGAAGTTTTTTGGTTTAGGTTCCAACGAACTTCTGTTCAAGCAAAAAAGTTTCATTCTGTTCCTTGTAGAGGAGGAGGATACAAATATATTTTCCTGACCACCAAAAGCATAGAGAAAACCCCATAGGCCAGGGTTGGGCAAAATTTTTTGGCCTGAGGGCCACATCTGGGTATGGAAATTGTATGGCGGGCGATGAATGCTCACAAAATTGGGGATTGGGGTGCAGGAGGGAGCGAGGGCTCCGGCTGAGGGTGCAGGCTCTGGGGTAGGGCTGGGAATGAGGGGTTGGAGGTGCAGGAGGGTGCTCTGGGCTGGGACTGAGGGGTTCGGAGGGCCTGAGGGGGATCAGGGCTGGGGTCGGGAGTTGGGGTGCAGAAGATGGTCAGGGGTGCAGGCTCCAGGCAGTGCTTACCTCAAGCAGCTCCCAGAAGCAACGGCATGTTCCCCTCTGGCTCCCACGCGGAGGTGCGGCCAGGCGGCTCTGTGCCGCTGCCCGGTCCTCAGGAGCCTCCCCTGCAGCTCCCATTGGCCGCGGTTCCCAGCCAATGGGAGCTGCGGGTGCGTGCTTGGGGCGGGAGCTGCGTGCAGAGCCCCCTGGATGCCCGTACACGTAGGAGTCAGAGGGGTGACATGCCACCGCTTCTGAGAGCCACGGCAAGCCCCCAACCCCACTCCCCGGCTGGAGTGCTGGAGTGGGGCAAGCCCCCAACCCTGCTCCCCGCAGGAGCTTGAGAGCTGTATTAAAACGTCTGATGGGCCGGATGCAGCCCTGGCCATCGTTTACCCATTCCTGCCATACATGGTAGTAAGCAATCTGAGCTTCTAAGGCTCCCAAGGGCACTAACTTCTGAACAGATTTGGCAGTTATTCTTCAAGGGCCCCTCTGCATTCCCACTAATGGGATTCAGTGCCTTTGCATTGAACTGAAGATCTTATAGAAAAACAGTGCCCACTGTGGGGGTGCAGTAGTTTGTCACCCTGGTCTACACTACGAGTTTAGGTCAAATTTAGCAGCGTTAGATTGATTTAACCCTGCACCCATCCACATGACGAAGCCATTTTTGTCGACTTAAAGGGCTCTTAAAATCTATTTCTGTACTCCTCCCCAACGAGGGGATTAGCGCTAAAATTGACATCACCGTGTCAAATTTGGGGGTAGCATGGATGCAGTTCGACAGTATTGGCCTCCGGGAACTATCCCAGAGTGCTCCATTGTGACCGCTCTGGACAGCACTCTCAACTCAGATGCATTGGCCAGGTATACAGGAAAAGCTCTGTGAACTTTTGAATTTCATTTTCCGTTTGGTCAGTGTGGCAAGCTGATCAGCACAGGTGACCATTGAGTCCCAGAATCGCAAAAGAACTCCAGCATGTACCAAACGGGAGGTACTGGATCCGATTGCCGTATGGGGAGACGAATCCATGCTATCAGAACTCCATTCTAAAAGACGAAATGCCAAACTATTTGAAAAAAATCTTCAAGGGCATGAAGGACAGAGGCTACAACAGGGACCCACAATAGTGCTGCATGAAACTTAAGGAGCTCAGGCAAGCCTACCAAAAAAACAGAGGCAAACGGCTGCTCCAGGTCAGACCCCCAGACATGCCGCTTCTACGATGAGCTGCATGCAATTCTAGGGGGTGCCCCTACAACTACCCCACCCCTGTACATGGACTCCTGCAAGGGAGTCTCACGCAACAGGGATCAGAGTAGCAGCCGTGTTAGTCTGTATTCGCAAAAAGAAAAGGAGTACTTGTGGCACCTTAGAGACTAACAAATTTATTAGAGCATAAGCTTTCGTGAGCTACAGCGAAGTGAGCTGTAGCTCACGAAAGCTTATGCTCTAATAAATTTGTTAGTCTCTAAGGTGCCACAAGTACTCCTTTTCTTTTTGCAACAGGGATGAGGATTTTGGGGACGAGAAAGATGGTGCACAGCAGGCAAGCGGAGAAACCATTCTCCCCAACAGCCAGGAACTGTGTATCACCCCGGAGACAATACCCTCCCAAACCGGGCTCCTGGACCTTGGAGGAGGAGAAGGCACCTCTGGTGAGTGTACCTTTATAAGTATAATACCTGGTTTAAAAGCAAGCCGGTTTAATGATTAATTTGCCCTGAAGACTTGTTAAGACTTTTCCAGTAGCTGTACTGGCCGCAAATGCATCCCAAGTCTTCAGGGCAAATTAATCATTAAACCCGCTTGCTTTTAAACCAGATATTATATTTACCAGTGTACACTCACCAGAGATGCCTTCTCTTCCTCTAAGGCCCGGGAGCCCGAGTTGGGAGGGTATTGTCTCCAGGGTGATAAACAGTTCCTGGCTGTCAGGGAGAACGGTTTCCCCGCTTGCCTGCGGTGCGCTATCTTCAACCTCCTCCTCATCTTCCTCGTCCCCAAAATCCTCATCCCTGTTGCATGAGACTCCCTTGTAGGAATCCATGTACAGGGGTGAGGTAGTTGTAGGGGCACCCCCTAGCATTGAATGCAGCTCCTCGTATAAGTGCATGTCTCGGGGTCTGACCTGGAGCGGCCGTTTGCCTCTTTGTTTTTTTTTTTGGAGGCTTGCCTGAGCTCCTTCAGTTTCACGCGGCACTGCTGTGGATCCCTGTTGTAGCCTCTGTCCTTCATGCCCTTGGAGATTTTTTTTCAAATATTTTGGCATTTCGTCTTTTGGAACGGACTTCTGATAGCATGGATTCATCTCCCCATTCTGCAATCAGATCCAGTACCTCCCATTCGGTCTATGCTGGAGCTCTTTTGCAAATCTGAGATTCCATGGTCACCTGTGCTGATGAACTCTGCATGATCACCTGTGCTGATCAGCTTGCCACACTGGCCAAACAGGAAATGAAATTCAAAAGTTCACAGAGCTTTTCCTGTATACCTGGCCAATGTATCTGAGTTGAGAGTGCTGTCCAGAGCGGTCACAATGGAGCACTCTGGGATAGCTCCCAGAGGCCAATACCGTAGAATTGCGTCCACGCCACCCCCAAATTCAACCTGGCAATGTCGATTTTTAGCGCTAATCCCCTCGTCGGGGAGGAGTACAGAAATCAATTTTAAGACCCCTTTAAGTCGTCAAAAATGGCTTTGTCATGTGGACGGGTGCAGGGTTAAATCAATCTAACGCTGCTAAATTCGACCTAAACTTGTAGTGTAGACTAGGGATAAGATGATGTCATCACCCACATCTGTGTAAGGAAGTTTGACCCACTTCAGTTTCTTTGTCACTGCTGCAGAGAGCTAATGAAACTACTTGTACTGTCCATAAGACTAGTTAGATATTCCATAATCTGCAATATCCAGGAGAAATGCAGGATCCCTTCAGAACTGTCTGTGAAAGTTCTGCTGGTCTGATTTGGAGAGCCCAGTCAGCTTCCTTTGCCAAAGACACCATCCACATGGAAAGATATGCAGAGCTCTTTTCAGTTACTTAAGTAGCCCTATATTCAGGTGTCCATGAAGACTCTTTGATATCATTGTTTTCATAAAGTGTCTCAAAATGATTAAGAATGAACTAGAGCCGAGAACTTTTCAAATTTTTCATAGTGAGATCTATTAAGAGAGAGAATCACATGGACTGCCTCCCTCCCATTTGCAATGACATAACCCTCCCTGTGGCAGCTGTAGCAGTTGCTTACATGTAAAAGTATTTAATGTATTTTAAACTGTCTTTTAATGCAGTTTAGCAGGTGAAAATGAAATGCCAGTAACATGTGACCAGTCAGCTGTCTGTAGAGCACAGTTTGAGAAGCGCTGAACAAAAGTATTGTAAGACAATATATAGGAAATTAAGTAGAAATTTAAATATGCTGTCAGTACAAGAAGGTTCTACCTCCTGAGCTTGTTTTCAAATTATGACCTCTAATATTGTCACCTCATAGTCTCCCTCCATTCTATTAGTGACTCGGAAGAGAGGTAAGCAAGAATGTCTTCAAGCCCAGGTAGTTGCCATCCTCAAATTGAGTATACAGCCCTCATGCAGATTTTCTAAGAGTTCTTAAGACAATCTGTTTTGTCCATGAATAAAATGTATTAGTGTACTAATAAGACTGTCAGCAGGTATTTGTGGATATTGTCAAGGAAGGCTTCTTTCAGAGATGATAAATTCTAATGCTCTTTTCAGATTATAGTCTTATAAGCAAGGCTGCAAGTTTGTCATGGAGGTCACAGAAGTCATGTATTCCGTGACTTTCTCGGACCTCTGTGACTTCTGTAGCGTCCATGCGGCTGGCCCAGAGGCTGCCTGAGCTCAGGTATCTCTGCTGGTGCAGGAGGTGGTGAGGGCTTTGGGCGGCACTTACCTTGGAGGGGGCTACCCAGAAGTGGCAACATTCCTCCGCTCCTAGACTCTGCCTGCAGGCACCGCCCTCACAGCTCCCATTGGCCCTGGTGCTGGTGCTTAGGGTGGAGGCAGTGCACAGAGCTGCCTGGCCACACCTCCATCTGAGAGCTGAGGGAGGGGGATGTCGTTGCTTCTGAGGAGGCTTGGAGCCAGTTAGGGAGCCTGCCAGCCCCACCAACCACTCCCCAGCACCAGCAGGGGTCCTGGGCTGTGCGCCGCTGCCTCCCCACCAGCACCCGTCATGATCATGGGCTGTGAATTTTTGTTTACTGCCCACGACCTGTCCATGACTTTCACTAAAAATACCTGTGACTAAAACGTAGCCTTACTCATAAGTGATAGGAAAACCTTTCCTTTCAACTCTGCCTCCCCGACCAGCTTTTATAGCCATATGAAAGGGTCAGCTGGCTTGCAGTTAGTCAATTGGAGGGGCAGCTGCTTCAGTAGCACCCAAGGCAAGTCTCATTCTGGCTTTTTCCTCTTCTTTCCCAGTTGCTTTCTGGGAACTGAGCTGCCAAGGGTTTCCCTCTGAAGGCCCTGTGGCTGTTTCCCAGTCCTTGACCCTTATTGAAGAGTAGTTATAGCCAGGATATTAGAAAGACAAGGTGAGTGAGGTCTTTTATTTTATTGGTCTTTTATTGGACCAACTTCTGTTGTTGAAGGAGACAAGCTTTTGAGCCACACAGAGCTCTTCTTCAGGTCTGAGAGAGAAATCTTTCCTGAACCCCCATATCTGGCTTTCAAACAGCCTCCCAACCTCTGCAAATTCATCATCAGACACAAGTCCCCCACAGACCAGGACATATCAACTCAAAGCAGCACCAGACCCTCCTAGAACAATAGATACAAACCTGCAGACATAGCTCCACTCCTACAATGATCAACACACCTTTCAAGATCCATGCATCCTACACATGCATATCACAATAAGTTGTATACCTCATACCATGCCCTAAATGCCCCAATAACAATTATGTGGGTGAAACCAGACAATCACTGTGCTCTCAAATTAACTCTCACAGGAAAATGATAAGACAAAAACACCCTATCACCTGTAGGTGAACACTTCACAAAGTGATCACTCTAGATCTGACCTATCAATCCTCATCCTCAAAAGAAACCTGCACAATGCTTTTTCAAAAGATTAGCCACTGAGAGAGTTGTCTCTTTTGAAACAATGCAGATCACAAAACCCTAGATGAAACACACAAGAGCAGGAGGCAAAGCATTCTTGGTCAAGATATTTCCCCATGGAATGAATTTCCAGAAAAGATTAGGAAAATCTTGTCTGCTACTCCATTTAAAAAAAAAAAAAAAGCTGCAAAGCCTTTGAAAGTCTTTCTACCATAGCAAGAATGACACTCCCATCTAACCAAACATGCCCCTTCCCCTCCAAAAATCTGACTGAAACAAATTAACCCACAACAATAACAAAATAAAATCTTGTATCCATTTAGCATTCTTATGGCCTAAAAAAAGAGAGCCACACAGTCCAGGAAATCCACTGAATTGGAACTACAGCAAGATACAAAAGAGAAGAAAATGAAGTTAAGGAAGTGAACTGGAAACGTTACTGTTTAATATTCAAATTGTGGTTATACCCAAATTCCCAAACCAAGGGAGCTGTATAAATACAAAGAGAGAAACCCTACCCCAGTAAAGGAATAACAAACAAGAGGCATTAGTTTTAAAAACTTTTATAAAGTTTGTGATGAACACATTATATGATACATTATCATATATGGAAAATGTTTTTGAATTTCATTATATTGTGTGATGGGTAGCAATGCAAAACATTCTTATGACAATTTTCCCCATGTTTTAAATCTTTTGAAATAAAAGTTTGACATGTATAGATTTTTGATCTGCTGCTTCTCTTTTGTGGATGTAAAGAAAATTTCTCTTGGTTTTATTGGCAATCAAAAACTATGTTGACTAATATTTGCACAAGAATTCTTATTGTAGTAACTGATTCAATGTACCAGACTTAAGGAAATGGTAACTGGTAGCAAGTTTAGGCAATTAAATGACCATTACTACATCCTTTTAGTTCTGAAACTTGCCTCAATCTATTTTTCCTTGCTCAACTTTTTTTTTTGGAGGGTGGGGGCAGTAGAGAAAGTGTTGACTACTTATGCCCAGGCTTCTTTCAATCCACGCCTTGATTACTATGAGATGATGCTGTGTCAATCAAAATAAAATTGTAAAAGGTGAGGCTAAATTAAAAGTAAAATTTTAATATACTGGATACCATTAAAATTTAAACATTTACCTCCAGATGCTGCATATTTACTAAATTATTTCCTATTCTAAGTATGGAAAAAAACTGTAGTATCTCTGAGTATGTGGTAACTATTGGCAAATAAATATTTTTAAGATGACACTGAAGCTATGTTGGTCCTTTGAGGAAAAAGTAAACAAGGTAAACTTATACTCATCTTTTGGGACAAAAATATTATTTATTGAAAAGTAAAATTAGAAAACCTAAATAACTTCTTAAAATCAGCCTCTGATTTCTTGGTAACCTAGGATCCATGTATTGAAATTAAACATTAGAGAGGTGCTGTTTAAATATTTTTCTCTACTTTTGCATTTTATTCCACATTATTAGCCTCTTGGAAACTTTAAAGTAACAGGGCTTTTTCCATTTGATTTGTCTATGTTCACTTGGCAAATCTTGCATCTACTGTTTCATTTCCAGGGTAAATAATGCAATACAAGAAGCTCCTTCTTAAATTAACTGCTAAAAACAAAACTATCTCTAGGGTTAGAAAGATTCATATTTTCAAGTACAGGCATGAGGATGCTTGGCAAACACATGCACAATCTGTCAAAAGTTTTGATACTCCTTATTTAGATTTGGGAAATAGGACAATTTTGACTGTGTATGTATTCGTAGGTAGGTCTAAAGTTCCTTATTATAGTCAAGATATTCACATCTGAAATGAAATTATGTATCTTGCAGGAATATTTCATAGTGATGCTTTTATTCTCCTTTGTTAGAGAACCAGGTGACAGACGACTTAAAATAAATGTGGGTAGTACGGGGAATGATCTCTAACCAGAAATGCTGCAGCATTCTCAAATGAAATATACGTGGTTCTGCACAGAAAGTTGAACAAATTAAAGAGAATTCACTTAAAGACCCCAGAAAGATGAGTAAGACATGTCTACAATACACACATTTGTACATTCTAAGAACCATATGGTCCCCAAATCCTACTGGTAAAGTACAGTGTATCCATACACAAGTGCTTCAGTTTATGTGCATCCCAAATACTGTTTGAAGTCGAGTTAATTTCTACACATCTCAATAAGTTTAGTCTAAACTCTTTCAGCCTGTACTGGTTCAGATATAGTGTTAGTATGAAAATGGTTCACATATCATTCTACTGCTGACCCATAAGGCAGCTGCAGCCTTTTGAAATTTCTCAGAATCCAGTGCTTCTAGGAAGTTTGCTCTGAATTGTGGGAAAAGTATAAAGAGGGTGCTGCAACTGAAATTGTTTCCAACAGCTCTAATGTGGACAATGGGGCAAATCTGCAGTGGTGCAGAGAACAAGCAAGCATTGGTTATAATGGTTATAAAATATAACTATAAATATATAATTGGTTATAATAATCATCTCACTAGTTCAGTCAGGATTGGTTCAGTTTTCTGGTGTAAACATGGCAGAGGTAGCTACTGGAGAATAGGAGAACCCAAAAGAAAACCCAGAAAATCCCATAAATGACTGGGGGTAGGATTTAGTGGTCATACCATGAAAACATTGATAAACAAGATGTAAATAACTAGTAAGAACCACCAAACAATCAATTTAAATTGAAGAAATTCTATGAATAACATTGAAAAGTACTGAAATAGGTAATAAAGCATAAACACTATACCAATATTAAACCATACAAAGAAATACTGTCTTGCTGTCCAGACCCTCCCTTTGACAAGTTCCCCAGATTGAAATTTTTTCAAAAATTACTTTTACAGCAGTGAGTTTTCAGCTGTTCTGCATTATCCTCTCCCATGCTTTTTGCCAAGAAAGTAGCAAGTATTCTTAGAGGCCCTATGTCAGATTTCCTGGCCTGACTTCTTGCTGCTTTGCAAGAAGAAGCTGCTTTGCTTAACTGACAGACTTCACTATCAACCTTTAAATGGGTTATGAAAGAATTCTGGAGTCTGTTTTTCTTGTTTCTGGATTTTTCTTAAAAATAAATTTTATTGGAAGATTCTAGTCTACTAATTCTCCATCCTTCTCCTCTCCATCCCCCCAACTGTTTCCCACCCCCTGCCCTTTTAAATAGAAAGGGGAGGGGGCGGAAAAATAGAAAAATTGATTTAGAAAATAACTTTTTTTTTTCCTATGGTTGTCTATAACAGACCATTACATTCACTTCCTTTTGTGCCATCACAATGTTTCCTGTATGTGTCTTGGATCAATAGTTTGAAAGATTCAGGATGAGGAAAAAATGTCTAAGTCCTGCCTCAAAATTTTTGGAGCAAGCTTTTAATGCCTGTTTAGTCAAAGTCATATATAAACTACTTTCTTGTTTCAAGACTTTTCTTTTCCTCATGAGTTTCTGTATTTCAGCAAACGTATAACCAATCAACTTGTTAAAAGAAACAATTTAGCATCCTAATCCTAGAGTGTTGTTCTTTTTTTTTTTTATAAGGGATTTATAAGATGCCAGATTTCTACGTTTTGGAGATCTCCCGGTCTTGTAGTTTTCTATAATGCCTATCAGTATAATGTCTAAGCATTTCACACACAAATTAAATCTGCATGTCGAGGTCACTAGTGGACTTAAAGGAACTTTCTGCTCTTCTCCCCTCCTTGGATTAGGAGGCTCTCTTTGAGTATAATTTTATAAAGTTAAAACTATGGCTAAAATTTTTAAAAATAGATGCTTAAAGTGTTCTTTTTAGTCCATATTTAAGTGCCTGCATAAGTATCCTGATTTTCAAAAGTGGTGAAAACCCATCAATTTCACCTTAAATCATTGGGAACTGCTAGGTGGTCAGTATTTTTGAAAATCAGAAAACTTTTATGTTAGTACCTAAATAGAGATGCAGGAGCCTGATATGAGCTTCCATTTTTAAAAATCTTATCCATATATGTTAAAACTAATGAGGGGAAAATCTTTTGTTAAAGTAATGATACAGGATTGCTACCTATGGAAAAAGAAAATACATCATGCACCAGATTTTGACCAGTCTGTGTACTAATTAGAGTGTGAGATCCTGCAAAATCAAAGCCTGCAATAATGTAGCTGAAATAATAGAAGTAGAAATTGGGAAGAGATTTGAAAACTATGGGGCTAGGAGAATAAGTGCTTCAGACTTACCACTGCAGGCAAATAAAATCAATCTGTATACAGTGCATTTTGTTAAAGTTACACAGATAACTCCAGACCCATTAGCACTTATTTGAAATGTGAAATCCGAACTGTCAGTGTTTCTGAGCCATGGAGCATAACTGGAAATAATTGCCTAATAATAATGGGTAACTGTCGCTTTCACAAACTGTCATACTGTAATTTTAATCTAGCCACAGTGTCAAACAAGTCTAAATTTCTAAGTACAACAGTTTCAAGTAAAAATACATTATTGTGAGTATACATTTCAGAGGGATAGGGTTTATCAGTTCCATAAATTTTCTTTTTTTTTCTTTTTAGAACATTCCTGATGTAGATGATGAAGGATACAGTATTAAACCAGAAGCAAGCCAGAATATCCTTTTATCTATTGCAAATATGTTGGGATGGGATTGTCCTGGGGGGTCTGGGGGCAAGGCTTGGCAGAGGGGTCTTGGTGTAGGGGGGCTCCAGATGCAGGGGATGAGGCTCGGGTGGGGTGGATGTTCTGGGTGCAGGGGGATGGGGCTTGTCAGGGAGTCTGCTTATGAGGGGAGTCCGGATGTAGGGGGGTTGGGGGGACAGGAGAGCAGTGACCCCTCTTACCACAGCTGAGGAGTGATGAGGACAGGAAGAGGGGGGATAGAGCTTCCTGCAGCCGGTGAGGTTCCTGAGGGTGGGTCTCACTCAGCCCCGGACTAGCTACTGAGCCCAGCACAGAGTAGGAGCCACAGCCCCCCACAGTAATTTACTTCACTAGCTGCTCCGGGCACCCAAAGCGATGTACCCACGCTGCTGGTGAGGGGCGCATAACTGCTCTTGCGGCTTCCCTGTCAGAAGACCTTTTTTCTATGGGGAAGCAAAGAAATCTACAGGCGACATGAATTCTGCCCGCATGCAATGGTGAATTCCCCCAGGAGCAAGGACCTCTCAGGGTAGTTAAGCGCTATAACATATTACCTAAGGAGTTTGTGGAATCACCCTCATTGAAGGTTTTTAAGAACAGGTTAGATAAACACCTGTCAGGAATGATTTAGTTATTATGTAGTCCTGCCTTGAATGCAGTTGATTTTCTCAACTTTTCATGGCAAGTTGGATCTGGATGTGTTAGGTTTTTCAAATTCTGTACACTGCATAAGAGACTCTGATTGCCCAGGGTGAGTAAGTAACTTTTATTTCCCAAGCTTCAGTGATATTTCTTGTGATGCTGGATTATCTGCAGACTGTTCCTGAAATACTATTCTAGCCATTGATTGGAAGATATTCTTTCTTTCACTGGTCTCTACTTTGATGTCTCTATTACCATCTCCTTCATGGATGAGATTTCCACTAGTACGAAGTGGTACAATTCTATTTGGAATGAACACCTCCCCGGAGTCTTTCTACTTCAGTTTTTGCAGCACTAATGATGAATTGCCTCAGCTCATCATAATGGATGCAGAATCCATGAAGATGTAGTATGTCAGTTTCATTACAAACACATGATGAAGTTGTGCAGTAAGGCTTACATGTGGTAGTATAATAAATTTGGAACTGTTAAATAGTATGCATTCCACAACTGAGAAGCACTTTCTTTTAATATCTTCTAAAAGATGATACTCTATGCAGGCTGAATTATATGCCTCTTTATCCATCAACCAAAAGACAAACTCCTGCATCAGATGGGGCACAAAGTAGCTGACATCTGTAAACGACAATCATCTAGCTTTGGCTAATATTCTGAGGCTTTCATTTTGGCTATTTCAACCCAAAGGATTGAAGTGGCATTATACAAAACCAGTTGTTCATTTGAAAGCTGTTTGTTAGGCTTACTCATGAGAAGATCATCCACAAAACATTTGGATGACTTAAGTTCCTGGCTTCAGTTTAGTTGCAGCTTGGATAGAATCAGTTAATGTTATTGTGCTGCATAGAACAAAGATAGATGTGCCTTGTCCGTGCTCTGCATGGCATGAAATGACAGAACCATAGTGATCTTCTAATTTTGCATATAATTTGCTACTGGAATGGCTTGCAGTTTCTAGATCTGAGGGAAGTAGGATTTATATTTTTATAGCTGGTTGAACAAGAGAAGAGCCGCCTTGTTGTACATAAGATCATTCTCTCTCTCCAATCAGCTGATAAATGCAATGTCATAAAGTGACTGTATTGTCGACCTATAACTAGGTGGTTTTGCTTTAAGGTTTGTTTTACTGAAGCAGAAAGAAGGGCATGTTAACTGATAAAGTGCAGCATTAGCAATCAAGCCTTCCACAGATATTTTGCGCATCATGTCATCATCTCCTCTTTGAAGTGCTTGCCTCCCTTAGGTTGGTTGTTATCTCATATGTTTCTGTTTTTATTAAGTTTTTTGTCTATCTTGTGTGTTTTTCTCAAGCAAACAATGCAACAGGACTAATTGTTGGAAGATGTGCTTGCTCTTGTGGCTATAGAAGCAGGTTAACATGATGCTTTCTGATCACTTTCAGAGTCTGTTTTCTTTCCTGGGTTTAGTACAACTCTGCGGTATCCAATTCAACTTGTTTGTATATTTTTGAAAGGAACCTCCGGGATAGAGTATTGGTGGCCCATCATTTAAACTAGAAAACTCATCCAGTAACTGTAAATATAGTTCATCTCTCTTAACTTCTAGTGCCAGGATCACAGAATTCTGTCCAGTACTGGTGGCTTTTGACAGTTTTTCATTCTTTTGACTTTCTTGACAATTAATACATTTCTTGTTTGTGGAGAATCTTTCTCTTTGTCCTTCATGTCATTTTATACTGTAACTTCCCTGTAGAGGTAAAATTCCAAAAGTATATTGCTAGCATTACTGCCACCATTTTTCATTTTATACAAGTATACAGACTTGTGCTAAAGTAGATATAAATTAGATCTGCATGATAGTATTACAGTTGCCATTTTTGTTTAATGAGCCATTTGCTTGAAGCCCAGTAGGAAGCTGTGTATTGTTATTTCTAACACTAATACTGACCTGCGCATAAGTGTCTCTGAATTAAAAACCTAGTTTGTAGAATGTTTCAAAGGCTAGTACTGCCTGGATAGGCAATTACAAATGCAAATTCTACCTGGCAGACTAGATGCCATACTGTGTGTACAGAAGCTTACAAATGGAGAAGCATTACATTAGGTATTCACATACATTTATATCTACCTACTGTGCAGTACAAACTACGGTGTTATCTACTACTACTGATGCACAGTCTTCAGTGTGAGACTGATTGGTTAAGCAATTTTAAATTGAAAATATATAAAACTATTATAATCACTTGTGAGATACTTTGACAATTAAGAATATATTGCAAAATGTTGATCACCATTTTTGTCACATTCTAAACATTCTTCTTCATTTCTGGAGGGAAAAATACATTCCCATGCCAAAACAAATAAAAAAATGTAATATGTTGTCATTTGGTAGCTTTGGCCAATAATTTCAACACCTTAATGTAGTGTTTAACTTGAATAGTAAAAATTATAGTCATAGTCACGTTGCTGAGTTTCTGGAACTGTGCAAAAAATGACACTTTCCCATTTTGGGTGTCATTGTTTCACCTCACCTACAGGCTTATGGCACCACTTGACAGCTCCCCATCAGACCTCATCTAAATGTACATAAAATAAACTTTCAAATTATATATGTTGTGGATTTGTGTAGTGATAGGTACATTAAACTCCAAAAATATGGCCCTTTTTGGAGAAATGCCACGCATCCTACAGACAGTTCATCACTGAGGAGCTGCGTGAAGCTGCACTGTTTTCTGCCTCCTGTATTTCTCTCTGTGAGGTGATGCATTCAGGGTATGCTCTTGATATGAACACCTGGGGCTCCAATATGGCAGTGAAGGAGTATTATAAGGAAAAGATGTAGGGGCCCAAGAGAAGGGGCCCAGGGCACATGGTCACCCTCATAGCCTCTGCTGCTTAGATCTGTAGGAGACCTTAGACTTCCTCTCTGACCCATAAAACTTGGAAGAAGAGGCTCTAGGGCAGTAGGTGGGAGATCCTTCCCCACTTTGTTGGGAGTCAGAAGAGGAATAAGAAAATTTCAATTGCAAAGGAGGGGCTGCAGAGGCAGGGATTATAGATTGTAACCCCACAGCAGCATTCACTACCAAAGAACAGGTCGGTACAACTGAGGCAGTGGGCCCTCATGCTCGTAGAATATGAAGCCCTACCAATAGCAAGGGGAGACTTAGTTTCCTCTGTAATTTGGAGGTCCTTTGGTACTATATATCTCATTGTCACTGAGGTAGATGGGGCTGTTAAAATTGGGGCTAAATTATAGCCCATAGGAGTAGCCAGAGTTGAAGTAATCTGTAACAACTTGCTCAGTACCAGTACCATTATTGGCGATGAAGGAGAGGCAGCAACCAGTGCCATATACATGTGGTGCTACAGACACCGCAGTGGTTGCAGTCTTTCTATTGATCATTGACAAGGTAGGCCCAGTGGGTGGTACTAAATGGTAGTACTGTGAGCCCAACTTGGGCTATAGGATCTCCTTGGATTGAAATTAAAGGGGGAGTTTGAACTCTTCTTTATGGAGGTCTTTTGAGGAGATTTGCTTCTGCCCTTAGAGGAAGAACGATGCTCCTTTCCCTTAGCGGTCATAACAGGGACAATCCTACCTGTATCTCTGGAAATCAAAGGCTTAGCCAGTAGAGTCTTGGAGCTAATTGGGGATGAGCTCACAGAGGTACTTCTCAACACAACAGGCAGATGTACAGGGATATCAGATGAATCTCTGTCTGAGACAGCTTGCTTGGAAGTGGTCAAAACTAAACATTTTAAGCCTGGTTTCTCAACTCCTTTTTGAAAAGGACTAGCACACAATGCATTTATGGAGGATGTGGGATTCTCCCTAGACAAAAAAGACACCTCATGTGTCCATTGTTAACTGGAATTGCCATGTTGCAAGAGGGACAATATTTAAATCCTAAAGCCGTGGTACCAGGAAGATTCCAGTGGGAAATGAATACAAGGAAATTAATTAAAATTTTCCCCCAAATTACCCAAAGCCTGTCAAAAATGGGAGGGAGGGGTGCTAATGGGCAACTGTGTAACTACCCCAACATATATACTAATTCCTCAATTCACTCTAACAAGGGAAGATATTACTGCAGACACTGGGAGCTCCATGGAAAGCCATGAGCAGGGAGGAGGAACTGAGCAGTGGTTGTCTAACAATGTGTATTTGCATACACGGGGCAGCAATAGCTGGTGTCTGTCATGTATTCTTGGCAGGTTCCAATAGAGTGTCATTAATTGAAAGAGTTACTCTTCCCAACAAAGATATGTACGAAATGTTCAGTAATTTGAGTGTCTTTTATCCATCGGATGTTCTCTCTCTCACCTGTCTATGAAGACCTTCCTCTTTGTGGCATACACATCTGCTAAAGGGTGGAGGAGATGGGGGCTCTTACAATGGAAACCCCCCCACACACACATTATTTTCCACTGTGTCAAGCTATTCCTTAGGACACAGCCTAAGTTCCTACCAAAAACTATTTCCACATGTTTATTTCCCCCCACTGTTCCTCACACATTCTTGTCAACTGCTGGAAATGGCCCACCTTGATTATCACTATAAAAGGTTTTTTTTCCTCTCCTGCTGGTAATAGCTCACCTTACCTGATCACTCTCGTTACAGTGTGTATGGTACACACATTGTTTCATGTTCTCTCTGTATATAAAATCTCCCCACTGTATTTTCCACTGCATGCATCCAATGAAGTGAGCTGTAGCTCACGAAAGCTTAGGCTCAAATAAATTCATTAGTCTCTAAGATACCACAAGTACTCCTTTTCTTTTTGTGGATACATACTAACACAGCTGCTACTCTGAATATTAATCATGGTGAAGCTAAGATGCATACCCTTCTTGAGCATAGGAGCCTTTTAACTTCAGTGAGTGAAACCTTTTAGGTCCTCTCCTAAACTATTCTTATTCTTTGCCGAGAGGATGAAAGGCCACCCTGTGTCCTTCCAAAGATTATTTAAATGGATTTCAGGGTGTATTAGGCTCTGATATGACCTAGATAAATTAGATCCACCAGACAGTATTATAGCCCATTCTCGTAGGTTGCAGTCAGCCTCAACTGCTTTGTTGAGAAGCATTCCCATAACTGATCTCTATAAAGCTGCCACCTAGGGCTCTTTTGTATACCTTTACTAGACATTATGCCTTAGTGGAAGCATCTAGAATGGAATTACTTGGCAGAGTTGTTTTGCAGTCTATTGTGAAGACTCAGAGCACCCACCACCTTAGTTAATTCACTGCTTGGGAGGCACCAAGAGTGGAATATGTATGTGGACCAGCACTTGAAGAAAGAAAAGTTATTTACCTGCTGTCACAGGGTAACTAGTCCCTGTGGCTAGACTAATCCCAGCACTCCTGGACCAGAGCAGGTGAGCCTAATCCAGCCAACTGTAGAGGGCTGGACTACACCTGAGTCAATAAAGGGCTGCGAGTAGGCAGCTGGGGAGGAAGGACTGAGACAGGCTAAGCTTTGGGGAGGAAAAGCTACACTAGAGTGGAGCTAGCTCCTGTGATGGGTCCCTGGAGCAAGGGCCAGGGGTTCAAGGAAGCAGCCCTGTAGCTGCTGCTGCTGCAGGAGGGGAGCAGAACTGACTGATGCTGGGAGGCTGCCAGAAGCTGGAGTGCCAAAAACTCCTTGGAGGCATGGCCCTGAAGCCTGGGTTCAAGACTTGAGTTAAGTCCCTCTGTTATGACAATAAACCTTTTTGACTGAGACTGGGTGTGGCAGCGCATGGTTTGGAGCTGGGGAGAAGCAACAGCCCTGATGACACCTGTACAGTAACAAGGATCCTTTGAGATATTGTCCATATATTCCTCAACCCACTCTTCTTTGGAGTCCTACAGTTGGATTCTGCAGTGGAGGAGAAATTGAGGGGTAGTTGGTTCTGTATCACCTTTTATTCCCTCAGTACAGGAGCATGAGCACTCTCAGAGCACATGTACAGACCCAATGGACACTGCTAGGCAAAAGACCCCAATCTCAAGCACCTGGGGTACATACACACCAAAGTGGAATACATGCATGTTGAAGAATTCCAGTTACTGTATAAGTAAATAACTTCTTTACAGAGGGGCAAAAATGGGCAGAGGTTTGGTAACTTGCCTGTAGTAATGGAGTGAGTTGGTAGCAGAGCTGGGAATAGAACTCAGAAGTCTTGACTCCATCTTATGCTCCAACCTGCATTGCAGACAAATTAATATTACTGTAGAGCCTAAATTTTTCCGTTCTGGTCATTTGTGATTTTAAATTTGTAACAGTAAAGTTGCATTAATATACCTTCTGCATTTGTTAGATGGTTAGGGTGAAAACATCAAAGTTTAACTTTGAAGTATGAGTGTTGGCAAACTGTGGATGGTGTTTTCAAGTAGCTATTGTCAGACACTTTTTTAACTTTGTTAATTTTATGTGTGAATAGTGTTTACTTGCTGCAGATGTATATGTTGAGGAGTGTGTGAGAAACTGATCTATTCACTATATAGGTGACACTAAAACATCAGTTACCTTAACTGAGAAAAACATATCAAAGAGAACCATTTCTACTCATCCAGTGATTCTGACTCTGAAGATGATGAACCGAGGAGATTCCATGTAGAAATCAAACCTGTACAGCCAAATAATAGCTCTCACTACACTATGGCTTCATTGGATGAATTAAAAGTATCTATAGGGAACATCACTCTTTCTCCAGCAATATCTGTGAGTAATTTGTTCCATATATTACATTTAGCAGAGAAGCAAGTTAATATATTCCTTACATTTTGTTTCACATGAACTATTAACTTTACTCTTTTCTGTGGAAGGTCAGATTTTACTGAGAAAGACAGGTCTAACTCCTGAGGCACCAAGCATCCATTTTAATTCCAGCTGTAAATTGCAGCATGTCTCTCTCCCAATATATTCATCACCACTTTGTTTCTGGGATTGATGATGTTAGTTCCAGGTGTGAGATGTTCTCCAGGGGGCAACCTTAACAAATGAAAGAAAAATAGTGACTATTATCTTCTCCCCATCCTCTTACAGATGTTACCTCTCTGTTCTGGGATCCATATTTTGGGTTTAAATTGCAATGTGCTGGGGATCCTTTTTAACAGATGGATGAGATTTGTATTGGATTGTAAGCACTTCGAAGCTAAGGGGATGAGCACTATAGAAAACCCTAAGATAGACCAGGGGTATATATGACTTTACATTGCAGCTTGCTATGTTTTATTCCTTAGGATGATAGTGATCCTTTTGTATTTAGGATTAACATTATGGTTGAACCTTATAAATGATATCAGTGCAAAATGAAGGTTAGAATAAAAAGGCGTGGACATTAAAGCAAGATTAAAGCATACAATCTTATTTTTTAAAAACTAGGTGAAAGTCTGTGCTGGCATACCCATGCAATTCATAACGTGGGGAAAAAAAACTAAAAATGGCTAAGAACTTAAAAACTGGATTGTAAAAGCCCACAAATCCCAGTGATGATTGAACCTGGTGATATTCTAACCAAAAAGAGCAGTCAGCCATGCTTCTAGCTGTTTCCATCATTTCATGCTGACTCAACAGACACTCTAAAACACACAGGCCGAATATGAGTCCTGGACATTACTATTATATAGCTATATTAATCATGTTTTTCCCTTTTTCTTTCTCATGCTGATACTAGAGACACAGTCCTGTAAGTACAAAATGCCTTCCTCCTCCCCTCCCCCCATTTTTAAACTAAAAACGAAATAATTCTTGTTTAAGGGAGGAAGCAAGTTCTAATGGTTAAAGCACAAGACTGACTCTGGTGGTCTGGGTTCTCTTCCTGAATCTGGCAAACACTTGCTGTGTTATCTTGTGAAACTCATTTAATTTATCCATTCTATAAAATAAGCATGGGTGGCGGGTATCAAAGGCAGGGGAAGGCTGAGCCTCCCCAAACAGCCTTGCTTGGCTCTGCCCACGCTCTGCTTCCCAGCTCTATGCTGCGAGGGGCTCTTCTTCCTGCCCTGGGGCTAATGGAGGCCGGCCTGTGCTTCAGGTCTGGGGGGGAAGGAGGGGGTCTGCACATACAGCCCCGAACTGGGGGTTATAGTTAAGGCTGCGAGTTTGTCACAGAGGTCACGGATTCCGTGACCCTCAGTGACTTCTGCACTGGCCAGTGCGCCTGGCTCAGGGGCAGCTCAGGCAGCGCCTGCGCCAGATGCACTGGCTGCAGTCTCATGCCGCTGCGCATACGTGTGCACACACACACACACCAGCAGAGTTTGGGTGTCAGAGGAGGCAGAGGGTTGGGGCATGGGATGGGGTGAGGCAGGCTCTGGGCGGCGCTTACCTGGGGGGCTTCCCGGAAGCGGCAACATCCCCCTCGCTCAGCTGCTAGGCAGAGACGTGGTCACTGCAGGCTGCCTCTGCCCAGAGCACTGGCTTTGCAGCTTCCCTTGGCTGGGAACTGCAACCAATGGGAGCTGCGGGTGCGGTACCTGCAGGAGAAGGCAGTGTGCAGAGTGCCTGGCCACTCCTCCACTTAGCAGCTGAGCAAGGGGGATGTTGCCACTTCCAGGGAGCCCCCCAGTTAAGGGCCGCCCAGAGCCCGTCTCACCCCATCCCGTGCCGCAACCCCCTCCCACACCCAAACTCTGCTGCTGCTGGGGGGGAGGCGCGGAGTCAGGTATGGAGCCTGCTGGCCCCACCAACCTTAGCACCAGTGGGGGTGCTGGGCTGCGTGCCTTCGGCCCACCCAGCACTAGTGGGGGGGCCCAGACTGCTCCCAGCCACTCTACTCCAGCACCCACGGGGCCCCCTGACAGCCCTCCCCAAAGTTTTATTCACTGGTGTTTTTAGTAAAAGTCACGGGCAGTAAACAAAAATTCATGGCCCTGATCGGTCCATGACTTTTACTCAAAATATCTGTGACTAAAATGTAGCCTTAGTTATAGTGAATCACAAATTGAATATGAGTCAGCAGCATGATGCAGTTGCGAAAAAGGCTAATTTCATTCTGGGGTGTAGTAGCAGGCATACTGTGTAAGACCAGGGAGGTAATTGTCCTGCTTTACTCTGCACTGGTGTGACCTCATCTGGAGTACTAGGTCCATTTCTGTGCACCACACTTCAGGAAAGATGTGGACAAATTGGAGAGAGTCAAGAGGAGAGCAACAAAAATTATAAAAAGTTATAACCTGACCTCTGAGGAAAGGTTAAAAAAAACTGGGCATGTTTAGTCTTGAAAAAAGATGACTGAGGTGGGACCTGATTAACAGTCTTCAAATATATTAAGGGCTTCAAATATATGAAGAAGACTGTGATCAATTGTTGTCCATGTCCGCTGAAGATAGTACAAGAAGTAATGGGCTCAATCTGCAGCAAGGGAGATTTAGGTTAGATATTAGGAAAAACTGTCTAACTATAAGGATAGCTAAACTGTGGAATAGGCTTCCAAGTAAGGCTTTAGAATCCCCATTTTGGAAATTTTTAAGAACAGGTTGGACAAACACCTATCAGGGATGGTCTAGGTTTACTTGATCCTGCCCTAGTACAGGGGGCTGGATTTGATGACTTCTCAAGCTCTACATTTCTATCATTCTATATACTTTAAAAAAATATTATTTCAATACTATTTCTTTTTAGCTTTCTATACCTAAGAACATGTTTATATGTGTTCCATATCCCCTTGGATCCAATACACAGTATGCCTGTGTTTACACTTATGGCATTATGTAAAGTACAGGCGCTACACATGGCAGTAAAAATAGTGGGAGGCACTTCTTGGGTGAATAGAGAACCATGTAGGGTATATACCGAAGGGGTTCAGGCATGCAGGGCACTTTCTCAACTCTATTCACCCAAACCAGACCTCACCCTCTACCACTGCTGTTTATACCCATGCTGTCTGGGTGTGCAATGTTTGTGCGCTACACGCAGTCATACGTGTAGATTTACTTTTTGAAGGTACTTCAGAATGCTGTAGTGTCAACTAGCTGACTTATCTTACTTTTGCTGTATTCATGGAGTGCTGCAAACCCTAGCTTTCTAGGAGTAGTTGCTCTTAGACTGTTTTCCACTCACCCCCATCTCTCCCTGAGCTGACAACCGTTGACATGCTGCAACTCAGCTTGCTCTTTTTCCACAAGTTTCCATCTTAATTTCCCTGCTTCAACTCCCACCTTCAAACTCCCAATACCCTTTCCCATTTCCGCTGCCTTGCCTTCTGCCGGTCCTCTCTGTTCTCCCCTCCTACCTGCCTTACACTCACCTGGATCCTGCTCATGTTCTGTGCCCTCCCTGAGCTTTACGCTGTCTCCCCAGCATTGAAAACAAAACTATAAATGGGAGGGGGGTACATGCTAAATAATACTTGTGCCATTTAGTTCTTTAGTAGATGATTAATAAAAATTTTGTTTATTTGTATTATTTTTCATTTCTATTTTAGGCTCAAATGAACAGGAATTCACCTAGTAAGTGCAAACTTTAACTATTGGTATAATATAAAGTATAAAAATACTTTTTATTTTTCTTATCAAAATCTTTATATTTAGCATGAAAATTTAATTTCCCGATTTTCTGATTATGATCAATTTTAAATTTTGTATTTTAAATACAAGAAAGATGCTTGTTATCAGCTCTTGTTGCCATAACAATTAATAATAAAAAATGAATTTAGAAAAAATAACCACCCAACAGATGTATTAAAACTTGAAGAAAAAAAAATGTTAAATGAACATTACCAGCCAGTGTTTCAAAGCAGTGAATGTGGACTACCCAAAGATCTTATTGCATCTACCTTCTCAGCTCTCCCCAAAAGTCCTAGCAAAGAGATGACCTTTAGGGCATCCTGCAAAGTTTAATATTCGTGTTGTTTGTGATCAATGATGGGGAATAAGTTCCAGAATGAAGGGGCCCTCATTGAAAACATTCTATTGTCAGTCCTGTGTACTGAGTACTCTAGTTCATGCACCTCCTAAAATACATTCTTCCTCTTTCACCAACCCCAGAACCATTTTAGTGTCCCAAATCCCCAAACAAAAACTCCTCTTATTCTGCTGTCAAACTTTCTCCTTCATCCCATGTTTTGTCCTTCCGCTCCATAAAAAACAGCAGTTTGTCCAAGTCCTGTGATCAAAAATTGTGCAGGAGTAGGGACTTAGAGGACGGAGTCCTGGTGAGCGAGGAGACAGACCAGGCCAAGCACTGACTGAGCAGCAGTGGAAGAGTGGCAACTGCTGTCCCCTTGCTGGATTCTGGCTGGAGCAGTGGGAGTTCACTCTTAAAATGGAGAATCCCAGTCAATGGAGGAAAGGGTGGGTGAAGCCATGATAGTGGCAATTCTAGTCCCTCAGAAAGGAGTTGTTCTTTAGAGTGCTGTTTAATAAAGATGTGAGAGCAGACTCCCATGCATTTTGAGGAGTTCAGTTCTTCCACTGACATGTACAAAATTACCTCAAAGAAGGCAACGATGTGAAGTAGTCAGAAAATAAATTTGAAATGCTGCATGATACTGTTCAATCAAAGATCATTAGTATTAGCTTTTGAAAGAAAATGCTAATTACATGGCCCTTATTTTGGGGCGGAGTAGTATTTGCTTTAGGAAATAGCAACTAGCCTTTTACTAGTATTATCTTGTTAGTATTCTAGATGCTAAAGAATTATGATGTTTGTTTTGAACTGTTTAGTGTTCACACTTTAATCAGCTTTTCCTGGAAAACTTAAGATGACCAGTAACATCTGTGAAAAATTGTTTTTTTCTGTTGCAGTAGGGACTTAAAACTGCAGAAGAGTGAAGTTGACCTATGTTGTGTCCCATAAAGATATACTTTCAAAGGACCAAGACTTTCTAACAAAAATCATCCTTCATTTTTGTATGTTAAGCATATTTTAGGAAGTATTTTAGAAGCAGCTGACTCATAACATCACATAAATAATATTAATTTCATCCTTTCCATTTCAATAATTCTGAATTATTTTCATTGCAGCTATTATCATTCCAGATTGTTTTTTATCATGAAGCTGAACGATTTTGTTAATCAAATTCATGGCTTTCCTTTGTCATAATAGGGTGTTTTTTTTTTAATTAGGTGAAGAGTTAACAAAATCAAAGCATTCTGCTCCACCTAATGAGTAAGTTCCACATTTAAAATGTAGGCTTTACATTGAATTCCATTTGTGTGGGGGTTTTGGTTTGATACAGGATTGAGAAATCCATTGCTAGACTTGGCTAGCCAGTTTAGGCTGGATAGCTAGTGATTCCTAAGAGGTGAGGACTAATTCAAAATTCTTTATTTAAAAACTGGGAATTTTATCCTATCCTCTTCTCTTCATGGGCGTACCTTTTTTCTACCTATTCATTTTCTTAATTGTGATTGGCTCCAATAATTATTTTAGTTATAAAATGTTATTTTATATTAAAATTATTAAAAGTGAAAGAAATCTGTTAACATTCTAAATTCATCTAGAAGCTACTATAACTTTTAAGGAATACAAGTTTGATAGGGTCAAGATTTGGGCTGGTTCACATACAAGTTTTACTGAAATAACTAAATTGGTTTTAATTAGGGCTGTTAAGCGATTAAAAAATTAATTGCACTGTTAATAATAGAATACCATTTATTTAAATATTTTGGGTGTTTTTATACATTTTCAAATATATTGATTTCATTTACAACACAGAATACAAAGCGTACAGTGCTCACTTTATATTTATTTTTTATTACAAATATTTGCACTGTAAAAAAACCAAAATAAATAGTATATTTCAATTCACCTAATACAAGTACTGTAGTGCAACCTCTTTATAATGAAAGTTGAACTTACAAATGTAGAATTATGTACAAAAAATAACTGCATTCAAAAATAAAACAATGTAAAACTTTAGAACCTGCAAGTCCAATCAGTCCTACTTTAGCCAATCGCTCAGACAAATAAGTTTGGTTACAATTCGCAGGAGATAATGCTGCCCACATCTTGTTTACAATGTCACCTGAAAGTGAGAACAGGCATTCACATGGCACTGTTGTAGCCAGCATCGCAAGATATTTACGTGCCAGATGCGCTAAAGATTCATATGTCCCTTCATGCTTAACCACCATTCCAGAATACATACGTCCATGCTGATGATGAGTTCTGCCCCATAATGATCCAAAGTAGAGCAGACCAACACATGTTAATTTTCATCATCTGAGTCAGATTCCACCCGCAGAAGGTTGATTTTCTTTTTTTGGTGATTTCGGGCTCTGTAGTTTCCGCATCGGAGTTTTGCTCTTTTAAGACATCTGAAAGCATCCTCCACATCTTGTCCCTCTCAGCTTTCGGAAGGCACTTCAGATTCTTAAACCTTGGATCAAGTGCTGTATCTATCCTTAGAAATCTCACACTGGTACCTTCTTTGCATTTTGTCAAATCTTCTGTGAAAGGCTTCTTAAAATGAAGATGTGCTGGGTCATCATCCGAGACTGCTATAAGATGAAATATATGGTAGAATACGGGTAAAACAGAACGGGATACATACAGTTCTCCCCCAAGAGTTCAATCACAAATTTAATTAACGTATTCTTTTTTTTTTAACGAGCATCATCAGCATGGAAACATGTCCTCTGGATGGTGGCCAAAGCATGAAAGGGGCATATGAATGTTTAGCATATCTGGCATGTAAATACCTTGCAACGCCGGCTACAAAAGTGCCATGTGAATGCCTGTTCTCACTTTCAGGTGATATTGTAAATGAGAGGTGGTCAGCAGTATCTCCCATAAATGTAAACAAACTTGTTTGTCATAGCAATTGGCTGAACAAGAAGTAGGACTGAGTAGACTTGTAGACTCTAAAGTTTTACAAAAAGAACAGGAGTACTTGTAGCACCTTAGAGACTAGCACATTTATTAGAGCATAAGCTTTCGTGGGCTGAAGTTTTACATTGTTTTGTTTTTGAGTGCAGTTATGTAACAAAAAAAATCTACATTTGTAAGTTACACTTTCACGATAAAGAGATTGTACTATAATACTTGTATAAGGTGAATTGAAAAATACTATTTTTTATTTATAATTTTTACAGTGCAAATATTTGTAATAAAAATAATATAAAGTGAGCACTGTACACTTTGTATTCTGTGTTGTAGTAGAAATCAATATATTTGACAATGTAGAAAAACATCTGAAAATATTTAATAAATTTCAGTAGGTATTCTATCGTTTAACAGTGTGATTAATCGCGATCAATTTTTTAATCACAATTAATTTTTTTGAGTTAATCGCGTGAGTTAAGTGCAATTAATTGACAGCCCTAGTTTTAATTAACATATTTTGTTGAAAAAGGAAATAGTACCCTTTAATTCTGAATTAAGGGTGCCCACACACAAATTTGCACCAAAATAACAAAGTATAAATTTAAAATATTTTGTTCTTTTGGTGCATGTCTGTGTGTGAATTTGACCTAGATTTATCCAACAGAATGCTTTTATGTGGCAGGAATGTTCTCATTCAACTGATTACAGCACACAAGTCACTTCAGTAATTTGGTTGTTATAAATATGTATGCTTTGTATTTATTTTCCTATTTTAACTGTTACAATAGGAAGGGGAACAATGACCTCCTGGCATGGGATCTACCCTTTGCCACTTCTCTTGATTCATCTTCTTCAGCTTCATTGACATCCATATCCTCATCCTCATTAGGTAAAGTATTTGATTCTAGAAATTATATTACAAATCCTAAGTGTTTAATATAAAAACCTTTGGGGTTTTTGTTTTGTTATTTTACTTTTGGAAGGGATTCACATTAGAGAGAATTGCAATGAGAGAGAATTTTGAAACATCTCTCTCATTCATATGATATAATTTGTATGTACAGCAGGATACAGTGTGTTAGAATGTGGATTACTATAAGTAGCTGTATTCATTCCTTGAGCATCTGAATAAAATGAAGGCAGAGTCCATTTTTTACTAGTACCGTGCACAGCTCTTCCTATTTTCTCCATAATCCGCCTACTGTTACTGAGTTCCCAAAGCACTACTTTTTCCCAGGGTTACAGTCCAAATAATGTAGGGGGCTCTTCCTGTTCTTTCACCTCTCTCTCTTCCTAGGAAAGGATGCTCCCACTTGTTTGTTTTAGGTCAATGTAACTGGATCACTGCCTCTGGAGCACCCTATTGTGGTCTGAGGTGGCCTTGTAGGCACCCTGCCCCCAGTTTCCTGGGTTCTTTGCAATAATTGACTCACAGACCTGAGTATTGAGAACAAAATCTCCCTTTTGTGGGGTCTGACTCATTATCTCTTTTACGGAGTATAAAACTCTTCTTTAGCCCCACAAGTCCAACTCTTCTCCCTGGTTCCAGAGTCTTCCCCCAAGGGCTCACGCTACAGTTCAAACAAACTTCTCCTCCTAGGGTCAGGAGTCCCACAGCCATCTTTGTTGGGACTGTGTTGATTCAAATAGGCTTCCTCTCCTGGGCTGAGGAGTCCCATAGCCCTTCTGTTGTGGCTGTGCTGGTACAGGCCAATTGCAGCCTTCAAGCAGCTTTTCCTATCTGGCCCCTCCTTACTTAGTCCTTGCCTACCTGGGTTGGGACAGGTCAGCAGGCAGCCATCCTTCCCCGATGGTGTATGTCCTGTTATTAGAAAGAAGGTAGCGCATATGCTGCCCTTTCTCCCAACCAACCTGGGGAGCTCTGGGAAGGAGGGAAGATTTAATAGGTGTGGTAATTAGACACTTATTGATCACCACATCTGATAATTTAAAAAAATACATGGTTAAAAGCTAAGTTTACCTTAAATTAGGTCCCCTGTAAGGAAGTTAGGCAACACAGCAGGGGAATTTCCTGCAGTGACATCCTGGTATGCATCACTGGATGTTTCCCATAATGATCTGATGTAAGGAGGAAAAAAATTGGACCATTGTTTTTACAATTTTGAAATTGATTTCATTCTAATCCAGGGGTTCCCAAACTTGGTTCGCAGCTTGTTCAGGCTAAGCCCCTGGCGGGCCTGAGATATTTTGTTTACCTGAGCATCTGCGGGTATTGCAGCTCCCAGTGGTTCACCGTTCCCGGCCAATGGGAGCTGTGGGAAGCAGCGCAGGCTGGGCCACCGCTTCCTGCAGCTACGATTGGTAAACAAATAATCAGGTAAACAAAGTCTCTCGCAGGCCACCAGGGGCTTACCCTGAACAAGCCGCAAACCAAGTTTGGGAGCCCCTATTCTAATCTTTTGGTTTTAAGGATGTCTTTTTTTAAATCGGAAGCAAAGCATTCTGTTTTCAAACTTAAATCTGCTAGTTGGTGGTGTAAACATTTTCTTTATTGAAAAGATACGGTTATTTCTCTTCAGATATTACAAAAATGTATTTTTACATGGCAAATACCTTTATTTAACTAATTATTTTAATGGAACTGGACACTGAAGAAAGAGGGCTAGTGGAAAATTTTAATGCATCCGATGAAGTGAGCTGTAGCTCACGAAAGCTTATGCTCTAATAAATTTGTTAGTCTCTAAGGTGCCACAAGTACTCCTTTTCTTTTTAAGAATCTTTGGATATCCTTGCATTTGCATGTAAATGGTTCACTGGGTCTAGACAAATTACTTTTCTTGCAATAGGTTATTGTGGGAAGTATTCCGTGTTTAATTATTAAAATTGATGCTCTGAAAATGTTCGCATAGCCAGGAATAAACAGCCAAATTAAGTGTGTTTTTCTTTTATTCAGTTAAGATCAAACTTGATATGAATTTTTTGAATATTCTAGCATTTTGCATAGTTTCCAGAAATGTGGGTTGGCTTTCTGTTGTTGTCTCAGGACACTTGTATTACTATTTTCAAAATGGCGTCTCAGATGCTGCCCTATAGTATGCAAATTTCTTCATAATCCCTATGCTTTTTTCTTGCTATTTTCTGTAGCACAATCTGTTCCTATACAAAAAAGTTCTCTTTGTTCCTCTTGCATCCTGTCTAAAGATTGCACAGCAAATACCACCGGTACCTCAGGTAAAAATGGTAATTTTTAATCCAGTTATAATTAGTGTTTTATAATACGTAAGAGAGAAAAAGTGTGTCCAAGGACCTAATCCAAAACCCTTTGAAGTTAATGGAAAGATTTCAGCTGACTTCAGTGGGTTTTGGATCAAGCCTCATAACGTTTGTGTATATGTTTTCATTCTTTGCTACAGTAGAGACTTATAATGATACAAAGTGGTAGTCAGTCAGAAGGCCAGTTGACCCTAATTTACTGATACATTGAAATGAGAGAGAGAGTGTTACAAATTAGATGTATAAAAATAGCCTGGATTTTTCTAATTAACCTGTCTTTTTATTAGCTGAAATGCAGATTTTGTTTGTTGTCAAAAACAAGCCAGAATCCAGTTGTTTAAAGACACTGGGTAAAATTTCAAAGGAACCTAAGGCCCAGATTTTTAAAGGTGTTACTGCGTTCAGCATTGCAGTGATTTAGCATTGTTATGATTTAGAAGCATACATCTAATTTCAAATGGTATTTAGGCACTTCGGACCATAAATCTCATTTAAAGGCTACTGAGAGCCTAAATCACTTTGGAAAATGGGATGTCAATGCTTTTGAACATTTTAGCCACAGTGAATAATGCTCACTTCAGCTGATTCTTGTCCAAAGCAAAATGAATCCATCTACATCTGTTACCTGATGTATACAATATTAAATAAAGTGAGTATTTGAAAATATCACAGAATAAATATAATGTACTTTGGAAAATATGTGCCATGGCAAAAGCAACAATAGGCAATTATCCTGTGAAAGTAAGTTTTGATAGTATTGTTTAAATCAAGCTGGCCTTTATTGCTCTTTGAGCTGTAGTTAGATACCAAGGAGTGGGATTTCCAAAATCACTGGGACTGGACCTAATTCGGCACTCCTTGAAGTCACTGGGAGTTTTATCATTGAATGCATCCGAGGAAGTGAGCTGTAGCTCACGAAAGCTTATGCTCAAATAAATTTGTTAGTTTCTAAGGTGCCACAAGTACTCCTTTTCTTTTTGTGAATACAGACTAACACGGCTGCTACTCTGAAACCTGTCAGTAGGACAAAAGTTAAGCCAATGCTTAGCTCTTTTGACAATCCCATCCCAATAATTAAGTTGCTGACTGAAATGTACTTGCAAGTACATGTAACATATTATGGTTTAAAAAGTCACCACATGGGCATTCTTTTCCTTTACACCCTACTTAAAACCTTCCTTTTGGACAGTGTTTTGCAGCTCAATATGAATTTCTATAGTATTTAAACAATTGGTAGTCCATGCAGCATAGAAGTAAACTTAGATCATTCAGTGAATATTTGCCCCTTGATAGAATTTGAAGCAAACTTTGTCATCTTGGGAAAACATAATAGAAATTATTTTGGCTAGTTATGCTTTCCAGATTAGTTATTCATGTTATAAAAATGCTTCTTTCATGTACTCTTACTTTCTTCCTTTCTTCCCTATTTCCTCCAGTATGTTCATATGTAGTTTAAAAAATGCAGTTTTTTGTGTTTGTCTGTGCACTGTTTTAACTTAGGACCTGTAGCAATGCAAATCTTAGAAACAATGTTTAAAGCATTTAGCAGGAACAGTAAGATCTAAATCTGTAGATTTCAGGGCTTGAAAAATCTACTAGCCTATAGCAATTAGGAAGCTTTCCCAGGCAAGTGCTATCAACTCTCCAGAATTGAAGTTCTTCTTCAAGAGCTGTCCCTGTGGACTTTAGGTGTTGGTGTGTCCCTGCACCTTCGCTTGGAGTTTTTTACAGCAGTAGTCGTACTGGTTGTGCACGCGCAGAGCTTGCCCCCCCTCTCTGAGTGTACCTTAATAGTACGCATGCGCAACTGGTCTTCTCAATTCCTTCTCTACCGTCCCTGGCCTGAGACAGAGCTCAGCAGACTCATTAGAAAACTTTTTCTCCTTTGTTACTCTTACCCTATTAGATAGATAGATTGTTACCAATAGTGTTAGTTATTAGTATTACCAGAAGTGTGTGTTAGTTTCTCTTTTTAAAAAAAAAAAAAAAATCTTAGTTTCTGTCAACGCAGCCGCTTCTGACATGCCTGGCTCCCCAGGCTTTAAGCACTGCTCTAATTGTAAGGATGCCGTCCCTCTATCAGATGGCCATTCAAAATGCATAAAATGTTTTGGGGAGTCCCACATCCCCCAAAAATGTGCCCAATGCAGTAAACTTAAATCTAGGGCACGAAAGGACAGGGAGTTGAGGCTAAAACTGCTCCTACTGCAAAAATCCTTAGGGTCAGCTTCAGACTCAGGTGCTGATTCCGGCTCTGCTCCATACCACAGCCCCCCGCCTCTAAGAAGATGAAGAAAACTTCAAAAATCATCACCTTCTGTTACCCGCAAAGTGAAGTTCATGGGAAAAGTTCTCCCGGCAGGTCTACCGCCTCCCTCCCAGCACTCCCCCGGCTAAGTGGTTTTGACATGCCGTGCGAAACCCGCCTGCGGCTGCGACGATACCACAAAGCTCCAGTTCCCAGGCTTTAGGCTTCCAGTTGCCTGCCTCTCAGATGGCACCTTTCGGCACCACGGTGGAAGCGTGCTGACACAAGCGGATGTGCTTGACCCCCTAAAGTCTATCAACCACTGAGCTGGCCGGCAGCCAAACAACTTTAAAGACAGCGGTGCAGAGGAACTTTTCGTCACAGCAGATTCCTCTCACACAGCCCTCACCACACAGGGAAGCTTCAGCACTCCAATTTACGCAGTCAAGAGACCTGCTTGTGTCACCCATTCTGCAGTCACCCTTACTGAATGCCTACTTCTTGCCAAATGCTCAGCCAGGGTCCAAACAGCCTTCCTCCAGTGAGGAGGAAGCTGGTCTCCAGGAGGATTTTTCAACGTATGAAGTCTCTCATCCTCAGACCCCAATTAATAGAGATCAAAGAAACATCACCTCGTCCTACTCTCAGGACCCTGCCCTGTGGTGTGTAAACCCGTGGATGGCACCACCTATGCCCTTCGCACCACAGTGGCAATACTGGGCCCCGCGGGCATCCTATCCTTGAGACCACACTCACTCTGCCACCTCAACCAGGCCTGAAACCGGCCCAACACCACAAGCTCACGAACCTGCCACTGATGCCAGTCACCAGACAGCACCATCGCAAGTGCAGAATCAGGCATGACCTGTCTCTAACCCAGTAGACCCAGTTGTAACTCCTGACGAAGCCCTGTTTCCTCCTCCCCCTGTCATCTTCAGATGACTTTTTCAAAATTTCAAGACCTTTTCAAAAGAGTGGCCAGTGAATTAAGAATTAATCTGGAGGAGGTTCCTGAACAGCAGCATGAGTTAACGGATATCCTGCAGACTACTTCTTCCAGAATTGCATTGCTAATCAATCCAGCCCTTCTGGAACTTGCCAAAGCCATCTGGCAGACTCCTGCTGCAAGCTTACCTACCTGCAAACAAGCGGACTGCAAGTACTTCATCCCTTCCAACGGCTCTGAATTTCTTTTCACTCATCCGGCACCTAATTCACTGGTAGTTGACGCAGTCAACTAAAAGAACAAGCACCAGTATCTCCACTCCTCCCCAGCCGATAAAGACAGTAAGCGTTTAGATCTGCTTGGACATAAAGTATACGCATCTTCCACCCTACAATTTCGAATTGCTAATTATACGGCTGTTCTGGCAAAATATGATCACAAAAATTACAACAAATTCATGGACTTTATTGAGGACATTCCAGAAGCAGAGAGACAACAATTCACTGCTTTAGTCTCTGAGGGACAAATCATATCACGTACCGCTCTTCAAGCAGCCTTCGATGAGGCCAATACTGCAGCACGATCCACCGCTACAGCAGTAATCATGCGCCGAAGTTCGTGGCTCTCTTCCTCTTCATTTCCTCGAGAGGTCCAGACTACTATTAAAGACCTTCCATTCGACGGCAACAAACTCTTTGCCTCCACAACGAACAACGTCCTTCACTCAATGAAGGATTCAAGGGCAACTCTCCGGTCCTTAGGAATACAAACCCCTACAACCAGAAGGCGACAATATAGATATCAACCTTACCAACATCCACGCTACCCCAAGTATACCCTCCACTTCCAGAGATCATACGACCAACAACGCTAGAGACCCAGATACCAGCGTCGCCGCCCCAATTCTGCAGCAGTGTCTCAACCCTCTTCAACTAAGAAGCAGATTTGAAGCTTTGGTCGAGGATTTCGAAAACAATGTGCCCACTTCAGCGCTTACACCACCTGTCCCTACTTTTGGACACTGCCTACAACCATTCTTCCATCAATGGCACAACATTACCACCAACAAGTGGGTTTTAGAGGTCATCACACTTGGCTATTCCATCCCCTTCCTATCCATGCCTCCTACCCACCCACGCTCCCCATCCCTCTTCAGAGACCCCTCTCATGAGCAACTGCTCCTGCAAGAAGTATAACATCTCCTTCTATTGGGAGTAGTGGAGCTTGTGCCCGAAAGATACAGAGGGAAGAGGTTTTACTCCATTATTTCTTAACAGAAAAGAAAACCAGGGGATGGCAACCGATCCTCGACCTCAGGTGGCTCAACAATTTTATTAAGGAACAAAAGTTCAAAATGGTTACCCTCACCACCATAATCCAGGCGCTGGAGCAGGGCGATTGGTTTTCAGCCCTCAACCTACAGGACGCCTATTTTTCTGTGACAATACATCCAGCCCACAGACGCTTCCTTCGTTTCACCCTTGGCTCGATGCATTTTCAATACAGGCTGCTACCCTTTGGCCTATCTACTGCCCCCCGTGTTTTTTCCAAGCTCCTGGCTGTAGTTACTGCCCACGTCAGGAAGCAAGGAGTCATAATATTTCCTTACCTAGACGACTGCCTCCTCAAAGCCTCAACGCTCAACGAAGCGCTTCGATTCACGCAACTCACCGTCAATTGTTTCCTATCCCTTGGCCTATAAATAAACAACGACAATCCACATTAATTCCTACCCAGTACCCGGAGTTCATCGGAGCACACCTTGATTCCCGGACGGGAATAGCATCTCTCCCGTCCGATCACTTCAACACCATAAAGCAGCTAGCAACAAAACTTCGCAACAGTCCTCAAGTCACCACTCAAGACTGTTTACAACTACTAGATCACATGGCCTTGTGCACTTTCATGGTCCAAAATGCACGACTCTACATGAGGTGCTTCCAAGCTTGGTTGGCCATGGTTTACAGACCCAATGTGCATGCCCTAAACAAACCCATACCTATCCAAACCTTATCCATACCTTTCCAAGTCAAAGACTCTCCTATGGTGGACAGTTCCCTCCAACCTCTGCTCTGAAGTCTCCTTTCTCCAGGAGGCTCCATCCATCATAATGATTACCAATGCATCCCTCACAGGGTGGGGTGCTCACATGTTACATCACACAACCCAGGGGCTATGGTCTCCAACGGAACCTCCCTGCACGTAAACGTCCTGGAATTCGAGCTATAAGCAATGCCTGCCGTCATTTCCTCACATTAATCTGGAACCAACATGTACAGATAATGACAGACAACATAGCCTGCATGTTCTATGTAAACAGGCAGGGAGGAGCTCGCTCTCGTTCGCTTTGCACAGAAGCTATGAAACTCTGGAACTGGTGTCTTGCAAACAATATCCGGATATCAGCTGCCTACCTTTCTGGGGCTACGAATACCACAGCAGACGAATTAAGCAGACGCTTTCCCTGAGACCATGAATGGGAGATAAACGAAACGATCACCACCACCATATTCTGCATTTGGGGCTACCCAACTATAGACCTCTTTGCAACTGCGAAAAACACGAAATGCCCCAAATTTTGCTCCAGAGCAGGACTGGGCAAACACTCCCTGGTAGATGCATTTATGATTCCGTGGCACCGGAACTTACTCTATGCTTTTCCCCTGATCCCGATTCGCCACAGAGTTCTGACAAAAATACGAACAGATCGTGCCAAGGTGATCCTGATTGCCCCAGCATGGCCCAGACAACCATGGTTCCCGTTCCTCACCAGGATATCAACTTGACCACCAATCTCATTGCCTCTCATTCCGAACCTCCTATCGTAGCAACACGGCCGATTTCTCCACCCCAACCTGTCCATGCTTCACCTCAAAGCTTGGTTCCTACATGGTTCTCCCAAAACAAACTAGCATGCTCTGACGAAGTTCAAAGAGTGCTCCTACATAGCAGAACACAATCTACTCACACCACCTATCTCCAGAAGTGGAAGCGATTTACACAATGGTGCTCAGCTAAACAACTGCCTCCTATGTCTGCACCGCTTCCTCTTATACTTGACTACCTGTTGGACCTCAAACAATCTGGCCTTTCTTTTAGCTGCATCATAGTCCACCTAGCTGCTATTACAACCGTCCACAATAAAATTGACAGTACCTCTGTGTTTGCTCATCCGATCACTAAACATTTTCTCAAAGGACTTCAATCCCTATACCCAGACGTTAGACCTCCTACCCCTCCACTTAGTGTTGTTTTGCTTAACTCAACAACCATTCGAACCCCTAGCCACTTGCTCCCTTTTACACCTTTCTATGAAAACAGCATTCTTAGTGGCTATCACTTCTGCCAGACGGGCAGGAGAAATAGGAGCTCTCATGGCAGACCCACCGTATACCCTATTTTTTAAGGACAGTTACCCTTCAATTACACCCCAGATTTCTTCCAAGGGTCCATTCATCATTCCACATCAATGAACCGATACACCTGCCTACCTTCTTTCCTAAACCACATGCGAACTCTTTTGAATCCACAATGCAAACCCATACACAGGGCTTTGTCCTTCTATTTGGTTAGAACCAAGACCTTTAGGAATTATTCTAGACTCTTTGTCTCCATCATGGAGCGATCCAGAGGGATACCTATTTCAACCCAGAGACTTTCAAAATGGATTTCTGCCTGTATCCGATTCTGTTATCAGTTACAGAAAGTTACGTCTCCAGCAGGCATCAGAACTCACTCCTCTAGATCGATGGCTACCTCCGTGGCTTTTCTACGCAAAGTTCCCCTGACTGACATCTGTAAAGCAGCCACTTGGTCTTCTGAACACACTTTTGTTAAGCATTATGCCCTACTCAGGGCCCCCTCTCGGATACACGATTAGGCAGAGCTGTTTTATCTACTGCATTTCTACCCAATCCAAAGTCCCTACCTCCTTGAGATACACTGTTTTTAAGTCACCTAGAGTGGAGCACCCACAGGGACAGCTCGCGAAGAAGAAGTGGAGGTTACTCACCCTGTGCAGTAACTGACATTCTTCAAGATGAGTGTCCCTGTGGGTGCTCCACTACCCACCCTCCTCCCCTCTACTTCAGAGATGGGGTAGCTTCCATTGTAGAGAAAGAACTGAGGAGACTGGTCGCGCACGTGTACTATTAAGGTACGCTCAGAGCAGGGGGGCAAGCTCTGCGCATGTGCGACCGGTACGAGTACTGCTGTAAAAATCTCCGAGCGAAGGCGCAGGGACGCACCAACACCTAGAGTGGAATAGCCACAGGGACACTCATCTCAAAGAACTCAGTCACTGCACAGGATGAGTTACCTCCTCTTTTTGTTTTTTGTTTTTGTTTTTTTTGTTTTATAAATCCATCCATCTCCCCTTAGGAGTGCACGCACTCAGCGCATTAAAGCCAGAGAACTTTGCTTAGCAGTACCCGTCGGGGTGATACTCGTGCCCTTTGGCCCTTGTAGAGTCTCATGTAGCTCTTTAAGGGCAGCACCACCATGACCCCCCTCAGTTCCTTCTCACCAGCCATGGCTTGAGTCAAAGTGTATCCATGTGGTATTTTATCTCACATTTCTCTGTCACCGTGCTTTTCTTATGTATATAGTCCTTATATAGTAAAGTAGTAGAAGTTAGATACAGTTTAGTTGGTTTGGTGTGATACCTTCATCAAGTTTTGAACACTGCCTGTCATGTGAGATGTCTGTTCCTAATTGTGAACCCAGCATTCAGTGTTTGTTGTGCCTTGAAGAATGGCACATTAAAGAAAAGTTCTTCATTTGCAAATCATTCAAAAGGAGAATGAAGGTGGTTTAGAGACTTGCATCTGAAACAATATCTTATGGACCAGGCAGTGCTGCTTCAGCACCAGGGACCTCCACAGGTTGATTGGCCCCTCAGAGAGCTTTGGACCTGGCATGTTCCATGGCCAGATTCTGATTGCTTCCCCAAATGAAGAATCTGATTCTTCTCTGATCCCCCAAGGAAAACGACTCTCAAGATGAACTGGGCTACAGAGCTTAGAGAGATTCCTCCTCTTCTTCCAAGAAGAGTGTGGACCAGCATTGAGATTTCTCAGATGCCCAAGATAGGGCTCCATCATCTCCTCTTTGGAACTGAGACAAGATCAGTTGGACACTACACCATCAATTTCAGTATTATTCATGGGGCATCTGCTGAGTCCAGTACCGACAACATTGGTGTTGGGACTGACTGTTTCCACACTATTGGCATACCAGGCAGCATAGGGCTGCAGAATTGTTGTTATTGTCAGTACCATCTTCCACACTGCTTAATCCTCAGGGTGCAGGATTGAGGTTGGCCGCCTCCTCGGTACCAAGGGGCTCATCAGTACACACATTTGTCTTCGGTACCAATGACTGTTTCAGTACAGACCACCTCTACAATATTAGTACCAGCCTTGACTTCAGCACCAAAACAGACTTTGATAATGATTATGAATGCAATGCCCCCCCCAGGGCCCAACGTGCCAGCTACTTTATCATTGATCACACCAATCTAGTCTGCATATTGGGCTTCAGATGAGGCTGGATGTTTTCTTGCCCCTGCCTGGAGAGGCTCGTCCGTTGCCACTAGGCTTGAAGGGTTCTTCAAGATTGAACTTAGGAGCATCTTCCTTCTCTCTCTTGCCTTCAAGGCACTGTCCTCGAAAGTTGGCAAGGCCTTGTGGTTGCAATATTGCTCCTGTGGTCCAGCAGAGCATAGAGGACTTACCTTTCAATGATAGGTTTTTATTTTCTGAAAAGATTGATGAGACACTACATTTGCTAAGGAGTCTTCTGCTACTTTGCTTTCATTGAGGATTTATTCGTAAAGAGATGTCATTATGGAGGTTATCGACAACAGCAGCAATAGTATGCTCATTGATACTTCTGGTGATTGTCCTACCCTGCTAGGCAGCACGACTTCTCGAGGAAGGGGCACAAGTCACAGAGTAGGAGGCCTTTTGGGTCCAATTTTAACCAGCCAGCTGTCCTCCATCAGCTTCAAGCAAGCAGCCATTTTGACTTGCATATTGAGAGCTGCATTTCGGTCTTTATCTCCCCAGCCATATCTCCACCATTTGGGGACAGGCTGTCTCGCTTCTAAAATGCTTGGGAAACAGTAACCAAGGATAAATGGGTCCTAAGCACTGTGAGAGTTGGTTAGACCGTTCAATTTCTGTTCATTTCCTCTTCCCACCCCACTACCCCATCGTTTTTCAGGGACTCCTCTCATGAGTCACAGCTCCTTCAACAGGTCTAGGCTGCATGCTTCATGTTTCCCCTGCAGCATCAGGGAAAGGGATTCTACTCATATTTCCCGATCCCCAAGTCCAATGGAGGGGTGAGACCTATTCTTAATCTCTGTGGTCTCAACAAGTACATCAAGTACCATATGGTTAACCTAGCTACTGTTCTCCCCACTTTGAATCACGACTGATTTGCTGCCCTTGATCTTAGGATGCTTATTTCCACAGCAATTTTTTTCAAGCCACAGGAAGTTTGAGATTTGTAGTAGCAGGTCACCATTAACAGTACACAGTGCTTCCCTTTGGCCTGTCCTCGGTTCACACATATTTACCAAATGCATGACTGTAGTATCAGCATATCTCAGAAAAAGAGGAATTAATGTCTTTCCTTTACCTGGATGTTTGATTAGTAAGGGGCAAGTCCAGAGACCCAGTCTTCTGTCTGGTCCAGTTTCCTCTATGTTTCTTCAATTGTCTGGTTCTGATGGTGAACAAAGGAAAGCCAGCCACCACAATAGCAGCACACAAATAGAGTTCACTGGGGCCCTTCTAGACTCTACAAGTTTGAGGGTGTTTCTGTCAAGAGAAGGATTTCATGCAGTTCATTGCCTGTGGCTGTCCCTCACTCTCACCCTTCAACTCTGATCCTTGAATGCTGGAATTTGTTAGGCCATATGGCCGCATTTACCTACGTGGTCCAATATGAAAGATTACATCTTCATCCTCTTCAGCGATGGTTGAAGTTGGTGTATCTCCTGAACTGCCAGTCATTGTCACTGCCCATCCTGGAGTCTCTCTAGAGTGGTGGACAGATCAGATCAGTATTTGCAAAGGTGTTCCTTTTGCCCATCCTCCTCTAATCAGGACCATAGTTACTGATGCCACAACAGATTGGGAACACAACTGGGGACATTGAAGGTTCACAGTTTATGGACAGACAAGGAAACATCCCTTCATATCAACATCCTGTAGCTTCAAGCCATTAACAGTGGATGCTGGCCACAAATGAAGAGCACAGACGTTCATATCCTCAATGACAATACCACCACAATGTTTTATGTGAAAAACAGGGAGGAGCTTGCCCCAACCCCCTTTGTCAGGAAGCAATAAAGTTGTTCGTCAATTTTGCTTTAGGGAAAACATCTCCACAGCTGCTCACTTACCAGATGCTCAGAATAACTTGGTTGATCACCTCAGCAGGAATTTCTGCCAGAATCATGAGTGGTATCTGAAGAGCAGCAGACTGAGGTCCATGTTCAGAGAATGGGGCGTTCCAACTGTCGACTTGTTTGCAACCAAAAACAAGTTTTGTTCTCAACTGGGTCTCAGTCCAGGATCCTTAATCAATGCCTTCCATGTGAACTGGGGTTCAGCACTGATGTATGCTTTCCCCCCAAGCCCACTCTTTCCGCAGTTTGAAAACAATCTGATGTTGGATCATGCCAAACTGATAATTGTTGCATTAGATTGTATCATTGCAAGACAATGTTCTGAAATCTTCTCAGTCTGTGTTTGACGTCCCAGATCTATTCCTCTCTATCCTGTCCTCCTGACTCAGCACCGTGGTCAAATTTGGCATCCAGTGCGGAGCAGTCTGCACCTCACGGTGTATATGCTGCATGGTTAGATGAAGGGAAGGATGGTGTTCAGAAGCAGTTCTGAGTGTTCTGCTTACGAGTAGAAAATCTTCCACTAAGGTTATCTATTTGGCCAAGTGAAAACATTTTTTTGGTTTGATCACTAGTCAAGGGAATTCAGCTGAATCTAGCCAGCATTGAGGACACTTTGGATTATCTGTTACATCTTTTAGTCCCTTGGTTTCTTTCCCCCCCCCCTCAGCTCATTGAGGGTCCACTTAGCAGCAATCTCTGTATTCTGTCTTCTGATCCAAAGGAAGTCTGTTTTCTCAAACTTCATGGTAATGAGATTTCTAAGAGGAGTTGTCTGTCTCTTTCCACTTGTGAAGTAAACTCTTCCATTATGGGACCTTAGTACCATATTGGCTACCTTTATGGGGCATCCTCACAACTTGTTCTCTCTTCTTTGCCAAAGTGTGGCTTTTCTTATTTCCATAACAGCCTCAAGGAGAGTGAATGAACTACAGGCCTTAATGGCAGAACCTCCGTAAATGCAGTTTGCAAAGACAAAGTGGTCCGAAGACTGCATCCAAAATTTTTGTCTAAAGTGGTTTCACAGTTTCATCATAGAATATCAGGGTTGGAAGGGACCTCAAGAGTTCATCTAGTACAACCCCCTGCTCAAAGCAGGACCAGTCTCCAACTAAATCATCCCAGCCAGGGCTTTGTCAAGCCTGACCTTAAAAACTTCTAAAGAAGGAGATTCCACCACCTCCCTAGGTAACCCATTCCAGTGCTTCATCACCCTCCTAGTGAAAAAGTTTTTCCTAATATCCAACCTAAACCTCCCCCACAGCAACTTGAGACCATTACTACTTGTTCTGTCATTTGCTACCGAGAACAGTCTAGATCCATCCTTTTTGGAACCTCATTTCAGGTAGGTGAAAGCAGCTATCAAATCCCCCCTCATTCTTCTCTTCTGCAGACTAAATAATCTCAGTTCCCTCAGCCTCTCCTCATAAATCATGTGCTCCAGCCCCAATCATTTTTGTTGCCGTCCGCTGGACTCTTTCCAATTTTTCCATATCCTCCTTGTAGCGTGGGGCCCAAAACTGGACACAGTACGCCAGATGAGGCCTCACCAATGCCGAATGGAGGGGAATAATCACGTCCCTCAATCTGCTGGCAATGCTCCTACTTATACAGCCCAAAATGCTGTTAGCCTTCTTGGCAACAAGAGCACACTGTTGACTCGTATCCCGCTTTTTGTCCACTGTGACCCCTGGGTCCTTTTCTGCAGAACTGCTGCCTCTAGCCACTCGGTCCCTAGTCTGGAGCAGTGCATGGGATTCTTCTGTCCTAAGTGCAGGACTCTGCACTTGTCCTTGTTGAACCTCATCAGATTTCTTTTGGCCCAGTCCTCTAATTTGTCTAGGTTCCTCTGTATTCTATCCCTACCCTTCAGCATATCTACCACTCCTCCCAGTTTAATGTCATCTGCAGACTTGCTGAGGGTGCAGTCCACGCCATCCTCCAGATCATTAATGAAGATATTGAACAAAACCGGCCCAAGGACCGACCCTTGGGGCAGTCCGCTTGATACCAGCTTTCAACTAGACATGGAGCCATTGGTCACTACCCATTGAGCCTGATGATCTAGCCAGCTTTCTATCCACCTTATAGTCCATTCATCCAGCCCATACTACTTTAACTTGCTGGCAAGAATACTGTGGGAGACCATATCAAAAGCTTTGCTAAAGTTAAGGAATAACACATCCATTGCTTTCCCCTCATCCACAGAGCCAGTTATCTCCTAATAGAAGGCAAGTAGGTTAGGCATGACTTGTCCTTGGTGAATCCATGCTGACTGTTCCTGATCACTTTCTTCTCCTCAAAGTGCTTCAAAATTGAGTCCTTGAGGACCTGCTCCATGACTTTTCCAGGGACTGAGGTGAGGCTGACTGGCCTGTAGTTCCCTGGATCCTCCTCCTTTCCTTCTTTAAAGATGGGCACTACATTAGCCTTTTTCCAGTCATCCGGGACCTCCCCTGATCGCCATGAGTTTTCAAAGATAATGGCCAATGGCTCTGCAATCACATCCACCAACTCCTTTAGCACCCTCGGATGCAGCGCATTTGGCCCCATAGACTTGTGCTTGTCCAGCTTTTCTAAATAGTATTGAACCTCCTCTTTCTCCACAGAGGGCTGGTCACCTCCTCCCCATACTGTGCTGCCCAGTGCAGTAGTCTGGGAGCTGACCTTGTTCGTGAAGACAGAGGCAAAAAAAGCATTGAGTACATTAGCTTTTTCCACATCCTCTGTCACTAGGTCGCCTCCCCCATTCAGTAAGGGGCCCACACTTTCCTTGACCACCTTGTTGCTAACATACCTGTAGAAACCCTTCTTGTTACTCTTAACATCTCTTGCTAGTTGCAACTCTAATTGTGATTTGGCCTTACTGATTCACTCCTGCATGCCTGAGCAATATTTTTATACTCCTCCCTGGTCATTTGTCCAAGCTTCCACTTCTTGTAAGCATTTTTATGTGTGTTTAAGTTCAGCAAGGATTTCACTGTTAAGTCAAGCCTTCCATATTTACTATTCTTTCTACACATCAGGATGGTTTGTTCCTGCAGCCTCAGTAAGGATCCTTTAAAATACAGCCAGCTCTCTTGGACTTTTCCCCCTCATGTTTCATCTTAATGAAATTATATATTTACCTGTGTTCTTTCATAAGCCACATTCAAATGTGGATGAACAGCGTCTTCTCACACTGGATGTGAGACGATGCTTGGTATTCTATCTGAAAAGGATGAAACCAAATAATTCATCACCTCGACTTCATGTTCTCTGCGGATCAGATGTACAGTCAGGTGGTCTCTGGACAGATGATTTCCAGATGGATCATTTCCTGCATTATGACAGCTTATGAGAGGTAGCTCAGATCACACTTCCACAGAAAGTGATGGCTCATTTGATGGGGTCCCAAGAAACTTATGTTGCATTTCTCAGTAATGTTTCTATACTGGATATTTGCAGGGCCGATATCTGGTCTTCTGTGCATATATTTAGCAGACACTATGCTATTATAACTGCATCTCTGGTCAGATGCAGACTTTGAGAAGGCAGTCCTTCAGTCGTTGTTCAAGTTGATTCTGAGCCTCACATCCTTCAGTTACTGCTTGCCAGTCACCTGAGTGTAATACACGTCTGCAGCCTTTTGAAAAAGAAAAAACTATTACCAACCTGTACTGAAATTGTTGTTCTTCGACATGTGGGTGCAGATAGGTATTTTGTGACCCTACCTCTATCCCCTTTGCAGTGGAGTTTCTACTCTTGATGTTAGTTGCAAAGGAATTGAGGAAGGTTGGGGCAGTGCTGCCCTTAAATAGCCATTAGAGGGGGGTTTTGAGGGCCTAAGGGGCATGAGTACCACCTCACTGGATATTGCTAAGCAAAGTTACTGGCCTTGGTGCACTGATTGCACGCACACCTGGGTGGAACACATGTCTGCACCCACAACTCATAAAAACAATTACAATACAGGTAGGTAGCCACTTTTTATAGTTGCAAAGATAATTTTCCAAATATGAACTGAGTGTAAACCAATACTGTGCTGTCTTCCTGAGTCTTCACACCACTCTACTGTCACTGTTGCTTGTAGCTTTGACAAGCTGCAGCATGTCAGCTGACCAGTCTGGTCAGTTTTTACTGCTGCTGTTCCTGCCACTGCAGCAACCAAGAAGGTGCGGGAGGAGAATAATAGGGGAGGCCACAAACCATAATAGCAGTCAGGTGATTTTGAGGTGAATGACAGAATATTCCTTTACTACCAGACACCTACTAAATGGAGGCTGATACATAAGATAGAGCCCAAACAGGATACTATATGGAGAAGGAGAGAAAGTTGGAGAAAAATGAGAGCGCAAAATTAATAGGTTGATTGACAATATTACAGTTAAATGATGTACACAAATAATATACAGTGGAGTCGCATCTTACATGGGGATTAGGTTCTAAAGTTAGCGCGCAAGGCAAAAATCGTGTATAGTCAAAATTACCCTTGAAAATCCCTTAAATCACCCATAAAGTACAGTATACTGTATATGGTTTTGTGTATACTGTACAACCCTGTACAGTAATATGTATACAGTAATGTACAGTATATAATAGAGTTTATATGCAAAATATAATTTTACAGTATTTTTAATTACATAAAAGAGAGAGAGAGAGAGATGGAAGAATGAAAGAATAAAAAAGGAAAACAGTAAACCTAACCACTCACCATTCATCGTGGATATTCTTGCTAGTCTACAATAATGATGATGATGGTGATACAACGACGATGATGATTAGTACAGCGCCCATATGATGAACGATGAGATGATGAAGATGGGCACTGTACACAATCCAATGGTTAGTCTTCCTCTTCCCCTGACAACGCTATTGAGGGGTCGTCAGGGCTTGATGTCAATCCAGGAGACGGAGATGATAGAGTCTGAGTTGTAGACGAAGTGGTTGGCTCTGATTCAGCTCAAGAAGTTGATCGCTTAGGTTCATCTGCTGCTGGTTGTTTTTTCTTGAAAAACATGGTGATCGGCAATTATCACTGTTGTCTCTTGAGCTGCTCAAACATTTCTTGATACGGTCTCAAATCGTCCGTAATACTACATGTGATTTTGAGGCCTCATTCCATAGAGGGATCGTATTCAGAAATTAAATCATTCACGTGTTTCGCTGCTTGGAACACTTCAGCAAATTTATGAAGATTCCAACTTGCTGGCTCTTCCTGTTCATCGTCGTCATCTTTGTCTTCTGTAGACGATTTTATCAGTTCCTCTAACTCTCTTTGTGAGTCAGTGTTTCTCTATGGCCCTCAATTAATTCTTCAGTTTCTTCCTCAAGGATGTCGACAAAGCCGTCACCACCCACGTGTCTGGCCACCTGAACAATGCGTTTAATTTTTTTGTCAATGGGCAGGAAACCCTTAAAATCATTCACACATTCTTTCAATAGGTTTCGCCAACATGCATTGATTGTTTCAGGCTTGCTTGCATCCATTGCCTGTTTAATATAAGTGATGCAATTGGCAATGTTGACCGACTTCCAACACTCCATCACATGAAGATTGGGATCAGCCTCCATAGCGCAATGTATCAGTGAGAACGTAAGCCTCATGTACGTGGCCTTGAAACAGCGAATCATACCTTGGTTGAGAGGTTGGACGATGGAGGTTTTATTTGGAGAAAGACGACTTCAGTGTCATTATGCGCAAACCAGAGTGCCTCAGGGTGGCCAGGGGCATTGTCTACGATCAGCAACACTTTAAAGTCAAGTCCTTTCTCTTCGAGGTACTGCTTGACCTCTGGAATGAAAACTTGTGGAACCAATCCAGAAATAATGCTGCCATCACCCAAGCCTTTTTATTTGATTGCCAGAACACAGGCAGGTGATTTTTGCTCTTGCCTTTTAGGGCATCGGGATTTGCAGCCCTGTAGAGCAAGCCCAGCTTTATTAAATGCCCAGCCACACTGCCACAAAACAACACAGTCACACGGTCTTTAGCTACTTTGAAGCCAGGAGCTTGTCTTTCTGATTTAGAAGTGTAAATGTGGCTGGGCATTTTTTTTTCCAGAAGAGCCCAGTCTGGTCAGCATTAAAAATTTGTTCCAGAAGATAGTCCTTTTCTTCTATGATTTTCTTTAATTGTTCGGGGTAGGCTTTTGCTGCCTCTTCATTGGCAGATGCAGCTTCACCAGTAGTCTGCACGTTTTTGAGGTTGAAGCGGTTCCTAAAACTGTTGAGCCAACCTTGACTGGCTTTGAATTCCTTCTCATCAGAAGGATGTCCCTCTTCGGCGGGAGGTTTGAACAGCGCGTAGAGGCTAAGAGCCTTTTCTCACAAAGTGTTTCCATCAGTAGGCACATGTTTACGGTTCATGTTTTCCAGCCATAAGTTTAATGCCTTTTCAGTCTTCACTAAAGTCTTATCACACACTTGGCTCGTCACCTTAGCAGTTATTGGAGCACTTGATGCCACGGCTTGACGAATTTCTCTCTCTCGAATCTTGATGGCATGGATGCTAGATTCGTTGCGGCCATATTTACGCACCAATTTGGAGACCAACATACCGTCTCTCAATAAGTCCAACATAGCCAGTTTTTCCTCCAGCGTTGGAACAGATCGCTGTTTCTTCGGTTGAGCACCAGATGAAGTAGTTGGCTTGCATTTAGGGGCCACGTTGTTCGAAAAATACGTATCTTTGAACACTAGAATCACACTCAGCGCAGCGAGATGCTCACACTATGAGAGGCACGCGAGAACTGAGACAAACTGAGGGAACAGCAGATTCATGTCTCACCTCTCACGCTCGCTCCGGGGCATACGCTCATTGAGTGGAATGGTGGGCGGAATCGCCCGCACTATTTAAATTATTGTTTTGGGGTTTTTTGCCAAGCGCATGTAGTTGAATTTGCTTAAATTAAATGTACGTATGATGCGACTCCACTGTACAACTTTTAATCCTTTAAATTGCAGACAGGGCCTGAGAGAATAGTTATTTTTCAGCTTGGCTAGTAGACTTCATTTTCAGGGTGTATATGCTGAGTAAATTTTTAAAGTTTGGATTTATATTGGAGTTCTTAGAATTTTCATGTTGCTTCTAGCTTTCAATTTTTCCCTTTTCCTTCAGCTACACTAAAAGAGCAAAATAGGAGCGCCTTCTCATCTACCTTTGATTTTTCCTGAGTACGTAATATCTGAATCTTTGGTTGGGCGCCTACAGCTTCTGGGTCTAGGAGCCCATCATCACCAGGTGTCACCTCTAGCTCTTTGTGCAAACCTTATATTACAACAGAACCAACAGGGAACACAAATATTTTATCTATTATTTTGTGGTCTCAAAATCTGTTTGCTTTACTGGTGATCTTGTTACAGTTGAACAAACAAGTGCAAACCACAAGGAGCCCCAAAATTTGCATTTTAAAACTGAAAATCTCTGCACTGCCTCTGCTGCTTTGCTTGGGAGTTCTTCCAATAGCTGTGCCTCTGAGGATCAAAGTGACCTTGACAGTAATATTATGTGCCATGAAAAATTATTCATTGAAGAAACTGGCAGTGCTGCTGAAATTTTTTCCACATCTTTGTCAGTGCCACTGGACTCTAGTTTAGTCTCCACTTGTGCTCATATAAACAAGGGTATGGCAAGCATGTGTTGTGTATTGGTCTTTGCCTAATAACTGACTCCAAAAAGTAGACTGACTTCTCTCCCTCACTATTACTCACCTGATATTAAAATTAATTCATCCTCTCATCTAAAGATACTAAATATTATCAACATTTTTAGCACCAAGCCTCCTAAGTCAGTCAGTCAACATATAAATCAAAGTCAGTGAGCAATCAAAAACTTCTGGAAAATGTAAATATTTAGAATTTCAAAAAGTAACTGTGGTGTTTTTTAAATTTTATATAGCTATTATTAGAGCAAAAAATCTAATTTGTTCTTATCCTTTTGATACTTAACACATCAAATTTTAAAGTGCAGTTGAGACTACAGTTGTGACACAAAGTAACAAATGTAAAGAAAATCAGTGCAAAATCAGAAAATCAGGTATTTCATCTCCTCTCATTGTGTGTCTCTGATCTGGGTGTTTATCATGCACTACTTACAGTAGACATAAAAGGATGTATTTAAAGGAAAAATCGGTAATGTTAGTCTTGAATTGGTTTGCTTTTGGCATTTGTGGTACAAATTTAGGGTGAGTAGGATTTTCAAGTGCTCAGCATTGACCTAGCTCTATTTCCATTGAAGTCATTGATAAAACTGCCATTTACTTTAATAGGAACAGAGTTATGCCATCTCTGAGTGCTTTTGAAAATGCCACACAACTGTAATTTTTTGTGAATATTCTTTTTGGCTAAAAGCACATCTAAAATTATTTTTGGATAAATAATATAATATATGAATATGCTATAACTCTTGTTTTTCATGTAATTATGTATTTGCTTTTGTTTTTAAGAAGAAAAAAGCACATTTTTGATTCAGCATACTCACTGGATGACATCTAACAGCTGTTTTGAAGTATAGTTCTTCTCAGAAAAGTGGCCATGTAAAAATAGCACCTTCTTTCACTGAAGTTTTATGGTGCCCTGGTGTGTACTGAGAGTTATATCTGCTCATTGTAGAGGCTTTTTAAAGTTTCTTATAGTCCTGCTGAAAGAAATGAGAAGTTACATGGTTTCTCACACATCAACGCAATTATTTACTAAATTTTAATCATTTATAACACCTGTGAAAACTTACTGAAGGCAGTGTGGTTTCACATATGTCAGTGGCCTGACCTGAAGATAATGGAGCTGCACAGCAGTCATCAAAGGCCTAACTGGCCTGTTTTATTACTGTTTGTGACATATGAGAGATAAAAGACCAGACTTCACCCTGAGCCCATGCTGAGCATATAGGGTGAAAGCTAAGTAAAACCATCTTTTTACCTACAAACTGGGTATATTTGATATAGAATCATTAAGGAGCTATAATGATGGAATCCACAATGCCATTTGTAGTCATTTTTCAGAGTACCATAGAATCACATTTTAATACCATAACAGTTTTTGTTTATGAATTCCTGCACAACAGAGTTTGTAATAAAGTAGAATCTTTAACAGAAATGTAATTTATAATGGTTGCACTCAGTGACTTTTATAATAGTAATGATTTTCTTCACATTATTTTTTTGTTCAGCCAGGCCCACAACTCCTCTTTCTGTAGGCACTATTGTACCACCTCCAAGGCCTGCTTCCAGACCAAAGATATCAACAGGGAAACTTAGTGGAATTAATGAAATAGTATGTATTTAATTTTAGTTTTTGTTTAATTATATAACTTATTTCTCAAGGTATAGCTCAGCTTGAAATAAAGCAATCATTTACTCCATTATAGTTAACGGTCAGTTTCTTTTTACATCAAACTCTTCACGAGTTTATAAATCACCCATTTTAATTGTCGTCAACCTAAAACGTGCATGGAAATTGTTCACTGTGAATGTAATTATTGGTGGCATAAATTCGTTAGTATTTTTTATGTAAAGCGGCTTTTGGAGGGGTAAGGTGTGTTTGGTTTTACTTGTTCAAACAAAGAATCAATTTTAAAAAATGAAGATTGCATATACGTAATGCCATATCTTCAGAAAAAACCTTGAGTGAAATCCTGATCCCAGTGAAATCAATCGCAAAACTCCTAGGATTTCACCCCCAATTTCTAGGAGAGAGAACCACACAAGGGAAGAATAACTCATTCGTATCGTCAGGCTGATACTGTTTATCCATCTTATGGTAAATATTTTGAATTCTTCTGACCTAACATGGCTCACTAGAAGTTGGCAAAAAGGGCCTTAGCTCTCCTGAAACATTTACTCTGACTAGGTACAATTTTATTACTGTTATGTGCATTTCTGTACTACTCATCAGTATAGTTCCTGAGAATTCTTTACTGGTTATGAGTGCTGTAAAAAAGGAGACATGGGTAGTAAAACCACACCACACCCTCCACCGTTTCAGATTTGCTCTTCCCTTGCTTATGTTAAATTATTTGTTCAGATGTTGTTAACATTTAATCTAATCTGCCCTTGGTAATCTTGGGTGTGAAACTACCCTTGTGCAACACCAGATGAATTTTGGTGAGGAGAGTTCAGGGCAGAGGGGAGGGTTAATGTGTGTAGAAAGCCTGAGATCCACTCTTTCACAATGCAGTGGCACTGCATCATCTCCAGGTTAAATAGCAGATGGTTCTTTGAAAGACACCAACCTTCCCTCTCCACTAGTGTGGCCCCTAAAGTAGTCATCCATGGAAAGTGCTCATGTATTCAGGGCTGCAGGTTCAGGCAGCAGCATACAAGTTTAGCTTCTCTGCTTTGCTCTTTGGCATTTAGCTCAGCCTGAAATGGGGTTACTTTAGGCTGTTATATAGGTCAAGCATCATGTTAACTCATTAAAGATTGACTATCAGGAAAAACTTCCTAACAATATTCTAAATTATAGAATAACTGCCCAAGAGAAATAGTAGCAGTTCGTAAATTATTTTACTTTGAAAATTAGGATGGATAAAACACTAGAAAAAATATATCATAGGGAACGATCCTTGTATTAGGCAGGGAATGAACTAGATGAAGATGTCTTTTCTGGTTCTCTTTGATTCTCATAAGATTTCCTTTGTTTCAGCTATTTAAAATCATTTATATGTATGTAATGATATTGACACATTTTGTTTTAAGCCGAGGCCATTCAGCCCACCCTTGACCTCTAACTCCAGTCCACCACCTATAGCTCCTTTGGCACGTGCAGAGAGTATCTCATCAATATCATCTTCTGCTTCTCTAAGTGCAGCAAATACACCCACAGTAGGTAAGTAATTCAGACTGCTTGTGAACATTTATTTTATGTCTTTATAGCCTTTAGTTTTTATAATTTTTTTTTTGTTTTAAGAAGAGCTATAAATCTTCATTCTTGAGGGCATAAATCAACCACTAACTTCTGGATGTTAAGAGGAAATAGCCATATTTGTCCAACTTAGGTTTTCTTGCAGCTTCCTTTGAAGTATCTGGATGCTGTCAGAGACAGGATACTAACCTAGACAGACCACTGGTCTGATCCAGTATGGCAGTTCCTTCAGTGAATTTTTTTTTTAAATTGTTGTAGAAATGCTTATAAATGCTTGCTTGGTATGCAGGATATATATTCATTAAGTGCAGGCTGTTATTTATTTCTTTGAGATTTTATTCTACATGATATTGAAATATTCTTTTGATATAGAATGAATGTAATCATTTTTAAAGATTTTAGGCCAATAATCAGGTTTTGTTTTAATTTTTTCTGTTATAAAACATAATACTAATAGAATTGTTTCCATGAAAATTGTTTAGAAATAATTTATAGTGATTTTAAATGTTCCCTTGCCTTGCTTACAACCCCATAATTGCAGCATTATGCAGATACATAGAAAAAAAATCTGGAACAGATGGTCATTTCCTTTCTCCAGGTTGAGTGAAGTAAAGGAACTAAATAAAGAGCATAAATGGTGAAAAGTAAATTAGGGCCCCAATCCTGTAATATACATGAATAGTGCCATTGACTTTAGAGGGGCCATTCACCTGCATAAAGTTACATGTTAGTGTTTGCAGGATCAGGGCCTTGATTTCTTTTAAAAAAAATTCAGTTTTGACAACTTAAGGTGTAACTAGCAAGGAGATTGTTTTGTAAAAATGTATTTTTTTAATCTGATGTTCCTTTTGCAGAGCTGATTATTATTTTTAACTACTGGACACTATTACAACTTTAGTCTTCTAAATTAAACTTAATTCCAGCAAATGTATATTGTTTCAAGGGAATTTGTGGAAACCTCTAATATTTCTTAACTAATTTATTTTATATTTTAACCTCATCTTTCATTAAAATTCTTATTTTTCAAACCTCTTTCCATTTAAATAATGTAACTTTAAATTAGTGCTTTTTATTATTGCTTGAAATGTTTTGTTTTCTTGCAATGTTTTGTTTCATTTAAATGTAATAGATGATGATATAGTCATTGGAAAGCTCCCTACGATTGAAAAACTTTGTGAAACACCTGCAGGTATTGTTCCAGAAGAAGATTTATATGTTAACTAATTATCCTAAAACTGTACCTAATAAAATTTTAGTTCTTTGTGACTTAACTTCCTCCTTCCTCCAATCTGTACTATCTTCCAGCCATAAAGTAGCTCCAAAGCTAAACTGCTTAATCAGTTATGTGTTGTATTAATCATTTGAAATTGATATAACCAGTCATTTAAAAATTTCCAAAAAAAAATCAGGTAAAGCCTGTGGCTTTATTCTCCCTAATCTTCCATAATAGCTTTACCCCCTCTCAAAAAAGGGGGGGGGCGATTATCTTGAACTTTTAAAATGACAATCCTTACTTAACACTTCTTCTTTTAAAGGACCTATTTTGTTTGTGGCATGCAAATAAGGAGAACTCTGAAATATTTGAAAACTTCGACCATAAATAATTCTGTTACCTTTTTTTCCAGACAGATATTGTTCATTACCCTCCAGCATACTAATTTAGTAAAATTAAAAGTGCTTCAAATTGTGGGATAGTAGAACCCTGGCACCTCTTTGTAACTCTGCTGGAGCCACTCTGCACATAATGACACTGTGGAGCTACTTCACTCTTTACATCCTCAAAATCGTTTGTCTCAAAAGATCTAAAATTTTTGAAACCTATGTTGCAGTCTGGGGTGCCTATTTCAGTGAGGTCTCAAAGTCCTACTAACTTTTCAAACTGCTGCCGTTTGGCTCAGGAGAGAGGCTATACAACCCCACCAATAGGCTTCTGCCACTGGAAGCTGGTAAGAGAGGAGAGGACATTCCAACTAACTGGTCTTTTCCATACTCTGTTCCCCAAGTTCTTGCCACCAGAGGAAAAAAGAAGGTTGCTTTTCCTGCTGTTTCTCTTCCCTTGTTATACAGGACCCTCCCTGTGGGTGGGGGGCAGATGGGCCCCATCTGAAGTTTCTAATGGCATCAAAGATAGAATGGCCAGACTTTGTTAGGTATGAGGTGTGTTGGGTGATGCATTCTCAAATTTTTTCATGTTGTGTGACAAGGAGGCTGCCCAACTCCTGAAATCAAAATAAAGTCTCTCCCTCCCGCCACGACCAATTTCCTCTCCAATGCAAATCAATTCAAATCCTTCCTTATCTTCATGAAAAATCAGTTCTAACACTACTGAGCATCAGTTTGAAAGCCCCACACACATTCAGAATTGTTTCCCACCTGTACACACTAAAACTGGTCTACTCCACAGTCCACTGCTCTTCAAATTGCCTGCAGCCTCTCTAGGGCACAGTTCCTTCATGCCTGCCTCTTTAAAGCTCTTCATCCCCTTCAGAGTTGCTGCCTCACTCCTTATTGTTCCGCCATCTCAGCTTGCTTCTTTCCTTCTCCACCTCCACTTTGAGGTCCTCAGCTGCAGCCTCCCCCTGTCACACCACTCCCCTAGTTCTGGATCTCCAGCTCCAGCCTCCTTTCTCACTCCCAACAAGGATTCTCAGCATTTTGTACCTGGCTGCACAGCAAACAGCCCAACAGAACACTGATTTACAATGTTAAATCTAGTTTGAATTTATCTATAGGAATATAAAAAGAAAAAAGTTATTATATATCAACAATTTGTTACTCTGTAAAAGGCCATTTATTTAGTAGGAAGTGATCACCTTCCAGCCTGGCTTTGTAGTTGAGCTGTCTAATCATTACTCCCTATTGGTCTCATGAAAAGGGGATAAATTCCCATACAACCGTACAGCAATACTTATAGCCTAAACACATTTTAACTCTTTGTTACAGATTACTTTCTATTATTTGCTGTCTCCATAGTTGAGCATTTCAATACAAAGATGGAAATTAATGGATCCAGTTTTACTGACTCATGATAAAATCATGGACCCATCAATGTCCATGAGTCTTGCAATATTTGATGAGTCATGCAATATTTTATTTTTCTTAAAGCTCCAGCTTCTGGAATTGTACAGTTATGTGAAAATCTCAGCTTTCTTTTTAAAAAACATTAACTTTCTAGCCTTCGTGGTTACAGCAAAAAGCTTCAAAATGTGGCCTAAGTGTACACTGAAAGGCAAATCAAAAGATGTCAACATATTTTTTGTTCATTTCATGTTTTCAAGACAGTCCACTAATATTTCTTTAGTCTGATTTGTGATTTTAGAATTCCTGGGCTGACAATACCATGAGTCGAAGGAAGAGTACCTATTTTATTAGTTAGGGGTTTTTTATGCAAGTGAATTGTATTGATTCATAGACAAAGTAACTATTGGAAAGTATTCAAAACATTAAAGCATCTTGTAAACAGTACACAAGACTTTAGAGGAGAAGGTAAGGCTTGATAGTATCATAGTAAGACTAAATAGCTGGAATCTGAGCATTTATTTTTTTAAACTACTCTCCCACCCTCATGCTGCTCCACATCCTCCTCCTCCTCCCACCCCTCCTGCCTCAAATTAAACATACAGTACCCACACCCACATGTACTTGCTTCATAGATCAGTACATGTATTAACAAGCTGCTTCCCCAGTTAAGGTCCCACCTTCCTCTTACAGCATGTACTGCTGAAAAATCTGAGAAGAATATCACAGTATTTCAAAGTAAATGATAGGATTAGTTTGAAAGCAGAAACATATGACTTTCTGCTTTATGGTACCTCAGTAGAAAATATTCATTGGTCTGTTTCTGCCTGCTTATTGAAAAGTGTTAGGCTTCCTTTGTGAGCAATATGCTTTGCATGAGACAGTCAGGTTTAGAATCATAGAATCATAGAATATCAGGGTTGGAAGGGACCCCAGAAGGTCATCTAGTCCAACCCCCTGCTCAAAGCAGGACCAAGTCCCAGTTAAATCATCCTAGCCAGGGCTTTGTCAAGCCTGACCTTAAAAACCTCTAAGGAAGGAGATTCTACCACCTCCCTAGGTAACGCATTCCAGTGTTTCACCACCCTCTTAGTGAAAAAGTTTTTCCTAATATCCAATCTAAACCTCCCCCATTGCAACTTGAGACCATTACTCCTCGTTCTGTCATCTGCTACCATTGAGAACAGTCTAGAGCCATCCTCTTTGAAACCCCCTTTCAGGTAGTTGAAAGCAGCTATCAAATCCCCCCTCATTCTTCTCTTCTGCAGACTAAACAATCCCAGCTCCCTCAGCCTCTCCTCATAAGTCATGTGCTCTAGACCCCTAATCATTTTTGTTGCCCTTCGCTGTACTCTTTCCAATTTATCCACATCCTTCTTGTAGTGTGGGGCCCAAAACTGGACACAGTACTCCAGATGAGGCCTCACCAGTGTCGAATAGAGGGGAACGATCACGTCCCTCGATCTGCTCGCTATGCCCCTACTTATACATCCCAAAATGCCATTGGCCTTCTTGGCAACAAGGGCACACTGCTGACTCATATCCAGCTTCTCGTCCACTGTCACCCCTAGGTCCTTTTCCGCAGAACTGCTGCCGAGCCATTCGGTCCCTAGTCTGTAGCGGTGCATTGGATTCTTCCATCCTAAGTGCAGGACCCTGCACTTATCCTTATTGAACCTCATTAGATTTCTTTTGGCCCAATCTTCCAATTTGTCTAGGTCCTTCTGTATCCTATCCCTCCCCTCCAGCGTATCTACCACTCCTCCCAGTTTAGTATCATCCGCAAATTTGCTGAGAGTGCAATCCACACCATCCTCCAGATCATTTATGAAGATATTGAACAAAACGGGCCCCAGGACCGACCCCTGGGGCACTCCACTTGACACCGGCTGCCAACTAGACATGGAGCCATTGATCACTACCCGTTGAGCCCGACAATCTAGCCAGCTTTCTACCCACCTTATAGTGCATTCATCCAGCCCATACTTCCTTAACTTGCTGACAAGAATGCTGTGGGAGACCGTGTCAAAAGCTTTGCTAAAGTCAAGAAACAATACATCCACTGCTTTCCCTTCATCCACAGAACCAGTAATCTCATCATAAAAGGCGATTAGATTAGTCAGGCATGACCTTCCCTTGGTGAATCCATGCTGACTGTTCCTGATCACTTTCCTCTCCTCTAAGTGCTTCAGGATTGATTCTTTGAGGACCTGCTCCATGATTTTTCCAGGGACTGAGGTGAGGCTGACCGGCCTGTAGTTCCCAGGATCCTCCTTCTTCCCTTTTTTAAAGATGGGCACTACATTAGCCTTTTTCCAGTCATCCGGGACTTCCCCCGTTCGCCACGAGTTTTCAAAGATAATGGCCAAGGGCTCTGCAATCACAGCCGCCAATTCCCTCAACACTCTCGGATGCAATTCGTCCGGCCCCATGGACTTGTGCACGTCCAGCTTTTCTAAATAGTCCCTAACCACCTCTATCTCTACAGAGGGCTGGCCATCTCTTCCCCATTTTGTGATGCCCAGCACAGCAGTCTGGGAGCTGACCTTGTTAGTGAAAACAGAGGCAAAAAAAGCATTGAGTACATTAGCTTTTTCCACATCCTCTGTCACTAGCTTGCCTCCCTCATTCAATAAGGGGCCCACACTTTCCTTGGCTTTCTTCTTGTTGCCAACATACCTGAAGAAACCCTTCTTGTTACTCTTGACATCTCTTGCTAGCTGCAGCTCCAGGTGCGATTTGGCCCTCCTGATATCTTTCCTACATGCCCGAGCAATATTTTTATACTCTTCCCTGGTCATATGTCCAACCTTCCACTTCTTGTAAGCTTCTTTTTTATGTTTAAGATCCGCTAAGATTTCACCATTAAGCCAAGCTGGTCGTCTGCCATATTTACTATTCTTTCGACTCATCGGGATGGTTTGTCCCTGTAACCTCAACAGGGATTCCTTGAAATACAGCCAGCTCTCCTGGACTCCCTTCCCTTTCATGTTAGTCCCCCAGGGGATCCTGGCCATCTGTTCCCTGAGGGAGTCAAAGTCTGCTTTCCTGAAGTCCAGGGTCCGTATCCTGCTGCTTACCTTTCTTCCCTGCGTCAGGATCCTGAACTCAACCAACTCATGGTCACTGCCTCCCAGATTCCCATCCACTTTTGCTTCCCCCACTAATTCTACCCGGTTTGTGAGCAGCAGGTCAAGAAAAGCGCTCCCCCTAGTTGGCTCCCCTAGCACTTGCACCAGGAAATTGTCCCCTACGCTTTCCAAAAACTTCCTGGATTGTCTATGCACCGCTGTATTGCTCTCCCAGCAGATATCAGGAAAATTAAAGTCACCCATGAGAATCAGGGCATGCGATCTAGTAGCTTCCGTGAGTTGCCGGAAGAAAGCCTCATCCACCTCATCCCCCTGGTCCGGTGGTCTATAGCAGACTCCCACCATGACATCACTCTTGTTGCACACACTTCTAAACTTAATCCAGAGACACTCAGGTTTTTCCACAGTTTCGTACCGGAGCTCTGAGCAGTCATACTGCTCCCTTACATACAGTGCTACTCCCCCACCTTTTCTGCCCTGCCTGTCCTTCCTGAACAGTTTATAACCATCCATGACTGTACTCCAGTCATGTGAGTTATCCCACCAAGTCTCTGTTATTCCAATCACGTCATAATTCCTTGACATCACCAGGACCTCCAGTTCTCCCTGCTTGTTTCCAAGGCTTTGTGCATTTGTATATAAGCACTTGAGATAACCTGTTGATCGCCCCTCATTCCCAGTATGAGGCAGGAGCCCTCCCCTCACAGACATTCCTGCCTGTGCTTCCTCCCGGTATCCCGCTTTCCCACTTACCTCAGGGCTTTGGTCTCCTTCCCCCGGTGAACCTAGTTTAAAGCCCTCCTCACTAGGTTAGCCAGCCTGCTGGCAAAGATGTTCTTCCCTCTCTTCGTAAGATGGAGCCCGTCTCTGCCCAGCACTCCTCCTTCATGGAACACCATCCCATGGTCAAAGAATCCAAAGCCTTCTCTCCGACACCACCTGCGTAGCCATTCGTTGACCTCCACGATTCGACGGTCCCTACCCAGGCCTTTTCCTTCCACGGGGAGGATGGACGAGAACACCACTTGTGCCTCCAACTCCTTTATCCTTCTTCCCAGAGCCACGTAGTCCGCAGTGATCCGCTCAAGGTCATTCTTGGCAGTATCATTGGTGCCCACGTGGAGAAGCAGGAAGGGGTAGCGATCCGAGGGCTTGATGAGTCTCGGCAGTCTCTCCGTCACATCACGAATCTTAGCCCCTGGCAAGCAGCAGACTTCTCGGTTTTCCCGGTCAGGGCGGCAGATAGATGACTCAGTCCCCCGGAGGAGAGAGTCCCCGACCACCACCACCTGCCTTCTCCTCTTGGGAGTGGTGGTCGTGGAACCCCCAACCTCAGGACATCGCATCTCATGCCTCCCAACCAGCGGAGTCTCCTTCCGCTTTCTCCCCCCAGACATATCATCTGGTCCACTCTCCGCATTGGTACCTGTGGAGAGAACATGAAAGCGGTTAGTTACCTGTGTCTGTGTTACTGGAACCCGGACATTCCGCTTACCTCTTCTGGAGGTCACATGTTGCCAAGCTTCTTCACTGGCCTCTTGGCTCCTCTGTGCAACCTGCTCTATATCTTTAGAGCTTTGTGCCCCTAGAAGGCTATCCTGACTTTGGTCCAGTTTAATAGTACAGGAAAAGAATAATAAGCTTTCCACTATGCTATTGCTTTCAGTAACTGGCTGTATATATTTTAGAATGGTACATTTTAGTCCCTGGTCTTCACATGTGCATGCACAACATTTTGTTGTTATGCATACATTAACCCACACTATTCTCATGTAGCCACACTGTAAGAAGTCTTAACACTTCATTTGGTTTTGTAGGTGAAAATTGAAACACTTCTGTGTATGCAGGTGTTTGCATAACAACTTATGAAGGCTGGACACAGGCCTTGCTGACTATTTTCCCCAGTACATTATATGACTTGTAAAGTGGTGCTTATTTCCTTGTAACTCTGAGGCATACCCTGATTCCTTAGCAGGTGGACATAAAGATCTCAGTAAATAAAAATTTTCTGTGATCATCTCATGTGAAAGTGTTTTCTTGCTTGGTAGTGCTTGAGACTTAGTTAAAGATGCCAATACTTAATTTATGTGGAATAAGACTAAACTCCTTGGGATTTTTATGCAGACCATAATTGGAATCAGGGCATGTCCATGATAACTCTTCTTGACTATACATTTTCTTCATATTATAAGCGTACAGTAAAGAGTTTGTTTTATGAGTCGTACCAGCTACATGTTTAATTTCCTTTGGGTGCTGTTGACTTTAATTAATACGATGTTACCATTTATGTTGTATCGTGTATGAAGTGTTCCCTAGTATCTATCTGTTTAAAATGTGATTGTGAGTCTCCTGTTTTCTCAGGTTGCTTATTGTTGCTTAGTGCTTTGATTGTGTTATATTCTGATTTTAAATGTTTTTCGAATACATTTTTCCACACACTTTTCAAAAAAATACTTTGGACTTTGCTGTGAAGTTGATAGTAGTGACTTCTTGTGACAGTAACATAGGTAGCCAACCATTTTTAAATCTAGCTGATAAGCTTCTTGAAAATTAAACCTATAAACTATATGTATTCTAGGTGTTTCACGTGGTCCCAGCCCTGTCACCCTTGGAAACCAGGACACCCTGCCTGTTGCAGTAGCCTTTACTGAATCTGTTAACGCCTACTTTAAAGGAGCAGATCCTACGAAGTTAGTTAAATAGTGAATTGTTTTGACTATACTGAGTTACATTTAGAAAACAAATTGGTCTTTTTTCTTTTCTTTTAAATATGGGGGAAAAATGGTGAAACTTTAGAAGAATGTGGTAAATTCGTTGAAATGAATTTCTGATGAAAATGAGATGGTGATTTATCACTGGCCAGGCATAGTTCAGGTAGGTGCTATGTCTAAATTGTCCCACGCAGCTCAAAGCACCTCATTTCTACCTGCAACACCCCTGCTAAGCCAGTTGTAGCCATCTCCTACAAATAGTTGTGCCTTGTGTTTGTGGTGTGGAAAAAAAAAACGTTCACCAACAGACTGTATGCTTTATCCACCAAACTCATTTCACTTGCAACCTCATCTAATTTTTAAATCATATCCCAAGAGGTGAAAGAGAGAGTGTAATAAGTCATAGTGCCAACTTCTCTTCATTTAAAATCAATTTGTATTTTAAATTTATGACTTAGATACAAATATTCTGAAAACAGTAGATCTTTACTTTAAGATTAATACTGAAATTTGACATGCAGTAAGAACTGAGTATTTTTGTTTTTATTCCATTGTAATAGAATTGCTCTTCTCTCATCTCTCTCCCAGATGTATTGTGAAGATCACTGGTGATATGACAGTGTCATTCCCAAGTGGGATTATTAAAGTCTTCACCAGCAACCCATCTCCAGCTGTACTCTGCTTCAGGGTAAAAAACACAAGCAAACTAGAGCAGATTCTTCCAAATGCACAACTTATATACAGGTTTTGTATTTTTTTTTTATCTAATAGAAAACCATGTAATTTTAAAATGTGAATTGTTGTATTTATATTTAAAAACAAATTCTCCACTACCTTATTGTTTAAGCTTTGCTGTGAATTTGATTTATGCGCCAGTAAATTGCCCTGTATATTTTTTATGCTTAATTTCTGTTCAGCACTCTCACTTTAATCCCATTATGAGAATTGCATAGATTACTAGACTTGAAATTTCCATTGATTATAATGGGAACCACATGGCTAAAACTCCAAAAATTGCTTAAAAATCTAGTTGTATGAATCTGTGGATGACTCTTTACATAAGTTTTTGTAAATTTAAATGTTTTAGACAAGCTCTGTTTACAAATTAAACCAGATTTAATTTATCTGAATACATAAATAGATGTTTAAATTATATGAAGAGTGAACCTGGTCACTAACAGAAATAAACTAGAAATTTCAAAGTTAAGAAGATTGATGCTCCCTCTTCAAGGCACATGGCATTTTTTGTACAGGGATCACATTGGAATGCTTGATGGATCAAGTGTCAGCCTTCACTTGGAAATCTCTTAGCTTGCAGTTAATACAGAAGTTCTTTTTCTGATATGACAATTACTATTGTGGGGTTTTTTTTAAGCTACATCTTTTATACAGTAGACCAGAACCTTTGTGTTACTATATAGATGAGAGGTTTCAGAGTAGTAGCCGTGTTAGTCTGTATTCGCAAAAAGAAGAGGAGTACTTGTGGCACCTTAGAGACTAACAAATTTATTTGAGCATAAGCTGTTAGTCTTTAAGGTGCCACAAGTACTCCTTTTATTTGAGCATAAGAGCTGTAGCTCACGAAAGCTTATGCTCCAATAAATTTGTTAGTCTCTAAGACACTAGTCCTCCTTTTCTTTTTATATAGATGAGGCATGTGCTATCCACAGCAAAAGGACTTCTGAAAATTCTTAGAGGGGGGGAAAAAAGGAATGCCCATCTAGAGTAATTGTTTTGTAAATTGCAGCTAGAGCTGCCTGAAAGTCAGGATTTCTGGTTTGTGAAAAATTTCAATGTTTTGAAATTTCTTGCAAACTAGAAATCCCTCCAGAAAATAATTTTGGAAACACCGCCACATGGAGCTGCAGACTCGTATAATCCACATGGCGGTGCTGCCATGGCCCCTGGAAGCCAGAGATTTCTGGCCCCAGAACAGTCCCCATGGCAGGACTGCCTCAGACCTATGGGCTCTGGAACATGAAAGCTCAGGGAACTAGGTAAACTAGACTATTCGTTACGGTAGCAGAGCACTTACAGGGACAAGTGCCATCTGCTCAGAGACTCTCTAGTTGGACCTCCGGCTGTATCACTCTTTGTTACTAGTTGGCAGTATCCCCCTTCCCTGGGTGGGGAGAGGGCCCACTCCAGCAGAACACGTACAAATCAATAACATGTCTTTGAGAAGTACCTATACTGGACATTTGTAAGACGGAAACCTGCAGTTCCATCGATACCTTCACAAAGGATTATGCTTTAGTCCTAAATTATTCTCCAAATTCAGCAGTACAGACAGCAGTATTACAGACATCTATACTGCCTGCATCCTTGCACTCTCGCCTGGTTGAATACTGCTTACCACTCATGTGTGGAATACACACAGGGACTGCCACACAAAGAAGAAAAGCAGGTTATTTACCTGTAACTGAAGATTCTTTTCAAGATATGTGGTCCCTATCTCTATGCAACTGCTTGCCCTCCTTCCCCTCTACTTTGGATCATGACTGGATTTGCAATAAAAGGAGGAACTGGAGAAGTGTTGGTCCACGCTGCCCCTCAAAACCTCAGTATAGAGCATGAGGGAAGCAACTGTACAGGTGTAAACCTGTGGAAACCACCTGCTAGAAATCTCTGATCTCAGGCGCCTAGAGTGCATGCATACCATATGTGGACTAGAGATAGGAACCATACATCTTGAAGAACCTCTAGTCACAGATAAGTAACCTCCACATTGTGATCAAGGCATTTTAGTGTTTATAATCTTACATTAGATTAAATTTATTTTTAAAGATACTTTTTTTTTGTAGCTTTTTCCCCTCAAGGTGTCACTACAGGTCAGGTTTTTTTAATATTAAAAATATGTCCTCTTGAAGGCACAATCCAGACACAGCCTTAACTATGGTGCCACTGGCATTCACCTGTAATCCAGGAGTGTGTATTTGTGTTGAAATCTAGTATTGAATAGGTAACTGATGTGCCTTAATATTCTGAAAGGTGCAATTATGTTACAACCTCTTATTGTGTTTGAAAAAAAGAAATAAAGGGAAAGGTCTACCACTTAATTTTAAGACAACCAAAATAAGAAAAGTGATATTTGTATTCCCATTCCTATCTTCATTTTATATGTAGTGATCAATCACAAAGTGACTCCAGTACAAAAGATTTTTGGATGAACATGCAAGCTGTCACCGTCTACCTCAAGAAGTTATCAGAGCAGAATCCATCTGCTTCCTATTATAACGTTGATGTTTTAAAATATCAGGTAAATATTTTTTTATTTGGAGATTTTTTTTTAAGGAACTTTTGCAGATTTCACATCTGTAAAGAGACTATCAGAATTATTGTTTGTGTGGGCATAAAGGAGGATTGTCACTGTTTAGTTGGATGGTTCTTAAGCCACACCTACACTAAACTGTTCCAAACCATAGGGCCTCACCGGGCTGCTGGATCAATTTATGCCCTTGGTGTTTCCTTGCTGCTTCTCCTGACTTGATGACTTTTCTGTTTGTTCATACTTGCTCAGAGCATGTGACACTTATGCAGGGTTCCAACATTGCTTCCTTTGACCTTTATTGGCAGAGGGAAGTGAGACCTTATACTCAATTTGATGGTACTTTTCCATCTGTCTATGTGATAACTTTTCAATGCTGCATCCAGTCAATTCCAAATTTTCAAGAAATGTTTTTGGTATAACCCTATTGATTTTGATGAAACTGGAAAAATCAAAAGGGAGAAATGAGGGATACAGGGAGCCCCTGCAGCTGCCATTCAGCAGCTTCATCTACCTCTATTATTGTCTATAGATAGAAGAACCAGTTGATGGCACCCATAAACCGTTGCCAGGATAGCAGCTCTCCCCATCTTCCAATACAGTTTAAAAATGTTGATGCCCTGAAAAGGACTGTGTGTGGGAGGGAAAGAAAAGGGTCATGGGGGGCATGTAGAGCCCCTGGCATGGAGGAAGGGGGCACACAACATCTGGTGAGATGGGAATAGGGAATGTACATGAGCCCCTGGCCTGGGAGGGAGAGTGGGAGAGCAGGGAAGAGGGGGGCACCTAAAGCCCCTAGCATGGGGGGGGAAGTAGAGGGCCACTCAGAACCCTTGCCGGGGGTGGGGGCGGGGGGAGAGAGAATGGGAGACATTGGTATTGGTGGGGGGAAAGGGAGTTTGGGGGGCACAAAGGATCCCTGGGATGTGGGGGAGAGGCATACAGAATCCTTGGGGGGATAATGGGGGACCCTAGTATAAGACAATGAGGGGGCACACAGAGCCCCTGGCTTGGAGGCTGGGGGAGAGTGGGGGAACTTGGTATGCAGGGAGGGATAATGGGGAAGCACAGAGTCCCAGACATGAGAGAGCCGTTAGGGGGACACAGATCCCCTGGCATAAGGGAGAGGGTAGCGGTGTCTGAAATAAAAGGGGATGGGAGGGTGGCTCACAGGGAGCTTGTAAGGGGAATATGAGGATACAGAGAGCTCCTGGTGTGTGTGAGGTGCTCAGCCTACAGAAGCAGCCAAAGGTGTGCTTCGACTGGTAGGCAAAAGTTGTTTTTAATTGTACTTTTGTGATAAGTAAGGAGAAAATAAGACCTCTCCAGGCAGATTTCTTCAGTGCAATGTAGAATACAAAAGACAACTTAAAAACTAAACTGACACAAATGTTTTGTATTGGAAGAGCCAGAAAGGGAAGGGGATTTGGGGGGTGGAGGGGAGACAGTTAATCCCCCCTACTTTCCCACCCCCCAAATAAGTCTGACAAAAGCAGTCTGTGGAATTAAGAGATAAAAGCTGCTGAGCCCAGTCTGGTTTGGATGTTGTTCCCAATTAAGCCGAGTATATCCCATTTAGTTATAAGGCATAATTAGATAGATGGACGGATAATCTCAATTGTGTATCATTAAGTGATACTTTTTGAATGAGACCTTCCTCCCCCAAGAGAGCATTAGTGATTATTAATTTGCATTTATCTCAGATATAACCAGGATTTATAACCGAGTTAGAAACTTAATTGTTGCTACCATAATTCTTACAATAAGTAAATAGATATTTAATTTTATTTTTTAAAAGGTATCTTCAAATGGTATCCAGTCCACTCCCTTGAATCTTGCAACTTACTGGAAATGTAATGCTAGCACTACTGATGTAAGAGTGGATTACAAATACAACCCAGAATCTATGACTGTGCCGAGTATGCTGTCTAACATCCAGGTTGTCGTACCGGTAGATGGAGGAGTAACAAACATGCAGTCACTTCCCCCTGCAAAATGGTAAATTCAGTGCATTTCTGTTATAGTATCAAATTTCTTTCAGTACACTTGTTAACATTATGTGAATCTTGAAAAGAAATCTTGAGTTTTTTTTGCAATCGCTGCAGTAACTTATTTTAAACCCTCTGATAGTGTGTAAACTTATTAGATAGTACTACTTTTCACTCCAAAGCATAGACAATACCCAGTCAATTTATATTAATTCAAATTGAAAACATGCACTCATTCCAACCATAGTAGAGTAGCTCAAGCCAATGCAACTATCTGTGTTCTTTTGGACAGATTTTTCACTGGCTGTATTTTGCACTAAACTGAGTGTAACATCTTCTAAACTAATGGCCATTTCATTTGAAATTGCTTCCAGAGATCATGTTGTTGAATTTGTATGTCATGTCATGTGAACAGTGTAATCATTGGAAGCAGTTAACCCACCTGCTGCCATGGCTACACAGGTCAGCACCAACGCTGAGGTTATATAAAGGTGCACATTTTTCTCCTTGAGTTCTAGTTTCACTTGTAGACAAATTAGAGAACTGCTGGTCTGTGGCTTGGTATCAATTTGCCATCTATTTTTTTAAAATTTGCAGAAAGTTTTCCTGTAACTTTTTCTTGTAGTAATTAGTCATTAGTTTTTTCTCTGTGGTGTTTTCAAATAAAGTTTGTTTTCCTCAGGACACCTATAAATGGAGATGAGGCAGATTTTGGGGGGAGGGGCGATTAATATATTGCATAAAGTGAAAACAAAGAACTGTAACAAATGGCATTCATCAGGAAAAAATAAAGGGAAATACTAGCATTGCTCAAAAATGGGAATTGGGGGACGAATTGGAAAAAAAATGGAAATTTTTCTTGATTTTTCTGAATAAAGAAAACTAAAGTCAAATTATTGTGACCCGTTCTGTAGTCAACAGAAAAACCAGGGGAAATTTTTCACAATTTTGTTGAAGTTTATCCAAATTGTGTTTAATTCAAACACTTGAAAAATTTGAACTAGCTTTAGTAAATATAATATAAAACCATAATAAATTTTACATATGTTTGCTGCTTTTCATTGTGGTAAGAATTCAGAATGGAAGAATTTTTCATAAAGACAAAATTATGAAGCTTTGTGTTTAAAGATTCTTTCTAAAAGTTGTCTTATTTTTTTTCCATCTGAACCTTGCCTTGCTTCACAAACTGATGTGGTGCAAGTGCTGTGGTGTTATCTGGATAGTTTCCAGTCTTTCTGGAATTAATCAACTTTTTAATATTGTGCTTTGAGGAAGTACTATAGAAGAATCATTTTAATTACAGAAGCTGACAAGCTGAATCTTCCTTGTTGTTCAGGCCTGCTTTTTTCAAGGAGGGGTACAATTACCAAATGATTGTTAAATTATTCCACTAGGATTATGGCAGGTTTTGCAGCCTACCTGAATAATGCTTTAATCTCAGATGTGCAAAATATTTACTAGAGCTGGTCAGAACACTTTGCAAAAATAGAATGTTTCATGGAGATGTATTGGTTTCCACAGATCCTTTGTTGGGAAGATGTTTGGGTAAAGAAAAAAGGAGAGAGACTCTAGCTGGGTAGTTGGAGGTCTGAGATGCGGAAGTCCCAGGTTCAAGTCCCTGATCTGGGGTTGTGGAAGAAGGGACTCAATGCTGGAGCCACCCGCCCCCACAGTTGGATGTGGCATAACAGGCTCTCCTCCTCTAGCACCCCTGCAGTCTGCTGATTCTCATGACACTGCCCTCTGCCCAGATCATGTTTAGTCCCACGCCTCCCAGTGTAACAATATCCAAATAACAGTTGTCCAGTCCTTCTGGCTGGTCTGCTACCTCAATTCTGGGCTCAGTAGTCAGTACGCCCTTTTCTCAGGGCTTCCAATAGTCCATATCCCCTTCTCCAGAGCTTTGTACCACCTCACCACTGGCTGCTGGGGGAGCCCAGGCTTTCCCACTACATTACGTTCCAGTCCAGGGACCCTAGGACAGGCAATCAAGGTTCACTGTGTCAGAGTCCATGCTGCCATCTTCCTGGACTGCTTCCTACCAAGTCTGTCAGCTGGCCTCTCTAAAGCCAGGACTCTCAGCCCCCCTACCCCCCACCAATAAATCCCACACCAGAAGTGCCACTTAACCCAACTTCTGACCTCGTCAGGCTTGCCCTTTCACCCTCTTACGTTTTCTTTACATAGTTACTCAGGTGAACACGTCCCACCTCTCTCTGAAAGTCTAGATCCTGCCCTTTTATTAGGGCTCACTGCCAGATCCTGTGCCACCCTGGTGACTGCTCCGTCTCTCTCCTGGCCTCTTTCCAGCCTTTGCAACTCAGTAGAGGATCCCAGGGCCAACTCTTCCCCGAGTTTCCTCCTTGACCTTCCTGGTCTCTCCATTGTTTAGTCCTGGAGTGACTGCAGAGTTCCTCTCTCTCTCCCTGCAGCCCCTCTTCTGCTCCAGACTTCCTCATTTCATACTACCCATTCAGTTCTTCTCACAGCTGGGACTCATCTTTAATCATAACTGCACCTCAGGTCTACGTTATTCCTTTGTTGCTTGTGTGGGGTATACATCCCCATCACAGGTAATTTGGAATGAAAAACTCCACTCTGAATCAGGCAGGGCAGGGACTTGAACCTGTCTCCTACATACCAGGCCAGTACCCTAACCACCAAGCTATAATGTCAAACCTCAAAAGTTGTCACAAAATGGAATTGTCAGCCTTTAGTCAGCTCTCATATCTACATATAGGTTGGTATGTGCTTTAGATGCTGAAGCTAGTTCTAATGTCTGCTTTGGGGGAACTGTTTTACAGTCCCTCCTCCACCTTCTTCATCTACTGCTGCTTAACCTCTCTTCAGAGATTATCTGTGGGAAGGTAATTTTATGCATGAGAAAATGAGATTACTTTTCAGTAATTTATCTAAATATACTACTACCACAGAGCCACACTTATTCACTTCAACCTGTGCCTCTTTGTAGACTTATTTTTCAGACAGCTGAATTTCGGAGAGCAGGGGGAAAGGGATGCCTTTAGTATAACCTCTGTCTAAATTGAGTTTAGTACAAGAATCCCTTTTTAGGGCTAACTGTTTTCAGCAGTTCCAGGGTCACCAGGTGAATGGATCTAGGGCAGGAATATATTCTAAAACTTTCTGTTGTTGGTGAATAACTAGCTTTCTCTTTTAGGAATGCAGAACAGATGAAAGCTTTTTGGAAAATATCTGGTATTTCAGAAAAATCAGAGAATGGAGGTAAGTTTGAGTGTTTTGTTGGTAATTTTATTATATAGAAATAAACTATTTAATTAGAAGAAATACATTTGTATCATTTTCTTTTGTGTTTTACTTTTCCCACTCTGGTGTCTGCACCCTTTTGCATGTGATCTCCTATTCCTGGATTGCCCTCTCATCTGGTTTACCAAGCTGCCACCACCACATTAAAAATCACTTTGAAAACGCTGTTTACACAGCCCAAAAGCTGAGTTATCAGCTAAAATAAATAAATAAAACTCTCTACCTTACTTCTCCCTGAAATCCCAGTATGTCATAAGAACTGCCATACTGGGTCAGACCAAAGGTCCATCCAGCCCAGTATCCTGTCTTCCGTCCGTGGCCAAGGTCAGGTGACCCAGAGGGAATGAACAGAACCGGTAATCAAGTGATCCATCCCATCACCCATTCCCAACTTTTGGCAAATAATCCCGCTCTGTGTGTGTGTGTGTGTGTGTGTGTGTGTGTGTGTGTGTCTCTCTCTCTCTCTCTCTCTCTCTCTCCCCCTTTCTCTCTCTCTGATTTAAAACTGCTCGGAATAGGAAGTGTTCATTTTTTGTCTTATAAAGCACCAAGAATGTCGTCAGCACTTAGCAAATAACACGGAAGAAACTGAAACTATTCCCAGATGTTACTTCCTAATTCTCCTGAAATGTTTGTTTTAAAAAAAAACACCTAAATTCTTCAAGATTATAAATGGATTGGTTTTGAATAAATCTAATCTTAAAATCTCAGTTGACTGGTTTATTTTATTGTTAATTGGGAGCACAAAATATAGTTGTTAATGAAGCACCTATTGGAGAAGAAATGATGAAACTACTCCAGAGCAGCTAGCAGTTCTAATGACTAATCATTGCCATCAATGAGGAAAATATACAGTACATTGCAGGTTTTGCCTGTTTCAGTACCATATGGAAGTGAATAGCTGTTCAAGGAAAGGTAATTTTTAATATCATTTTTGCATAGTTTAATTGTTGAGCTAAGCAGAAAGTGTACAATATTGGATAAATATTAGTTACTAAGATCACATTCTGCATTTTATGTAACTTACAATTTTATTAACCTGGGACAGGAGTATGGATCAGCAATAGAGAGTCAAAAGAAAATTCTGAAATTGATAGTCTAAAAGTTCTCTTTTCTTGCTTGCTCACTCCATCCATTTTTATCTACTTTTTCTCTCCATGTCTGATACATTCTGTCCATTTCCAAATATTTTTTCTCATTTTTGTCAATGGTTTTTTCTGTCTATCCTTTCTGTCCACTTACTTTCTAAAGCAGTATCTCCTATGTCATCTAATTCTAAAATGCCAATATCAATGGCATATAAGCATTACTGCCTAGATACGAAGGAGGGAGGAAAGATGCCATAGCATGAGTCAATCTACCTCTCATTTTCATTCATATTTACCACATACTCTGTTCACCTTTTCCTTGCTCTGTCCCATATGCCGTTGTCTCAATACCCATTGTTCCTGTTCTGATGTTTCCTCAACTTTGTAATGCTGGCATCTGTATTGCATTGTCTTCACATTCTTACCCAACTGTCTTTCTATATAAATAATAACCTTCAGCACTTACTACATAACAGTTAATAAATATTAACTATTTGTCACACCACTTCTGAGATAGGAAAAAATTGTATTATCCCAGTTTTACAGATAGTAGAAACTAAGACATAAAAGTTAAGTAGCTTGACCAAGGCCACAGAGAGAGAAAGATTGGTAATACCAGAATAAAATGCTGAAGTTCTTTGCTCTGTCCAGTGTTTAATGTATTAGAAAATGTTGCAGTTTCTTGTGGCCAAACAACATGTAGCTGTGCAGCCGCAAAGATCTGGGCAGTGGTCAGGTGGAACTTTGTAGCAGCTGAGTCGGCAAACATGCACATGAAAAATAGAAAGTTTTTCATTAGTAAATTTAAAAGTACTTTGCAAAGGTGGATACTGTTATGGGAAAGTGCATATAAATTGACTTGCCTAGTATGTCACAGAGTGAGTGGCAGAGGTGGGAATTGCTTTTAAGGCCAGAAGAGGTACAGTTGCGATCAGGTAGCATAACCTTCTGTATAACACAGGCCAGTAATACCTGCATCAACCCCAGTAAGATTTTCAGCAATGTCAAGCACCCACAGCTCCTGTTGACTTCAAAGAGAAAATATGTGGACTAGGAATAATTAACTTCCAAAAGGGAGACTTACTTAATTTTGAAGGAAATAGTGGAAGTCATTGAATGCTCCTTTTTCCTCCTATTCTATAATATGAAAACAAGGGAACGCTTCTTTAGAACTAAAAGAAGGAAATCAATCTTTATTCATTGTATATTGAATGTGCAGCGGCACAGGAGCCAGCAAAAAGAGCTGTAAACAGGGGAGTTTGAGTGGGAGTTTCCAAGGGGAGTTTGTATTGTGGTACTTGTTTGGGGATTGTTTTTTTCTGTGGGTGCTGGTGTTTTGGTGTGGTTTGTGTTTCCCAGATTAACAGGATTTGAGTGGGAAGGCTATGACAGATACAGAGGCAGCAGTGGGAGTGACACATGTAGTGGAAGGCACAATGAAGATGACTGGATGTGGAAGCTGCGGTATGTACGTGATCCTGGAGGGCGTACCTGGAAAGAGTTTCATCTGCATGAAATGCTGTCTGATAGAGCTGATAGAAGAAAAGATCCGAGGATTGGAGATGCAGGTGGAAAGTCTGGTTGAGTTTAGAAGAGGGTTCGAGCGGATTATGGAGCAAAGACATGAGGCAGCGGAAGGGAAAAGCTCAGACTTGCAGGTGGGAGCAGTACTGAAGAGCTCTGAGGGGAGACGACTGGGTGAAGAAAATGGACAATGGAAGCATGTGACTAAGAGAACCAGGCAGAGGAAAAGATGGGCTAGTGAAGGAGAAATGGAACTCGAGGTTTGCAGAGTTGGAAAATGAAGAAGGGGCTCAGCAGGTGGTCACTGAAGGTTGAAGGGCAAGGAAGAAGAGAAGAGTGGATAGTCCTATAGGAAAAGGGGAAGAGTCAGTGGAGACTACACCAAATAGGAGCCCCAGGAGGATACAGGATGGGTTGAAGAGGATTACAAGGGAGAATAGGAATGGAAAGAACTTGCAGCCAGAGGGAACGGGATAAACCGAAGAATCGCACCATCACCAGGAAAAGGCAAGTCTATGTGAGCGGGGATTCCTTACTGAGAAGAATGGACAGGCCTGTAACCAGAGCTGATCCAGAGAATATAAGGGTGTGCTGTCTTCCAGATGCTAAGATACGGGATGTGGACCTGAGGTTGAAGAGGATCCTAAAGGGAGCGGGAAAGAATCCACTGATTGTCCTTCATGTGGGAACAAATGATACTGGTAGATTCTCGCTGGAACGTATCAGGGAAGACTGTGCCAGGCTGGGGAAGACACTTAAGGAAATTGAGGCTCAGGTGATCTTCAGTGGGATTCTGCTTGTTCCTAGAGAAGGGTAACAAAGGTGTGACAAGATGATGATTATCAACAGATGGCTCAGGCAGTGGTGCTCTTAGGAGGGCTTCGGGATGTATGGCCACTGGGAGGCAATCATGGACAAAGGACGGTTTTCTTGGGATTGACTTCATCTGAGTAGGGAAGGAAATAGACTTCTAGGATGGAGGCTGGCACAACTGATTAAGAGAGCTTTAAACTAGGAATTTGGGGGAGATGGTTGAGAGATGTCCAGGTAATCTCCACACCGGATTTTAGCATTGAGAGGGAAGAAAACAAAGAAAGGATACAGCCGTGGGTAGGAGAATGGACATAAGGAGGAAGAGCAGTGTGGATACCAGTCTAATAGGTCGTACTGGCTGTAGAATGTCCGTGCCCTAATTGGGTAAAGAATGTGAGCGAGGCCAAACAGCAAAAATTAAGAGGTTTATACATCAATGCGAGGAGCCTTGGTAACAAAATGGAGGAACTAGAGCTACTGCTGCAGGAAGTGAAACCAGATGATATAGGGATAACAGAAACATGGTGGAATAGTAGTCACGACTGGACTACAGCTATTGAAGGATATGTGCTGTTTAGGAAAGACAGAAATAAAGGTAAAGATGGTGGAGTAGCATTGTATATCAATGATGAGGTAGAATGTAAAGAAATAAGAAGTGATAGAATGGATAAGACAGAGTCCGTCTGGGCAAAAATCTCATTGGGGAAGAAAACTACTAGAGCCTCCCCTGTGATAGTAGAAGTAAATACTAATGGAAACTGCGTGATCATGGGAGACTTTAACTTCCCAGATATAGACTGGAGGACCAGTGCTAGTAATAATAATAGGGCTCAGATTTTCAGCTAGATGCGATAGCTGATGGAGTCAAGTAGTTGCTGAACCGACAAGAGGGGACGCCATTTTAGATTTGGTTTTGATGAGTAGTGAGGACCTCATAGAAGAAATGGTTGGAGGGGACAACCTTGGTTCAAGTGATCATGATCTAATTCAGTTGAAACTGAACGGAAGGATAAACAAAAATAAATCTGTGACTAGGGTCTTTTATTTCAAAAGGGCTGATTTTCAAAAATTAAGGAAATTAGTTAGGGAAGTGATTGGATTGAAGAATTTATGGATCTAAAGGCAGAGAAGGCCTGGGATTACTTTAAATCAAAGCTGCAGAAGTTATCGGAAGCCTGCATCCCAAGAAAAGGGAAAAAACTCATAGGCAAGAGTTGTAGACCAAGCTGGATGAGCAAGCATCTCAGAGAGGTGATTAAGGAAAGGCAGAAAGCATACAGGGAGTGGAAGATGGGAGGGATCAGCAAGGAAAGCTACCTTATTGAGGTCAGAACATGTAGGGATAAAGTGAAAGGCTAAAAGTTAAGTGGGGCTGGACCTTGCAAAGGGACTTAAAACCAATAGTAAAAGGTTCTATATCCATATAAATAAGAAGAAAACAAAGAAAGAAATAGTGGGACCGCTAAACACTGAGGATGGAGTGGAGGTTAAGGATAATCTAGGCATGGCCCAATATCTAAACAAATACTTTGCCTCAGTCTTTAATGAGGCTAATGAGGATCTTAGGGATAATGGTAGCATGACAAATGGGAATGAGGATATGGAACTAGATATCACCATATCTGAGGTAGAAGTGAAACTCGAACAGCTTAATGGGACTAAATTGGTGGGCCCAGATAATCTTTATCGAAGCATATTAAAGGAATTGGCACATGAAATTACAAGCCCATTAGCAAGAATTTTTAATGAATCTGTAAACTCAGGGGTTGTACCGTATGACTGGAGAATTGCTAACATAGTTCCTATTTTTCAGAAAGGGGAAAAAATGTGATCTGGGTAACTACAGGCCTATTAGTTTGACATCTATAGTATGCAAGGTCTTGGAAAAATTTTTGAAGGAGAAAGTAGTTAAGGACATCGATGTCAATGGTAATTGGGACAAAATACAACATGATTTTACAAAAGGTAGGTCGTGCCAAACCGAGCTGATCTCCTTCTTTGAGAAAGTAACAGATTTTTTAGACAAAGGAAA